>NC_081195.1:51590977-52790977 GCF_902713425.1 Acipenser ruthenus
TATATATATATATATATATATATTGTGACAAAGTGGGGGGAAGTTTTGTCACAGACTTCCTGTCGAACCACGGTCTTCTAGTGTAAATAATTGATTCCTTTGACAACGCAAGTTTGGTTGAATGAGACGGCGTTCGTATGTTTATTATCAGTCTTTGTTTCGGCAGGTTGTTCAAACACTGACATACATATGCCTTTTCCAAACAAAATAAATTCAAACAAAACAAACGCCTACCTCCTTCATGGAGGTCTACCTAAACTTGTTGGAGACTAAACTGAGTTCTCAGACAGCTAATGTAATTGTTTCTACAAGAGAATCACAATCGAAAACAATACTTTCCTCAGCAACACGCCAGGTCTGTGTGCAGGACTGAGCCTTGTCAAACAGCCCGCCTTGTTGCTTCAGCCCAGTTTAAATACCTGTGCTAATTGCCAACAGGTGCCTAATCAAATCTGGCACTTGTTCAATTAGAACCTGTCTTTCAACCTGGGAAGTGTAGTTCAGTAGGCCACGGACACTGAACTACATTTCTCTTAGAATCCAGGGTTAAATTGTACAAATCGGGGCCGAATGTATATCCCATCCATTACCTTGCCCCGTACTTTGTTACAATATATAATAATGTATGTATGCATATGTAATGTATGAATATATGTGTGTTTGTGTATTTCAAGCAAAAACAGTACTTGCAGAGATGCATTTTTATAAAGTAATATCATTACTGCGGGTTTACTTATGCTTTTTTTTTTTTTTTTTTTTTTTAGCTGAACAAGCAAGTGAAAACTGTCAAACACTTCAAGTAAAATAAATAATGACAAGGGGTCATTGTACAACCTCACAGTTTTGATCCTTATTACATTCCACTTGACAGAAAATAGGATTCACATAAAACAAAACCTTGATCACTATAGATGACATTTCACTTGCAAGTTGGGCCAGTGTTGGAAAGCGTTAGGCATTTTTTAGTGACATAATTGCAGCTCTATCCTCCGATTCTGATGCCTCCCAAATCATGCAGCTTTAAGTAGTGATCACTATTTGGCAACTTGGGTTGCATGCACATCCTAATTTGAACTGTTTACTTCTTGCTGTCAAAATTAAAAATTGGGGGTCAAGAGCAGCTGTGTTGATAAGACAGAGCTTTGTCACCTTCCATTTTAGAATCCATTGTAAATCATAAAATATATCAACATTCTTTATTTTGCAGGAAGTACGCCTCATTGATTATGAGAAAATGGTTGATCAAAATGGACTAAGAATAGTGGCCTTTGGACAGTGGGCTGGCGTAGCAGGTTTGATTTTACATTTTAGCTGTAGTTTTATGAAAAAACATGATTTACTTATTATCTAACTATTTTTTAAACTTTTTTTTTTTTAACAGGAATGATTAATATTTTGCACGGACTGGGATTACGCTTCCTTGCTTTGGGACACCACACTCCTTTTATGGTATAAACCTTTATTAAAGCATATAGAGCGAACAGAAAATCTTACCTAATAGCTTGCCTTTATAGGTCTTGTATTTTAAAATTTACCCTTGTCTTGTTCTGTGATTAGTTACTGAGAAAGAGAAGCACAATTTGAGGCATGCATATAATATATATATATATATTTGCTCAAAAGAGCCAGGTGTATTTCAGTATGTGTCATACCTTTATCTCTTTTAATGGTTGGTAGTTTAATGTTGGTCTTATTAGAGAGGTAATTGCTGCTTTTGTCTACAGTGATTCAGTGTTCTGTCATGTGACTTCTTGAAGCAGCTGAGATAAAAACTAAAAATGCAAGACTGGTCACACAGTTTTGCTTCGTTAACTGCTATGAAAACAATCAAATGTGTGTCTTAAAGGAAAATATGTGATGGTGAATCATTTACTGGATTTATTTTAGCTCCGTGTACTTTGAAACAACACAGTTGTTAACTTCTAACATTTCTTACCAAAGTCCTATTTTTTAACCTTTCGTTCGGTTTCTTCCAGCACATCGGCATGTCTCATAATTATAGAAACAGCAGCCAGGCCGTGCAGGCTGTGAGAGATGCTGGCTATGAAATTTCTCTGGGTTTAATGCCCAAGTCCATTGGACCCCTCACCTTTGTTTTCACAGGCACAGGAAATGTCTCCAAGGTAAGAACGCTCCAGTATGTTGCTTTGCAAATGTTATTTAAAACTTAAACACAACTACTCGAGAGAAACTTAAAGTCCTTCTGTCAATAGCTTGATGTACAGTATGCTGTTCCACAGGAAGACACAGATGCAGATTTCTTGTTGAAATGATTGTCAATAATATTCACTTCATATTGTGTAATCTGACTTGTTGAATGTGTTTTGGGATTGATTTGCTGTTTTTTTTTTTTTTTTCATTAGAATATGATTTGAATATATTCTGGTTATGAAAATTTGTTGTCCAGTATGATTTGTTGTCCAATATGAAACAAGGCCTCATTTTATCATACCAAGAACTTTGCCAAATTGAAACCCATTCTTCCTGATAAGGTGTTTGTCGATCTTTTTGCTATTTCTCAGTCAGATTATTGTAATGCTTTATCTGCTGGCCCGCCCGATTCTAAATTACGTCGACTCCAACTGGTTCAAAAGGCTGCAGCCAGGAACTGGCTCGGTCGAATCTTTTAAATACAAGTTAAAACATATTTGTTTGCGTTCGCTTAGTTTTGAGCTGGATTGATTGATTGATCAATGGCTTAAAGCGCCCTGGGATGTTCCACATGGAAAGTGTTATAAATGCAAATTGTACTGTACTGTATTATATTGTATTGTAATATATACAACATGCATTGAACTTTTATACATTTTTTTTTGTTTTTTTAGGCTGGATCTCATTTTGAAATGTGTTGTATTTTTATTCAAGTCCAATGACAGAATGACCATTGAGGGTTGTTCAGCTATCCTCATTCGTATAACTAACGTTCATGGGGTGTCCTCTATGCATCTATTTTGCATCCTGGTTTTATACAGTAATAGTAAATTACTACTCTATGTACATAAACATAATGAGCAGAAAAACAGTCGAATACCTAAATTCAGAACATACAGGTACAACATATGGTTTTTCATCCTCGTTCTGTGTTCATTTCTTATATTTGTTTATTTTGCAGGGTGCTCAAGAAATAATCAATGAGCTACCGTGTGAATTTGTCGAGCCTCATGATCTCCAAGAAGTCTCTAAATCTGGAGGTACGCTTCAGCAGCACATTTATTCAATTTTATTTTTCTCTGTTTAAAATCTCACTGGAGTATGTACAGTACATGTTCCTATATCATTACACTACCTGGTCAGCAGCTAGCCTTCAGCTAAAAAAAATAAAATCTGTGCAATGGTAAAGAAATAATAAAGACATTGACATTCAACCACAAGAACACAGAAAGAATAGAAGAATTTAAGGAGGATTTTTAAAAGAGCAAGAAAATTAACATACAAGGAGAAAACCTTGCTGATTTAAAAAAAAAACCAAAAAACTTTTTTTTATTACAGATTTAAATAAAGTGTATGTGACGGTTCTTAGTCGCCATCATCATCTGGTACGGAAAAGTGATGGAAAATATGACGCTCTGGAATATGAACGTCATCCTGAACTCTACACTTCCCGCTTCAACATTGATGTAAGAAATAAACACTTTGAAGTCTGTAGTTAATTTAAACACCAAAGGTTTATATTTTTTATATTATATATCTGACAGATATGGAATAGATGGCATTATGTCAGTATGTCCTAGCTTAAGAAATTTTTGAATCAATAATGTATTTTTTATTTTTTTATTTTATTTTTTTATAATATTTGTTTTATTAATATCAAAGATTGCCCCTTACACTACTTGCTTGATTAATGGAATTTACTGGGACCCACACACTCCTCGCCTGCTGAACCGCAGAGATGCTCAGAGACTGTTAAGACCAGTTGTACCATCTGAAAAATCCACTGAAGGCTGTCCAGAATTGCCACATAGGTTTGTCGATTTTGTATTTTATTTTTATATCATTCATATTTAAGCATTATCACTTTTACATAAAATTAAATATTATTATTATTATTATTATTATTATTATTATTATTATTGCTGTAGCTTATTCAAGGCGGGATAACAAGTTTATATGAACATTTTTTTTTTTATTTCTACCTTTTTATAACTTTATCAAATTATATTTTTAATAAATACACATATAATTTGCTTAACACTATAAAAGTATTTTTTGTTTTGTTTTCAGATTTCTGGCAATATGTGATATTTCTGCAGACACTGGAGGTTCGATTGAATTTATGACAGAGTGCACTAGTATTGATAAACCTTTCTGTATGTATGATGCCGATCAGCATATTGATCATGAGAGGTAAATTAGCTTCTTAGTATCAGTATCTCAGGTATGGCACAGTGATTGGAGGGTTAAAATAGCACTTGATAGAGAAAAAGTCAAAAAGTGTACTTCTTGAAGATCCATCGTCATATAGTAAATGAAGACTGGTCTTCATAAAACTTAGCATAGGCTAGGGATTAATATGAGCCACGTCATAAATGTTTGAATTTGTAGGACTTGTGTTATTACTATTTAATTTTTCAATTCAATCTTTATTTACAGCTGTGCCCACTGTGGTTCATCAAAACACATGTGGATAAAATGGAAATTTGGGATGTTTGCATGACATAATGGTCTCAAGCACTGTAGCCAGCTATTAGTCTCTCCTAGAGTCCCAGCAGTGATTTAAAAAAACTTGCCTCACACCACCAAAGTGGTAAGGCTGTTTTTCTACAAGAAGGTTATTTGGTAAAAAAAAAAAAAAACATTGCTGTATTTGTTATATTTTACTCTATATGTCTGCATCTGTTAAAGCATAACCAGATGTAGATTTCAGTTCATTTAACACAATATTATTGGAACCTACCCTGTCATCCCTTTTTGTTTCTTTACACAGTGTGGAGGGAAATGGTATTCTTATGTGCTCTATTGATAACTTGCCAGCCCAGCTCCCTATAGAAGCCACTGAGTACTTTGGAGACCTACTTTTCCCTTACATTTGGGAGATGGTAAGATGGTGTAAGGATAAGTAAAATGTAGTAGTGTACCTTGATAATTGTAAACCATCCTGGTCTTGAATATAAAGTGAGCCATTGCAACTATGCATGATCCATGACAACTTGCTAGACCAGTCTGTGGGCTGGAAGGAAGCCACCTTTTTGAATGGTTGAAGGATCTGTGTTACAGATGTCACTGTGTGACATAACACAGATCCTTTTGTGGTCCTGATGTTTGTTGGGTATTGATGTACTATGAGCAGTATGCAACCACAATCAAGTCATTTTATTGAAGAGAGCACAACTCTTGGTTTGGACAGAATGTGATGCTTTTTCCAAAAAAGAAAAAAAAAGTAATTTAACAAGTATGTTAACAGGCTTATACATTATTCCTGTACTTTACAGCTTTCATCAGATGCTACTATTCCTTTTGAAAAGCAAGACAATTTCTCCCCTCAAGTGCGAAATGTAAGTGTTGGCGATCATATTCTTCTCAAATGACTATACTGAACAGTATATCGCCACAAATGAGCAAGGTTTTAACCTTTTTTTTTTTTTAAACTTGCAGGCTGTGATTGCATCTAATGGAAAGCTGATTCCTAAATTTGAATACATTCAAAAGCTCCGGGAGAGCAGGTAAGGTATTTTTGTATCTTCTGTAGTGCAGTCTTTTTGTCCTTTCCTCCTAAAACTTACCATATGTCCTAGATGTCTGGGTTGACTTTATCATACAGCATATCTGAATGTTATCTTAAACAAAAAGGTCTGTTTGTTTAGTCGCGCTTCACTAGCTGACTCATATACTTATGTTATTTGTTATAAGCAAAGTTTGTATCATTGTTATTTTATTATGAAACTTGTCATCTATAGATGTTCAGGTAGGCATTAAGGCATTATACAGGAGTTGTGCAAAAAAATAACACCTGCCCTAACACTTAATAGCCGTATGGCCATCAGCTAAGATGGTCCACAAAGTCTTATTGAATTGCAGTTTTAGACAGTTCAGATTTTCCTTTCAGGCTCAAAAGTATTAGAACTCTATAAGCTTTCTATTTTATAATGTATCTTTAGAATGTCCAGTCTGTTACATTGCAAGAAAGCTTATTTGTTTGTATAAACTAATAACTATTTTTTTTTTTTTTTTTGTTACATGTGGCATAGTATCTTTACATTTTAAATGGTGTCATTTTGTAATTGGTCACAACTCGAGTGAAAGATGCAATTGAAATGTTGAGGACCTAGAATTTCAGAAGGCAATGTTGGGATTGTGGCAAAAGAAAAGCAAGCTAATTGCTAAAATAAGCACCTAAAAAAAACAATACGTACAATAAAGAATAAGTAAAAGCAGCTTAGTGCAATTCCATACTGGTAGCTTTGCTGTGTGGATCGCCTAACAGTTGGCAGTCTGGAGAGAGCTGCCCTCACTAATCTGCCTTGTTGTTCCTTGCACAGTGTGGTGGTCTATCTGTTGGCTCCCTTCCTAACACCTTGCATGGTCTTGTGTGAGCTGCCTAAGAAGCTGGAGACTTTCTTCTAAAAGGGGTTTCTTGTGGGTAGAAAAGTCTTGTCATATTAGCATACCAATGAATGATTTGCACTACCATGGAAACAGAATCATAGTTTTAATCAATCTTGAACAAAAGCAGTGTGTTGCAAAACCTTACAACACACTATGGAATAGAAAAGTCTGTCTGTAATCTACATCTACTAAAAAAATGTGCATGGTGCTTTTAATTTCTTGACATTTAACTGAAATCAGATTATCTAAGATTCAGTCCAGTACTGTAAAAAGCCTATTGTTTGAAGGGCTCTACTTCAGTTTACAGTACTTTAAAGCCAATGGCTGTCTAACATCAACAAGCTGTGATTTCAATCTATTTCCCTTACAAATCACTCTCTTTTACTCTCAATACTGTTCTTTCCTCATAGTCATTTGGTCAATTACAGGTTTCTTTTCATAAATATTTCCCTTTTGTCTTGCTTGGAAAAGGAATTTGAAAATGCAGTACCAAGTATGAGTAAGCCGCATGCTTTCCAGTTAATTAAATACATTTTCACCAGATCTTAACACCTGTATGATTCAGCTAATTCACCTCTGCCAGTCTCGCAGCATGATCACTAATACACTGTATGTATCTATTTGTGATCTCTACCCCACTTGGACAACTGATGTTTGTTAACGAATATAACAAGAATGAATTGCACAATACGAAAGATTAAACATATACAGTTCTTGGGGTCCCAGAGTGGCTCACCTGGTAGAAGCGCAGCCGCGTGGTGCGCAGGGTGAGTCATACAGCGCAGGTTCGCATCCTGGCTGTGCGAAGTAGGCCGGTCTTTGCTAGGGATTCCGAAGGGAGCATCGCATTGGCCAAGGCACTCCCGTGGTTTAGGGAGGTAAAACTAGCAGGGACTGTTTCTCCTCATCACTCTACAGCGAACCCTGCTGGCCATGTGTGCTCAGGGCAGACACCTGCAGCGCTGGCCTCTGGCCTTTGTCCTCCAGAGGTCGGTAGCTTGCTGACATCTGCTCTCGAGTTCCTGGGTGAAAAGTAGCTGGCTTGGTCATGGGATTGGGCACCCACTCAATATTCGGGTCTCCAGAGCAATGTGAGGAATTGCTGCGGTGAGGAGAAAAGCAATTGGGCATTCCAAATTGGGAGAGAATCGGGGAAAATTATAATTGGACACACTAAAAAAAATAAACATGTACAATTCTTAATTGGTACACCTGTAGAAGGCTAGCCAAAACATGTATTACTTTTTTTTTTTTTTTTTTTTTAGATTTACCTTAATGATTTTCTTTTGACATTTTTCCAGGGAACGTGCTCAAATCTTAAAAATGAGTGGTAAAAAACGAGTGTTGTTGCTGGGATCTGGATATGTGTCTGGGCCAGTCATTGAGTACCTTACTAGAGATGCAGGTACCCAAGTAACAGTAGGTAAGTTTTGCATTTTATATCATACAGCTAGTCTTACCAGTATTGAAGTGTCTGGTTGGGTAGGCCTTACTGTCTTTTAAACAAAGTAAGTAAAACCTTTTGAGTTAAGCAGCCACCTGTCTTGACCACCAGTCTTCAGTCTATTTGGTGACTGCTTAATTCACTGCATATCCAAACCTGGCTGAATGGCTCTACATTACAGGCTTTTAATTTACAAAAAACTGTATAGCACGAATGATCATTTAATATTCTGTTTATATCAGAAGTGTAATTGTAATTTTTTTATGCTTCATTGTGGATTAGTTTCGGACCCTGTTTATGGCCTCTTTGCAACCATCTTTTTAGATAAGTCAGATGCAGGCAGATTGGTAACTGCAATTTCTTGAAAGGATTTTAAAGTTGCTGTCAAACAATTATCCTGGCAGTATTGTTTGAACTACCGAAGTGCAGCTCAGTCCTGAATTTCAGCAGCACACTGTCAAGAATGTCTTTACATACATTCATACATTCATACATACATACATACATACATACATATACATATGCTCTGAGCACACTCTTAAACCCAGGGGAGACGTTTAAGGAGGACAGAGATGTTTTAAACTCCTGTAAGTGGTTTTGTTTGTGCACTGGGCTTGCTATATGTCCAGACAACCTTAATAATCAAGAAAATCACACAGACTCATTTAAATTGAAGTTTTAAAGAATCAGAGCAGTAGTAGTGCTTTTTTTAGGTTTATTTAATGTTTTAAAAATTGATCAGGTGGTTGCAAGCCACTTTGGATCCCTGCTTATAGGCAGTCTGGGCGTTTCCAGTGCCTTTACAGGTTTAACAGCATTAGTACTTCAGTACAGTAATGCAAATGGTTATCGGGTGCTTAGCCTTCAGGCTATAAAATGAATTCTAGAAAATTCAATATATCACTCTCAACAGCTAAAATATAAATCCTATGCTTTATAGCAATGCATCCAATATAAAAGAGATACTGAATTCAAATATATGCTTACCTTCCAGTATATGGAAGAGTTGTGCAGGATATATGAAAAATAAGAACTGTCTTCAAAAGGCAGAGACTTGACTTCGACCAAACAGCAATCAGTTTTTCAGAGATCTTCAGACCATGGACCACACAACTTGTAGTTAGCAAGTCGAGCGATATCGAATGGGATCTTGCTCTGGGCTTATATAGGATTTTCGCTCCATTTGAATATGTCAGGAGTCCCATTTAAATCTGATCATCAATGTTTTGACAGTTACTATCTTTTGATTTTATCATATTTTCTAGAAGAATCCGGTCAACTCTTATCAAAATTAATTGAATGTGAGTTCATGGTTAACTATCTTCCCACCCCTCCTTTCCCTAAAAATTAGGTGAACTGAAGTTCACAGGGCCCTTGCTACCAAATACAATACAATACAAGTATATATGTGTATATGAGAGATGTTTTTAATATGTAACACCAGATCTATTTTATTATATTAACCTGTGTCAAAAAAATGAGTCCCTCTTAGCAGCATATTATGTTACATTTTCAGTGTGTTGTCAATGGAGCAGTTTAACTTCATATACAAATGTGTGTTAACAAAGTATTTGACAAAGAGTGCAGGGGTTTATCGTAAGCCTTTGAATAAGGCCACTAAGCATACAGAGGCAAGTCCAGTTATTTTCATTTAAATTCAAGCTATAATAAACATGTTAAATATAATTGCCTTATTAACTTTTACCATGCTTGGACCAAGCCTGACCTGTCTCTCTCTCTCTAAAAATTCGCCTGCACAAGCAGGTTTCAAACACCCTGTTTACTTGCCAAGGCTAGTGTTTTAATTAATATGAAACTCCACTGTAAGCACTTTTCCAAATTCACCGCATGAAGTCTTTTTGGCCAATTAAAGAGACGCCTGGACCGGTATCTTTTCAGATAATAAAAAAAAAAAACGTACATCCTAATTTTTATAACTAAGCTCTCTTTATTTTCTTATAATATAATGAGATACATACTCCTGTCTTTCTTAAAGCACCTTCAGTTGGTTGTCATTCAAGGTTGGCAAATCCCGCTTTTAAGAGTCAACACCGAATCCTGCTTTGAGGTGCCAAAGACTAAGCTTTAATTTGATGGTCTAATGCCCTTCCAGAATTCTACTGTGTCTCTGAGACAAACATTTAATTCTTTCACTTTTAAATTCTTGTTTCCCCGTAAATAAATACTTCTGTTTATTACTGCAGTAAAACCTTTATATAAACTAAACATTTATATTCTTTAGTTTAATTGATATTGTAATGTATAAAATACTTTTTGTTTAGTTGGAGAAACTGAACTACTTCTTAAATTGATTAAATTAATTGAACATTATCGCAAATGTGTCTTAACAATATGTTTGCAATATTGTCAGTGCCATGCTTCTGTTATAATAAACTTTTACTATGTTCTTTCAACAGTTTAACTTTAAATGGCATTAGATGTATTTCTAATTAAGTTACTTCAGTATAACAGTTGCTCCTAGAAATAATATTACTATTTTACTCAATTGATAAATCTTTTAATGGAAAGGTCCAGTTATTTATATCTAAATATAGGCTATCATTAATATATTAGAATGCCAGTGTTATTTTCCAGTACTCATTATTTCAAACCAATATCTAACTAACATGTCCTATGCTTTCCGTTCCCATCTCTTCCTGCCAGGTTCTAGTTAATTTCTGTTATATATAGAAAATGATTATTGTAATATAAACTCCTGTCTTCTGTTATCCGAAAAGTATTCTGTTTGTTAATGTTAACGAGATAGCTCATTATAGAGAGGATCTTGGCTGTTAAATCACTGACCATCAATAATCCTCGCTTCATCGGCCAAAACCAATGAGTCATTTTCAACACTGCTTTTACTACAGGCAGGTAAGGACGAGGTTACAAATCGGTTCAATGTATATCTAAAGTTACAGTTTATACTTTAAATAATTTTATAACATGTAGTTCTAATTCAGATATGTCAATATAGCAATCTCTTATAAACTGCAATTCTATTTTACTTCATTGATATACACAGAAGGCAAGAGACTAATTTTTAATTGGGCACCTGCTCAGCAGCAAATGCAACCTTGAATATTAAAACTTAGGACTGCTCATACATTTTCTTAATGTTATTTTATTAGGTTTCTTATTTTATTTAAATACTTGTTTTTTCTTCCTATAATCGAACCTAGTTCGATTGCTTCTGGCATGTTAACTGTGCTCCATAGATTCTGCCATTCTGTTCTCGCTGGATCAGAATGTTTTGAGACTCTGAGTCTAATTAAAAAGGATGCTTTTGCCAGAAGAGGGAGCTTTGGAAGTTTCAGCAGACCAGACTGACCTTCGGTGCAATTAACTCCTTCACACAGGCCTTACACAGATCTGCTAATAATATTTTCTGATGGTTTTATATTCTTTAAAACACATTACAGTCATTACAGTATTTGTTGCAGTTTCACAAATGTTCAATTTGTTTCCCAAAGATCAGCCTGCTTCCAGTAGCTCTGACAGTCTTGGGTCAGTTTCTGCTCTCAGTGAGTCAGTTTCTGCTCACAGGTGTGGGTGACAGTCTTTGAAAGCCTGATATCTGCTAAAACTTAAATCTTGTTAGCTGGGCTCCATCTCTACATTCTCATTCCCATCGTCGGTGTGCAAACACATTTTAACTGAATCTTGGTCCATCAAAGAACCGCACACCCTTGCAACCGAGGCCTTCCATGCAAAAGGATCTAATGACTTATAGCACAAAAGGGACGTGCCAGAACCGTCTGTGACCACACCACTAGATTGAAATGTAAGCAAAGACGCATTCCCGATAAGCACATTATTACACTTATCTATCCCACGCTTTACCTCGTTTGTGGTATAAATATAATAATGCACCAATAATTATTTTGGCATTATGGTGAACTTAACCTGAGAGAAGAAGTTTTTAAAACGATGTACTGGACATGTCAGTGTGATAATTGGGTTGTAAAATGGGATACCCAATCATTCATTTACAAATAGCTCTTAGATATTTAGGTCAATTCCCTCCTAAGCAAGCTAAAAAAAATCTACATATAGATTGATGTTGCATCGTTGGGTTATAGAAAGTTGTGCCACTCATAGGAAATAATTGATCTTGTCTTGACCAGCATCTGTGATGTTAAACCAAGCTGAACAGCTGGCAAACAGCTATCGTAACACCATCCCTGTGATGATGGACATTGCTACTCAAGAGGAGAGGCTCAGCTCCCTGGTTCAAGATCACGACCTGGTCATCAGGTTAGTTTTTTTTAACATCGAATTTTTATTTGTTCTTCAGAATTTAACATACAGAACTGAATAACATACAGTATATTACATATCCCCTCCCACCTCCCCCCTCCCCCGGCATCCTGTCAACTTCCCTGGAACCATAGATAAAGCAAAAAAAAAAAGTGAAAAAATACAGCGTACAAACAAAGCACATAGAGCTCATTCAAACTGTTGCAGAGTCCAACAGCAAGGATACTTTAGCTGCTGCTTCCCCTATGTTACCAGCGTGGATGATTTTGCTTTATTTATTCAGGCTGTAAAGTTCAATCAGAATCATCTCTTTGAAATTAAACAGCCATTGTCACAAAGGTAACGTCATTAGGTTAGTTTTGACTTAATTTATTTTTATTTTGAAACCCATGATTGTTTTGGATTTATATATACACCACCCACTCAATATCTCGAGGGTCGGGGTCCAGTATAAATCCGCTATATATTGAGGGCCGTGATATAGCGAGCGACCCATAAAATAAGTCTTCCTCTCCTTTCTCAAATGCACAAACCCGCTGTGTTGAAAGAATCCATTCCCAACATAGGCTTGTTGCTAGGGAGCTGACGTCACTGCCCTGTTACTTTTGCAAGGCCATTGCTGCCACAAGTGAACAAAAGCTTGTTGGCTAAATTATGAACTGCTTCAGCAAGTAGATATTTAATTTGCTTTGTGTTATTGTGCAACGAGTGTGTATCCTTTGATTTTAGATTTTTAGATTTTAAATTGCACTGTTGATTGATGCACTTTATTTTATAACTTTATGTATTGCACTTGATTTTATGTAGGCCTACTTTTAATGTAAGATATCCTTGAGTGTCCTGAAAGGCGTCCGCCAAATAAAATTTATTATTATTATTATTATTATTATTATTATTATTATTAATACTTTGTTTTTAATTGTGTGGTGTATTTTTGTTTGATGTGCAATACGAAATAAGAGTCATTCTAAATTAATTTGCCTATATATTGCAGCTAAGGCATGCGCAGTTAGACTGTAAAAATGGGGAGCCAACTCCAGGAATGGGATATATCCGAGTCCGCAGTATAGTGAGGGGCAATATAATGAGGGGTGTGTGTGAGATTATATATATATATATATATATATATATATAGTACTGTGCAAAAGTTATAGGCAGGTGTGAAAAAATGCTGTAAAGTAAGAATGCTTTCAAAAATAGACATGTTAATAGATTATATTTATCAATTAACTAAATGCAAAGTGAGTGAACAGAAGAAAAATCTAAATCAAATCCATATTTGGTGTGACCACCCTTTGCCTTCAAAACAGCATCAATTCTTCTAGGTACACTTGCACACAGTTTTTGAAGGAACTCGGCAGGTAGGTTGGCCCAAACATCTTGTTCTTCTGTGGATTTAGGCAGCCTCAGTTGCTTCTCTCTCTTCATGTAATCCCAGACAGACTCGATGATGTTGAGATCAGGGCTCTGTGGGGGCCATACCATCACTTCCAGGACTCCTTGTTCTTCTTTACGCTGAAGATGGTTCTTAATGACTTTCGCTGTATGTTTGGGGTCGTTGTCATGCTGCAGAATAAATTTGGGGCCAATCAGATGCCTCCCTGATGGTATTGCATGATGGATAAGTATCTGCCTGTACTTCTCAGCATTGAGGAGACCATTAATTCTGACCAAATCCCCAACTCCATTTGCAGAAATGCAGCCCCAAACTTGCAAGGAACCTCCACCGTGCTTCACTGTTGCCTGCAGACACTCATTCGTGTACCGCTCTCCAGCCCTTCGGCGAACAAACTGCCTTCTGCTACAGCCAAATATTTCAAATTTTGACTCATCCGTCCAGAGCACCTGCTGCCATTTTTCTGCACCCCAGTTCCTGTGTTTTCTTGCATAATTGAGTCGCTTGGCCTTGTTTCCACGTCGGAGGTATGGCTTTTTGGCCGCAAGTCTTCCATGAAGGCCACTTCTCACCAGACTTCTCCGGACAGTAGATGGGTGTACCAGGGTCCCACTGTTTTCTGCCAATTCTGAGCTGATGGCACTGCTGGACATCTTCCGATTGCGAAGGGAACTAAGCATGATGTGTCTTTCATCTGCTGCAGTAAGTTTCCTTGGCCGACCACTGCGTCTACGGTCCTCAACGTTGCCCGTTTCTTTGTGCTTCTTCAAAAGAGCTTGGACAGCACATCTGGAAACCCCTGTCTGCCTTGACATTTCTGCCTGGGAGAGACCTTGCTGATGCAGTATAACTACCTTGTGTCTTGTTGCTGTGCTCAGTCTTGCCATGGTGTATGACTTTTGACAGTAAACTGTCTTCAGCAACCTCACCTTGTTAGCTGAGTTTGGCTGTTCCTCACCCAGTTTTATTCCTCCTACACAGCTGTTTCTGTTTCAATTAATGATTGTGTTTCAACCTACATATTGAATTGATGATCATTAGCACCTGTTTGGTATAATTGTTTAATCATACACCTGACTATATGCCTACAAAATCCCTGACTGTGTGAAAGTGTACCTAGAAGAATTGATGCTGTTTTGAAGGCAAAGGGTGGTCACACCAAATATTGATTTGATTTAGATTTTTCTTCTGTTCACTCACTTTGCATTTAGTTAATTGATAAATATAATCCATTAACATGTCTATTTTTGAAAGCATTCTTACTTTACAGCATTTTTTCACACCTGCCTAAAACTTTTGCACAGTACTCTGTGTGTGTGTGTATATATATATATATATATATATATATATATATATATATATATATATATATAATGAATTATATTTAAATAAGAATGGAAAGTGTTGAAGTAAGTCTTTTTGGATATACTGTACAAGTTAAAGATATAAAGCAACATTTTAATAAACGTGATGAACTTTGTATCAATTCAGCTGCAGATTGTGCTTTACAGGCTCGAGTACAGTGGGTGATTGACAGGGATAGTGATTCAGAACATGACTTATGCCTTTTAGGAATGTATTAACTTATCTAATGATTTCCATATACAAAGCTAATTAGCTGGTCATTTTGCTTATATACCCAGTTAATATACTTGTGGGTCAATGGACTAGTACTTTTGTTTTTCAGTTTTGGACTGGTTAACATTTTCAATTTGTGTTTGACTTTTTTTTATAACAGTTTGCTGCCTTATGCGTTCCATCCTGTTGTGGCAAAACATTGTATTAGCAACAAAGTGAACATGCTTACTGCTAGCTACCTCTCGCCTGCTATGAAAGAACTTCAAAAAAGGTAGGTGTGCAAATAATATTTATGTGGTGGGTAAATCTCTGCAGAGAAACGTTTGGTTGACTCATTTTAGTTATGGTTAAATCATTTTCCAGTGAAATTACCACAGGTTTTAATAACTATTGTGTTAATAAAATATAAATAACCTGTCTGTCCAAATGCAACTTACTCCTTCATGATAGCATGCATCTGTACCAATTATTTTTCAGATATATTCGGAGAATGCTACACGTCTTATTGTTTCAGAGCATGTTTCATTATATTGTGTGTAAGGCCCTTGAATGCATTATTTATAGTTATCCTCTAAATTCTTTCCCCTGTAGTGCAGAAAATGCTGGAATAACCATTGTGAATGAAATGGGTCTAGATCCTGGCATTGATCATATGTTGGCAATGGAGTGCATTGATCAGGCAAAAGCAGATGAAGCTACTGTGAGTATTTTGTATATTTTTATGAGCGTATGGGGCATTAAGATTGAGAGAGGGTGTTTACTCCTTAAGGAGTGAACAGAACAGCAAGATCTTGAAATAAGAATGGCTTGAGACCCAGAGCCCCTATTGTCAGGCAGTGACTGTTTGTGTTCAGACGTACTCCAGTCCTAGCTACTCATTGACAGATGTTGAGATGTTTTTTTTTTTTATTAATTTTTTTTGGGGGGGGTAGATGATTGAATGGAATATTTTTTCTTTTTTCCTTCTATGTATTCAGGTGCAGTCCTATGTGTCATTCTGTGGAGGTCTCCCTGCCCCAGAATGCTCTGACAACCCTCTACGATACAAGTTCAGCTGGAGCCCATATGGAGTTCTCTTGAACACCATCAGTCCTGCAGTCTTTTTAAAGGATGGCACGGTAAAATTGCGATGAAAGCACACAACTAAAGTTATACCGCTTAGAAGGACATGCCAAGCAAACATCTTAACCACTGCACAAGAGAAGACAGACGTCTTGTAGAGCTTTTAGTATTGTCTCTCCTGCAGGGGTTGGAATGCGAGATGGCTGTGCATCACACAACACTGTCTGTTACATGGCCATTCAGGTCAATGTCTACCATTGAAACCACTTGGTGTCCTTTTCTGTATTTCCAAAACGTAAAACTCTTCTAGATGACAGATTTCTTTAAGGACAGTCTGTTTGTTTATTTATTTTTTTATTTTTTTATTTATTTATTACTCCCAAACCACAGTTTGCTGCAGCAGATTTATCCCTTCTATAAGTCATGCAACAGATGTTCGTAAGGTTACAGCAGGCAACAATCTGTATCTTATCGTTCTAATTGTAATCCACAGGTTGTCGATATCCCTCCTGGGGGAGCTGTACTTGACTGTGTCGCTCCCATGGATTTCTTGCCAGGCTTTAATCTGGAAGGTTTTCCAAACAGGGACAGCACAAAATATGCTGAGCCTTATGGCATTCAGTCTGCTCATACATTGTTAAGGGGTACCTTGAGGTTTAAGGTAAGGCATCGTTTGATCTGTTGGAACTAAAATGTGTTAAGAGGAACATTACGAGTTTTGGAGTACGTGTTACAATCAGACACTTTTTATATTATTTAAATAAGACCATTCCATATGAAAATGACCCATTCTTTAATGTTCTATAGCCAGGTGTTTCTGGAAGAGGTCATTTTGTTAATATATAACTGCGGTACATGGTATGCCTATTTTAAGTAAAGGCTCTCTTCACAGTTAATAAAAACCTGTGTCTTTGTTGCTGCAGGGATTCTCCAATGCCATGAGTGGATTTGTCAAGTTAGGTCTGATAAATACAGAGCCCTGTCCAATGCTTGCTGCTGGGGCTGCTCCAGTGACCTGGGTAGGTGTTCGTAGACTGTAAATCAATCAGACTGGTAGTGGAATGTTTCACAATTACACAGGATCTATATCCACTTGAGATGCTGAGAGAATGCAGAATTAACTGGACTGAAGGACTGAAACCCGCCTTGTACGATTTTAAACATAATGTTTGTAACGCATTATTAAATTTACATATGTACTGATGGACAGGCACAGCTTATATTACAAGATTCTGATACTCCAGTAACTTGTTCTTACCAAGTTTTCAGCTCAAATACATTCTCTAGATGTATGTAAAAATCTAGAGTGTGAAATAAATATATACAGACATCTCCACTGTATCCCTGTTACATCCCCAGTGGGGGATTCGGGCTGAAGACAATATGTAAAATGCCAAAAATGACATCTACTGTTTATATAATTTCTATTCAGAATCACTTCTGCTGAACAGCAATGGTTTAGTATGTGGAAAATGAATGTATATATAATTGTAACACAGACTAGATGCTCTCCTTTTTTTGTCCAGTTCATGGTGGGCTTGCTTCTCTTCTTTATAACTCATTTTACCATTTACAAATTCTAATAACAATACAGAAGGAACTGCTGTGTCATCTTGTTGGAGTTTCAACATCAGCCAGCATGGATGTATTCAAAGATGGTGTGTACAACAAGATTGGAAAAGATGACTACAGAATGCAGACACTGAATTGGTAAAATAATAATAATAATAATAATAATAATAAACATGTAAACTGAGGTTAAAAGATCCAACATCTGATGCAAACCTTTATTTTTGTATTGTTTTAATAGGTTTGGCATGTTTAATGAAGAGCCAGTGCCAAAGGCAGATACAATTTTGAGTGCAGTAGCAAAACACCTAGAAGCTAAACTTTCATTCAGTAAGTTTTGGTTCATATAAAGGCTAATGATATGAAAGAAGCTATCTGAAGCTTACAGCATTTCAAAATTACAACTGAACTGTAGTGTATTAATTGATGCCAGTTTTACTGATACTCTGTAATTTAAAATATTGTTGAAATCAGTGGTTTTAGGTTTACAGTAATGTGAATTTTTTTTTTTTTTTTTTTTTTTGCAAATTATCCTTTACGTGTTAAATTGTGAAAGCTGTGATTTTTTTTATTTATTTATTTTTTTTAATTGAAACCCTCCATTGTGACCTCCAAAGGGACTCAGTCACACAAATGTATTTATTTATTTACATTTTAGAAAAGGAAGAGAGAGATTTGATAATCCTGAGAAATGATGTTGGAATAAAACACGTGACTGGCGAGTTGGAATTAAAACACATCAGCTTGGTGGTATATGGTGATCCTAATGGTTTCTCTGCAATGGCAAAATGTGTTGGCTATCCTGCTGCTATTGCTGCAAAGATGCTGTTGGAAGGTGAGCATTTGTATTTCTTTCATGAAAGGAAAGCAAAATAAAATGAATACTTGGTACTACATCACATTACATACAGTATCTTGGCAAAGGAGTTAATATGGGTATAATTGACCAGACAGCTTCTTCAAACACACCATAGTAATACTCAGTGGTTTGCAACATGGTTTAATTAACAGTACCTATAGAATATGAATGCTTTATTCTTGTATTGCTTTAAAAATAACATGGGTTTTATAATCTTTGTCATACTGTTTTGCAGGAGAAATTAAAACCAAGGGACTGGTTATGCCACTAACGAAGAATATATATGGGCCAGTGTTACGTCGTCTCAAGTCAGAGGGTGTAAATTACACAACAAAAAGCACCTTTCATGACTAAACCAAGTGTGTTTCTATTATCTGTGTGACTTTGGTGAGGAAAAAAAAATAATATTTATTTCAAATTTGGAAAGACACTTGGAGTGAGATAATAAAAATGCAAACAACTCCCATCGTAATTACTTTAGACTGGAGTCGTAACTGTTTTATTTGTGGAATGTACAAAACATTTTAGTCAACAAAAAATATAGGTTGTTGTATAAATGAAAAAAGGATTTGCAAATAATGAAATACCTCATTATCCCAACCAGTGTCCATAGTATAAATGTATTCAATATCTAGTCATAGTGTAAAAGCAGATTATTCTTTTCTTTTCACTTTAACATTGAACATAGTTTGATATTTAAAAGGTATCTTTGAAAATCTAATTCTGTAACAGCATTCCTTTTGGTTTTAACCTAAAGTTACACTTAAATATATTTTGTATATATTTTGTCCATGAAATTGATCAGTGTAACACACATGCATTACTACAAGGATGACTTCAGAATAGTACTGTATTTCATGACATGTTGAATTGTATTATAAAAATGATACACATGGTGACCAATTGCAATGTCGTGGTATTTAATTTTATGTTCACAATTTCAGTCTTGCTTTCTGTACTACACAAGATAACATTCACCAACACAGTTTAATACTTTAGTTTTTATTGTCTGTGTGGACAGCATATGTTACAGGGATAACCAAGGCTTTAACACTAGAACTACCGGACGTACATATATACCTAGAACTACTAGAGCGGTCTTTTTAACCACTTTTATTAAAATGCATATAAAACTATTTTTGTGTCGTACGCTACGAAACTTATGGTTTATTTTCTTTCAGGATTATGTTTGACAGCATTTTTGAAGCCTGCTTGGTACATGTGAGGGACACCTGTTACTGCACGAGACTTGGGGATGGTGTTGGAAGGGGTTATGATTGGTTGTATTGTGCAAAATTTTGCAAGTATTTTATACATATGCTGGGCTATAAAAAGGGGTGGTTTTAGCAGCTCAGACGACTTTTGGGATACAGCGGGAGTTTACGACACTGGAACAGTAGAGAATTACAGTGCCCGAGATTTGCTTGTTTGTATTTTATACAAGTGTTTTATGTTTACCCTTCTCTTATTTTGAGTTCGACTCTGTTGGCTATTCAGTGGTAATTTCCGTCTCCAGTCTTGCAATAGCTGGTTTGCTACACTATTATTCCGTAAGTTTTATTTTTGTTTTCCAGTATAAACATGCACAACAGGACTCAATTAAAAAATGGTTTATTAACATGTTCAAAAGCTCAAGGCATGAAACTTACTCTTCAAAAGATTGTTGATAAATTAATCACATCTTAAAGTCTCCTGGTGTAATAAACACAAAGCTTTCAAGGTCAGCAGCTCGATCATGTGATCGATCTCATGTGCACGAAACAAAACCCACTGTTTTTACTACGACAATCAAATTGACAGCTCCGGTAGTTCTAGGTATAATGTCTTATATCCATAAGTTTCTGTAACCCTCGGTCTACTGATGCTTTGAGATGTTTAATACATATATTTAGGCAAATTGGGGTGAAAAAAATACAAAAAAAACCCAGGAACCTAGCTGCCAGATCATTGGAGAAAAATGCATTTAAGAACTGCGAGCGGTCTAGTTCTAGTGTTCCATTCTTTTATGTTAGTTCCAGGATTTTGATTGTCAAATAATTGGTGCCAACATTTTTTGATGGTTTCAAAGGGTGCTTGTTACATAAATGCAACAGTAACCATCAATTCAGCCACCCAATAGCGTACAAAAATGCTGAATCGTGCTGCTTGTTTTCTGAACTGTCAATGGCATGCATCCCACCATTTTAACCATCTCTTCTGACAGGTTTGTGTTGCTGGAGAAATGAAGGTTTTTTAAGGGGTCATGGTTATGAAATAACCACAATATTGTAAAACTTGCATGTCCTGTCTTTTGATATCTAGACCTTATTAGTAAATTTAAGTCTGAATTGGCATGTATAAGAAAAATGCATTTTATAAGACGTTACATTACTCCTTTGTTTGCCAACAGGACTTCTGTCTGGCTTGCTGTACCTTTACCACAACATTTAGTATTTATATTAATTATTCTCTACAGTCTACAGTCTATAGAGCCCAAATGCAGTTATATTTATGGTTGCAAGTAAATGGTTAATATTTCCTAGTTTTGTACAGTATTATGGTGGGTGAATTTCAAATTATAGATAATCTGCATAGATCAAGGAACAATCAGATATGTTAAAAGGATTTTAGTGAGAGCACATGGGAGTTTTTAGGACTGGGATGGTTAGCCTCATTAAATACCAAAAGTGAACAATGTAATGTTGAAGCCATTATTCTGTCATTTACTTTAATCAATGGCCCAGAGAATCAAACATAATACTGATGTATTTTTGCTCCCCTTCAATTTTAAAAGTCCAATATTTAAATCCTTCTTGAAATCGAGTCAGTTTTTAATTAATAGTTAAGCCTTAACTGAATACCATTGTTTAAATTAGCAACACACTATTAGAAACTAATGCAGTGGAATTTTATAAGCTGAATGCGGCGATTAGAGCCAGAACGAAATGCAGGTTCAAATAGAATCAGGTGAGATCAATGAACGTCGTTTGTTAACTCAATCAAGATATGAGGGTAAAAGAAACAACTTCCTTTGGTAATTAGTGTTTGATTAAGAAAGCGAATCGGCTCAAAATATGTTTAAAGGGACCTCACGTGATCAAAAACAAAACCCCAAAACTAGGAGCCTTAAATATAGTTTACTTTTAGTTTATGAATCTTCTATACAGTACATTTTCTAGGATATTAGAATTATTGACATTTCTGACAGCATTTTGTGCCTAACCACATTTTCTCCATTGCTGCCTTTGTCTCATTTTGTTGTGTGCAGTTGTCTTTATTAAATACCCACTGTTTGAATTCCTTTTGTTTAACCTTGTAGAAATACGGGTAGTAGTAAGATATCTCATTTGAGCAAAACTTTAACAGCTCTCAGAATACAAAACTGTGTTTTCCAGCTTGGTATGTTTAATTCGTCATTGTTGAATGTTACATTACAGCCATAACAGCACCTGGTGTAGGTAAAGGGGTAATGAACAGGGTTTATACAGTAGTATGGTATTTTAGTGTGCTGGCATGTAAAATATATTTTTAAACAACAATGTGTGTTCAATATTGTCATTAAAACACCACACTCTTTTGAATTATATTATCAATTAATTGAAATTCCCATATTTATTGTGTGATTACCGTAATGCCAAACAGTGACTTAGAGGGAGGGGGGGGGATCACCAGAAAAAAAGTTGAACATAAAACTCATGTAGCATAAAACACTATATCTAGAACTGATGCATTTCTAATGCAACTAAAATTGTTAATAGTTCATGCTGCAAATGTATGTTTATACTGTATAACAAAAAACAGAACACTATTATCATATATATTAAACATTAACAATCTGTAAACTAAATTATTAGAACAATGTAGTCATACATGTCAAAACTACTAGAAAACTGACTGTAGTAAAATATAAAAATCTAGAAGTATAAATAGAATTTGGTCCATAGACTTGGTCACTATAATACTATTTACAATACATATTAGAATGTTAATGAGCATATCTAATTCAAACATTAAACACTATTAAGAATCATTTTATTTACATGATCTATATGGACAACACAATTCTGTCAAATTCCATGGTTGCTACAAAAAAATATACTAGTTACATAGTGTCATTTAAGAAGGATATTTTTTCTTTCTTTCATGCCTTAACATTTAACTCACTGCCAATAAATAAAAAAATCAAAAGTTAGAACAAGTTTGGAGAATGATGTGTAAACTAATACTGAGCCTCACTGAAATCACACTTTTCATCTTTTAAACATAAGTCTAGCATGTGAATTAGTCCAAATCATATAAAATCAAATAAAAGTACAACATGAATTATATAAAGGCACACATTACATCCAGCAACAGTGTCATATCGTTTAAAAATGGAATTTAGAGGGATTCACAAAAAGGCATAGCAATATCTTTCAAAAGCTGTAAATTCATTGAGAGTTTTCATTGTTACAAGAGTTACACCAAGGATTCCAAACTTTCAGCTGCATTACTTCCATCGCCCAGAATGGTGCCGTTGTTATCAGCCGACAATATAGCTTTCTCATCTTCCCTTGTGTTCACAAGACTAAGGGTAGCTTTGTAGAGAAATTGGTACTGGTCCTGCAAAAGAAAAGCATTTCTTTGTAGCTTAAATATATTAACATCTTAAACATCTTAAGGTCATATTACACTTTAAAACACAATTTTAGTGAGGTTTAACATATGAAGTTACACAATAATATCAATTTACAACCACAAATTCAAATGTATAAATATACAATTATTTTCAATTGAATTTACTGTACATTTATCATTATATTGTACACTAATTGTGTAATTGTGTTTCAAGTTACTCACAATATCTGTGAAGACACCAGGCCTCATTAGGTTGATCATCTTTGCCACTTGATAGACATCCACAGAGTTTTCATTCTCCAGCTGATGCACAACTGTGGTCAATGCACAGAATGTTCCTGCCGTTATTCCCCCATACCTGTTAATGAAAAGGGATTGTACAAAAACAAGCAGCTAATTTAAAACTACAACATCAAATTTGAGTAAGCTAAAAAAAAAAAATCCAGACCAGACAAAGAAATGTATTTATTTATTTTTTCAAGATTTAAGCCACTATTCTTACTTTACTGTATCATTGTGGTGTTGAATGTGTTTTGGAAGGTTATAAAGTTTTAACTGTCTGCTGTGTGGAACTTGCAGTGGGTATCATGTGGATCGGAATTAAACGTGAATAATAATTGAGGAAAAGCTTACCCGTCGTGCACAATCATTGGTCCATCTCGTGTTGCCACTTCCTCTTTGATTAGGTTAATCAGTTCAAAGGTTTTGCTCATTGGGCTGTCAGGATTTGGCCATTTTGGAGACTGATACTGTCTTACTTCAAGGACGTAGTCATCCTGTAAAGGAATATCTGAAGTGACTTCTTTGTCAAAGATTTCAAGATAAAACTTAAATCAAGCCTGTGGGACTGTTTCCTTATCACACTTCTACCTCTACAAACCCAGATGGCATTGTGACAGCGTTTTTAACATCAACAGATGTGTCTTGTAATGATTCGTGTTAAATGTTTAATGCTTTTCATATGTTCTGTTTCAATTTAGATGTTATTTTAAATTGAACAGTTTAGCACCAATTAAAAATGGAATATATTATAGAGATATAAAACACTATAACTTTGTCAATGCATATTTTAGTGATGACTCCCATAGACTTGTTTTGAGAATCACACAGATTTAAAAAAAAAAAAAAATGAAACTTGTTTTTAATTTTATAATGTTTAAAACTAATCAACTAATAATAATAATAATAATAATAATAATAATAATAATAATACAAAAAAACCCACTCGTGGCTAATAGCTACACAACACACAACAGAGGAATGTCATTGTTCAATTAGATTTTTAAAATTTGCTGACCAACGAAGCACCAAGATTCAAAACTACAATCGGAACCATAAAGCTGATTAAGAATTGTCATACTGTATAATTCTCTTGAGAATGTAACACAAATGTAAGTCAATACATTTCCTTTGTATTACCTGTGTAGCTTCCAGGATAAAATCCTGGACAACAAGCTTCTCCTCATTTGAGAGGCAAACATGATCTTCACCAATCAGAGTAACTGTGAATGTTTCACAGCTCATTGGTTCTTCTTTGTTTGGCCAGTAGACACACTCGTCTTCTGCCTAGAAACACAAGCAATGACATGTTGCTATCAATAATAGTTTAAAACCTATTTTACTTTGCTTTCAGGGTTGCATTCAAAATTGGTGCTGTTGAACATCAGTTAAAGAAACTCTGAAACCCTGATCCAGAAAGTGTGTACAGCTATGGCCAAAAGTTTTGTATCACCCCATATAATTAACATAATTTGCTTCATAAAATTGAATAAAACCTGCAAAATAATGTTACGTTAACATATTGAATTACATACCGCGTTGTAGTTTTCCATGTACTTAATGGAAAACTGACAAAAATTTAAAAATGTGACATTTCAAAATCTAACATGAAATACTGTACTACTAGTATGGCTTCCAGAATACTTACATAATGTTTGTAGTTTCTTTGATTACATGATGTTAAATAAATGATCAACATGTTGTAACTAATCATGAATGATTTGGTAAAAAAAAATGTAAGGCTGTCTTAAATGTATAGAATAAAAAAGAAACACAAAGCTATGTTGTTTATTTTCTCATTCAAGATATTTCTAGATATAAGTGTTATAAGAACAGAATCTCACCAGACTCTGGTTATCCGGAAGCATGACAATTATCTGTGCATTGCGGTCCCATATCATTCTCCAGAAATCCTTTATGGTATTTGGAAGTGGCTGCTGAGTTATAATGAACTCACTGCTCTGATGATAGCCCTGAACACAAGAAGAGATGCTGGGGTATTTAAAAATCTTTTGAATGCATTTTATTTTAAATATATTCTCATTAGCAGAATACTTACCATGATAGAGGAGGCATTGATGTAATCTGTACCTTCACCTGATACCGTGGGTAGGCTAACTCTGGATCGCTCAACTTAAAAATAAATAAATAAATACTAAATAAATTGTATTATTTTTCCACATACAAATATAGACAACATTATGTGATAGTTTAAACTCACAAATCAGATATAATTGAAAATGTACATAAATGGTATGGAAAATATAAACTTACAGTATCAAACATTTAAAATAATGATGTAAGTGATATGAACTATTACACACACAGACTGGAGTGTGTTTGACAGTTATGAAGTGACTTTTTTACGGACAGCCGTGAACAATAAATGCAATTATCCAAGACAGCATCGTTTACAACTTACTGGGGATAAGAGATGCACTCCTGTTCTTTTCCCTGTTGCATTGCTTCAGTGCAGTCGAATAGTCACACTGTTTTGCATTGGGCTGACTTAGGAACTGTAACGTGACAAAGATTAATTACAATACTTTCTTATTTTCAGTCATTTAATATCTAAATGTTTAAAATCATGGAGAATTTGACCAAATTAGGTATGCGCTATAAAAAATAATTTTATGTCGGTGAATAAATCAACAATAAATATATTTAGTATGAATCAACCAACATTAATACTTTTAGAGGCCCTTTTATAGGTATGTCACAGATAACAAATATAGAAGAAATAGAATGTTTGATATTACTCCATTGTGCATTTAATATGAGGGTTGATAGTATTCTATTATATTACCTTGAACTGCTTCTCCAGATGGGTTTTTCCTGATGGCCCTGGAGTCAAGAGGGTATTAACATAGGCATGAATGTGACTGGCAGCAACTTCGGTTTCCTTACTAAGGATGGCCTCCACTAGAGTGTCATGAATGAAAACATACTGCTCCTGTTTTAAAAGAAAATATGTATCTTTATTGTGTAAAGGCACAGATGCAGTGTGGGAAAAAAAAATTGTATGCCACTGTTTTGAAATAAATAAATGGTGTTTACTTGGTGTCCGCACGCTGTAATGAGTTTGTGTATGTACGGTGTAGTAACCTTACAAAAAGGTTTAGGGACTACACACAGACTTGTCTAATTTGTTAATCCCAGATATGTTTATTGGTTGCTCTATCGTAGTGATCTCAATTAGGACCAACACAATTCTGGTTGTTATCATATGAGGACTGCATTATTATTTATATTTGAACCCCTATACTGTATATTGACTCTCATAGCAATTTCTGTCCCCTTGACCATTTCCATCTGTAAGCAGAAAACATTTGTGGTGTGGACAGAAGCCTCCATCAACGGTAGCGTATTACTGAGTCCCTGCATCACCAAGCAATACAAGATCACATCATTTAATTATAGGATCAGTAGAGTGTTTTCTTACCTCTGTTTGCACCAAGTAGTTTCTCTGAGTTCGTATATGTTTCAGGAACCCAAGTATGTTTACAGAGCCCTGGTTTTTGATCTGTTGTAACATGCTGTCCAGCACAATGAAAGTACCTGTCCTCCCAACCCCAGCGCTGCAAAATGCAGAAACAGCATTTTCAGCGTACAGTATTCCATGCAGCTTAACTACAGCACCATTTAAAACACTCCATATTACATTAGAGCATACCTGCAATGAACTACAACTGGCCCCATGTCAGTGGTTCTGGCTGCTGAAGACTTTTGCACAAAGGTCAGAACAGGAAGTGTGTACTCAGGAACTCCCATGTCAGGCCACTGTGTGTAGTGATACTGGATAACTGTACGTTCAATATGCCTCCCTTTCTGGGATCCCTGAGAAGAACATGTTATAATGTTACCCTTGAGTAGTACAAATGGACAATGTTTAGATGTCAACAATTACCATTCACAGTGAAAAACAGCAGTTGACTTGCTTTCCCATCCATCCCCCAATATTACCCCAGAAATGTACCTAGAAAATGACCGGTTCCCTGAAAGAGAAGACAACCAACAACAATACCTTTGGGATATGCCTGCCACAGGTTAGGTATTTACTGAGCATTTTATGTCACAGCTGCCGATAGGCCCCTCCGGGGAGTGACGTCCTTGGTCCTGCCTACCGATGGAATTAGTAGTCACTCCGCAGAGATCACGTTCTCTCCTGCATTGAACCCGCAAATGCGAGTGATGCGACCTCGCAAGGTTTGTTGGTCTCTTTCTCTTTCAGGGAACCGGGGTTACATTCGTAACCTATCATTCCCTTTCAATTTGAAGACAACAAACAACAATACGTTTGGGAAAGTATATCAAAGCCGTCACAAGGGAGCAAGAGTGGACAGCAGATGAGGGACGTCTCACTAGCACCAAACTAATCTTAGTGGTGTAACCGTGCAACCTCAAGGACCCTTGTGCCTAATGAAGGCTTAGAGGGATCTACCACATTGAGTTGGTATAACCTGGTGAATGTATGCGGAGTAGCCCAACCAGCCGCAGTACAGATATCAGTCAATGAAGCTCCTCTAAAGAGTGCCCATGACATAGCCACTCCTCAGGTAGAGTGTGCAGCCACCCTCCCAGGTGGGGGTAGGCCGGCATTAGTATACACAGTCGAAACTGTCCACAATCCAGTGGGACAGTCACTGCTTCGAGAGGGCTTAACCCAGGGTCCTTTCACCATGACAGACGAAGAGCTGTTCAAACTGACGCAGCGCTCTTGTCCTATCCACATAACATCTCAATGCCTGAACCGTGCAGAGGAAATTCAATCTCCGATGCTCCTCTGAAGAAAAAGGAGGGGGATGGAAAGCCTATTTCACCGATTGATTCAAGTGGAAAGCCCTAACCACCTTAGGGAGGAAAGCAGGGCTCGTGTGTAATGACACCCTGTTTCCATCATCCCAAACACGTATACAGGAACACCATTTTTGAAAATACCTCCACTTGTAGGCATACAGTGCCCTTGTGGAGGAGGCCCTAGCATTCTGCAGTGTACTGACGACCACATCTGAGACCCACAGTTGGAGTCTGCCCGGTTCCGGGTGCCAGAGAGTGCCTCTCATCTGACTGAGGAGATCCATGCACAGTGGGATCTCCCAGGCCTGGCCTTGCAGCAGCTGGCCAAGATTTGCAAATTCTGCTGAGCCATGTGGGGGCCGCCAGGAGAACTGTTGCCTCTTCTAGGAAGGCCGGGAGAAACGGTATTGGCGGGAATGCATATAAAAGCATTCTGAGCCACTTGTGCGCTAGGGCGTCGATGTCTAGTGGACCGCCGCAGCAATGGAGAGAGAACCATAGGGGGCAGTAAGTCATCTCTGCCGTGGCAAAGAGATCAACTCAGGCCCTCCCAAACCGTTCCCAAATGCGCTCTACCACCTGAGAAGGGGTGGGTCTGAGATCGCAAGCCTTCAGGGGCTCTGCTGGGACTGCTGAGGCTGGGTTGGAGCCTGTCTTTGAGGCTGTCTAGGGCAGTTCCGTGGGAACTGTCTCCTGGAGCACTGCTGTGTTGGAGCCCCACTTCTGACGTTCCCCCGTCCTTGCGGGCGGCCCCGGGTATTAGCTGCCGCGGAAGCCTGTAGGCGGTGCCTCATGTCACCACGTGGCACAGTGGGGAGCAGAACTGTCTGGGTTACCGTAGTTACGGGAGGACGACAGCACTTCGTCCTATCCTGTACCAGAGCACGGGAAGGGAGCATCGCAGCCACCTGTCGAGACGCCTCCCGCTCTCGGTAGGAGTGTTGCAGTATCTCCTCCACTGCTGGCCCAAAGGTATGACCGGGGAGATAGGCCCGTCTAATAGGAACGCCTTGTCCGCATTTGGGACCCTGGCCTGTGACAGCCAAAGCTGTCTGCGTGCCACTACAAGACCCACCAGGCTTCTGCCCAGGGCCTGCCCTTGGAAGCCTGAAATTTGTAGCAGCGTACTGGAAACGAAGAGCAGCTCTGAGGCTACCGGCTCATGGAGGGGAGCCGATCACAGGATGCCATCCAGGTAGGCCATTAGGAGACCTGCCATGTTGGCCAGGCGCGTTACTTGCGCTATGGCTGAGTACGCGTTCTTGTGGTGGGCCTCCGTGATCCTGCATTGGCCATTAGGGCATACAGGGTCCTTGGACAAACCTCCTAATGGAGGGGCATGCACCAGGGCTGCTATGGTGAAATTCACTGGCAGGAATTGTGCTAGTCCCAGTGCCCCCGTGCCTTCCAAGGAGACCAGCGGGGCTGCATGTTTGGAGACGCTCGGCGCAGAGGCTGGTCAGTGCCAGGAAAATTGTAACTCCTCCAGAAAATCCGGGAACACCAGAAAAGACTGGGGGAGGGCAAAGCTTGCGCCGGTCTGAATCAAGATTGCTTCCGGGTCCTCCTCGGTCCGAGACTTCCGTGACCGCCGGTGAAGGTGGGGTTGGTACCGGGGCAGGTGCCTCAGGCTGAGCTGGGGCAGGAGTGGGGAAGAGCCTGTTGCCTGACCAAGTACTCGAGGATCAGGGCCATCTGGCTCTTCAGGTCTGAGATATCCTTGGCCTGCCTACTGTGCCTTGCCCTCTTACTACTTCTCAAAGGAGACCGTGAGCGGCTGCGAGCTTGGTAGGCTGAAGCCTGTGCACAGGGTATGCTCTGTGATGGGCTGGAAGGCAGGTGGAGGAGGGGGGAAGGCGGGGCTCCCAATGCTGCGGAGGGCCCAGCTGAGCTGGCTGAGGAAGCCGCTCCCCGTAAACTCTGTGAGCCTCCTGCGCAGGGTCCGAGGCTAGGACGCTGCACAAATCGAGCAGAACATCTCATCTCCTACTGCTGCATCCCCAAGCACCTGACACACAGGAGGTGTTTGTCCTGTGGGGGAAGCATCCCTCCACAGGACGTGCAAGGGTGAAACTTTGACATTGCAATGCACGGTGTCTGCACTAGGGGGTACTGAGGGGCCGAAGCATTGAGGCCCCAAGGCTCTGGGGCACGAGGCACCGAGGGCACAGAGGGTACCGATGCAGGGAGAGATTGAGCGCCAAGGGCGTCGAAGCACGGAGGCGTCGAGGCTCTGGGACCAAAAAGCGCCAAAGCACAAGGTACCGAGGCCACCAAAGGTATTGATGCAGGGAGCGTCTGAACATCGAAGGCGCCGAAGCACCGAGGCTCTGTGGCACCAGGGGCACCGAAGCACCGAGGCACAGAAGCGCTGAGGCACTGAGGGCGGCGAGCGTCAAGCACCAAGGGCACCGAAGGAGCAAAAGCACTGAGGCACCAAGGCACCGAGGGTACCGAAGGCACTGAAGGCACCAAGCACCAGGGAAGTAAGCACCAAGGTTACTGGGCCATGTGTCTAGTCTGTACCGCATGCAGTCACACAACTGGAGCAGTGCGTAGCTTACAGTGGCGTGGAGCACAGCCTTCAGATACACAGAAAAAAGAGACAGAAAGAGAGAGAGAGTGATCTTTTTTTTATTTTATTTTTTTTGGACCGACACAACAAGGTGGGTGGTCAATTTTTTTTTTTTTTTAAACGGAGAGCAGCATTTCAGATCAGTCCTCAAAAGCCGAGTTTCTGATTCCGGGAAGTAGCAAGCCGACTTCCAGCAATATATTGCAATGGAATTTAGCAGAAAACTCGAAGTGAGAGCTCTTTTGCAAAGAATGAATCATGCAACTGGAGAGGTTAGTTTTATACCTACCTTACCTACCTGATTGTAAGAAGCAAAAGAGAATGTGATCTCCATGGAGTGACTACTTATTCCCTCGGTAGGCGGACCGAGGACGTCAGTCCCTGGAGGGGCCTATCGGCAGCCCTGACATAAAATGCTCAGTAAATACCATATCCCAAAAGTATTGCTGTTAGTCATCTTTAATATATATATATACTCAACAAATATTTTTTATTAACCTTTTTTATTTTGGTGTTCCTCACAGTGAAGTGTCGCTGAGTGTAACAGGCCATGGCTTTAGTACTCTTCACTGACACAAGAAAGCAGCCATATTCTTCATTGTTTTCTAAAGGCCAGTACTGGTCACATTTTCTCTACAGTACAAAAAAAAACATTGGGTATCCATGAAAGTAAATTGCATGCATAAGACAAATAAAGCATACAAAAATAATGCAACTGTGGAAACCCAAAACTGTTTAGAATACAGATTTTTTACCCTGCTCAGCTTAAACCTGTCTTTACTGGGGGAAGCAGATGGATGTTCTGCATGGATGCCTTGTACAGGCTTAGAACACATTTCAAAATGTAAATAAGGGCCTTTACTGTTAAAAATCTGTGAAATAGAAATATGTGATAGGGTGACCGGATTAGTGAGTTCAATTGAAATGTCTCTTAACCTGCCCTCATGAAAGGTTTTGACAGACATGATTACAGTTTAATCTGAAGATAATGAAACAAAGAACTCACTCTTGTTTTCATGCTGTTCCCGGACTGTTATGTACAAGGTGGCTGGCAATTTTCAAAAATATATAAAAATACAGCTACTTTGTCATAAAGACCTAAATACAATGAAATAGCAAGTGGAAAATACATACCCTTCCTTTCTCAACTAGGTTTGTGATCATAACAATAACTCCAACGTTATGTTCCCAGATCATTCTCCAGAAATCTTCAGCTGTTGATTTCAGAGGCCCTTGGGCTGCAATATAGGCTTTTTGTTTGTTGAATCCCTATTGAAATGTAAGGAAGGAGAAGGCTACTCAAATAGAAGGCAATACGTTGTGTGTAAGGTGTCTGTTATTGTTTGGTTCTCGTTGCTCAAACTGTGGGAAATGATAACAGAGTACAATCATACAAAATGTGTTTTAAAGTTTACCTACATCAACATAGTTTGCATTAATGTAATCACTGTGCTTTCCATCTTTTTCAAGAAGAGGTGCAAGTTTTACTCTACTGTGATCATCTGAAATAAAAGGAGAAAAAAAGGAGAAAAAAAAACATTTTAAGTCAAGGTAAAAGCATTTCATAAGAATGATTATTTTATTTATTTTTTTAACGAAAAAGATTATTCTAGTTACTGTGGCGTTTCAAACATTTTCATCCCAACTAGTCATGGTGACAATCCTATAATGCAGTACATTATAATATGCTAAATGCCAATACCCACACACAGATTCATAGCCTGCTTTTCTTAAGATCCTATCCTCGGAGATACATAAAATACAATGCCAACTACTGAAAACATCTCTGTAGTGAATATAAATGTCCATGAACATTGAACATGGTAGGGTGTTGAAGCTTTGCACAACAATGCTGAGAGACATTCTATTAAGAAGTAATTAAATGAAAAATAATATTGTAATACTCCTTTTAAATACTGTCTTAGGTATTTTTTTGTCAAATCTATGCCGAACCATCAAGTGTCCTTAACTGATAACCTTTATCATTAAAAAATGCAGTTCCACATTTAACTTTTTTTTTGCTCTGTTAGACCATATTGAAATGATCAGATCTATTGGAATTTTCTGTAAAATGCTATCAGTATACAAGTAACAAATCAAGTATGAATTTAAAAGAATCTATTGCATACATACATGCTACAATGTTAACGTATCGATTCTTGTTCTTATTATCGGGATGGTTGGAGTTGTCTGATGTGATACCTAAATCGACAGTACAAGTCTGAATTTCCTGTAAAAGAAAAACATATATATCAAAACAATCAGCAAAATCACCCTAGAAGAACAACACTCCTCAATGCAATAAGCATGCAAACATGATCACAGAACCAAACTATCCTACATATAAGTAATCCTATAAACTATTGCTACAGATCTGGAAACAGTAAGAAAGGGTGTCTTACCTCATACAACTCTTTCAAAATCTAATGTGGGAGTGAATGCAAAAAGCACAGCAATGAAATTCAATGACAGACAGTGAGCAACACAAGTGCATGAACAGTACAGTTTTAATGTAACTAAAAAAAGGTGATCACCTTTAATCATGCAGTAACCAGAGTTTACCATGACACGCAGCAAGGCAACAGAACTGCAGCATTTCAAATGCCATGCAATTGACATCATATCACAACAAAGTATGTAAATATAATGAAAAAATGTGCAATTGGCCAGTTGACACATCATGCTTCAAAGCCATTTAACATGAAACAATGCTGGGCTAGACAATACAGTACCAAACAGTTTTAAAAGAAGCTGTACATTTCTAATATTGTTTTCTACAAAAGGAGTGGTCAGAAATAAAGGGAGGAAGGGGGAAGTGAAATTTGTCTGGAAAAATACAGCACATACATTGACTTTTTATTCAAATCCAGGACCTTAAAAAAGCAAAGTCCAAAATCAGATAATGACTAATAGCTAGAGGATGTATCACGTCTCCTTGAATACAACCTGTGCTCAGATTTGATCTACTCAGAAGTCGGGTATTTCTTTTTTCCGCAGCAAGCCCTGTAAAGTGGCCAAGTGACTATATAGCCCCCTGCTCTACTTCATTCAGTGGAATTTGTAATTTGGAGTCGTCTAGGAATGCAACACCACCCTGAAATCAGTACCAAACCACATAAGAGGTCACGAGGACCAGTCCATTAACATGCTGCATTGTAATATTTGTTAATAGTTTTATTTTTCATAAATTATAAAACACAAGAGAAACTTGTGTATAACATACCTCAAATTCTTCAGTAAATCTATTTGTGTCGTGAAGGTCTGCTACGTGTTTTGGAAAGTTTTTCACAGGGATTGCCTCAACATCATCTGAAAAAATAAAAGGTGTTGCTGTTTAAGATATTCATTTTTAATCCATATGTGATGGGGTGGTGAATGTAATTTTAGTCATCAATAACTATAGTATTTGGTGCTTTTTTCCTCAACAGTTTTGATGCAGGAAGGTTAAATAATGCTATATTTTAGTATCAATTATATTTGTATTGGGTTTTTGGATGGCATTACATAAAATGATGGACAGTTTATTTCCAGTCACTAATACTGTACTTGCCACTGTAGTGGTGTACTAATAGTCTCTATGTAATGTTCTGACCTCCATTTCTCATATTAGCTATGTGAAAAAATAACTGTTCTCTTGAAGGAACATGACAATTTATCCTAACAACGACAAAAGGTTTTTATACAATTGGTCATATAATTGAATGAGAATTCTTGTATGTTTATGATCCTAGACTAGTAGGTTATATATAGTGTTAAATCCAGCATTTCAAACTTTCTGCAAACTACAATTTTATCTGATATAGTTATTATCATTCACAGATGTTCAGGATTTTGAACCACACTATCTTTAGGCTGCAGTTAGCAGGAGGAACGCCATATATAAAATGACCCATCTGTTCCAACAACAGATGTGAATAATTAAAATGGAAATGTGGTGAATCATTTACATTGTGCAATGAAAATTAAGAATAATTAGGTTAATCCAAATGCTGGAACATTCTTGGTTTATTTGGAAAGAAGTTTTTTTTCCATCTTTTTAGCAAACTGAGAAATGGTCATTTTATGTTTATTACTTCTTATGAAGGAGTAGAAAAAACAGCATGCAAATACAAATGTAAAATGTCAGTGTCTTGCACAATAAATGTTTATATTTGTAAGGCTTCCATTGCCATTATCAAAACAGTAAAACAGGGACTGGGTTAGGGTTAGGGTTGGGTTGGGTTGGGTTGGGTTGGGTTGGGTTGGGGGGGGGGGGGGGGGGTGGAGAGACAATAAATGGAAAGACTGTCTTTCATGCCCATGGTTCAATAGATCAGCTAATGTGGTGTCAAGGGGACCAGGACATAACTGTAAAAGAGAAGGCAATGCATCAAAACAACAGGTGCCATTGAGGCCTTCATTTTCTTCTGAAATATGGACATAAATAAACAGAACTATAGGTGGTATATTTTCGTCACATGACTGAAAAAAAACAGCTACATGTGCTGTAGCAACATCAGTTCCAACAATACAGATACTTTCATCAAACATACAAACTTTGTCAAACTTAATAAATAAATGTATTTTAGATACATTCACACAAGACCCACTAGGAGCTTGTGGTTATGGAAACTGAAGTTTTACTATATTAGGTTCATGTATAGTAATTACCTAATTAATTACTCTGCAATTATTGGCAATTGTGCCAGGTTAATATAAAGTGTGCCAAAAATGACTTATGATATTATATGCTGTAATGAAAATGACCTCTGTTCAAACCTCTTAAGCTACCTTCTCTTGCTGACAAAAAAAGCATATTTGATGAATAAACAATTTCATTACCTGAATCGGGGAGGATTGGTGTTGATGGTATTGTTATCACTCGAGGTGATGTGTTGTCCTCTAAATAAAAATGAGCCGTCTGAAAGCATTTCCTTGAAAAAGCAAATAACCGGTATTTAAAACATTAAAAAAAAAACTATAGCTGTACAATACTGCAATCTATATAAATATATAATGAGACTGTTATAATCACATAACTAAGTCAGTATTAAATATTAAAAAATAAACCATTTCCTAAATTCATTTACTGTAAGGCAGCAAAGCTATCTTTTGCATTGTTTGCCGTCTTGTATTAACCTTAGTTACCTGTATTTGAAGCAAAAGAAAGAACAAATATCAGACATCCTAAATACAGATTCTCAGGTACAATCAATTATTTCTTGACAAGCTGACATGAGCTTGAACAGGTGGCTTGAATCAAATGAGGCACAATCCCGCTCTGATCCAGATTCAAACTGAATTCCATGTGGACAGACTAATTTATAACCTTGTCTCAGTTCTCCCGTTTGGATGTATTTCATATTTTAAATATCTAAAACAATTTAATGGACTGTAGTCTAAATTACGCAACCAACTTAAAATGTCATTTAAAATATAAAAAAAGCTGTTTAAAAAACACTTTTTTTCCTAGCATTACATTGCAGGAGCTCTAAGCAGCTGTTTGGAAAAGGTTACCATACAGTAGCTGCAATAGCTTACTGTAATTACTGTGTAGGCACCTCATTTTTTCATTATCTGATTTTAATCATTGTTATATTATATATTTAATGCATTGTGTCTTCACGATATACATTTTATCCAACTATTTAATGTGTGCACTTCCAACGTAAGTATGATTATAATTGCTGCAAGGTGTTATTTTCTGTCCACCCTGTGATAGTTATTCATCTCCAGGTTTTCCCACAAGGAAGGAATGGATTTATATGGAAAAATTCATCATACAAAATGATCTTCCTGCAGTCAAGCACATTTGTGTTGAGTATTCTTTAACTCCAAGTCACGAACAACAAACTAAAATATTCATGTTTTATAGAATGATTATTTCTCTTTCATGCTATATTCTAATTGTACTATTAAGTGATTACAGTATGTTACACTACAACAAGACACACTCATAAAGTATTAGTATGTTGGTAAATGCTAAAGACTGGAATCCACGTACTGGTGCGTTATATCTATGTTCTAGTTCAAGACATTAACCTTTTTTCATTTTTTTTTCTTAGTGTTAGTGTAACCAATATTCAATGAACAAAATGATTTCCACTTTTTATTAGTTGATGACAGATTTGGATGCTTAAAAAAGTCAAATATAACTGGTAAAACAAAATGATTTGATCCAAAATAAAAGAACCACAAGCCATTACAAAAACAAAACAAAACAAAAAAACAAGGTCGACAGCTCCCATAAAATCATGAAAAGAAGCCATGTGACAGACCTATGTATGTGTTTTCAACAATATAAAAATCTCAAAAAGGATTACATTCAAAGATTTCTCAAAACATTTAGTTCCAGATTCAATCTTGCCTTCATCACTAAAAGATTGGGTTACAAAATGCACAATGTCATTTGAGAAGAACAATGACTGAACATGCTCAGGATTACTAAAACAACAGCACAAAATCCATTTTACAAGTCCAAATCAAGACTCTAAAATGTATGACATAATGATTTGCATGAATTTTTCAGACCTCTTTCAGTAAAAACAAACATTTACACATACGACATGAAAGAAATGTAATTGTTTTTTGTTATTACAGAGAGGTGGATAAATATTGCATATTCTGTATGCGAAACAACAGGGAAGGGCCTATTAGTGATTTAAAGGATGGTGATATACAAATCCGCTCTTGTTCAGACCAATGAAATAGGCGCCTCAAATATATGGTTTCAAGATGACTTGGCATGTAACCACAACGTGGAGAACATTCAGCATACAGAAATTCAGATTCTTTCTGGTGCACAAAATAGGGAATTCAAATGTACTAAATGTTCTAAAATGTTCTAGATCAGGGGTGTCAAACTGCAGTCCTGGAGGGCTGCGGGGTCTTCTGCTTTTAATTTCATCTTAAGCTCTCAATTAACATAATGTATCTAATTGTGTGTTCAATTTGACATTTTTCATATTTTTCAAGGTCTTCTACAGTTGATGATTTAAAAAATGCACTTAATTCAAAGTACACTACCGATGAAACATTGTCCAGCTAATCAAGTAATTAGACCAATTAAGTAATTGAGAGCTCGGGTGGAACGAAAGCCAGAAGACACTGCGGCCCTCCAGGAACTAAGTTTGACACCCCTGTTCTAAATAGACTTTGTAAACTACAGATCAAAGCATACAGCCAATTTTAGATTTAATTATTGTTAAAAACGATATTCTGAAAAAGCGGTAACACTTGATCTGTTATAAAACAACAATAAAGCATCTATAAAAGTGTAATAAATTGTTTAAAAAATGATATTAGACATTAATATTAATACTAAAAACAGGCCTTATTATTACTATAATATGACATGCAGTTTTACACTACTAATTCAGTATGGATATCAGTACACTCAACAGCAACTGTGGGTCAGTTTATACTGTAGTGAAAAAGTAGTCCCGATAAGGAAGCCTTGAGAATACATAACTTGCCAGTGCTTAAAGGCAAACTCTGAACCACACAAGCTGCAACTAAAAGCCACTATAATTATTTAATTTACAATTATATACAAAACCAATCTAGCATTGTTAAGCAACGTAGCACAATTACTAAACGATCAACCACCTTGCTGAAAAATTCTAATTTAGAAATGTTAGAATTAAAAGAAGAATGAAAATGAAACTATTCTTTTTTTAATTTTCTGATGTAAAATCTAAAATAATTACCAATGTTTCAAGGAAAGCACATGACAGCGATTTGGTACAGCTCATACAGAGAGTGCTAATATATATTTAATTTAACTGTCTCGAATGAAGTGAAAATGATAATACATTAGTTTCAGCTTATCATTTGGCTGTTTAACATAGGGACATGTTTTCCATTTTCTGCAGCTAATAGAAAATTGCTTATTAAAACCATGGTTAAATGTCAATTAAAATTATTTTGCAAGAATTTTCAGAATCTCTTTCCATTATTGGGGGGTTAAGAGCTTCCTACTGAAGCTAATTTAAAAGCTAAAACATCACTATTTCATTTTGCACAATATCAGTATTTATACTGTGGTTCCTAGTAATATAACACTATGATCTATAGGGTTTGTGTGTGAAAGATTTGATAAGCCATCACAAAATGAAAACGACTGCCACCTAACAGTTAAACTTACAATGCATTGCCATGGAATGCTTTGATGGGTATAGAGAATGCACTTTTAATGTCTTGTGGTATTTTTGTTTTTAAAAGCATGTAAACAGGCAGGCAGGCAAGTCCTGTTTTAAATATTTAAAACAGCTGAAATATTTAGATGTGCAGATGCTTAGAACAACTTAATAGAACACTTGTTTTTTTTTTTTAAGTTTCAAATCTCACAGTGATAAGAATAAACAGATTGGGCCACTTTTAGTTTTATATATTCTCCTATCCTGGAAATTAAAAATTTTAAAGGTCACAATAATTAGTAAAGAAAAATGTAACCAGTGCCATCAAACAGCTTTAAAAAAATGTTTTACTTGTGCTGTAAATGAGAACCTACCTCCAATATATGAGAATCCCCACTAGCACCATTAGACAGAGAAAGGTGAGAGTTGACACCACCACCAGAGGGACAATTGCCCTTTTCTCTTTTTCAACACTTTCTGCTAGACCAATGCGGGATTCGTGGCTGCTGTTGCTGGCTTCTGTAGGTGTAGAACATTTACATTTTAGACATTTAAAGGTTAACCTTCATTTTTTCAGCACTGCATTTACTTACATATTTTTGCCTTCTCATACACAAAAATTGTATACTACCATTTGCAAACCAGTTAAAATGTTTTGTGAGTAGAGATTAAGAACAGAAAGAGAGCAGACATGCAAACATTCATTAAGAACTTACCTTAAAAAAACTGAAGTAACAATCTATATAATGGTTCACCCAATGTAAAATGAGAGAGACAAAAACTGCTGAAGCAATATTTGTTGTACAGGTGCTTTCATTAAGATGAATAAACAGAAGGTTAACTGCTTTTTCTAAATTGAAAATGGCAATTTACCCAGAACCTGGTTAATTAAATGTACTGTATCAGTAAATGCAAAATATAACGTTTTAAAACCAGGTAATTGGCTAATTACCTGGTTTTAAACATTTGTATGGTATAAAAAACATTTTTAAACACCAACAATCAATAACAGTAATGCATCAAACATCAATTATTTTTAGTTTTTAAATAAATAATTTTAAAATTCTTACCTAAAAGTGATTTTTTATTCATTAACAAGTGAATAAAAAAATCTCACGGCTTCAGAGAAACATTTTGTTGAGCATGCATCCAGCAAGTGTAACCACAAAATGGGATCATAAATGACTGTTAAAGCCTAACTGTGAAAGAAGGCTAAATTGGACACATGCAGGTTTAATAGGATGTTGGGATTGCACTTTGTTGTTGTAGGTTAGGACAAAACACTACTGTACACACAAAAAGGTTAATTAAGCCACCCATCACCCCACAGATAACTCTAGGCAGGCATGCTTCTATCATCTTCTATCACTAATTCATACACAATGATTGAACTCCACTGAAACCTCTGGAATGCCAGGGCATAAATGATTTGCTTAATGAATCCAGAGTAATGATGAGTGGGTTAGTGTCTTTATAGTACCTGTCAGCTTTAGTCAGTAGTGTGCATTGAGTGTGGAAGGAGCCTGCTGCCATCTAGTGGATTTCTATTGCCTAAAGTGTTTTTTAGGATTTTGCTACCATCTACTGGACATTTGTTGCACACCTAATTCAGCACATGTTGGGTATACATTATCATTGTAAAAGCCTTGTATACGGGTTGTCTTCATTTTTTTCTCTCTAATAAAACAGAATAAATAAATAAATAAATAAATAAATAAATAAATAAAGTATATTACATACCCCAAGACCTGAAGAAATGTAATGATTGGACATAAGTTTAAATGTGGCAAATTAGTGTTTGTTAAAAGCTTTATATAACCGTTATTTAGCAAATACTTGGCACATCACCATATTTTATAATCCTACTGCAACCGGGTTTCCAATGTAAGATTTGTATTCATACACTGCATATATAATGAACTACACAGGGTATAGAAATGGACTACAAAAAAAGCATTGCAGAACACAGGCTTTGCTGTTTTTTGTTTGAATCCATATTTAAGCTTTTTTGCATTTTGACACTATGAACGACTATGAAGTTATTAGGTTGGCTACTGAAAGAGGTCATGGTAGTCATTTTTAAGTTTGATGCATGTTACATGATGTTACTACATATGACTACATAACCCCCAATCCTTACCTTACCCATGTCACAGACAGGGATATAAATGAATTTTAGATTTCTGTTGACGGGGACACATAGGTTAGTAATTCCAATACCCAGTGTGCAGACATTCACGGTTTAGTGGCATCATGCATTTTTTTTTTCCAGCAGCCAGAAACTGTATCATGACTAATCTGGCTCAGAAACATTGAACACAACTGCAGCGATCCCACTAGTTAAAGACGGTGCATAGGGCTGTAGCACTCTTGGTAATAAGTCTGCTTTACCTGCATCAGCTGTACCTTCTGAGTCCCTGTCAGTGTAGTCAGGAATACTGAAATCTGAAGATGTTTCATTATCGTTGAGGCTCTCTGAGGTTCCCTGACCAGAACCACTTTCTTCATCTGTGTTGCCTAAAGTCCACGTTGTAGAGTCTTTTGTGGTTGATTTTTCTTCAAAACGATCAGTCTGATTATCATTTTCAAATGGGAACGGAGAAGAATGTTGTTTCCCATTCAGTGTGTCTGAGGCCGGAGTCAATTCCAGGTCATAATTTTCATTCAGCGTTGGGTCTGATGTAGCAAGTGCTTTAGTTGTAGCTGTCTTTGCATAGGAACGTGTAATTAATTCAGATGTAACATTTTGACTGCTTTGGTTCCTTGTGGTAGTGGATGTCTGCCTTTCCTGCTCCTGTTCTAATTCTTCCTGAGATTCTATATCAAGTGATGGACTAGAAGCACTGCTTACAAACTGGTCATCCTCAGTAACTGGGGGTCTGGATTCAATATCAGGACTGACAGTGGGAGACAAAACTGAATAGGGATATGAGGGAGTTGCCAAAGAGATGAGCGTTATTGGGCTCTTACTGTTGGCTGTGGCAGCTGTAATAGAAATGTACGTATCACTATCAGAATCAATAGACAAGTGGAGCTCAGAAACAGGAAAAACCGGAGCAGGCACATCACTGGAAAACACCTCGTTTTTACCCAAGCTACTGATTGAATCCACTGTGCCTAAATATTCTGTGGGTAATATTGATACATCATCAATAGATAATACAGGGGTAGAATCTATTGGCAGCTCGTGGGACAAGGAGACAGGGGTACTATAATGCTGCCACACAGTTTGATAAGAGGTTGCTTGACGATGTATAATGCTATCAGAAACAGCAAACCAAACAGAACCATCTGCACTGGTCACACCAGTTGTACTTTGAGCTGGATCTTCTATTAAAACATGACAGCTTGACACACATTTGCAAGGTGCAGGTGGTACATTGTCAATGGTGGGTGTAGAGGTAGCGTGCAGCTTTGATGTCTGATATTTCACATCTGGTACAACTGTAAAATACATCTGACTGAAGACACCTGTAGAGGCATCATGCAGAAATGCCTCACTGTCTTTAAGGCCTCCATCAGACACATGAGAAACTGTATCACTGGATAATGTTGAGGCAGGATCTAGCAGTGCTTTGTTATTGAGAGTGAAAATGGGAGCTTGCAGCAATTCTTCTGTGCTTAATGTAAAAGATGTCCCCTGAAATAATTGTTCAGTGCTAGTGCTAAAAACAGTATGAAGAGAAAGCATAGGCTGAAGTGCTAAAGTGGCTGTACCTGCAGAAGCATCATTAGGTGAGCTGTCAGAGAAGTTACCAGTGCTGTCAGCAAGTGCATCAGTAGCGGTGACATGGCCCACCTGAGAGGCTGTATCACTAGAATAGGGAAGCAGTGTGTCTTGCAATAAAAAAGGTGTACTGCTGTAGTGCGATGGGTTAATTTGAGTCCTGCTGTCAGTGTGAAGCATATGAGTAGAATCAGGGGTGGTCAATTTTAGAACAGAAGTGAAGGCGGGAACTTGAAGCAGTGTCACATCCTTACTAGCACGGGGGAGTTGAGAAAACATATCACCTGTTAATACAGATTCTGCATAGACCAAAGTATGGTTAGTTTGACCCACTATTTGACTTTCACTAGAACCCACAGCATAAGAAACAAGCGACTCCCTACCAGTGAAGGTAGGAGAAGCCACAGTCAGAGTAACATCACTGGATAAAGGAATAGACTGAACAGGTGAATCAAAACTGGAAAACATAGCGGTTTCATGTTCAGTAGCACTGGTGAAAGATTTAGTAACTTGAAGAAATCTCCAGTCAGAGTCAGAAAATAATAGTGAAGTGCCAGGTGAATCAGGTAAAGTTTGAAGGGGTAGGGTGTCACTAGATAAAGTTAAGGTAGGCATAAGTACTGTATCAACCTTGGTCATAGATGTTGCATGAGACAGTACACTGTCACTGGAACCCATTTTACTTTTACTAAAAGTCTCAGTCTTACTGTCAAACACAGAGGTCTCAGTTAAAGCAAGGGTAGCCTGAGCAGATGACATGCTGGAGGAGAAAGCGAGGGTAGGCTGAAGAAACAGATCACCATCAGACAACATCAGTGTAGCATGCAGGGGCACTCTATCAGCTTCAGGTGTAGCTTGCTGAAACACATCTCTCTGAGAAAAGCCAATACTACTAAGAAGCAAGTCAACAGTGGGAGCAGTGTGGCTTTCAGACAACACATCTCTAGATGAAGGAAGGGTGGGCTGAAGCAACAAATCAACACTGGGCAATACAGGAGTGACATGCAGGGAACTTGGATAATCAGAAGCAACAGGGGTAGCTTGATTCAACATCTGGGTATCAAACAATGCTGGGTCAGAGTGGAGGAAAATGTCACTAAGAGGGGAGCCAGAGGTAGTTTGAAGTGGAATCTCACCATTAAATACCGGTTGAGTTGTCTGAGAGAGAACTTCACTGCCAGCAGAAGTAGATGGCTGTTGGACACCTGGCCCCGAACTTGTAGAATACAGCAATACCTCAGAGGTAGGACTGAATGAACCTTTAGGAAATGAAGTACCCTGAAAAACCATCTCACCACTGGTGTAAGGAGTGGTTACATGACGTGTATCTTCATCCCTTGTATCACTATAACGAATCTCACCATCAGAGGGCACCTCAGAACTAACAAGAGGAGCTGTGGCGTTGCCAAAGGTGTCACCCTCAAAATCTGTAGTTTTGGGTGAAATCTCATAGCTGGTAGAATTTGCAACATCTTCAGAATTAATATCAGTAACAACAGTGTTGTTTAAGTTTACTGGGAACATTCCGACAGCATCTTGAGTTGCAGGGGTTTCTATGTCTTCTGATGCTTCCGTGACATAGGGCGTTACATTTGCATCTGAGATGGTCGTTGTAAACTTGGGCAGACTAATGGTTGTTGCTTGGGGTCCTGTTTCGGCATCTGTAAAAATGTCATCTTCATGTTGGAAGGATGTAGAGGTATCATAACCTTCAAGCATTTTCCCTGGTTCGGTGAAAGTGATATCCTTCTCAGTAGGTGATGTTACAGTTTTGGTCTCAGGGTAAAAGTCAGCAAGCCTGTCAGTTGCTGAAGTCTCACTGGCCAAAGAGTACGTTTCTTCGGTTTCAGGTGTATTTCTTGTACTCACTTCCACATAGCTTTCAACAGAATAGTCTTTGGTGACAGCATTGCTGGGTCTTGTTTTCTTCTCGCTTTCAGGTGCTACAGTGGTAGGCCTTACTGTTTCTGTTTTCTCACTGACCACATTTGTCCGGTTCTCAGCACTTGTAACTGGTGTGTCTGATGCCGCCTGTAGAAATGAAAAGAACTGAGCAAATCGACTGAACTCTTAATTACCTCCTAAGAGGCTGGTCCATCCAGGGCTGATGGTCAGGTTAGTCTCAAATTAACAATGCTTGTGCCAACCTGGATTAATATCATGCAACTAACAAAATATATAAATTAAAAACACAATTGAAGATTGCATATAAACTATACAAGTATTCAATCACAGAAGACCAGAACATGAAAGGTTTCATCTTGTATTTAAACAATTAATTGTCTTTGGTAAGCATGTTATTTTGTTATAGAAGCCAGTTTCCAATTTTTACCTCAAATTCATCAGTTGCATCTTCAGTGTCATTAAAATCAATAACGGGGTCAATCTCTGAAAAATAATAAAAAAAATAAACTTTAAAAAAATGGATCTGAGCTTACAGCTCAGAAACAGAAATCCAGTTAGGAGTTTTCTAGCTATTAGTGTAAAATCAAAGTAAAATACTACAGTATTTTGTCTTTTAAATCTTGAGTCTGAGGTTTTCCATGGTGGTGTTCTTATACAAGGACATTATAACAGATACCTTCCCTGAAATAGATATATATATATATATATATATATATATATATATATATATATATATATTGACTGTAAATACATACCATACCAAATGTGTATATTTGGTACTTTTTAGTCAGAAAAGTAATGGCTGAATTGAGGCAATTTTGTAGCACTTGGCACTCGAAGTTTGGGGACATTTCAGCAGCCATTCTTGTAATTTTTAATTATGTTATTACAAAAATGTATATTATTTTTATAAATCTAGTAAATAATTAATTCAACTAAATTCTGTTTCCATAAGAATCTACTTTTTACAAATATTGTAGATTCCAGTGCCTTTGTGAAAGTTATGTGAGTTTATTAGTTTAACAACCTTTTTAGCAAATCACACAACATTCTAACAACTTATGTTCTTTACGATATTAATTATTAATATAATTTTACAGATTTGTAGTACTGAGGTAATATTAATTCTAGCAGGTAGATTCTATGACCTATGCTATTTCCTTCTTTATAACACTATTCAATCAATTAAACTAGACACACCACTGTATGTCACCATATAACAGATAAATAATGTGAGTGTAATATCAGTAGGGTATTCCTAGTAAATATTGCAAATATAATGCATGTCGCTTAAGTTGGTACAGTGTATTTTTTTTTTTTTGTTGAAAATATAATGAATTGCTCTTACCTTTGTTGGTGTGACTATACTAGAGAAAATGTTGTTAAGATTCCCCAGGTTCTTAGTAGAACTACTGATGGTGAGCCATTGAAGAAAATGATTAAATATTTAACATCCTAACTAATGACTGGTGAAGAAGAATGTAGCAGTTTACATACGAACACTCACATGGGCACATACAGTACTGTATATTACACCAAGGCAGGCACAATTACAGTGTATGTGCTACATATCATCACTGTGTACACTGTGTACATAATTCAATGTAATATTATATATATATATATATATATTATTTCATTATACTGTATATATATACAGTGTGTATATATATATATATATATATATATATATATATATATATATATATATATATATATATATATATATATATACTGGTAAAGTTCCAAGCAAGTCATTCAGAATAAAATACAATATTAATACTATTGACACATGCATTGGCTTTGAGCAAGAAAATAGGTAGTAACAGTTTTTCAAAATTCAAGCGATTCAAGAAACAGGAAGTCTGTGTATACACCATAATACATTCAATAGACATTTACAGTGTAATGTAATTTTAAAATCCTTGAATGTGACCAAAAATACAAATAAAACCCAACAAAATGTGCATAATACAGACGCACGTTGTTATTTTTCCACAGAATAATGGACGATAGACAAAGACAAGCCTTGAAATCTTATGTCCTAAACATCTTTTTATGTCAGTAAATATGGAGAAAATCACATATTACTAAATAAATACTATTGATATTCAGAACACATTTTAAATGTAAAAGTATTATTACTGATTAAAGGACAAATATGCATGCGACACAAACATGGTGCCTTGCTGAAAATCAAACATTAAGAATCAAGGGGAATCCCACCACCATTCATTTAGAAGATATTTATTTCAAAAAATCATATGCAGTTTCAAATTGTTATATTCAGTTTGAAATTGAAATTACACCTCTAATACACTTTTAAGTGTACAAATCCTTGGCTGCATATATTTTTAGAACATAAATGAGACCCTGATTAGACAGAAACTGGTTTGCAAAGGAATAATGGGGATGCATTGCAATCCTGTAGCTTTTGCTTTCTATCTCAAAAAGTAACAAAATAAATCATATAAAAATGTTGCATGATACGGTCAAGCTTACCAGGATCATCCAAAGGCATATCAACTATCAGCTGATCACTGTGTCTCCCGTATAGTCCATTTAAACACACAGCAACCACCTGGATTACATAACTTGCATTGTCCGTCAAATCATTTATAATAGCACCCTAAAAAAAAAAAAATCCATGGATTTTAGTAATTTAGAGAAATTTCAGATTGTTCAGAAAACAAGAAAACAACATTTAGTGGCTGATGTAAGGATATGTGCAAAGTGATTTGCGGCTGCAAAACATACCTATATTGCGGCCAAAATCTGTGTTTTGCATGCGCAAACCGTGTTTAGCAGTCGTAAAGTGGGACTTTAGTGGCTACCAAAAATGCGGAATATGTAAAGAATGGGCTACCAAATTAGCACTTTGCCATTATTAATCCATTTAAATGATATTGAACTGTATTCAAATGAAGAAAATAAAATGGAATTGGGCGGGGTCCTGGAATACCAGGCGGGTGCAAACATTATAATGAGATGTAAGGATTTTGCCTTGCACTTGGGCAATTGCTGACCCTCCAAAAACTTTGCACCTCTTACAAGGAGCTGTATAAAACCACACACTTTCAGAGACATGTCATTGGCCTCAGGATGGCTGCTGTGGTATACTTACTGATGTGGTGACACTTAGCTCTTGTTGAGGACAGTCTGGAAAACCTTCAGAGGAGAAGGGCAAAATGGAGAAGACCCTGTATATCCAAACTCGGGGTAACTTTATTTGGGATGCTGGAGGATGCGGTGGTAAGGTGTTATCGTCTCACTCCGCAGGCCATCCTAGACCTAATAGCTGAATTTCACCTTTTCATCACCTGGTTGACTGTCCTCCTGGTAGCACTGACAGCATCGACTTTCTCCACTATAGAGGGCCATATGGCCTCTGGTAGCATAACTGATACTGGCTGAGGCTTTTCCAAATAACTCAGTTTCATGCTGAGTGACCTCAGCCGTAAGGACTCCTCCTCGGAAAACTTTTATTTTATCTTCCTGTGCGCCGAGGACTTTGCTGCCCTTCCTATGACATCGACACAACATTTTGATGGACTGTAAGTGCAGCATCAAAATAGGCCGATGCACAGACGGCGCTCATTGCAACCCTCATTTAATGTATTTGCATTGTGTTTTACTGTTTGTATTTAATGCACGATGCCCTGTATTTCACTGTATTTAATGTATTATACATTGTTCCTCACTATCTTGTAAAGCGCTTTGTGATGGTGGTCCACTATGAAAGGCGCTATATAAAATAAATATTGATTGATTGATTGATTATTGCAATTGTTTCCTTACATCAGCCCCTTAATGGACTATTTACAAAACTTCATCCACAACTATAGAAACACTCAATGTTTGGAATATGTAGTATTACTAAAAGAAACATACAATTCTTTGACAAACATTTAACTAGAAGACACTGAATGTGTGTCACAGAACTGTATACATTGTATAAACCTTAAACTTTTTTTTATTAATTGGGGACGTAATGTAATTTACTATCCTGTAAAAATGTCTTTGATTGATCTCTCCCTTTGCAACTGTGCACACTTTAGTTAAACTAAAACCACTTTATCATGTAGTCTCAGAAGCCATATGTTACAAAACCAAACTTTCCTTCTTTTATTCTGCAAAGCGTAAAGAACATCACATTACCATATCCTGGTCTCCATCAGTCAGGTGTTCATGCTTGGTTTGGTGTTCTCCTTCAAGTCTCTGATAAAACACTGCATATCTTTCAATGAATGAATCATACACAGCCCGTGGCCTCTCCCACATCACCAGAATACTTGTGTAATTCTTTGGATCAGCCTGGACATTTTGTGGTTCTGAGCTGCAAACTTAAGGTAGATGAAGAAAAATATTAATGTTTTTTTTTCTTTTTTTTATTATTATTACATTATCCAGCAAATACCTGATTATTTCCCCATGTGATAAAAACACTGCAGGGATACAGAAAACAACATGGGTCTAAATACCACACCACTTAACTCTAATTTAACAATCCTGTTTAATCCTGTTGATGTTTCCCTTATTAACTTCACTAAATACAATAAAAAATACAGTGGATAGGGAGGATCAAAACAGAGGCTGTAGATTATTACAACAGATCCCCTATAATGTATGTAGTATTTTATTATTGCATACTGTAGTTGTATACAAGCTGCTTGGTTCAGAGGTTTTACAGATATTTCCAAGTCAGACTGCAGTAAACAACTGGCCCCAACCCTCAGAGCTTAACTTTGCATAACAGTTCAAAGCACTCATGTGGCAAATTATTGAGATGTGACATATTCAAAGAGGGTTCTTGATTAGTCTTTCCAAATATTTGAAAAGACATAACTTATGCATGGGAACTATTCAGAATAACTAGTAAGGAATAACTAGTGTAATTAAAAATGCAGCCTGTTAGTCTAGTTTGCATGTAAAAGTGAGATAAGGTTAAGCTAATTTGTATGCAAGGAGTATTTATCACAAAGTTATTGTTATTATAGACTCCCTGTAAAACAAACAAAAAAATGACTTCTTCGTCACTTCTAGCTTAAAGAGTAAGTAGCGAGGATCCGAAAAATAATGCGTTAAACGTCCTCATGTGTTGCTACAACTTTTAAATAACGTACCGGCAATTTTTCTTTTCATTGTTAACATCCTGGCAACTTTTTACACTTTTAACTTTAAATTCTGCTTTAATGCTTTTTTCAAAATGTCCTCTCTAGTGCACTGGGGCTTGAGATCTGTTCTCTAAATTGCTGCAAGAAGAGCGATTAAAAAAAAAAAAACATAACAAGTGCTCTGGCTTTTCTGTTCTGTATCACATCATGGATCATTATTGCTGTGTTACCTGTTTGACAATGTGGGCAGAGCGGGCATTTTGAAAAGAGTTTTTAAACAGACTTTAAAGTTATAAGTGTAAAAATTTGTCAGGATGTTAACAATGAAAAGAAAAATTACAGGTACGTTATTTAAACAGTTGTAGCGATATGTAAGGTGGACCAATGTTAGGTTGACAAATAAACTTGCAAGGTTGACAAATTAACTATTTTTAAACACGTATGTCCAGGTGGTACTAAAAGGAAGTAATATTAAGTATTACTTTGTTTTTAACTTTAGGTGTTCGTCAAAGAAAAACATTTTAAGCATTGGAAAAACATAGCATATCACATACAAGTATATATTTTCCTTTTAAATAGTTTTATATAATAATCCTAATGAAATTACTGCCTCACACATACCAGACACCTTTGGTGCCCATCCTTTAAGATTATCCTGAAACAATCTACCAATCCTGAACACAAGAGGGTAGTCAAAACTAGACATGTAACATTTTGCTACAAAGTACAGGAATACCGTTTTCACAATCAATGAAAATAGTGGCTGGGGTTTCATGAAATCATTCACAGTGGCTAATTAAGAATAATGGTACTCCAGAGTGTTGTGATGTGCTGAAATATCACAATGGTTGTGGGAGTTAAGAGGCACGATGCCGTAGAGTGCCTCTAACCCCACTGTTGTGATATTTCAGCACATCACAACACTCTGGAGTACCATCATTCAATTACAAAACAGCATTTATCATCGTTACTTATTAACAACCTCATTCGGTACTTACACTCTTCAGAATGATTTTCATTTGTGCGTCCTTCTGCTGTTTTAAAAAAAGAATGTCCCAGTGAGCGCTGCTGACAGGTACTACATTTGTTACTTTACAACTAGTAACTAATTATTGATCCCGTGTGCACTGTGTAATATAATTGTATTTTGCTGGAGAACGTTACATTGATTTTTAGAACAGTTGCTATTGAAAGAGGACAGTGCAGATGTCTGTGTGGAGGGAGGAGTTAGCAGTATGGACCGTTTGAATTTTGTTGCTTCGCTGCCACACTGCCAGTAAGTATATGAGACCAAGTCTTTCTTTCTTCATGGCTTGCTTGCCAGTAGCTTCTGATGGATGCCTTATTTTTTTGTAACCCCTTATGGACATTATGTACTGTGTTTGAAGCAGGACATGCTTTATTATAATGGGGGGGGGGGATTGGGGGGTGCATGGAGCCCATTTTCTTCAATTTCTCCATCTCCTTTTTGTTTCTGTTTATCTTTAAGCAGATTCATATTTCATTATCAATATTTTGTGATGAGGCTCCAGCAGTGATGATATTGTGAAATGATTCAATGGGTGGAACATGTGATTGACCAATCAGAGAGCAGCATCCTCTGCCTGCCGTTTTATAACAATAATATTATTACATCCTTTGCTGGATGGATGGTTTGTATTAAACCTGTTATTATACTTACCAGATGTATGAACCTCCTCCTTCCCAGTGTATGAGGAGAATACTTGTCCCATGTACTGGTATTGGAGTTCTCTAAAGTTGTTCTGCAAATAATCCATCAACATAGCATATCCAGCTTGCTGCATAGTAAGAACCTCACAGAACATCTCCAGCTAAAACAAAAACATAAAAAAAAATATTTTTAAAAAGTCTGTTGTGAAATACTAGGCTGTATATCTGCTAACATATTGTATGTGGCGTCACTGGTGAGGGTTTGAAAGGGGGGAGAAAAATCTAAGGGGTAGGTCATATCTGATTCAGTAGTTTGTAAACATAAAGCAATATGGAAATGTGAAAATGATCTGCCTCATTCATATTCCCAGAAATTAAATACAATGTGTCCGTGAAGGGGTTAATTTCTACTGGATCCCACATGTAATGGAAATTCACTGAGAGTATTATAGAATACAGTTTGTAAACATCCTGTCTGAAAGCAAGTGGTATGTATCAATAACATGGTCAGAGGTTTAAAGACTGTGGCACTGAAACGGCTTATATTCATCAGACAGCACCTAAAATGGAAATGTATTGTTGAGAGAATCATTGAATACAACAGTGTACAAACTATAAAGACACTAAGTCAAAGCATGTGGTCTGTATCATTAATGTGTCCAGAGGTTAAAGCAATGCAGCAGTGAAAGGGTTAACTTTTAATGGACAACACTGGTAATGAAACTTACAGCAGAAAATCAGAGAGTTGTGTACCAAACATTTAGACAGTTGCTCAAAGTGTAACATGACCTAAATGTCACAACCATATTAAGCCAGAGGTCAATGTCATGGTTACCAACACATTAATCATGCAGGGTTCATATAACCCAGAAAATTTGACGTCACTCCCTGAAAAGGTTTCTGATACTGCAGTGTGGGCATCTTTTCAAATAAAGGGTTCACTTTTCTTGTTCGACCCAACAGGTCATAGTGAAATGTGCCGATAGATTTTGCCCGAGGAGTCTTTATAAATGGTTTATGAGATATTAGTAGCACACTAAGTGTGTTAGCAGTGGGTATGCAAAACATATAAGATACCCTTACAGGGATGCGTACCAATCCATAACTACTGGTATTTGGAATTAAAAAAGATGACGAAGCACAATGTAAAGTTTTGCTACGAGTAAATAGATAAGAGGGCACATAGAAACTGGGGGAAAAGCCATGTCTGCTTTGAACTTTACAGTTAAAAATGGAATCTATCCTCATGTTCTTGCAATGGGGACTGGAGAGTGCTATACCCAGTGCTATGTACAGGTAACCATATTGACCATACTGTTTTGTATTTTACTGCTGGGATTTACTGTTGGATCTCAATTGGTTTTGGACGTGTTGTTTAACCCTGGATATAGTCTTCTATAGGCCTGAGATTTCCTATAGGTATCAAAATATTGTCTGGCTGTGTTGCTTATTAATCTTTGTTTAGAAAACATATTTATTTTCCTTATAGTATATCATTAAGGCTTGAACTTTTCAGTTTTTATTTCCCAAATCTCTACCTCCCTTTAAATGTTAATAAGTAATTGTTACGCTGTCTCTGCATCCTAGTGAAGAGAAAACGATTAAGTAAAGACTGGGTTTAAGTTTTTTTGAGTGAAAATAACAAAAGCACAATGATAAACTAGGCAATTAGGATCAGCAACAAACAATTAATGTAATCTGTCATGTATGTTTCAAATAAAAATTAAGCGAAACAGAATCAGGTTCAGTCAAGGTATGAAGGTAAAAACAAGTGACATTTTTTGTAACAGCTTTTTCTGAGTTTAATTAGGAAACAGAATCGGCTCAAAATAAGTTTAAAGGGACGTCATGTGATCAAAAATAAAACCTCAAGCCCTATATATAATATGCATATGGTGAACTTTACAGGCATGTAGACTCCAGGCATGTTCTATACTTTGAAATGAGACTCTGTTTGAGGGCATGTTTTCAGGTGTCTGTGTTCAGTTTACATCTAATCATATTCTCCACAGGAGGAGTAATAAAATATTGATGGTGCCTGCTCAAGGGGGTTATAAAGATATTAGAAATTCAGATGCTGCTCTGTTTTGGGTATGCTTAAAATCACAGTTAAGGGATGCAAGACTGAGTTTCCTGAGATATTATATTAGAGTGTGTTTACTCCACAATTTAGTATGCTACTAAGCTCCAACTTTAACTGTTTTAATGTAACACTACAGTGTTAAATGTTTAATAATGACATTACTACTAACTGTAGTAACCAAGGTAACATTTCATCATGCTTATAAAACATGCCCTTCAAAGATGAATCATCACCGTTTCTCAAGCATCACAGAGACAGGAGTTTTCCCCATGTTTTTTTTTTTATTGTTCGCTCTATAAAAAATAATAGCTATATTTTAAAGGCCAGGTAGAAGTATTGATTATAAAGTAAGCTAGTAGAAATATTCCAATTTAATTAAATAAGTGCTTGATAAACAACTGGGTTTAAATGAAAAGAGGAAACAGAACATATTTTCTATTAAAAATAAAAAATTAGAACTAAGATTTTAATTTTGAAAGGAGGCACAGAGTTTATTTGTTAAGATGCTGTGCTACAGGAACTTACCAAATTAATGGTTTGAGTCTGTGGTAATAATGGGTATATGTATATATATATATATATACATTATACCCATATATACATATATATATATATATATGGCTTCAAGGACCACCTGGGATTTGCTCACCTCTAGTAACATTTTCAAAAACATTTTTAGTTGGACTGTTCACTCTTTTTTATTTTTTATTTATTTAGGAGGCTGTGTGGTCCAGTGGTTAAAGAAAAGGGCTTCTAACCAGGAGATCCCTGGTTCAAATCCCACCTCAGCCACTGACTCACTGTGTGACCCTGAGTAAGTCACTTGTGCTCCATCTTTTGGGTGAGATGTAATTGTAAGTGACTCTGCAGCTGATGCATAGTTCACAGACCCTAGTCTCTGTAAGTCACCTTTGATAAAGGCATCTGCTAAATAAACAAACAATTTATAGCCAAATTAAGCTCATACTAGTGTCATGTGATATATTTTTAATGTCTTTGGTTGTAAGTTATAGGGGTACACTGTTAATCTCATAAATGCTTAAAAGGTTTAAGTCAAATTAGGACTGAAAAAATATTTCCACTGTTACTAATGTTGACTGTGACGTTAAAAGCTATAATGCCAAACTTGCATGACAACCAGATAATAGTGGCTAAAAATATTCAAAGAATTAACCTTAGGCTATAATTGCTTTTGCGGCGGCTTTACCCTGTGATTTACCGGACTAAATAAATTCCACCTTTATTGAAGTAAGGTTTTGCCCTGCAGGTAAAAGCCTCACCTGTAAAGGAGTGGTGCCATTTGGAAATCTAAACTGGTTTAAAACAGATTTTTTTTTTTTTTACTTTCTTTTTTCATTAAAACTTTTGAACAAGTAATATATAAAAGACAAATGTCAGCATTATCTAAGTTCATGGGTTCCTTTCTTAGGCTGGGACCAAATCAAAACTTTGACAATGCTCTAATCACGCTTAACAAAACTGTACTTAATAACATTTTCTTTTTATGAGTAGAAGAATTAAGATACTTACAAAAAAAAGAAAATGCTATAAAATACAGTTTTGTTAAGTGCGATTAGCGGGTTGTCAAAGTTTTGATTTGGTCCCAGCCTTAGTGTCTTTTAACCAGAATCCATATGGAAACTCTTACCTGGATTTCTGAAATACTGACAGTGTCCTTGAATACAATCCATTCAACTTTTTCTGTGCACGGGGGAGTTGTCAAAGAACCACTGTACGTGTAATATTTGTCTGTAGAGTTTGGAAGAAGGCTTAGCATACTAAACGGCTCCAAAGCAGCATTCTTTCCTAAAATAACGACACCAATGTAAAAACAAATATATATATAAATAATAGATAAATACACCTAAGAATTTCAAAGGACTGTTGGTCATGCATTATTCATTAATAAGGCTGCCACAATTTTGTAAACATGTAAACTACCTACAGTACATTAAACAGCAACAAAATACTGGTATAATAAATTAATACAACCCCCCCCCCCCCCCCAATAAAAACAAAAATCATCTGCTTAATGTTAGTTTATAGTTTCTTGTATTCTCCTCAACAAGCGTTTGAGCACACTGCATAACAAAACTGAAGGAATATAGAACATACCAAAGCGGCTCACACTATCCACACCATTCATAACTGCATTATAATTCTCATTGTCTTCCGGGCCAATCTGTAAAATAGCAAAGCAAAGTTATACAACATTAATACACTGTACATATAAAAAAATACCTATAATATAGAGAAAATTTGTTTTTTTGCTGTAAGATCAAAAGAACAAAAAAAGAAAAAGATTGTTCTTCTTGTGTCAATGACCTCCAAAAAATCTAATTAACAACACACGGGTCATGAACCGCTCTGATGTAAACTAAGAGTTGACAAACGCGAGTGTTAATCAGCATACGTAAGGGCCTTTTTAATTGTATTTTTCCTGTTGCTACTCCTGTCTGGAACCGTAAGCCATGTATCTGAATGCCCTTAACCCAACTCAGCTGACTCAGCCAGAGAGGTCAGTATTGCTGAGGAGTATTATCTTTGTGTTTCCACTCTCCTCTTTGGGAAGCACAGTTGCTGATCTGCAGCCTTTTTTGGACTGCCCTCCTCTCATCTTGTCACCTCTTTTAGCAATCGGCCATGTATAACTGTGGGATGCATACACTGGTGATGTAATTACAGATCTGTTAGTAGTTTTTCAGAGACCCAGTAGCAAGCCCAGTGTTGTGCCTGTTTGCAGCACTTTAAAAATAAGTCTTCCCGTTTATTGTCAATAGTAACTAGATATCAACCCCCCACCCTCCCATTTTATATAAAACCATGAGAAATGAGACACGGACATAAATAAAGCTCACACTATTCTAATCAGATCACATCAGCACTCAGCTAGAACACTATAGGCTTCATCCCCACTGTCATAACCCTGAGCACCCTCAATGACATTGAACTAACTTTAACATTTGCATACTTCACTAAAACATCCTTCAGTCTTAGAAATACTGCTTGTCATACACCCATCTGGACTTGACAAGACCTTAATCTACACCTACATTCTTAGAAACTATTTCAAAGCCTCTGAAGTATGTTTAGAATGTAATGCCAATTTGTTGTACAAAGGATTGCCCACAACAAAGTTGTCCGGACTGAAGATTTTACATTGCTAAGCCTCAAGTCACCTGTCTGATGCGCTAAGCCAGACTAATTGTCCGCAGGTACAGTCCTACAGTATTGGAATAGAGTCTAAAGTAACATAATCACTTGCTTCTTATCAGACACTCTTTTTGCATTTTATTAAGATAATGCAGTCAATCACAATGTTACAGAATAGAACTGTAGTCGAGCATCAACTGATTTCATGCTAAAGGCACAAACTATCATGTGATATAAATATTTTACTTTTACAGGAGTAAAAGTAAAACACCACAACATCAACTGACACGGGTCTGTGTTTCATACCTAAACCTGCTCTGCAGGCTCATTACAAATATGGTAAAGTTTGCCTGCAGTCCTTTGTTCAACAACATCTGTATAAATATGAGTTGGTTTAACTGAGTGATAGGGCAAAGGTGTGTGTTTAAACAAAAACAAAGCAACCGTGTCACAAAAAAAGTGCATTCACTGCACCACCTGTTAGGATCTACAGTATAGACACAGCTTGTGCTGCAATGGTAAGCTTTATAGTTTTGCATTGATAGTGTAATATAGTCACTACAAATCTAATATTATTATGCAGTAGAGGTTTACGATTAGATACAGAAATGCTAGATAAATTGACTAAAATGCCACATATCCTCATATATATATATATATATATATATAGATATATGTTAATATAAAAAAAACTGTATTACCTCAAATAAAATAGATAGAGCTGTTAATTTTCCATTATCCTTCATTGCATCTTCAATATTTTCAAACGTATCTGCTTCAAAGCAGAAGACTTGCATCTATAATATTTAAAAAAAATGATAAAGTTATTGTTGGAATGCAATGCAACAATACTACCGCTTACTGTAAAAAAAAAAAAAAATCCTATATATGAGCATCATTTATATACACAAAGAAACATGAGGTATATTTTAGCCAAACAGAATTAAAAAATTCTATTCTAGTTAAAACGCATAATTTCAGAATACAACGTAATTGGTTTCTATTTATAGCAATAAAGGGTTTAGCAACTAATTTATTACAGTTTTTGCATACACCACAGCAGACATACTGTTATCAAGAATGTCAAATAGTATCTAATGTGATACTGTACATTGCATCTGTGTATAATATAAGAAAAGCGCATGTTATGGTACACTTTGTATTTAATATTTCATTGTTAGTGGATACAATTGTCTGCCCTTTTTTCCTCAATTTCGGGATTGCACTGCGGCTTTTAGTTCGCAGCTCAGCCTTCCTGCTTTAATAGGTCAATGATGGAACATCAAGGCGCTGAAAACACCCACAATACCTTCTGGGACTGAGAGTTGTAAAAGTACAAAATAATTCAGGTTCAAGTGAATATATTTTTTTTTAATTTTTTTTTTTTTTTTTTTAACTTCCTCATAATCTAAACCTTAAACTGTCATTTTTATGTCAGCTATTGTAGCCAAAGACTTAATTAATCTGCCTAATTAAAAAACAAAGAGCTTCTGATTATTAGAAAGAATACCATCAGGGGTGCAAATTTGGCCCTGTGGCACTAGATTCTAGCGCCAGGATACCTCATATAGCACCAGCAAAATTAAATTCCGGCACCAGTAGACATGTCTATTTATTTTTGAATTCCTTAGCCACCATAGATAATGATAGTTTCTTATTGTGTTTGGAATACTCACATGACCCACCCACACTCATGAGAGAAGGTTTGTGTTGTGTGTGAAGTTTAACTGCAGAAAACGGTCGCAAAACATGTCTTTGCAATTATCAATCTCTCTCTCTCTCTCTCTCTCTCTCTCTCTCTCTCTCTCTCTCTCTCTCTCTCTCTCTCTCTCTCTCTCTCTCTCTCTCTCTCTCTCTCTCTCTCTCTCTCTCTCTCTCTCTCTCTCTCTCTCTCTCTCTCTCTCTCTCTCTCTCTCTCTCTATATATATATATAGCACCAGTCGGCTCTCTGGTGCTAAACTTTCAAAACAGTTTAGCACCAATTTTCAAAACGATTTGCACCCCTGCTCATACAGTTGCCATTCTTACCTCTAAGGGAAATTTGTGTCCTTCTAAGCTATGTTCCGATCCATCAGAAGTTGCATTACATTTCCCCCAGTGGAATGCAATTTTGCCAGCTTTGTATCTAGTTTTAAGGCCTCCCCCACTTACATAATAGTCATCATTCAGATTAATTTCAACTGAGAAGTAAAAGAAAAACAATGTTAAAAGTTCTTATTGTACATTAGAAGAATTCGATTTTGTAAATGCTGATAAAGAGGTTAGCATCCAAAAGGGTACACATTATACAAACATATTACACAAGGGATGCAGGCCTAACTCTAGGCTTCTCGGTCATGCTCAATTTACCTGGGACACATGCTATACACGATGTGTTTTGCATTGTAATAGTTATGGTGCATTTTGGTTGTTGTTGTTTTAAACAAAGAAAGGGATTATGTCTCAACTACTTTAGAAAAAAAAGAGAAAATTGATACTTTACCTGTTTTACCATTATTGTGTATATAGGTTGTCTCTGATGTTTCCTTTTCCCAGCCTTCAAATTTTAGTTTCTGAAAATTCACATTGACTTGAGTGAAATCCTCATCAATATTAATTGGGGATTGCTTGGCACTGTTACAAGATGGGTACCTTTTCCCCCAGTTGTTTTGGTTTAATGATTCTGTGAAGATTGCAAAACACATTAAAATGAATTTTAAAAGATTTTTTTAACTACAATTCAAAAACAAATTTTGTGGGTCTCTACCACGAACAGGAAAATATATATGACCCTTAAAAGCTGTTCTCATACATTCACTGGATCTTTTGAAATAGCCCAGATTAGATCAAATAAAATGTAAACTCAGTTGATCCACAGATAAATACACAGCCTCGCAACCCTTCTGTGCTCAAGCTTACTTCCTTCCTTGACTGAAAGGTTATTATAGATTGTTTTCCTTCATTATAAGTGTACTACTGTATTTATATTACAGCAATACATATTTGTCAGATAGTGCCTAGATTCATCACCTTTGTCAGGTAATATACTGCTACTGTATGTATTGTACACATATTAATAGATTTTATGAATAACCATCAATCCTGCTTCATCCTTTGGCACCTTAAACTCAACTGAAAATGTTCTAGGAATATTAATGTAAATGAATAGGGATCGCACCTGGCACAAGTAGTGGCAATACAACATCCCCACATTGCATCCAGCGAATATTCCAGTAAGGACAACCCAGGGGTTAAGACTATGATCTGAGTTATTGAGGTCACCCTACAGTTGCCCTTACCGTATATTTACTGCATATAAGACAAAAATGTAGAACGAACGATCATCCTTAGGCACACCGTTAAAAGATAACACATGACAAGAGGTCCTTTAAAAAAACGAAATATTGTTAACTTACTTACAAATTGTTATGTAGCTGTGGGTAATATTTCAATCCTAATTCATAAGGGCATTGCTTGAAAGGTACAATAGTTATGAGAATTGACTAGCAATTGTATGGCATGACAGTGACTGCTCCCCATGATCTTTTCCTGTTAACAATACAATTAAAATAACAGGGTCATCCATTGTACTCTAAAAGCTGACATTACCATTTCAATGTCTATATATTTTGGAAAAATATAGGGTATGGTATGACTAATTGCATAACTATTACGTTTTATAACGTGACAAGACCTCACAGCCTTTTCCATGGTTTCAAACTTCAAACATAACATAATGAAGAGATACAGCTTCACTAGCAGGCGTTGGCTCAAGTATCTGGTGTCTTAAACAATTGACATGTTTTCAAGTCTCATGCATTCATAGTTCAATTTTTTTAATGAACTGTAGTAGTAATTGTAAACATTGATGAACAAATGTGTTATTTTATTTTATAATTATCTGACGGAGAGTGGGTTTTACGGAATGAAATGCATGAATATTATACTACATAGTCACTGTAAAGACTCAATATTTCTACATAAAAACATTGTCTCACATGTCCATTAAGAGCTCTGGCTATGGTGCCTATTATAAGATCACAGTTTACATCACACTCTCAGTGCCATATCTCATATCTTACAGAAAGACCAGCATGTTCAAAATTCAACCAGATAGATACATTTAAATAGTTAAATTAACTCCTGTTATAATGTTTTGTGTTATGTAGCATGCTGACTCAGAGGGTGTGACATGTAGTTATACAACACAGTATTGTTATTGGATATATTATATACCTTTTAAATGCTGTATCAATTTGATTTGCATACTTAAATACATTGTCAATCTTTAAATTCAACTTTTATTTTATTTTATTATTCTAACAAAGATTACAACAACCTCTTTGTGTGGGGAGGAGGGGGGGGGGGCATTTTCTTAAACAGCACCTCAAGCAAGGTTAGGAAGTGAAAATGAAATAACTGTGTCATAACCCACTGTAGAAAAATATCCCCTAGTAAATACAATATATATGGCTCATATATTCAAGCTGTGGTCCAGACAGATGGAGACATGAGATGCACAAATTAATGGAATGCCAAAAGAACAAAGATGCAATACACCCTGAGGGAGTAGGAGACAACACAGCATAGGTTACTGTTTTTTTTTTTGTTTTTTTTTTACAGCAGTCCCTCTGCCCTGCCTGGTTTGTAATAATTTACCTCATTCGTCTTTAATTGAGAATACCAACACTTACAAAAGTTGGCACTGCAAAAAAATGTATGTCAGTGAAAAAGCAACATGAATAGACAAAACATGGAAATAAATCATCACACATTAGACCAATTTTCCTGGGAGAACGGCTTATAGAAAATTATACAGAACTCTTCTTGTTTAACTTCAGACGTGTCATTTTCCAGTGAAAGGTTTTTTTTTTCAGGCTTTGTATACTAGTGGTATTTTATTGTATTCTACAGTATGAGGTATTTTTTACTGTTGTAACCACTTGCTCCAATACGATCACCCATCTATAATTAAACTGAATTTGGAGTGAAGTCTAAAAAAGACTGACCTCTATTTCTCAGGGTGCACATAGGAAATGGTTAACTAACCAGTACTTTGCAAAATTCTCAAAAGAATCAGACTAAACACCACCGAGGGGGGGGGGGGGGGGGGGGGGTAGCAGCATGATTGTATAGTGATTTGTAAAACTTACAGAAAAAGGCACAAAGGATCTTCCTTACATTTGCATTACACTTTAAATTATTGCTCTTAATTACCACAAAGATAAGATGTACTTATAAAATTATTTGTTAACGTGAGGCAGTACAGCTGCTGTCATTATTTGGAACTCCATAAAACATTCTTTGATGTAGAAATTGCAAAGAAAGTTTGTGGTATTGTCCCCCAACAAGCTGGTTGGTATAATGTACATATAAGTCTGATTGGAGTATGCAGGGGCAGGTGTCCAACTCACCACAAGGCAATCAAATCCTTATTGGTTTGAAGGAAGGATCATAGGGACCAAAGGAACTATCTCTGTTTGATAGATCTTGCTGGAGAGGAGATAGATGCTGCTAGCAGTAAAAAGCTAAAAGCCAGATCTATACTGCTTACATAGGGTCTTCACCGACAGGCAGAGATTAATGAATAACACATAGGCAATAATTATTTAATTAAAATCAAACGTGATTGCAAACCTACTTTTTGAATCTTTAATTATCTTAATTTCTTAGCTCACAAGACCAGGATTACACCAGATGCCAATTTATCAACAGAAGAGGTCATTTTTTAATTTCAGTCTTCTCGGAATTACATTTGTGCTGTCATATTTTTATTTGTATACCTTACCCCGAACTGGATAACATATCAAATGTAAGTTACAAAAGTGAAAGGGCAGTGTCTTAACACAATCATTTTGAATAGCTGCTGTAAAAAAAGTAATAAATGTTGCCATATTGAACAGTTCGTTGGCATCATTTTTCTCTTGTTTTGAGAAGCCTTTTATCTTGTCAAGTACTATGGTTGACCAATATGAACTGTAATATCATATATAATGTGTTAAAAAGTATCAAAAGCAATTTGCATATAGTACGTACATATACAGTCCTGTAAGTACACCAAAAAGAAATAATTACAAAAACACCAACCAAGTAGACTTCCCTGCACCAAGTATAAATACTACAGTACATGTGCTCTACTGTACAGGGTTTCTCACCTATTCTGTAATGTGGTGGGGTACTGGTACAGTGTTTAATTTTGCTCCTAAGATATGTCTACTGCAGTGCTCAACAATACTGTTTTTTCAGCTAAGAGTGAAAATTTGAGTGTAACTCAAAAGGCCCCATGTGATGATATATTATTTTAAGAAAACACAAAAAATTTTAATAATCCAAGAGGGTGCAAATCGAAGCTGGATGGATTGGTTTATACTGACACAAAATAAGGTACATAAAGAACAGCACCAATGTTCTTTTGAACTGAACTGAAGAAAATGTAAAATTAGAAAAAGATGGTAAATGACCTGTGAGCATCAATAGCAAAGAACACTGACACGCCAATGTTTAAAACCAGTCAAGACTTGAACATCTAACAGCGTAATTATTTCCTTAATTTATTATAAGAGGCATGCTTATATATAATCTTCTCTTTTCATACAGCAAGAGACAAGGTATGTGCAATGTACTTGCACTGACAAGAACATGTCTAAATCTAACTGCTCTACCATCTGTGCACCTAGGAGTTGTACAGAGATCTAATCACAGCCAAAACTGGTCACACTCAACTCCTCACCTTACGTCAATGTTCTCCCTGTCCATTGTTACTCAAACCTCTTAAGATAAGTTCTGTATACACTTGTCCTCCAGTCCTCAAAGGCAGTTTGTCCTTAAATGAGCTACTGAGTAAAATGAAGGCCACTAATATCATAGGTAAATCATAGCAAAACATGGGCACAAAAAAATACCCTCAAGAAAGTTGTGCCAAGGAATGCTCAAGATATAGCTTAACATATAAGTGTGACAAACAGTAAGTACCGGTAAGTACAGTACAATGGATGGAAAGGCACCTCCAGTTTATACCTGTTAGTACACAGTTAATTGACTTATTCTGCTATGCATTAGACACTTGGGTGCTGGGGGAGCTTACTATGGTTTATAGCTTTACAACTGTTAGAGAAGCAGTTACATTCAATATTACATTACCCTTACTTTTTGTTTAGGCATTGTGACAGGCTAGCTCTAGTGATGACGTCAGACCAGAAAGGAGTACACAGACAGACAGTAGTGGTGAGTGAATCTATGACGCTGTTGCGCTCAGTGTTTTAATAACACACAGAAAATAAAAAGGTTGAACAAAACAGAAAACAGGACACGGCACGTGAGGCCAAAGTAAACAGACAAACAAACGAATAAACACTAACAAACAGGGACGAATACTAAACAAACACGTACCATGCTGGTCCTCCAGCACCATGTAGCAATTGCTCACAATTATTATTTTTTCCCTCCTCACTCTCTCCCATTCCTTCGCTCTGAACACACAACCCCGAGTGAATCAAACGTGCATCTATATATACAATTGTGCTGGGATTCAATTACCAATTAATTATTCACGTGAATCCCAGCACGTGAACTAATCTGTGAAAACCCTGTGCTCACATATTAAGTACTTTAAATGCACGTGAAGTGAAGTACAATCCCTGTGCCTAAATACAATTATACATTTTAAATACATTATACCAACTACAATACACCAACATTAACACTCGCAACATACAACATAAAACACAAAAATACACACAGGGGCGGGGCACATTGCCACAGGCATGTTTAAAATTACATACTGTATTGCTCAGAAACGGATGTCAGGGTAGGACCTTAATTATACTGTATGTGAGGCAAACCTTATTTACTCAGTAAAAAAAGCAATTAGCTTAGTATTCTGAAAGTACACGTTTTCCAGGTTGTGCTAGTAACTGCCCAACCCATAATTTGAACAAGTCATTCCAAAAGCCTAGACTATTCTACCATCTAAAAGGTCATCCAATTCAGATAAACCATTCTAAACGCAAATTCATCCTCATGTAACCACTAAATGTTCAGTCCTCAAACTATTAGAATTAGAATTAGTAAATTATGTTTCTGACTGATATATTTTAAGTTTCCATTTCAAAACCGACTATTTATTAGTTTGTAAATCAAGTCCTAAATACAAAGGTGTTTATAACACATATAATACATTCATGAAAATATCTCTGCTCCAGGGAATATGATTTTGGTTTTGTATTGATTCTCTTTGTTTAAATACAGAAGATACTCAGTTATCCAGACTCTCTGACAACAAATATGTTGTGTTGTTTGCAGTAATCAAAGACCATAAAATGGGCTTTTAGTGTTTAGGGCAACATGAAGATAGCTTGGACAAATGGGATGAGATAATCAGGTGGTAGCTACATAGATGCACATTACAACGCTATCCCTAGCAGCAATCTGACAAAATGTTGTTATTGTTTTATATATGGAAATCTATAGTAAGTACAAATTAAAGCAGACAAAGCTGAATTGTTGAACTGAATCCCGGGAGATGATTAAAGCTAGTGCCAGATTACTTAAAACAGCACTAAGCCCTATTCTGTTCTTTGAAAGCATTTGTTAATTACAGCATGCCAGCGCTTTTGTTTCACAACAGGATGCTTGTATACCAAACAAAGAGCCTCACATATACAGCTGACGTCTTCTTTATAGAATGAACTAACTTTTTTTTTAATAAATTACAGTTTTGAAGGGCTGCTGTCATACTCTTCCTAAAATGCCCCAATACTGTGCATCATCACTATAGATTTTTCCAGTGGAGTATCAACTTCTGCAACTGACCACAGGAATTAAGACCAAATGAATACATTAAAATCACCAGACTTCATTTAGAACGTACCTGTATATGACCAGTCGACATCATCAGAAAATCTACGCTGTGTTCTGTAGTACCCATGCGCCAAGTCAGCTGAAAAAAATAAAAGAAAGTTTTTACTATAAGCAGTCAGGGTTTTTCTCTACCTGGCACCCAAAAACCTCTTTGCATGACACCAATTTGTATCTAAAGTCTTGTTTTTATGGTCAATGCAAAGAAATGCTTATTTAAAGAGAATGTTTGAAAAGCTAATCAGGAACACCGGTAGATGACAACCATTGATATAAAAATGTTACTAATGAAAAAATGCCCTCCCTATCATCCTATTTACATTTAGTGTACTTCAAACAGCACATTTAGTTAAGTGAATAATCTGTTTCTACTTTGAAAGTTCACATCTGACATATTTAAAAACATATACCAGAGACTCCTCTGTGTGTGGTGCCATTGCTCTGGTTGGCTATATTCATTTTAATAGAATATTTTGTTAAGTGTATATTTGGACTGTGTGGTGGTTGACCATGACTGGAGTTAGATGTCCTGAGCCAAAGGTGAGGGCGCTAAGGAAAGGCCTTTTATGTTACCACATCATCTACAAGGGAATTGTGAAACATCCTGCAGTGTTTACATAAAACATTATTTTTCTGTTTTTTCTGTTTTTATATTTTTATTCACTGAGCTGTGCAATAAAAATGAAAACATCACTCAGCTTTCACTCAGAAGCACACAACAGGAGAAAAACGGGTCTTATGCGCATCAGAGTGTATCCAGTTCATGCTTCCTCCTGCAACAATAATGATGCTCTGACTGAAATTAATGACTTGTGGGAACAGAAAAAAAGAAGCGTTGCAGGAGGGAGCCTGATCTGGATGCACTACGACACTTGACTTTCTCCTGGCAAACGTTTCCCATTGAAAGCTGAGAAAGGTTCTTGGGATTATTCCCAGATGATGTATGACAATGTGTGAATAAAAAAGTAACGTGTTTCTTGTAAACAATGCAAGGTGTAACCCTTTGACATGTAATATAAGACTAGAGATACTGGGGCCAGGACTGTCTACCAAGATCACAGTAAAGGTGACCACCTGTCCTAACTTCAAAGTTAAAGAGAAAATGAACTTATAACAAATCCCCTTTTTATCCATGCCAACGGACAGTCCAGAATGCAGTGTCTCGCACTGGTGTATGAACAATTACAGCAGTTAATAAGACTGGCTAACCAGAAGATTACATCACTGAGGGGCCTCATACACGAGTTCCAGCCTGCCACTGGAAATTCTGCTTTTATCAAAATGCTATATTTCTAAACTGGCCCAGCACATCTAACTTTACAAGAGGCTTCTCCAGGACCTCAATGGCAACCTGACATTCAGGAATTTTCTACAGGAATGTTTACATTTTTCTAATGTATTGTTTTTGTCCACAGAAGTGTTTAGTTCGGCCAAATGTTATAAGTCATGATTAAATGTCTGACCAAGTATTCTACAATGCATATGCAAAAACTAAGGGGTTTTCATTAACTATTTCAATTAAAAAAACAAACATTAAACACATTTCTAACTCAGGACAAAAAGACTGCAAAATGTCATGCAAAAAATAGCAGAAACAAACCAGATGATTCTAAATTAATGATTTTTTAAAGAACAAATCAACAAACAACAGCAACAAGAAAATACTGGGCTACATAAATTATACATTATATATAGTCTACAATGTCAGGGTCAGATAAAGGATATGATCAGTGTGCCCTGTGGCTTCTAATTAAAACTGTCTGAACACTGTTTCCAACTGCCTTTACTACTGTAACAGATCAAACGTTAGCTAATTAAACCCTAAGACACTACAATATGTTCAAACCAGACTAACTGTGATGCTCCAAATCCAATTAGTTGCATTTTGTCTTATTGTCAAATACACCTGTCTGGTGGCCTGTAACACATGATAAAATACATTATGTCTGTTGAATTGGCTGAATGGTTTTCCAATTAATTTGTCTCATAAAATATATATTTTCAAAACATTTTCACATTCTTGATCTTTGTGAGCTTTCTCAACAGTTTTTTTTAGGTTGAAATCTATCATAAAGAGTTTGCCATTTTTGATTGGTCAGTGTTTTTGTGAGGCTAGGTTTGTGGTCATTGTATATTTAATTGCGGTATTTTTCTTTTTTTATTACTTTATTTTATTGATTAATTTTAATTGGTTGGGTTACATTTTTTTATATCGTCCAATTATTTAAAAAAAAGGCTGATGTGAGACAGCCTAGGAAGTCCTGAATAGAGTTTCTATTGTATCAGAAATCATGGCTGTAAGCGAGTAAAGAGCCAAGTTTATTGTAATAATCTGAAAAGAAGCAGTGATAATTTAAAACATAGGGTATAAAAGAAACAACAACTTAAAAAATAGCTGCAGCTTTACTCATTATCCATGATGAGGTGTTTTAAATAAAAACACTGGGCTTCAAGTTAAATCTTTAATGCCTGAGTTCAAAGAAAAAGTTTAAAGACAAGGGCTTCATTGTAAAACTGAATACCAACTACGTCTTTACTCAAAAAGTAGAATTTCCCAACAGAATAGAACAGATTATATCAACCTTGTCCTTTTAATGAAGTCCTTTAAACGTTGACAACGATATAACCCAATGACAGGTCACAAGGAAGTTACAACAATGCAGGGAGTACTCTAGTACTTGTAAAGAATACACTAACTTGGTACAGTAAATCACAATCATTTCACTGGCAGTGAAATCAGTGAGCTCAAATGCAGCACAGGACTTTACCTAGGACAGGTTATGCCATGTTTGACAATTGATTGATGATACAGTACCTCAAGGGTGGAGTACCATTTTTCTTCAAATTAATTAAATTACTCTTAATTAGTGCCATTATCACCGCTCTCATTAGCATTTTGCAATTTGTTGGGATGCACCTATTTGAGTCCTAAATGCTTTTCCACTGTTCCACACCCCTTAACACATGCAATGCTGCCTGACACTGGGGTATATTTCAATGTTCTAAAGAGCAGGGAATCTCACAGTAGATACGGCCACCATTTAACTTGATAGTACGGTAATCCTACTGATAATTTCCCAGAGGGGTGGTTTATTCACCCTATTATGAACATGACTGAATTCATTCTCAATATGGTTTGCGATAGAGTAGTTTTACAAATACTGCAGCAGTAGTAAGAGCAACAATAGCCAAGATCATTAAAATACTTTAATAACATCTCTGTCCACTATCTGGGTATAATCTTAGATCTACTCAGAGTTGCATTGCCAGTTTCTTCCTTATTTCTGTCTTAACTCGGTTGCTTGTATGTCCCTGCTCTATTACATTCCAGACAGGTACTTTGTTCCCAGAAGCACAGTATCTGCTCTGTGGCTTTGCCAAGTGACCCTAAAAAAGGTACTGGCTCCAATTCTATTTCTCCATTTATAAATGCTTTGACTCTCTGTAATCCTAGTACAGATTGGGTTAGAGAGCCATGATGGTTCTTTCATTTCTTCCATACACTTAACTGAGCTTTCTTACATTGGTACACATACATTATGTAATACTCTGTTTGAGCTATCAATTTCCACTATATGTAAATATGGAGAATGGATAGCTGCACTTACCAAGAAAACTTCAGGAGTGAGGAAAAGTTGTTCTGCAGCATTCCCAGCTGTGCCATCTATCATTCAACAAAATATTTATAGTCTTGAAGGCTTTAAAATTACTTTATAGATGTTATTTAACTATTTATTAGTCTAGTTGTGAATATTTATTGCCTGTAGCTTTTTCACCTTCTTGAAAGAATAACTAATAATTCACTTAACTTACCCTGAACACTAATGATAAATTTATAATGCATTATTTTTTTTAATTGTTAAACAGACTTTGGCATTAAATGGGTGCTCTTTTTAGATGTATTAAATGGTACACAAGGACCTTTTTATTTTATTGTGTTACAGGTAGTGGACAAAAAAAAGGAAACACCTGGGTAAAAGAGGGACACCAAGTATATTGAAAGCAAGGGCTTCCACACAGGTGTGGCTCATGCGTTAATTAAGCAAATAACATCCCAGCATACATAGGGTAATGTATAAAAATGCTGGACAGGCCTGGTTGCCTATAATTATGGCTAGCATGGCTGCAAGAGGAGACCTCAGTGACTTTGAAAGAGGGGTGATTGATTGTTGGGGCGTGTTTGGCAGGAGCTTCAGTGACCAAGACAGTTCAACTTGCTGATGTTTCACAAGCAACGGTGTCTAAGGTGATGTCGGCATGGAACTCCGAGGGAAAGACATTATCAGCAAAGGGCAACAATGGGCGGAAGCACACACTCCAGGATCGTGATATCCGTGCATTAATTTGAAGTGCAAGGCAAAACAGACGAGCAACTGCAGATCAATTGACTGAAAAATTTCAACCTGGGGCGCGAGCAGCCAGTTTCATCAAAAACGGTCGGGATACCATAGTGGCCCGCCCTATTAAGTGACTTTACATTGGTGTTTCCATTTTTTGTCCACTGCCTGTATGTTATAAATCAAGAAGATTTCCATAAAAATAGGATTGTAAAGGTCCTAGGGATAGATTAATCCATCTTAAGATATTGGTCAAATCACAGTTGTTGTTTTTTTTTACATCAGGAGAGTGCACTGCATTGACTGTTAATAAACATGGGGAGGTAATGAAATGCTGTCAAGGATGTTTTGGTGGAAAACAGACGGGAGGTTTTATAGAACCATGGCATTCTGTACAGTTTGCATGCTCCAGAGAAATGCAGCACCATCTGGTTTGCTTGTGATTAGACTTGGAGTCAGGACAATAATGCAATACACACTTCCAGCATTTGTGATATCTGGTGATATTTGGAGGGAAAGAAGAGGGAGCACAGGATGCCATGGCAAAGCTGCTATAATCTCAAGTCTATTCATATACCCTACTCATGCAGAATGGAATACACTGTTCAAACAAAAAACAAATAGTACTTGAAAACTATGGAAGTTTATCCTGGTTCAAAGAATGTCATACTTTGCCATGCCTATTGCTAGAGGACAAATAGCTGTATAAAGCTAAAACCAAACTTCAATACATAAAAAAAAAAAAAAAAAAAAAATAGAAGTTATACTGCTGCATGTAAAACACATTAAAAACATGTAGTTGTACAGTATTTGCTTGAAATACCAATATTTCTATACCGTGTTTAGGGGAAATAGTTTTGTGAATGCTTGTTTTGTTTGTCTGTAAAATTGCACATTCAAGTTTGAAGGTTTACGTACATTTTATTCTCTGTTATTATAGCATATAGCTTTTATGGGATTAAGAATGGTATTGAAAATGGTACATTGCTTTTCTAAAACATATTTGTATAACAGTGCTCAAGTACACAGCATTTGCCCAGCAACATGGCTCAAATGTGATTTAACCAAACATGTGACTATTGAATTACAAAAATGCACTTTATATAGAGGTATTTTATAAAACTTCTGACATTTCGCTGCATTCACTGGGGTGTATTCATATTCAATTGATCTAACAGTGAGAGATATTATTAATACCACTATAACTTAAATAATTCAATAAAGAATATTTTATGTTAAGTAACACCTCTAATAGTGGACATAAGCTTCTTCAGGGGTGTCCATTCAACCTCTGACATTTGTCTTCCGTAAGGGTGGTGGTGGCATTTAATCCCCAAACTCAACCCTGGGCTTCTGTAAAGGGGTACCCATTAAACCCCAGGCCTACCACCAAGCCTGTGTCTCCATCGTCGCTTCTCACAGCCCTTCTCCGGAGGATGCTAGCAGTTATGGCAGGTGTGGTTTTTTGGCACCCAGGGTTTCTGGCTGCTGTAGCCACATTTCCAAATGTTTTCTTTTTCCAGCCAGTCTCGGGTGGAGTGTCTCTCTATAATAACTATTTACAACAATAAACTAAATTATATACACATCTGCAGGGCCTCAGCCTTGCCACATGGTGGTATTAAGATCAATCAAATAGACCGCAATGTTGGTGTGTGACACTGGTTTTAAACCAAAGTACCAATAATAAACATGGTCAACCACCCAACTACCTCATGATCTGCCTTGGATTAAAAGATAATAAGACAGAATAAAATGTTTAAAATAGATTTAAAAAAAGTCAGTGGAGATAACATTCAAGACAGATAATTTTATCCACTGTACCAAAAAAAAAAAGCCTTTGTATCTTTGTTATAATAGTCTATCAGCAAATGAATATCAATGCAAATGAATGGAGAAATTATTTATTATGTCAGTAGCTACTGTGTGCTACTGACAGACATGGGAAGGCAATATAGAGTTGCAACAAAAACAAAATATGATCTGCGGTCACTCTTTACAAATGAAGGCTATCTTTATTCTGTGTTAATCTATTGTTCTCAGTAGACTACTGAAGCTTACAACAATACACTGAGGCTGCATACAATTAAGCCACGATATACAGTTTCCATCTAAACCACTGTAGGTAGAGAGATCTGCCAGCAGCACTTTATCTAAATGCAAGACATGTCTAAACTGCTTCTGTGAAAAGAACTGGACCTTTTCATGGCTTGATGCCATTGTAACTTCCTCTTGTCACGAACGGGTTACCATGGACACAAATTCAGACTCTCTCCTTTCAAACCAGGTCCCTAAAAGTTTATATAATTTTACAAAGAGAGCAGACAGCCAAGCTTTCTTTGGCCTTACTTCATTTTCTAAACCAACATTATTGGTGAACCTTTTGAACAACAGCTTCTTTTGTGACTTCCAATACAATCAGTTTAATTGTCAGCAGTCAGTGAAATTTCTGATACACTTCCTGGTGCTAAGAAAAAAGCTTTTTTCTCTTTGTCATTCACAACTTCCTAAGACAACATTTCAAAACATTTACACATAGATTATGATCAAAACACAAGGACAGTATAACTTTACACAAAACAAGCTAGTTTAGCAAGCACGTCAAACACCCCTAAAAAATGGTTGATAATTGAATTAAACAAAGGCAATCCAGATTTTTATTTAAAACCCTACATGGACATGGCCAAATATACTGTACACTTGCTCCAATCCCACATTGAAAATGAGGATACAAAGTTTACAGTGATGTTTATTTAAGGAAAGCAGTCATCAGCCAAGTAAATAAAAGTAAACAACTTTGTTGTAAGTACTGTAGTATAGCCCATATAAATCCATGCAATAATAATGCATCATTAACATTATAAAACACTAGCAGTCTCAAACAAATTCATATCTTTCTTTCACTGCTGAAGCCTCCAATAATTACAGTATAAAGCCCACTGCACACAGCCTGCCTCAAGCCATCCCGACTCATCTCATCTCAAATGGCTGTACACAGTCTGGATGACTCATAGCAGTGTGCATGCCCTTAAAACCAAGATTATCCAGATTTCCATCAGGATGTCTTCAGATTTGAAGATTGAACATGTTGAATCTTTTTCAGTTGCAGTTTCGTTCAGATGTGATTTGTCAGTCTGTGTGTGGCGGTTGCCGACCAAGACTGACTGAGACCGATTAGTCATAAGGGTGTCAACCAATGGTGAAGCAGGTTTAAGTGACATAGCTTGTCATGTGACTTGTCATACAAGATGGCAGAACACTGACAGCTTTCGTTCCATTAGTCTTGAATTGCTCTGAGTGTCCCGAATTCAAAAATACCAAATATGTGCACATTTGAATAGTTTTTTTTTACTAATCAATGGTAAATTATCAATGTACCTTTTTATTATCAATCTACTGGCAGCCTATAATTTCTTACTGTGCTAAAACAGAAGTAACCGGTACATTGATCTCCAATAGGTCACAAATCACAAGCCCCTAGATCCACACTCTGAGAAAAAACACCAAAGTCAAATAAAAATCAACAGGTTGGATTTTATTTACCACAGGCTAAAGTGTAGTAGACAAACTATACAAAAAGTCAAACACTGCCTAAAATGTTTAAACGATGTAAATGGTCAATAGCTAAATTAATAGGCTAAGCGCTTCTTTTGGTTGCCTCGCGGCGCTGTCTCCGCCATCTAATTAGCATACAATGTCATGCATAATGTGAGGGTCACTATGTTGGACAAAGTTAATAAAAAAATATGTACAGGGCAGTATTAATTAAATTTGCATACATAGCAATCACCAGGATCTAGTTGTGGTCAGTCTAATTCAGTTTCAGGAATGTGCGACACCCAGTCGGGAAAAACTCATTTGTGACGTCAAACCAAAACTGAGTACAACTGATCGCGGAATCTGTGCAAACTTGGATGAGATGAGTCAGGATGGCTTGAGTCGGGCTGTGTGCGACGGGCTTAAGTCATTCTGTAAACAAAATAAGGCAAATTTCCATATCTCCTGAAATGTGGTCACATTTCAGGAGATATGGAAATGTGAGGTTGATAGATTCAGTGGCAGAAGTGACTCTGCTGTCTGATAAACGTGTCCAGGCCTTAAAACCGGAAAAACTTCTCAGTTATTCCCAGTGATCTGCATGTTGTGGGTTATGGGGAAGGTGCTTAACAGCCTTATGGATGCATATTCGGTTTGCTAAATTGTCACATCCATGGGCCAATAAGATAGACGAGAAGTTACTTATTGGGAATGGTATTTTATGAAGATAATGCCCAGTAATGGATTACTTAATGTGGTTTTATGGTCACAGGTAAGAAAACCCATTCCTATGAAAGGACTTAAGGTTCCTAATAATTAGACCCAAAAAATTTGATTTAAGCATAGCGTGTTGATGCTAAATTTTGAGTGCTCAGCAACCCCTACTTTTAGGAGACCTAGAAAGGTTAGGGGGTGGATGAAAAAAGCAAGTTTTGCATAACTGAGAAACAGGTAGTAAAGTCAGGAATATACTTACATGGTTTGATATTCTATACCCAGAAAACATACAAACCTGTAGTTTATGACAAACACAAAGATAAGACAGAGTTACCTTATGATTCAAACGTCCCATTTAAATCATATGCCCGTATGTGTAGCGTAAACACCAAACAGGGTGATGCAAATGTAACTGTCAAAGTTGAGGACTTGCCTCCTGTAACTGTTTCCTTGTACTTAAGGTACAAGCGTAGCTCTTGTTAGCGAACACCTGTTCAAAAGATTTAAAAGACGATTAGACGGTATAGGATACCTTTAGTAGTAAAGGTTACCTTTATCACCTTATGAATCATTACAGGACATACAAGACACACTATTAAAAAGGGAGTAAACTGAGAATGTGCACTAAATCTTATGAAAGGTTAACTGTGATTAACAAACGATGTCAAGAAAAGTTATGGATAATCTCTTACGAAATAAACAGCCTCTAATGCAACCAAATGCTTTATACTGCATTGACAATGCCAGGAAGTTAACGTTTAATGTCCTTCTTTCTATTCATTTTAATAGTCAGCTCATATCATAGCCAGGTAGGCATTTCATGCAACAAGGCATCAAAATGTGTTGAGCAAATCTCCTGTAAGGATATTCTGACTGGTAGAAGACTAAAGAAATTCCTTTCAAAATATAAAGCTGTAGTACAATATTACAAGATAAGGAAGAGATTTCAAAAATCAATTTGCACTGAATCCCAGCTTAAATTAGTCATCTGAAGACAGGTACAACAATATAAATCTGGAAGCAATACATTTCCCAGGAAAAAAATGTTTATTTGAAATGGGGCCTGAAATGAGTAAGCATTTTATATTTGTTTCAGCGGTTTCTTAGAATTCTTTGTGTGTGTGTATATATATATATATATATATATATATATATATATATATATATATATATATATATATATATATATATATATACACACACAGAGCAATTCACATGTACTTCTAAAATCCTACTGGAAAGTCATACCAGCGTCTTCTGCTTCAATTATAATAAATGAACATACTGTATCTGTTTGAAGCCTCAACAGACTAAAAGGTTAAAAAAATAAAAAAAATCATTTTCGATTTAAACATGTGAGGCAATCACCCAAAGGATGCTGTGATCCAGCTTTCTCATTTCCATTGGTTCAGGTCTGTTCCCAAGCAGGATCTTCCTGACTAATGCAACCTTCCAATTTATCCTGGATGAACGGTCATCACATAAGGCCAGATTCTTAAAACGTATAGTCTTTTAAAATGGACATTGACGATTTTAAGAATGAGTTGACAGATCAATTAGGGGCAGCAGTGTGGAGTAGTGGTTAGGGCTCTGGACTCTTGACCAGAGAATCGTGGGTTCAATCCCAGGTGGAAGGCACTGCTGCTGTACCCTTGAGCAAGGTACTTTACCTAGATTGCTCCAGTAAAAACCCAACTGTATAAATGGGTAATTGTATGTAAAAATAATGTGATATCTTGTAACAATTGTAAGTCGCCCTGGATAAGGGCGTCTGCTAAGAAATAAATAATAATAATAATAATAATCAATTGTAATCCAAACTGCTCTTTATTTAATTACAATGTGGCCTGGGATCTCACATCTTGTTACCCAAAAGAAGGGCTATAAAAGTATGATTGCGTCAACACAACAAAAAAGGTAGCCTTTGAATAGCAACAAGACATAGTCTGTATTTTTTTAAAAAAACAGTAAGATGGTTATAATTGATCTTTCTTAGCATCGTCCCAAAAGCCGATCAAAAAGAAGTCCCAGAGCTCAACCATCAAATAGTATTTCAGATAAATAATCAACATATACTGTATTTATGCCTTATTAAGTATGCTCATACTACAATTATACCCATCCCGGTGGGTTTGCACTTCCAGGGCAACATATACAGTGAGTATGGAGATCCACAAGCCTGTTTAGGTTTAGGTTTCCTGTCAGGATTTACTGACATAACCCTTTGCTGTCCTCTTGTACAAAAATTGCATTTCATCAGTTACTGGTTTACTGTTATTGAGGCCTAATTCAGTATTTGGGGCTTTTTTAATTGTATTACATTCTGGATTCAATGCTGGATGATTGAACCTGAACTGCTGGAGTACTACCATTTGCTAAGCCAACTATGGTGCTACCAGTGTCATTTCACTCACACCACCTACCACATGTTTGCATGGAATGCTTCAAATTAGTCTTCTGAAAGTTATACTGGGCAATATCCACAGTGCTTTAACATGAGTTATTTAAAATGTGTTAAAGCCTGTTTTTAAAGATGCAGTCTACAGTAGAACCAGTTTTGTGAATATCAAACATTATTCAGGTGGTTGAGAAAAAAACTAGAGCCCACAATACAATGCAAAACAAAAAAGATGTCTAATTTCAATTCAAATTCAGATTTCTGGTCACTTTCTTCAGCAGAACAAAGGCTGAACATGTCTGTTAATTGTGTGTTATTAAAACCCTGTCGATGTACTGTATTGAGCGTATCATCATCAATTTAAGTTTAGTTCTCTAAAAATTCAACAGCTCAACATAGAATACAGTATTACCATTTTCAAATGTGCCTCTAGGTTCCATTTTCAGAACTGTATTTTTTTCGTTTAAGAAATCTAAAGAAGATTGTTTCTAAAGGGTTTGTCACTTGTTTATTTTATAGAAAATGTTTTAGCCCACTGTGGCAGGGGGGAAGCTCTGCACATGGGAAATATGTAGTTTATTGTATATTTTTGGGTTAATTGTTGTAAATAGATTGATTTAATTGTTTAACTGCTGTGGCGCTCCGCCGGGGACGATTACCTGGGCGTGTCTCAGCGGAGCGTCAGTATAAAAACATAGAGATCACTATTATTATTATTATTATTATTATTATTATTATTATTATTATTTATTTCTTAGCAGACGCCCTTATCCGGGGCGACTTACAATTGTTACAAGATATCACATTATTTTTAAATACAGTTACTCATTTACACAGTTGGGTTTTTACTGGAGAATTTTGGTAAAATACCTTGCTCAAGGGTACAGCAGCAGTGACTATGATTGGGGCTGCTGCAAGGCCTGCCGTTTTCATGGCACCTGTGATTTATAGATTGTTTTATTGTTTTATTTTTGGTGTTTCTACAGTCTTGTACCATCCTCTGTGTGATACCATTGCTGGTAGCGTCACATGACATTATTGGGTTTTTTTTGTTTATGTGTTAATAAATCCTGAGCGCCGTGCTGGCGTGTTTCACTGCACTGTGTCTCCATGCCTCAATTCCAGCTCTCACCTGCCTGTCTGTATGTTTTAGTGCAGGAACAACATGTGAGAATCCCACACCCACTCACAAATATATTGCTACACAGGGCAAGAAATCAATAATTCTGTACTGCCCAGTCAATAGTATGCCGCTTCTGCTTTCACTGGAGCTGTCACAACTAATTTTATTTTTTTTTGGACACATGACTAGTCACCCTTGTCCTTGATAATTAATTAACCGATCAGTCATTAGTATAACAAAAACATGGTTTTCTATAAGCCATTAACTCCTGTTCGAGCTGTCTGAAACACTAGCCTTGGTTGTTAACAAGAGTACATTATTATTATTATTATTATTATTATTATTATTATTATTATTATTATTATTATTATTATTATTATTATTATTATTACAATCATTCAAGTACACTAACTCCACCTAAAAAGGCTGAAACTTTACCAAGGTTGGCAGTATGAACCCATGAGCATGAAGCCTGAGATAAAATTACAGCTGTAAACAACCACAAACAATAAGCCTACAAACTCCGGTAGTTTATACAAACGTAAATCTTTACTGCTGCTGCTACTGCAACTACTACTATTGCTAATAATAATAATAATAATAATAATAATAATAATAATAATAAAGATGTTACTATCATATAGCATACATTTCAAAGGCTGGCACTGCAATTCCCCTTGGTTTATTGAAACGCTGACAGACAGCTGTAACAATGTTTGCTTCTCTGTGTAAGGTATCCAAGCATTGCAACCGTTCCCATATTAGGAAGCACATTATACTTTCTTACTTTATACTACCCATTGAGAGCTTTCTCTCTCAGTGGTGAAGCCACCCTGACAAATCACTAGCAGACTGAGTGTCACAGTCACATAACCTCACACAAAAGACCTAGGACTCCCTGCATGGATACGCAGCGAAGAATACTGGCAACATTGAAGAACATTCTCTCTGCTAGCTCACACAAAACAAATCCTGCAGCTGACAGCATAATTCACAGAATACTGAAACCCACTCCCACTTGAGGGCTAGCTTCCAAAATCTTTTTTTTTTATCCAGCTCCATTTGTTACAAATGGAAAGGAAAGAAGAATTGTTCAGCTAAATGTATTTTGAATGCAGTAGAGTCTAACATAGACTCACCTGGTCATCAAATATGGCTGACTACTAGAAATGTGTTTCCTTTTTTTCAATGAACATGCATTATGGTGGAACCATGGTAAGAAAATGCTGTACATACAGTACAAAAAAACTTTTCTATAAAAGCCATTTTACATTAGTCAGCATAGAGGACTGTACTTTATTCCTAATCAAAAGTGACTTCATATTCCACATTGATAGTGAAATTATCATGCGTACATACAGAAGCAATCAAAAGCAGGTATGTTAATAACATACATCCCCCACCACAGCTGTACATTCAAAATCAGAGCTACAGTATCAGTATGATGAAAAAGTTGATGACCGTAACATAAACCACCATTTTTACAGAATAGTATAGAGTAAGAATTTGCAATTAAATGTTTAATCACAAGTTAATAAGAGATTCTCCAGATTTATGCAAAAGGTGTGACATACAGACACCTCCATATATGCCCAGAATATGATATTCTCAATAACTACCCAATTTCAAGACAAATGAATAACCGGTTCTCCCCCCACCGGGCAACTGTAGAATATCTAATACTCTCAAGAACTTAAACTAAATCATGTTAATAAGAACTTAAACTAAATCATGTTAATACCAAGTTTTGTGATGATGAGATAAGTGACTTGAAGTGTGACAAACGTATCTCCAGCCGCAGATAAAAAACATCTGCAAACAGTTTCTATCCAAACATGCCAAAGTATTATACAGTAATTAGGAGTCTTATGAAAAATTATTATTATTATTATTATTATTATTATTATTATTATTATTATTATTAATAAACACAGCACATATCAGCCCAATATGGTCTATTTTAATGATCAAAACAGTGGTGGATTTTAACTAACATCGCAAAACACAGTTTATAATCATGAACTTATTTCACTGTAATTTTGTCATGTGTAGCAATGTTAATAAGTGGGTCAATACATCTCACCAGTAAAAACACCATCTGAATTAAGTTCGAGAACAGCTGTATTAAGATCAGACACTGTTTAAGATCATTAAAACTGACTCCAATTTGTCTCGACCAAAATAGGCTGCCCCAAGATACATTATTTCAACTGCTTGTGTTCTGGTCACATTCTTCAGCAGAACAAAATCTGGAAATGTCTCTTTGTGTGGTATTAAAAACATGTAGCTACTGCTGTATTGTGTGTAGGATCAGCAATTAAGGTTCAATTTTCTATAAATTCAATCCAGTATTACTAATTCCATATATGTTTCAGGTTCAATTTTTTGCTTTTAAAAAAAAACTCAGTGCTTTAAATTGTCCATTTAAGTAGTCTTAATAGGTTATTCAGAACTTACTATAAAAGGCCTTTTCTAATGGGGTTTGCCACTTGTTTAATTTATAACAACAGTCTATGCAAGGGCAATGCTTTAGATCTTTGTTTTAATAAAATTCTCACTAGTACTTTTATAGGTAACCCACTTCCTCAGCTGTGCCTATGTAAACAAATACAATAACAAATGTATTTAACAAGAGCAACATACAACATTTGGAACCAAAAGCAAAGGAACGACAAACTCAAAATACTAGATCCATGTGATAATTCTGAATTAGAAGTCACCATTCTAACCATTATGAAGGAAGATTGCTTAATGTAAATATATATATATATATATATATATATATATGAAAACTAAAAAGTATTAGGTAAAAAATGATGTGTAGTTATATAATTTAAAGGGGCCACTTTGTAATATATGCTGATAAAAAAGGGTATAAAATAATTTATTGGAAGTTATTTGGTTCCAATGGACACATATTAAATTATTGAAATAATGACTATTGCAACTAACATGTTCAGGAATAACCAAAGAAACTGTGGTGGCCTACAGTAGCCAACACTAATTGATCGTGGTGTCTTTGACTTTCTCATGTAGCCAATGCTATTTTATGTGAAGCCAGACATCGATCCAACAGGATCCACTAACCCTTAAGAAGGACTGGCTCTTTATCAGGTTCATAACCTCACAGTATCTGGCGAATCATCGTCATTTGAACACAACTGTCTGTTTGTTTTTTGTTCCTTGATTGCAAGAGGCAACATAATTAAAATGTAATCCTAGGTCTTCATGTCTTTAAATGTATAGTTGCAGAATTACATTGTTGCTATAGGCTTGAGAATTGCATGGTGAAGCAGTTACCTTGCTCTGCAAATGCAGTAAGCTGCAGAAGTGTGATTTCCATATACCTTGAGAAAATATTACACAATTTCACACCAAAAAAACATTCACCTCTGAACTAAATAGAACATTTCAGTATATGTGGACCCATTGCCTCAACTCAATCATTCAGTAAATGAAACCATTTTAGAGCATGTGGCATACTGAAAAATATTTCATGTTTGGCATTTTAGAAGCTCTACTAGGAATCTGATTTAAAACCTGTTATAAGTTTATCAAAACTCCAACTCAAAAACCCTCCCCTTGTTAGGGGTTGTTGAGAACTGTCAGATCAAATCAATCATACTGTAGTAAATGGTGAAACAAAATGCATTCCTCTGCCATGACTGTTACCAGACTTGGATGAATTGTGCAATTATGCTTAAAATTAACAATCTAAATAAAAAAATATATTCTCTTTAACAATACAACTAGAAAAAATCAGATGGTGCATAATCAGTGTTTCATTAACTTTCATAGATTTTTCACACTCACACATGGTCATAACTTCCAATGAAATGTCACTTCCTTTATACATCGGAATTCCTCAAAGCATCCTTTAAACCATGCACAGCATAAAGCAAAAATAAGGGTCACTATAGAGCAGGTAGCAGCACATTAAATATCCCAGTTCAAAAGCTCTCTAATACAAAGGGATCTTTTTCACTAATAAAGGCTGGATTGGCAAGCTATTTAAATCTTTGTCTGGATTCACATCCAATAGGCTAAACCAACCATATCAGTCCTTTGTATGAAACTTCCATACTGAACAAGTGCATAATAATGAAGCTCAGTTCAGAACTAGGGCTTTATAAACATAGTAATTCAATCAAATTTTCATTTTTTTTTCATTTCTTTTAATTTTACCAAGATTCCTACGAAAAACTGTTATTGAATGTGGTGGGTGATCACTGTTAAAAAAAGAAAAAAAGAGAAGAAATGTCTTTGTATTCAAACATAGCATTTAAAAAACAAAACATTTTGAAGAAAGGAGAAACAGAAACTGGGCAGCTGGAAATGATTCTAGGTACAGGGATGTAGAAAATGCTGTCAGTACTTATGATCTTGACATTCATTGGCTACCTATAATTCACAAAGGATGCCACTTCAACAGGGCCATTGCACTAAACTGAATTAAATGTTTGTCAAATATTTATGTTCTTACTCTTACCATGCTAAACATGGCCTACCAATATATTGACACAGTCTAATAATAACTATTTAGCTCAAGTATAAAAATGTATTCACTTCAATGTAACAAAGTTAACTGATACATTTAGTAATGGTTAATTACCTATAGGCTACTTTAAGAGTTATATGACACAGATCATTTAAATTTAATAGACAGGGTACAGGGTATTGATTATTGATGTATATTGGGAAAACAAGCTTTTAGTAATGCCACATGCATGTAGCATGAAGCAACCATGTGTGATATAAATAACAACCTTCTTATTTAGATGAGTACCTAGTTTTTGACAAATGCTATAAACAGCCAGATTAGATATTTGTGCTATTATGCTTTTATATGTTAATCCTGGCATTAAAAAAAACAAACAAAAAAAAAACGCTAATATAAATATGTATTACAAATATTCTATTGATCATATAATCTGGTGGGAAAAATAAATGGTAGGAACTAAACTGATATATTATTACAGCATACGAACTTCCAAGCATACCGTTTGTCAGTCTAGCTCAGACAATCAGATCGTCATTCGACAATGTGCACCGTGTTAATGCAGCGAGATACCATGTAAAATACAATATGTATTGACATTCAGTGTCAGAGAACATAACATGCGATTTTTTGTTCCTTACCCATTTCACAAATGATGAGCAACTGACAGAGCGCCAGAAATCTTCTTGAAATTGACAGTTTCATATTCTCCCTTTCCAAGACCTGGACTTGAGTTGAAATGTCTAAGGAAACTGAGCTTGCAGACAGAGAAACGTATTCCCAAGACGCGTAAAGATGCTATACTCGATTCATGCCGGTGGTTTTTCCTTTCTTCCCCCCCCTTACGCGCTGTTGCCTGGAGTATCGCAGTCTGGAGAATGACTGTAGTCTGAAGACAGCAGCACCGACAGTCTGTGAATGAGCGGAGAATGAATGTGAATGTGCGCCGCCCACAACATTTTTCACACAACACCACCGCGACACCATTGCAAAATCAACAGGAGGAGCCACGCTCCCCATGCACCTGATGGTATTTAGCAGGAAAAATAAATCCAGCCATAGTTCTCCTTGGAAAACGTTGGTTTGACATAGCATTTCCAATTATTAAACTAGACTATCATTGCTTAAAACATGCCGTGCCTAACAGACTGCATACAGTAGCCAGCATTAACTATTATGTATAATATCAAACTAAACCGCAAATGAATATTCAAACAATGAAGGCTACATCAATTCATCACATTATTTGAGACGTTCTGGCATTTTAAAAAGCAGAGAGTGTGGTTTGAGAGTGATGTCATTAAAGGCTGAATAAGATAAGAGCAAGGAGCTGTGAAAATGGTTCTTTTTAAAGAAGAGCAAACACTGAAGGTCAACAAATAGGTATATAATTACTGAGACTGACCACAACTGCACTTACAAAGTTTATGAAATATATTTGTACATCGTTTTGTAAGAATTGCACTCTTTACAACGAAAACTAAAACTGCATTCTTCCATTTGCATAACATTATCAAACTCAGAAGTCTTTTTCCTGCAGATACCTAGACGTTGGCCCATGCATTGGACTTTCGACAGAGACTACTGGAATTCTTTCTTCACTGGTCTATTGAGCCTTGTGCAGGTAGCGGCGTTGACCTTGCAACCCTGTTATTGTTACTGGCTAAATATCAGGAGAGTCTGCTGTTGGCATACAAAACTCTTTAACAATTTAACCCCTGCGTACCTCTTGGCTGGACTAGGAATTTCTTACTGTCCCTAAGACAAGCTGCCATCCATAGTTATTCGTTGCTTTCTATCTTCTACTACAGGCCACTCACACCCATATGCGTAAATAGTATCCCCAATTTATCCAGCTTCCTTTCTACTGTTAAATTAACTTTCTCCAACAACAAACAGAGATCCGAGTCAACCATCATAATCTCAGAGGCTCTTGGCCACTTAACCCTTTATTGGCACCCATTAAGGTTCCTTTCTCTCCTAGACTGGTTCATCTGACTAGACTCACCAGGATAACTGGTTTCATCCCCTAGCTGTACTATTGGAACACTACTGTACTCTCTATAACAGTGGTGCTATCCTGCAAACTGTGGTGTGCATCCTGTTGCTGGATTTCATTCGTTTGACTTGACCGGCTTCGTAAGAAGTACTGATCAATGAAGGTACAAAACTGGAGATCCACATCTTGTCCCAGAGCTCTCAGTTGTTAAGCGTTCCAAAAACAAGTCATTATGAGACTACTCATTAAATTGGACAAACCTGTTTGGTAATACACTGTCAACACAGTACTTAATTAGTGAGACATAACTAATTTTTGATTCACCGTGACATAACCTTAGTGACAGTGTTGATAAATCAATCATTTTTTTTAATTGATGGATATGAAACAAAAACACCTTACTAATAGCCTATTAAATTGGCTCAAAATGTATAACATATGATGTCCACAATCATATTCCACATTGAGGTAAATTGCAGTTGTCAAATACTAATTGAAATAGATATTTCAAATTACTAAATAAATTACTAGAGTACTACAGGTTACTATAGTTTCCATTTGTTAATATATTCTTGAAATGTATTTTTGTTTACTACTGTAAGTCGCCCTGGATAAGGAAGTCTGCTAAGATATAAATAACAATAATAATAATAATAATATCACTGTATAAATATTATAAACAATACAATCCAAGATGTTTTCTTTCTTTCATCTTTTGTAACATAACAGATATCTTTAAAGCGTTGCAGGGCTAAATCTTAACATGTGCAGTCTCTGGTATCAGCCTACATCATCGCAGGTCTGGTTTCTGTGTGACGGAAGCATTCTAGCAAAAAATCTGCTTGCTGGCAATGTTTTCTAAGGAGCATCCCATTCCCACCCACCACACCTGGGTATGATGTTACTAATGAGGATCTCAGTAAAATGGGTCAATATACAAAACAAACACAGACAGAGCAAATGTTTTTCAAATAGTGTCTGTATAAGAGTACCTTCACATTGTTTCCAGAACAAACTGCCTGTTTTCAGATACAGTATATTTCCTCTGAGGAGCTGCATGCAGTTCTACAGTTATCCATTACTTTTAACTTAACTAATTTGCCCCCTTGTAATTTTTTTTTATTTTTTAAATTTAATTTCAATCAGATTTTGTTTTACATTGGGGTTTGGGTTAACCTTTATAAATGTATGTTAATCCATAAAGGGAGGGGAAATAAAACACCTGCTATATCACAATAAGATAATATATGATCTTTTAAATATAGTATTCATTTTTATGAATACTTTTATATTTATATTTTACCTTACATACAGTTAATTCAAAATGAATTGTGTTGTTTTTAATACTCAAGTATTTTTGCATGCTTTTACTCAACAGCACTTAACCACAGTAGATAGCTACAATTTGTATTGCCCAAAGTAATGTAACACACAATATTTACATATCCATTTCATCATTGTATTTGTTTGAATTGTGTTTATGTATGTGCATTATGACTGATCTTGTGTCTTTTTATCTGAACCACGAAAATATCAGTCAATACAAAGTCAAAACCAGATAAATGAGATTCTGGTTAAAATGGACTTGTTTATAACTCGTGCTGTCAATGGATCGACACAGCAGCTCTTGAGCCTTTACTAAAGTTTTAGACAGCAAAAAAGTAAACAAACCAGATTATTCGCGCTCACTCATAAACTGTAAAATAGTTGTTATAGGGCATTAGATGGGATCATGACCTCTGGTCATACACCAATCCTGAAAATATCTCCACTTATAGGCATACAGTGCCCTTGTGGAGGAGGCCCTAGCATTGTGCAGTGTATTAACTATCACGTCTGAGAGCCCTAAGGCAGACAGACGGTCCCATTCAGGGGAGTCTGCCCAGCTCTGGTTGCCAGAGGGTGCCTCTCGCGACTGAGGAGATCCATGAGCACTAAAATATCTGAGGGACTGGGATACGCTACTGCCGTATCTCATGTTCGCTTATAGGAAGGTGCCCCAGGCATCTACCGGCTTTAACCTATTTGAGTTTTTGTCAGCAGCCCAAGGTTTTTTGGACGTTCTAAAGGAAATTTGGGAAGCTGAACCTACTAGAGGCCAGGCAGTCACGGAGTATGTTACTCAACTCCGAGACAAACTAGCTGAATTAGTCAGTAAAACAGAGGAGCGTGCGCCCAAGAGTTTCAAGTGGGAGATCAGGTCCTGGTGTTAGTACCCTCAGACCAACACAAGTTCCTAGCCCGATGGCATGTCCCTATGGAAATAGTCGAAAAGATAGGGCCAGTTAACTATCAAGTCCATCAGCCTGGGAGACGGAAGTCTCACCAGATTTATTACATTAACCTGTTAAAACTCTGGAAAGAGGGTTCTTGGTCCTCCTGTTTGGTCTCCATAGGGTACTGGCTACGTTCCAGCGGTTGATGGATCAGGTTCTCCGACCTCATGCCTCTTACACAAGGGGCATACTTGTACGATGTCATCATCTTCAGTGATGACTGGCCATCCCATGTGCAGAGGCTGCAGGCGGTGCTGAACTTCATTAGGGAGGCAGGGCTAACAGCTAACCTGAAAAAGTGCAGGTTTGCTTTTTTAGAAACCCAATGTCTCGGGTACAGTATGGGGCAGGGCTGGGTGAAGCCACAGGAAAAAGAGGTGGTGGTTATTCAACAGTATCCTCGCCCAACAACACTGAAGCAGGTTCAGGCATTTTTTGGGGCTAGCAGGGTACTAAAGGAGGTATATTCAACAGTGTGCCACTCTCGCTACACCCCTCACAGAACTCACTAAAGGTAGGAAGAATCAACCAATTAATTGGTCTGCACAGTGTGAAGCAGCTTTCCAAGAGCTAAAACAGGGCCTATTGGCCCTCAAAGTTTTATTTTACAGACTGTTGCATCTGCTGCATGTGCAGTATTGGCTCAGGAGTTCAATGGGGAGGAGCATCATATCATGTATATGAGCTGGAAGCTCCTCCCTAGAGAACGAAACTATGCCACAATCGAGAAGGAATGTCTGGGAATTAGATTGGCCGTTGAGAAGTGGAGATACTTTGTGGGGTCGTCGCTTCACACTATTTACAGACCACTCCTCCCTCAGGTGGCTTTACAGCCAAAAAGACAGCAACCCGCGAATTACCTGATGGTTCTTGACTCTCCAGCTCCACTGTTTTGACATGAAACACCGGGCTAGTAGGGAACACATTAATGCTAATTTGTCTAGGCTGCCTGATAACAAAGGGGGAGGGAATGCGATCAAGCTCCCACTGTCACCTCCAGGAGGCGCTCATGGTGGGCTGGGATCGAGCCCACAATAGCCTCAACTGATCACCAGGGTACCTGTGGTGCCCGGGAACCAGCCTGCCATTACATCAAAGAACTAATTGGGCAACAGGCAGCAGGTGTGGCTAGTTAGGTGTTAATCTTTGAAGATATTTAAGCCTAATCAGGCCAGATTGGCCACACATCTGTAGAAACCAATTACCTGGTTAGTTAGCTCCCTATAAAAGAGCACCACTCCAGTCATTAAGGTCGGTTCTCTGACCTGAAGGCCTAGCTGTAGTTTATCTATGCCCTGTCCGCTGTACTTTCGTCCTATGGGGAGGCTGTGTAGATTCTTCGAACCGGCTGTGCTGGATCTACAATCTCCTCCTACTTATAGTTTGACACCATTGTGAATATTTCTTTATTTATTGTTTTCCTTACCCTGGAACTGTATGGGGTAACCTACTATGAACTGTATTTTGTGTACTGGAATCTAATTCCAGTGTTGAAACTACATGTGAAAACCCCACAATAAACCTTGACGTTTGTTTGAACTACCTGGTCTGGTTATTCTGCATGCACGGGTCTGGTCACTATACACAGTACACCCTCTCTATAACAAACCTGTTGGGGTCCCAGCTTTTTGTTCATTATATTTAAATGAAGGATAAACTGTTGGAGTAAGTTAATGAGATGATATTTTGAATAAAAGTACAATTACATGTACCTGTTTGTTTCATGTATGCAGTATATTCTGCTTTTGCTTTATCCAATTCGTTAAAGAATTAAAACACTGTACAAAAAAAGCACAAATCCTGAATTAATTTTTATTCAAAATCAATCTGACGTGAATCGTTTCAAAGTGCACCAAATCTTAATACAACATGCAAGAATCCCAAACTGAGTTTTTTTTTTTCTTTAATCAATTTTGCTTTGCCGCATGGTTGCTGAACAAGCCAAAAAACTGAATGCTTTTTGACAGCCTATATTCACGACAGAGATATGCCCGCGTTACTACTTTTTTTAAAACGATCAATATAGTTTCCAGCTTTGTTGCAACATAAAATGATTTTCATTTCAGAGGCAGTTACACAGCACGGGTTTCTTATTAAATTAACCAGGATGTTGACAGTGTGTGTATATTGTAACAAAAATCCTTAACGCTATAAGAATGAGCCTTCAGTTGATTCAGAGCCAAACTCGAGCTTATTACACTAATAAATGATCAAAGACAATCTGCCAATTGTTAACTAACAATTAACACGTTGCTGTGGTCCACAACATATGCCGCTAAATTCATTTTTAAAACGAATCTCGGTAAAACAATTCTGTCTCTGCTAATTCGCTTCTCTCTGCTTCACAACAACAACAAACACCTGTTTCATATATATATATATATTATATATATATATATATATATATACAAGGTGACTAGAAAGTAAGTTTACCACATCAATGATATGGTGTGCTGATTTGGTAAACTTACTTTCTAATCACCCTGGATATATATGAGGAGTACGGGGATCAGCAGTGTGCAAGCATATTTTGCATAAATTTATCCAGACAACAAAACTGGCAGTACAATAACATGAGACAACATAAGGATCCCACAGATTATTAAGAGTATAGAGCTAGCTGCTATTCAGCATGAGCTTCAGTGCCATGACAACAGATTCAATTAATTACAATAAAATAGCCTTGCTTGTTACTTTCTCTTTTTTAATGATTCAATTTGAATATTAATTTAAGCATCTATAATATCAATATTATACAGTTTTACAAAAAAAAACAGCTTTACACTTTAGACTTTATAATAGAAATGGTTCCAAAATGAACTGAGCTCTTCAAATACAAGCTATTCCAGCCTTTTATACAACAAACAATGCATGAAATAAATGACTTTGTATTCTGATTTTCTGAACTTAAATACGAGTAAATCCTATATTGTGTATGCAGCTTATTAAATTATAGGCACATAAAGTTGATGTTTTTAATGTCTGCTACTTCTTTTTTTTTTTTTTTCTTTTTTTTTTACAAGTGCCCTTGGTTATTTTACGGTTAATACTTATTTACTCTGATGCCTAGGTAACCAGAATGCATTCAAGAAACTGTGAATTGATGTACCCAAGGCTGTATACTGTAACAATCCTCTACATTATATCCTCTTCGATTAACATTTCATAATATTTTAAGGTTTTTGTGAGATTACCCATGAAAAGTGGTCATTTTTACTAGGAACCTACTAGTTGCATTTAAAGGTGTAATTTTGAAATACTTTATGACTTTGTTTTAGTTTATGAAGAGTTAATTCTCTATTTTTTTAAATTAATGTATACAGGATCCTGGGTTCCTATTACTGTGCTTTTATAAGTATGTTTTAAGCAGTATCATCAATATTAGTACAGAAAATATTACAATCTAATTAGAACATGCATATTGACTGTTTCTCTGTTTCTCATTAAGTTAAATTACATGGCGCAGAAGGTTGGAAGAGCTTAAAATGCCTGTAAACTTGTATTTAGATTCACGATTCTGTCCACTGAATAGGTTTACTGTTTAATTTATAAGATGACCCTCATTAAGAGAAATGTAGCATTCAAGATTACGATGAACGAAGCGCGGGTGTAGCACATAAAAAATGTTCCTGTGTTGCCTAGCAACTGACAGAGTGTAGGCATATCACTGTGGTAGAGCTGAGTTAACTGCTGCATATGGTTATAAAATTAACCTAAGTTGATCCCATTTATTACACAAGTTGCTGCTGATTCAAAAATACCTTAATTGTGGTAGGGCTTCCAAGTTGAAATTCTACATATTGTGATAGTGCAGAAACTCTTTTGATTCTCTTTCATTGTTAGAGATGTCCCCAACCCCCTTCCTTTGACACACACAAACACATAAGAAAGTAACCAGCTTCTGTTGATTTAGTACACCTATAATAAGAAGCCTTATAGCAACCTGGTAGGTTCGTAAATGCTTATACAATGTTTACATTTTACAGCATTTCCTCTTGCAAAGTAGCTTAATATATGAAACTGTATGGTAATAAAGAGTGAATTAACTTATTAAACGACCATAAAAGTAACACCTTCACTGTATTCACAACATTATGCTTTCTTGTTTTTTTAAAATACTGAAATCTTTTTTTTACTGAGGGTATTTAATTAATTCTACAATTGCTAATGACTGCAGCTAAATTTGCAAATATATTCAGCTTCTGAGTGTGAGGATCCAACAGCTATAGACCCTGAAGAATATTAGCTCCCTTCTCACATACTCTGTCTGGTCTGCTGAGAGCTGTCCATTGTAACCTCGTACAACAGTTTCTTTGGCATCTCTGTAGCTTAACACCAAAGGAGGCCTTGCTTCAATGGAGGTTTCTTAGGGGAAAAAAGGACATTTTGTGTGCATCATAGAAGGGACAATCTAATCCTCTTTCCTGGTACATCTGCTCTGGCAGTTTTGCTCTACAAATCAAAAGGCATCTTATTAATTAAACCTCCTTTTCATTTTTGTTCAGCTTGTGAAATGTGACCAGGGTTTATAAAAAATAAAAATAAAAACTCCAGCCCTGTTTGTGATGCAGCTATCCACTAGATAGCCATTCTCACACTGGCAAGCTGAACATCTTTGGAAACAATCCTTAAATGTCTCATGTTAATGATATTTATTTATTTATTTATTTATTTATATTAGTTTACAACTGATAATATTGAACTGTATGGCAGGATAGTCCATTAAAACCATTAATATGTTTCAGGAAGGGACACTTGGCTGCTTCAGCCCTGGATTTCCTGTAGTAGCTTTAACAATCTTGGTCTTAACTAGGATACACATTAGTTCGCAGTGGGTGGGCGGATTTTGACAAGAGTGTCTGTATTGTATTGGTATAGATAATATTTAACTAGACATGTAGTTACTAAAAAAATTAATTGTGTAGTTCAATTGCTGAAATGTAGGGTGCATAGTACATTTTTACCATACAATAGTAATGATAACTACTGTACATCAGCTCAATTGATTCATATAACTCAAGAAAAGACTGCTTTAGCTCATAGAAAAATCTATTTAACTTTCATATCATATTTAACTTTGACTCACCATAACAGACTGGTTATTAAAAATACATTTTTTATGTCTTGTTAGCTTTATCAGTAGCTATTTTTGTCATGAATATCTTTTCTTTGCTTTTTTATTTTAATTGGGGGTTTGCATATTTTTCAAGCACCACACTGTAGCAAAGGACTGTTTACACTTCATCCTTCCTGGTACCATACCGTATATCACCTCCTGTCATTGGCGACTCATGGCTTGAAAAACTGGAGGGGGACAGTCCCCCCCCCCCCCCCCCCCCCCCCCCCCCCCCCCCCAAAAAACGTGCTCAAACCCGATGCCCGATTTTAACCATTTTTATGTAAACATTAAGCTCGCTTTCTAACATTACCAGATATTTCATCACAAACAGTTCTGCGCCAGATTGTCACAATCGAGAGAGCTGCAAACAACACTTTACAGGCAAGAGTCTCTATCGACAGACACCTACACCTGCACTAACCTGAGCATTTGAAATGGAAGGATCGTCACACTCTTGTGCTGTTCGTAACATTCTGAACTACAGAACAGTCAGGTTCGGTTTCTGTTGATGTCTCTGGCGTTGGAGGTTTAGCTTTTTTGTAGTATAAAAACTCCAAACGTAGCTGTCTTTTTGCCATTTTAACAGGGCTCAAATTCACTCCGTTTTAGCACATATTTTCGCTGACTGAAAAAGTGAGTGTCTCACACGAGAACAAATATAACGGTGAAGGGTCTTAGACACTCTTTGTTATGTTATGTTTTGAAAGTTTGAAATAAACTGCGCATTTTTAACCCTGGCAACAGTGGCGTAATCACAGTGGTGAAATTGGCAACCTGATTTCTTATTAGTGCATTGACGTTTTATTTTCGAAAAATAAAGAACTTTTTTTTTTTTTTAACAGAAGATCCAATAACCAAATACACTGTTGTGCAAAATAGTTAAAAAGAGAGATTCAGTTCAGAACACTTCCGTTTAAAAACAAAAAAGGAAATACGAAGCAAAGGACTTGAACTTTTAACATGCGCATCAGATTTCAATTTCACATTAAGATAATAAATAACTATATATAATTTCATTCGTACTTATGGTTATTCATTTCACATTTGGTGTTCAAAGCAAAGCAAACCATTTTATTTAATTTCACAAATCCTGACTAATGTAATTACTCTTTGACTGACGCAGGACTGCCGATGCAGGACTTGTGCACACAGTTGCATTAACTACATTGTTAACTACAGCGCCTTTAAAAACAAAAAAAAAATGTACAAACAGCTGATCCAACAAAAAACTTGGGTTGATTGACAGCAAATCCAACCACTCATTGTTTTTGGTATCACACTGCACTGACATTCGCTAGTTGAGCTGACGGACACGCTGTAGCCTAAACAAACAATCAGAATGAAAACAAGTAGGTAACCGAACTCAGGAATTGAAACAGTTTTGCCGGTTTTCTCTCAGCAGCGTCCAGAACTGTTTTCGTTCTGATTTATTTCTTTAGTTATTCAATTAATAACAGGTTGTACATTTACCACTCCATCTCCAAGACCTGGATGGACTTGCTTACCGTCCCTTGATGACGCTGGCTGCACAATCCCTGAAAAATGATAATCTTATTAGTAGGCGAGTGCATTCTATGTAAATACATAGGCTACTCATTACATAGTAGATGTCCTCTACCACATCTATGTGTGTAGTAGCTAGGCTACATAGCATATACAGTAATCATAGGCTATATGTTTCATGCATCTGTGTTTGGGGTTGAGCAAGTACAGCTTGCTTATGTATTCTCATTGGTTGATAGCAACGCGGTAAATAAAAAGATCTTTCCGTGAGCGAAAAGAAAAATCAGCGCCGCCCATGCCACGTCCGCCCCGCTATAATGGGAAGCGAAAAATATAACAATATTGCAATTTCTTACACATGTTTCAGTGTGAGCATGCATATATATATATATATATATATATATATATATATATATATATATATATATATATATATATATATATATAAATTGCATGCACCTCCGGTTGAAGCATAGACTCCATATCGTAGCTACCGGGGCATGCAAGACTCCATATCGTAGCTACCGGGGCATGCAATTATATATATATATATATATATATATATATATATATATATATATATATATATATATATATATATATGTTATTTATTTTTTTTTTTTTTTTTTTTGGATGTTAGGATTTAGGATGGTATTTACTCGCGCATAGTTGTGAATGTTATTTCCGAATCTCTCCTTTAACATGTCTGAAGGGGACACTGTATTACTTAAAACGTGAATTAACGTCTTAAAACGTGTTAACAGTGAGCAGTTACCTTGGGATTACACACCAGGTTCAGACGCATTGATTGGACTAATGTATCCGCAGGCGACCTAAGACTCACCGTTTCAACGGTGTCAGTAGTGCTCAACAGAAAAGAATGCATACAGAAAAATATTGTATACTGGCCATGGGCTTTGGTTTTGCCAGGAGCCGTAACTACGCATTTAGCTACCGGGGCATGCAAATATATATATATATATATATATATATATATATATATATATATATATATATATGCAATTTATATACTGCATCGTTCATTATGGAATAATACTATCACTCAAGACTAGCCTAATATCACACAAGTGGCAAAGGCAAAGTTACTATCTAATACTAAACGTAGTACAATACAAAATGTGAAAAAGAAGTACAAATGTTATTAGAATACACTTTATAACAAGAACAGTTTCATCAAGAAATATTGATTAAGATATCACAATGGTAACCCACTTTTGCAGATAACATTATTTATGTTTAAGACTGTGCATACTGTATAAAAATAACGTACTGATGTGTTAGAAACTGAATTATGTCTCCGCCTAGTGGACATTACAATATTTAATCTCATATTATTGTTGGGGAAAATAAATATAATTTTCACTTTTAATTGGGCTTATTGTGTTGAAAGAAAAGGTTTCAGAAATGAATGTACGGTGGTTTGCTTTCATACATAATACATGTCAGTGACTTTGATAGAGGCCTGAGAACAAGTATTTAACTGGCAGGCAATTATATTCCAAAGACTGCACAAGTTTATGTTTCATAAGGAAGTCTCAGAAATGATGAGTCATTTTGGGGCTCCTGAGTGGCGCATCCGATAAAGGTGCTCCGTGTGGAGTGCAGGATGCGCCCTATAGCCTGGACGTCGCCAATTCGAGTCCAGGCTATTCCACTGCCGACCGTGGACAGGAGCTCCCAGGGGGCGACGCACAATTGACAGAGCACCGCCCGGGGGGGCTTGGGTCTGGCCGGACGCCTGCGGGCTTGCCAGTAAGCTGCCAAGAGCCGCATTGTCCTCCGACGCTATAGTTCTGAGGTGGCTGCAGTGTGTAAAAGAAGCGGTCGGCTGATGGCACACGCTTCGGAGAACAGCGTGTGTTCGTCTTCGCCGCTCCCGAGTCAGCGCGGCGGAGGTAGCGGTGAGCTGAGCCTAAAAATAATTGGCTATTCCAAATTGGGGAGAAAAATAATAAAAACAATTGGTGACTACTAAACTGAAAAAAAAAAAAAATTATGAGTCATTCAGGACCAGCAGATTTTCACCGCCAGCTTTCCTCAAGAACTTCAACTAATCATTGTGGATGGTCCAGTGTCATCCTGGCTTCCCATGGCGGCCCTGTCCCTTATTGATTCTATGATGGCTGTTGTTTCTAAGTATTAATGAGGTATTACAATCTTAAACCATTAATGAGAACACTCCTCTCTATATTAAGGCTGCTACTTTTACATTTTCTTTTGTAAAGGTGCATATAACCTGTGGTAAACTCAACTGCACCATTTAAACGATGTCTGGGGCCATGTAAAGAAAAAAAAATACTGGTATAATAAATGAATATCAGAAAAAACAATACCTTTCAATTGGTCATTTAAGATCATTTCACATTTACACATTACACACTTTTCTATTAAGGTAGAAAAGTAAACACATAAGAAAAATATATTTGCACACACATGTGCTTCTGTGTTGTGCTGTGCAGAGCATTCAAAAACCTCATGGCTAATTAACATAAAGCTCAATCTTAAAGAGTAGCTGTATTCCGAAAAAATATGTCCCCACTTGTTGCTACAACTGTTTAAATAAGGTACCTCTAATTTTTGTTTTCATTGTTAACATCCTGACAACTTTTTACACTTATAAATGTAAAGTCTGTTTCAAAACTCTTTTATAAATGGCCACTCTAGTGCACTGGGGTTTGAGATCTGTCCTCTAAATCACTGCAGGAAGAGCGCTGGCTTTTCTGTTCCGTACCACATCATGGATCGTTATTGCTGTATAACCTGTTTGACAATGTGGTTAGTGATCCTAATTCACCATCAGTGCACTAGAACACACACACACACACACACACACACACACACATATATATATATATATATATATATATATATATATATATATATATATATATACAGACGTGCTCAAATTTGTTGGTACCCTTACAGCTCATTGACATAATGCTTCATTCCTCCTGAAAAGTGATGAAATTAAAAGCTATTTTATCATGTATACTTGCATGCCTTTGGTATGTCATAGAATAAAGCAAAGAAGCTGTGAAAAGAGATGAATTATTGCTTATTCTACAAAGATATTCTAAAATGGCCTGGACACATTTGTTGGTACCCCTTAGAAAAGATAATAAATAGTTGGATTATAGTGATATTTCAAACTAATTAGTTTCTTTAATTAGTATCACACATGTCTCCAATCTTGTAATCAGTCATTCAGCCTATTTAAATGGAGAAAAGTAGTCACTGTGCTGTTTGGTATCATTGTGTGCACCACACTGAACATGGACCAGAGAAAGCAAAGGACAGAGTTGTCTGAGGAGATCAGAAAGAAAATAATAGACAAGCATGGTAAAGGTAAAGGCTACAAGACAATCTCCAAGCAGCTTGATGTTCCTGTGACAACAGTTGCAAATATTATTAAGAAGTTTAAGGTCCATGGAACTGTAGCCAACCTCCCTGGGCGCGGCCACAAGAGGAAAATCGACCCCAGATTGAACAGAAGGATAGTGCGAATTGTAGAAAAAAAACCAAGGATAACTGCCAAATAGATACAAGCTGAACTCCAAGGTGAAGGTACGTCAGTTTGTGATCGCACCATCCGTCGCTTTTTGAGCGAAAGTGGGCTCCATGGAAGAAGACCCAGGAGGACACCACTTTTGAAAGAAAAACATAAAAAAGCCAGACTGGAATTTGTTAAAATGCATATTGACAAGCCACAATCCTTCTGGGAGAATGTCCTTTGGACAGATGAGTCAAAATTGGAGCTTTTTGGCAAGTCACATCAGCTGTATGTTCACAGATGAAAAAATGAAGCTTTCAAAGAAAAGAACACCATACCTACAGTGAAACATGGAGGAGGTTCGGTTATGTTTTGGGGCTGCTTTGCTGCGCCTGGCACAGGGTGCCTTGAATCTGTGCAGGACACAATGAAATCTCAAGACTATCAAGGCATTCTGGAGCGAAACGTACTTCCCAGTGTCAGAAAGCTCTGTCTCAGTCGCAGGTCATGGGTCCTCCAACAGGATAATGACCCAAAACACACAGATAAAAGCACCCAAGAATGGATAAGAACAAAACATTGGACTATTCTGAAGTGGTCTTCTATGAGTCCTGATCTGAATCCTATCGAACATCTATGGAAAGAGCTGAAACTTGCAGTCTGGAGAAGGCACCCATCAAACCTGAGACAGCTGGAGCAGTTTGCTCAAGAAGAGTGGGCCAAACTACCTGTTAACAGGTGCAGAAGTCTCATTGAGAGCTACAGAAAACGTTTGATTGCAGTGATTGCCTCTAAAGGTTGTGCAACAAAATATTAGGTTAGCGGTCCCATCATTTTTGTCCATGCCATTTTCATTTGTTTTATTATTTACAATATTATGTTGAATAAAAAATCAAAAGCAAAGTCTGATTTCTATTAAATATGGAATAAACAATGATGGATGCCAATTACTTTTGTCAGTTTCAAGTTATTTCAGAGAAAATTGTGCATTCTTTGTTTTTTGTGGAGGGGTACCAACAAATTTGAGCACGTCTGTATATATATATATATATATATATATATATATATATATATATATATATACAGTGCCTTGCGAAAGTATTCGGCCCCCTTGAACTTTGCGACCTTTTGCCACATTTCAGGCTTCAAACATAAAGATATGAAACTGAAATTTTTTGTGAAGAATCAACAACAAGTGGGACACAATCATGAAGTGGAACGAAATTTATTGGATATTTCAAACTTTTTTAACAAATAAAAAACTGAAAAATTGGGCGTGCAAAATTATTCAGCCCCCTTAAGTTAATACTTTGTAGCGCCACCTTTTGCTGCGATTACAGCTGTAAGTCGCTTGGGGTATGTCTCTATCAGTTTTGCACATCGAGAGACTGAAATTTTTGCCCATTCCTCCTTGCAAAACAGCTCGAGCTCAGTGAGGTTGGATGGAGAGCATTTGTGAACAGCAGTTTTCAGTTCTTTCCACAGATTCTCGATTGGATTCAGGTCTGGACTTTGACTTGGCCATTCTAACACCTGGATATGTTTATTTGTGAACCATTCCATTGTAGATTTTGCTTTATGTTTTGGATCATTGTCTTGTTGGAAGACAAATCTCCGTCCCAGTCTCAGGTCTTTTGCAGACTCCATCAGGTTTTCTTCCAGAATGGTCCTGTATTTGTCTCCATCCATCTTCCCATCAATTTTAACCATCTTCCCTGTCCCTGCTGAAGAAAAGCAGGCCCAAACCATGATGCTGCCACCACCATGTTTGACAGTGGGGATGGTGTGTTCAGGGTGATGAGCTGTGTTGCTTTTACGCCAAACATAACGTTTTGCATTGTTGCCAAAAAGTTCGATTTTGGTTTCATCTGACCAGAGCACCTTCTTCCACATGTTTGGTGTGTCTCCCAGGTGGCTTGTGGCAAACTGTAAACGACACTTTTTATGGATATCTTTAAGAAATGGCTTTCTTCTTGCCACTCTTCCATAAAGGCCAGATTTGTGCAGTATACGACTGATTGTTGTCCTATGGACAGAGTCTCCCACCTCAGCTGTAGATCTCTGCAGTTCATCCAGAGTGATCATGGGCCTCTTGGCTGCATCTCTGATCAGTCTTCTCCTTGTATGAGCTGAAAGTTTAGAGGGACGGCCAGGTCTTGGTAGATTTGCAGTGGTCTGATACTCCTTCCATTTCAATATTATCGCTTGCACAGTGCTCCTTGGGATGTTTAAAGCTTGGGAAATCTTTTTGTATCCAAATCTGCCTTTAAACTTCTCCACAACAGTATCTCGGACCTGCCTGGTGTGTTCCTTGTTCTTCATGATGCTCTCTGCGCTTTAAACGGACCTCTGAGACTATCACAGTGCAGGTGCATTTATACGGAGACTTGATTACACACAGGTGGATTCTATTTATCATCATTAGTCATTTAGGTCAACATTGGATCATTCAGAGATCCTCACTGAACTTCTGGAGAGAGTTTGCTGCACTGAAAGTAAAGGGGCTGAATAATTTTGCACGCCCAATATTTCAGTTTTTTATTTGTTAAAAAAGTTTGAAATATCCAATAAATTTCGTTCCACTTCATGATTGTGTCCCACTTGTTGTTGATTCTTCACAAAAAATTACAGTTTCATATCTTTATGTTTGAAGCCTGAAATGTGGCAAAAGGTCGCAAAGTTCAAGGGGGCCGAATACTTTCGCAAGGCACTGTATATATATATATATATATGGAAGTGTGAAACAGGCGTTCTTCAAAAGCAGCAATCACTTTTATTTTGCTTTAAAGAACAGGCTACATACTTCTTAGCAAGACAGGTTACTTCTCCAACTCTCCACTCCTGTCTAGCATGCAAGCTGCCTCTTACAGCCCACAACCCGTACAACATTGCAGGTTAACCACGACCAATCAGTGGCCACTATCAGCTCCACTCCCTCTGGCTCCTTCAAGGTACATATAATGATCCTGCAAGGTTGCACCAATAATCCAATATAGGGGAACAGTGTCTGCAGCAGGGTAAGCGTTCCTACGCATGGGAAGCACGGTCGCAGACCATGCAACTTTGCTCTGCAAAGCACTTCAAGCACAGACGCATGCACAAAGTCCCAGTGACAGCCTTTTGTTACAATATATATTATTAGTGATTGTATTAGAGGCTCATATATCATCATTTGATCCTCGACTACCTTTTTTCTATATGGTCTCCTTTTCCAAACATAGATGAAAAAATTATGATTTTAAAATGTTGACTGCATCAGGATACACAACATAAAAGCTTGGCTGTTGAATAATTAACTGGAATGTCATTGAGTAAAACAGAAATATATTGGGGAAAAGAAATACAGACGTTTCAGCAGTTTAATATTAGTTAATGTTTTTTATTAACATTTATTATCAGTAAACTAAAGGGAGGTGTTAACACTGTTGTAGAACAATCTTTTCTGAATTTGATGTGGGACAAATTAATAAATGAAGTGTTTCTCCACTGCAGTGTCAGCAAATGTTATTACTGTATTTATATAATCCTTTATAGAAACAAAAGAGAAATATTTTCAGTAGAATAAGATTTTGTTTAACAAATCTAAAACAACACAATGATAATACCAGTATTTGATGTTTTTCAGTTCAAATACCTTACACAAAGGATGCAAAAAATGCACACCATTTCATCAAAAAACGAGTTCTGTTATATTATACAGCAGAGAAAATGCCTTGAAAAGGGCTCATCTCAGCCAGTTAAAGTATGTTCTGGGTTTCACAGTTTAACCTTGTGAGGAGAGTGACACTGGTAATATATAAGTGCTTGTGCCGTAATACTTTCCTAAAATAATAATTCACTTTGAGAGACTTTGACTATAGTTCAGATTGCCATCACATTATAAAACAGCAATACAAAAATGAACGCCTAAATATTAGAAATGTTCTCGTTAATTCTCCCTATTGTGCAGTAATACGTACATAAAAAATCCAATCAAATATCATAATATACAAATACAGAATACAAATATGTTCTAAATGTTTTACATGTATGTGTTTAGTCTTTGACCAGGTAATCAACCTGGCAACACCTGAGAAAATAAAGGCAGCTTGTATTGGTTGCCAACAGGCCCTTATACAGTGATTCGAGTGAAAAAGACAACCCATTCTTCACAAAAATAATTTATTTTAACACATGTAACAGGGGAGATCTGTGCTGACTCGTCTGGCGTGTTCATAGTGCTGCAGGGAGAGGGCAGCAGCTCGTCAATATCCGCCTGTCAGGCATGGCGGTGACACGGAGAGGGGGGAGAGTGGGTGTGCGAACTTTCCTTCTCTCCGAGTGGCTGGGAGGCGGGTCTTGGGAGAATTGCTGACCCTATAAGTTTTATTCTGCTGTTCCCTCAGGTCTGCCCACGGAGATGTAACCGGCGTGCGGAAGCGCTGGAGGACAATTAGCCGGGAGGAAAAATCCCAGCAAGATAAAGAAATACTAAAAGACAGAAACCAAAGAACTAGCGGTAGCGGGGAGAACTCTTGGGCAGACCCCGATAAAGTGTATAGCAGGCTGAGGGAGCTGCTAGAGTAGGACGGAGACCCGGACCGTGCGGGTAGCGACGGTCGGGGTGAAGCTGCCGAGCGCAGCACTCTTTATTTTGTAGTTTTGTTTACTGTGTTTTGTTTTCCCTGTTCCTTTCGCCTTTTGATTAGTGTTTTGTTTTGTTTTAACCTCTGTACCCTGTACCGCTCTGGTATAGTTGTGGCTCTGTCGCTACCATAGCTGGTACGGCAAGCCACAGACAACAGCGCCCTCTGCGGGCTGAACCCAGAATCAGCTTCTAATAAAACTGGACACCTGTGCGGTGTTTTCAGACTCATCTCTCTGTGTCCTGTGTCAGTGAATTACCCACCACCCTTCCACAACACATTTTTCCATTATTCTTATTTTTTTATTTTAGCTTTTCTCTTCACATTTTTTAGTAAACAAAAAAAGCACAAACAAAATCTCAACGTGTTTCGACAGAGTCTTAATCATGAGTAAACTTAATTTGATACAGAGGAACACCCCTTTTTTTTACACTCAATTCTCCACAGGCGATTAATCACCTTTACGTCACAAACCTTCAATTGACAATCAGAACAATGAAAAACAACTGAAATTAATAAGTAATTAGGTACAGAAATGACAACAGAAGGCAGAAGACCATACTTTTTAAATTATTTTAAACACTCAATCTGTACGTCAACACAAAACTTTTCATACCACTAAATATTCTTTTACTAAGTTACTTTTTTTCTTTTTACTCTGCAACTTGAATAATGAACAGAGGTATATACTGTATACATACAAACATACATTCTACAAAAAATACCCATATTTAAAGTCTTCATTAAGGCCATGTGGTGGAACAGAATTAAAAATAATATCACAAAAGTTTCCCTTCTCAAGAGTTGTTTGTCAGCTGAGCCATCTCTTAAAAGGTGATTAATCACCTGTGGAAAATTGAGTGTATAAAAAAGGGGTGTTCCTCTGTATCAAATTAAGTCTACTCATGAATAAGACGAAACGCGCTGAGATTTTGTTTGTGCTTTTTTGTTTTCTAAAAAATATTTGAAGAGAAAAGCTAAAATAAAAAATAAGAATAATGGGAACAATTTGTTAAAATTGGTTAAAATTCAGCGCAATAGACAATGCAGCCATGCTCCAGTCACAAAAGCTATCCCTACTATCAACACATTAATATCCATAATCCTATTTATTTAACAGTTGGCATTTAAAAACTTTAGACACAAAGTTGTTACATGTCTTGCATCCCTAAAAAATTAAAAAATAAACATTTTTAAAATCATTACTGAATTAAACATTTTACCAGCGTTGAAAAATCTATATGTAGTGATCAATTATATATATATATATATATATATATATATATATATATATATATATATATATATATATATATATATATATATATATATATATATATATATATATATATATATATATATACACACACAGAGTATATATAGCACTGTATTCATCCTATTTCTTCCTTTTCAAGCTCAAGTAAAAAACGTTTGTGTTTTTGCTTTCGTCACTTAGTTTAGGTTTATCAGAGGTACATGAATTAAAACTGTACCTCTAAACCTAAGTGAATTCATGCAAATCATGAAGGATTGCCATACAATTTAACATAATTAAACAAAGCAACGTCTTCCTCTTAACTTAGCAATAACTGAACTATGCAATTTACAGGAATATAAACAAACAACCAATGCATAAAAAATAAGTTTATTTCAGAGATAGTCTCGTTTAGAAAATCTGGAACCTGGTTGCCGGTCTGAAAAGTAACTGGAATATCTGTACTTGTTCAGATTAGCCTGGCCTAAATTAATCACATTTCAAGACATTAATTTTCAAGATCTCCAATGAGTTTTTGTTTTCTTGGGAAACTACAAAATAATTAATTTACTGAACTGATCTGAGTGGAATGGAACTGCTGATTGAAGAAATTCAGAGACTGACAGATGATAATTATAGTAAAAGGCTGTTTTATGAGATAAGAAACAGGTTTATCCTTTGTGCCAATTGTGCTGCACTGTGTGTTGGTTTTGTGATGTGGAAGCCGAGGGCTTAGGACCACCATACTCCTTTCATGTGTGACTTAAACTGGATTTGAAGTCAAGCATTGTATTACCAACACACCTATTTCCATTAATAGTCTGCATTTTGACAGGTTTGGTAAACTTAATTTGTTGACTCTAAAACAAGTATGTCGGTACATCACGCGCCATTACAAAATAAGAGCCGAACTGTACATGTAAAAATGTAAGTCTGACATACCTATATACTCAACAACAGACAAAGGATAACAGTTAGATGTATGTGTGACATACACAATATGTATGCCCCACTATATTCCACAGCAGGGAATAATAAGGCAAACAAATTAGTTTAAATAGTATCAGTGATGTGTAATTTTTCAATAACGTCAGGACGTCTGATGCAAGCTAACTGCAGTCTGTATTACTTCTTCGTCTTCGCTGACAGCAGTGTCCAGGTCCTTGTCTTTGCGCTCCACTTGTTGTTCTTTCACAAACTCCTCCTGTATCCTCTCCAGCTCCTGCAGCTCGGCTGTCAGCCTCTACATGCGAAACTCTCGTCTGTTCTTCAGCAGCTTCATAGGGAAGGGATTCATATCATTAAATGCTATGTTCATTAGTTTCCTAAAGACAGAAGATACAGAGAAAACAAAATGCCACTGATGAAACAACTGCAAAGTTAAAGGACCTGGGAACTCTGCATTTTTCCCCCTTTCAAAAAATACACAAATAAATAAATAAACAATAAAGTATGGGCCTGCCAAAATTAAATTCATAAAAAGACACAAAAAGACAAACATACACACTTGAGAAACAATGCAGTTTTTTTTTTTTTAATTTAGTCATTGCCAATTATTTTTTATTATTTTCTCCCCAATTTGGAATGGCCGAAGCGTGTGCCGTCAGCCGACCCCTTTTTTTCACACTGCGGACTCGCCATGCAGCCACCCAAGAGCTACAGCATCGGAGGACAACGCAGCTCTTGGGCAGCTTACAGGCAAGCCTGCAGGCACCCAGCCAGACTACAGGGGTCGCTGGTGCGCGGTTAGCCGATGACGCCCTGGCCGACCTAACCCTCCCTCCCCCCGGGCGGCGCTCGGCCAATTGAGCGTCGCCACCTGGAAGCTCCTGTCCTCGGTCGGCAAAGGAATAGCCTGGACTCGAACTTGCGACGTCCAGACTATAGGGCACATCCTGCACTCCACGTGGAGCGCCTTTACTGGATGCGCCTCTCGGGAGCCCCACACAGTTCTAACAGGAACAAAAAATTTAAGTCTGACATACAAAGTTGTTACTTGCTAATTTTATAACATAATTGTTTAGATATTGAACCCATTAACTTCTACAGTGTATCAATCTTCAGGTGGTCCAAATCAGTCAATGGCCCCCTGTCTCTGCACAGCCGGCACTGCCTGGATTCTTGTCTAATACTGAAGCATGAATGGCTGCATCTAAATGAATGTGTTTGTATTTCAGGTTTAGTGGCTGGACAGAGGAGAAACATGGTGATTGGATCAATAATTCCAATGAAAAGGCTTTGAGAACTAAATGGAAACATATTTCTGCTGCTTTACAGTCATTGTGAGAAAGCTCTGCCAAATTATTATCATATAATCCCAGTTATTTCACTGAAAATCAAGAGAAAGCAGACTGATTGATCCAGTTCCGTGCTACAGTATAACAGAAAATAAATGTTTTCAGTAAATAAAAGGCAACAGAACCTTGGAATTATTCATCCTTAGGATAACTTATTTTTACTACTAAGACCTAATGGCAAGAAAATTCTGTTTTTAATAGTATCTTAAACGGCTGGTTTCACAAACTACAATTAGTACTAATCTTGGACTACCTTACCTAAGATAACGCCCGCCATTACAAAATAAGAGCCATGACCTACGATAAACAGTATGTACATATAAAAATGTAAGTCTGACATACCTATATACTCAACAACAGACAAAGGATAACAGTTAGATGTATGTGTGACATACACAGTATGTAAGCCACACTATATTCCACAGCAGGCAATAATAAAGCAAACAAATTAGTTTAAATAGTATCAGTGATGTGTAATTTTTCAATAACGTCAGGACGTGTGATGCAAGCTAACTGCAGTCTGTATTACTTCTTCGTCTTCGCTGACAGCAGTGTCCAGGACCTTGTCTTTGCGCTCCACTTGTTGTTCTTTCACAAACTCCTCCTGTATCCTCTCCAGCTCCTGCAGCTCGGCTGTCAGCCTCTCCATGTGAAACTCTCGTCTGTTCTTCAGCAGCTTCATAGGGAAGGGGTTCATATCATTAAACGCTATGGTCATTAGTTTCCTAAAGACAGAAGATACAGAGAAAACAAAATGCCACTGATGAAACAACTGCAAAGTTAAAAGGACCTGGTGACTCTGCATTTTTCCCTTTCAAAAAATACATAAATAAATAAATAAATAAACAACAAAATATGGGCCTGCCAAAATTAAATTCATAAAAAGACAAAAAGACAAACATACACACTTGAGAAACAATGCACAGTTCTAACAGGAACAAAAAATGTAAGTCTGACATACAAAGTTGTTGCTTGCTAATTTTCTAACATAATTGTTTAGAGATTGAACCCATTACTTCTACAGTGTATCAATCTTCAGGTGGTCCAAATCAGTCAATGGCCCCCTGTCTCTGCACAGCCGGCACTGCCTGGATTCTTGTCTAATACTGAAGCATGAATGGCTGCATCTAAATGAATGTGTTTGTATTTCAGGTTTAGTGGCTGGACAGAGGAGAAACATGGTGATTGGATCAATAATTCCAATGAAAAGGCTTTGAGAACTAAATGGAAACATATTTCTGCTGCTTTAAAGTCATTGTGAGAAAGCTCTGCCAAATTATTATTATTATTATTATTATTTATTTCTTAGCAGACGCCCTTATACAGGGCGACTTACAATCGTAGGCAAAAACAAATTATCATATAATCCCAGTTATTTCACTGAAAATCAAGAGAAAGCAGACTGATTGATCCAGTTCCGTAATACAGTATAACAGAAAATAAATGTTTTCAGTAAATAAAAGGCAACAGAACCTTGGAATTATTCATCCTTAGGATAACTTATTTTTACTACTAAGACCTAATGGCAAGAAAATTCTGTTTTTAATAGGATCTTAAACGGCTGGTTTCACAAACTACAATTAGCACTAATTTTGGACTACCTTACCTAAGATAAAAATAGGTAGTCCAGGATTAGTGCTAATCAGGGCCTGTGAAACCAGCCAATTGACCTACCAGTTAAATTGTTCAACACTTTAATAATCTGCTTGCAAACTGTTCATTAAACAGCTATACATACAGTACATCTGTTTTCTAAGCTGCAAAGAGGACATTATGTGGGTCTGTGAGGTGGGGGCTCCATTACCTGTAGGAAGTGAATGGTAAAGAAGGACTTACGGTTTCATAGTGGATGCATGGTAAAGCTCAGTAAACTGCAAAATCACTGTTCACATTTACCATCATCAAAATGGTACAAGACAGTTTACTGAAATCACTAACTTTACTAGTGGTTAAAAGCATGGCCACTGGAGTGAGTGAGATGAGTGTGAACTGATTATACAGTCTGTGATTGACAGCAACTGGTCTGATGCGTCTGCTGTACATTATCATCATCCTCATTCTGCCTCACCTGCCATCAGAGATAGTTCTGGTGAAAAAACGGAGGTATTGGTAGATTTCCAGATTGTCGTGAATTTTTAGAATGTCCTCTTCATTGTACTTAAAGAGGGCCAGTGCATAGCGAAATATCACCTGGAAACAGAAAGAAGGAAATACTGTTCAGGTTAAAAAAGAAGGATACTTTCGCTCATCAAGTCGTCACTGGACTGAGCCCTTTTATAATTAATTATATTTTACTTATTTCCATGTTTTTCATTTTTACTCTCTATAACTCTCTAAAATGTCATTACTATAATTTAAAATAATTGGATAAGCTGTTACAATGTAAGTGTGACATACTGTGCACATGTTTGCAAGTTAAGACAATTTTTCTCAACAATTTGTGCTGAAAAATGTATTAAGCACGTTTCAACACAGTTGGGTAAGTGTGGGTGGTGTGGGTGGTGTTGGTGGTGGGGGGGTGGGTATTAAAGGATCAATTACTAACACAGCCGGCGCTGTACCTTTGTGCCCTCATAGAGGAAAGCGTCCCACACTCTGAGCAGGATGTCGCTGACCAGACTTTCCACAAAGACCACCAGGAACCAGTTGAAGGTGATGAGGGAATGATCGATGCTGTGCTCCTTGAAGTGGGCCGTCAGGCGAGGCATCCTCTCAGCAAGAAAGTCACGGAACACCCTCTGATCAGCCTGCAAGGAACAAAGAGCTCTGCTTAGAGCAGCAGGAGTTGCTCAGCTGTTAGAACAAACAGGGACTATGACTGCCTGAATTAGCACATCCACAGTACTTACTGGTGAAGCAAAGGGGATAGCATTAAAACTCAGCTATAGGCTGACGAGCAATGTCACAAATATTTTAACATTTTCTTAGTAATAACGGAGAGACATGGACAAATTAGCCAATTTCCATAACAGGTGCCTTTGGAAAATAGGCAAAAACTGGTCAAACAAAATCTCAAATAAAGACCTCCACGAGAAGACCAAATCATCACATATACAAAAAGAAGAAGAAGACTGAGGTGTATAGGCCATGTACTCAGGTTAGAACAAACCCATATCCAGAAGGTAGCTCTACAATGGATACCGCAAGGGAAAAGAAAGGCAGAGAAAGTTGCCTAAGATCGAGAGGTGGCAAGGGCTTGTTGCGTCCTTGTGTCCCTGGAGGGAAGAAGAGGGTTCACTGATTTAAAATCAGTTGTTGTACATACTGTACCTGAGAGGCAGTGAGGGTTTTGCTGTAGTAGTCTTGTGGCATTATGATTTCAACAACAGCCACCAGACACCAGAAGGCATCCTCTTCATCCTTCAGAACTAAAAGTGCAATAGCTGCCAACCTGCAAGAGGAAACACACACACCACATGACTCCACTGGAAGTGTGCTGCTAATATTCAGAAGAAAAGGGGGACACATAGGTGTGCCAAGCCACATTTTTACACATTTTAGGCCCTATTTTGAAATAAATTTTCAGAGGAATTTGATGTATGAAACTAGCAAGAAATTATGTAAATTATACACTTATTTGTATTTATTATTATTTTATTTCTTAGCAGACACCCTTATCCAGGGTGACTTACAGTCGTAGACAAAAATACATTTCAAGAATCAGTATAAGTATTAATACGATTACGATTCAATAACGGAACAGATAACAGTGTCAGTGATAGTTACATCAGGATATAATTAAATACAAAATACTACAGATTAAATGACACTCGACAGATTACAGTACTCTAAAATACAGGGTTAAATGCAGTAAAATAGGGAGCAGATAAGAGCAAGTAAAGTGCATTTAAGGAAGAGTGATAAGTGTCCAGATGGAAAAGAGGAGTTTCTACAGGTGCTGTCTGAAGAGGTGAGTCTTGAGGAGGCGCCGGAATTATTTTTAATCAGCCTGAATATGGCCACTCGTGCTTTCCACCACAGTTGTCTTTACAGTTGTGTAGAATATTAAAGAACATATCTGGGCCAGTATATTTGTGATTCCAGAAAAAGATATATTGTACAGGGGAGGGATGAGTAGCTAAGAATACACAACACAGTTAACAACCACTAGGTGTCATAATTTCTCAAATCAATAAATAAACACTGTTTGCATGTGTATTCTTATTGCTATTTATAATACAACAACACATTGCTCTAGTATAGTGTCCTGGCATAGCTACCTCCAACGAAGTGCTCTAAAATGTTAAACACCGGTAATGCTGCCATTACCTGTGGCACTGCTTACCGGTAATAGGCATTATTCTCTGTTTTAGAAAAGGATAAGTTATGCTAGTCCACGTCCAAGAAGTACAAGAAAGTGTTTTGTCTTTTTTGGCAACACCTTTTACTACTTAAAATGAGCGAATGGCATTAAGAACTTTCAATACAAATGGTACAGTGCCGGTTGAGGCCCTGGCAGTAGCCGATGGTGGGGTTTTGCCAGGAGAAGGCTAGCAGAATGCGCTGCAGCTTTTGGACTGCGTCGGAGGTGGGCGAGGAGAAGTGCTTATTGCTGGTGAGGGTGCGGTGCAGGTCCAGCCTGATCTGCCGCGAGGCCGGGTGCTCCGACACCTCGCAGTGCTTCCTCAGCTCCTGGTAGCGATTGGGATTCCGCTTCCTATAGACCTGCGTCCGTGTCCTCACGATCCAGCGCCACACCTGCTCCAAGTACTCCACAGGGATCCCACACCGGATCAGGCCCTTCAGCTCCGGGGAGGGAGCCAGCTGGTTCAAGGGACGGCTGGCCAGGTAGTTAGCCCACCTGGTCCGCAAAGGCTTGTCCTCCATCTCATTGTTGCGCAGGTTGTTGGAACGGATCTCCAGGGCCTGGATTTTGGCCAGGAGCTTCACGTCCTCTACTTCATAATCAGGAATGGTCTTGAATCCATAGTCGTCTTACTCACTGGGAAGGAACAGAAAGTTAAACAAGGATGTTGGTAACATGCAGTATTCACATATTCCCTAAATTATCATACAACATTGTATAGTAGGTGCATGGCTCCAGGTTTTTGTGATTTAGTTATGTGTAATGAACCTCTATGTTAAGTTGTACTGTTATATTTCTAATCAGTCCCCTCTGCCAGCGTATTCCTCCCCATCGCTGCAGGAGAGCATTGAGTTAGTTAGTTGAGTTGGAACAGTTGGCGGAGAGAGACAGAGGGAGAGAAGGGAGTGGGCTGAAGTTTGACGGTTAGGAGGAGGTAAATGTGTTTGGAAGCCAGTACAAGAACCAGGAAAGGGTTATGTGTAAATGGTATATGTGCCTGAAACTAACCTGCCTAGGGTTATGTATAAGGCCCTGTGTAAATCGAGATTTCACGAACTGCGCAGAAATTGTGAACTTAGCCCAATACCGTGATTTTTTCAATATTCTTATAATTATTATTTGTATTTCATACGACGGAGGTAAGCTATTCTGTATGTCCTGCAATGTTACTGCAAATCATCTCTTGACAGGCATTTAGATTCAAGTATTCACTGAAAGAGAAAGGCGGAAATCCAAGAAACCAAAAACGTGAACTTCCATGTTCCAAAAGTCCACTGAAAACCGTGAAGCACGAAACACATTAAATTTTGACCTGACAGGGATGTTTGTTTGCGCAAATATCCCTCTTGAAAAACTGGACAACCAAAAGTTACGTAATTTCTTCATACTGAGTGTAGCAAATGGTGGAGTGATTCCTTCATCAGCCCAGCTGAGACGTGAATACTTACCTAAAGTTGCCGACTATCACAAGCAGGAGATTATGGAATTAGTAAAACAGTCTGGTTGCTTGTCAATGGTCACTGACGAGTCGACTGATGCCCAATAGCAATATGTGTTTCACATTGTATTTGTTTTGCAGGGCCTAAATGGTGAACATGCATCTGACATAGAACTGAAAGCTGTCCTTGCAGATACACTTTACCTACAGGCTGTTAATGACACACCGTTTCACAAGCTATTGTAAAGTGCTTGAATAACTTTGACGTTGATTTTGAAGATGTCAGTGCATTTATCAATCTATTTGCTGTATAAAAAAATAATAATAATCTGTACACATAATATATAAAATAGTTCTGTGCACAATCTGCAAAATAAGACACTTTACCCATGATACTGCCTTGAATTAAAAAAAAAAAAAAAAAAAACACACACTGTTTTCACAGGGCCTTATGTATGAACAAAGGATCCTGGAGTTTTCTAAATAAACTGTAGACTTGCTGCAGCCTCTGACTTCTTTTTGGGCATATATACACCTTCACTGCCTAACATCAACCCTTATATATGGTCCTGGAATTGCAGTGTTTATTGACGCATATTGCTCTTTATGTGGTTGGTTAGGGAGCAGTTCAATGTCAATCCAATCTTTGACCTTTCTTTTTGCCTGCTAAGGTGTGCAGTGGTATTGTGATGTGGATTACTATACAGTTAACAGCAAGCTCATTTCAGCTGCTTGCATCAATCGCTCAAACAGCAGAACAAATATTTTCTGTTCAATTTACAATCAATACTATTCAATCTGAGTTCCTGTGCAGCTGTTAAGACTACAGTAAACTCTACGGAAGGAATTTCTATAATATTGACAAAAACAAACTGAGAAAATAATCATGAAAAATAGGAAATGCATATAATTTGCACTTCTGTTCTAAACAGACCATGCAACAAAACAAAGAGTTTTTGTTTTGTTTTGTTTTAAAGAAGTGACATAAACAAAATATATATTTTTTTCAATTATTAAATGATCACATTAAAAGAGCAGGGCACATGACATAGAAATTCATAGACAGCAAAGCCCAGAAACTACTGTAAGTTCCAGCTCTTTTTTGGCTTTTCATTTGCACACCTATTAGATCACAATTGCAACAAACCAACATTAACATTTTGATCCTTTGCATGTTTTGGTATTTCAGTTCGGGATATGAGGGTATTATATGAAAATGGAACTGGTGTAGCTTGCAATCACATCATCAGTTTAGCAATAGAAATGCATTTTAAATATTTGAATATACTTAGTAACAAAAAAACAAGAAAGTAACCGGGGGGGGAAAAAGTTTTCGCTGTGAAACCCCGGTATGGAAATGTCAGTACTGTCTTACCTGACAGGGTTGAGTTTAAAGCCATCCTTCTTGTCTCCCTGCAGTGAGTCCTCAATGAGCCTTTTCACCATCTCCTGCTGACTGCTGTCCAGCCCTTTGCTCTCCTGCAGCCTGCGCAGCACGATCAGGTACTTGCTCTCAATCTGGCAGTTTTTGGCTTCCAGGTAGGCACACTGCAACACAAAAGAGAGGTTTAGGGTTAGGATTAAAACAAAACACAGCAGCTGGTGAAAAGCAGTAACCCTCCCACAACCTCCCACTCATTTCCAAGACAGGGCAGTCCAAAGGCAGAGGGTTTCTACACCCTGTTACTTTTTAACTGGGTTGAACTTGTTTATTAAAATGTAAAAATGAACCTAGTACATTTCCAAATAACTAATTTTACAGTTCTGATGGAGCCATTCCAATTATAATCTTGCTTCTGCTCCTTAAATTAATTTTATTTAAAAATCCTCTTCGCTGCAGTGTTCACTTGTTCCCTTGTGCTGCTTATATTAATTACAAGACTGCTATTTCCTACAGTGCAATATGTGTGTCACCCGAGTGCTTATGGACACTGTGGCTGTGAAGGGTCATTTCTTTGAAAGTTAAACTGTTGTGTACAATACATGTTTTTTTTCGATTACGATTCGGAAATCAAAGCGTTTATGTTTTTGGCAATTTTAGCAGTTTTAGCATAACCTGCAACTGAAATTATATTTATTTATTTATTTTTACAATTTTTGCTATTTGGTTCTTCTTTAAACCAGAGTCACCCTGGTATCAAATGTGATACCTATTAATTCAAGTGCTCCCAGAAATCCTGAAACATCTCTACTGTAGTACAATAGTTTTTCATGTCACAAAAATGGTCTGATCCTAAATATATCTAAAATAATTTAAAACCATTGCCAATCAGACCAGATAGATAAAACATCTAATTTGCTGCAATCATACCAGCCAGTAGCTGTTTCATTGCACAGTGCACTCAGGGGATATCACTATATGGAGCCATGACGCAGGCACTAGGACAGATCAAGCACTGATACAGAAACAGCTACAACTTGACCCACCCCAAAGAACACATTGGGGTCAACAAGATTAAACATTAATTTAATTTGCAAACCAGGCATTTGTGTTTTTGTGAACAGTGCCCTACATTCACAGCACTGTACTTGTATTTAGAATTCACTACATATCTTTCCAATTTGCTTTCTGCATCTAGAGAAGACCTAGATTTGGAGATGAAAGGGAAACATCCCAGTCAGTCTGATCTGTTCATTCTGGGAGACTGGAGCTGGCTCAGTTGCTAACTTCTCTGTGGTTTTAATTAGTAATGCATGAACACACCCGAGGTTGCTGACCAGGCTAACAGTCAGCCAGTCAGAACTACTATGACAGTCAACTAAGAAGAAGAAACAAGGAGTGAAACCAAGTAGGAGTACAAAGAAAATTATAAAAATAAGGGAAGTACAGTATAAAATGAAAAAAGAAAAACCACAAATTACTAAAGAGAAACATAACAGAGGAAGTATCTCTGCAAAATAATTGACCAAAAATACTGACTGCCTAGGTAAGAAGGTATGTGGAGGAGTGGTTAGGGCTCTCGACTCTTGACCTGAGGGTCGTGGGTTCAATCCCTGGTAGGGGACACTGCAGCTGTACCCTTGAGCAAGGTACTTTACCTCGATTGCTCCAGTAAAAACCCAACTGTATAAATGGGTAATTGTATGTAAAAATAATGTGATATCTTGTAACAATTGTAAGTCGCCCTAGATAAGGGTGTCTGCTAAGAAATAAATAATAATAATAATAAAAGTATATTAATAAACATGGTAAACCCAGGTAAATTATTATAAATGCATTGTATAACCATGGGAAAAGCATGGGTAAAACTGCAGAAATACTGTGGTTAAACAGGAGGCCAAAGGAATGCTTTAAACTTTTAAAAAGTTACCAGGATGTGAAAATGATACAAAGTGAATCTAAAGTTGTTTTTTTTATTTTGTTTTGTTTTTTGCATTAGACTGTGTAAGAATAGTGCCCAGTAGGTCACCAGCTTGCGTCACTACATTAGAACCACTTGCAATCCATGTGTCACTAAGCAGTTTGCTTTATCATAATGTACCAGCATGCTAGTTGTTCTTTAATTTACTTTGGCTTCTTAGTGCAGACAGAGATGTCTCTAGGCGAAATCACAGATCTCATTGTGGTTTTGTGGTTAAAGCTATAAGAAAAAAGAAATAAACGAAACTCATTACTATTACTATTAATCTGGGGCCTAGGCTATAAAAGCTGAAAATAAGATGTTTAGTATTAAATAAAGTCACTTATATATTAGCCTTACACAGTGACGATACTGCATTAAAGACTTGTAGGTAAGGATAATATATTTTTTGAACATATATGTTTTTTCACAATGGTTAAATGGGTACAGATCTGTCACACAGCAAGCTGTAAAGCACATACCTTCATCAGGAGGCCCTTCTCCTCTTCTGAACTGTTCCTCCACAGCTTAGTAAGCTGGTAGATTTCAGTTGAGGAACTTGTTTTGGATCTTGTGCACCTCTATATCGTCCTAGTAAACACAGTAAACGAATGAAATCAGAACACAATCTGTGGTTGTACTTAAAACATTTCTACTGTGAGCTCTACTTATTAAGAGCACAGGTTTGACCTAGTCCTGACTGATCACTGCTTTTCTTTGCTTTCATAATTGTACTCATTTGTACCCTATAAAACACTGTTTGAAAAAGTGTGGCTAACTAATGTCAATTAATACACTGTACAAAAACAATATACTTGTTTTGTTCTAATAACAAAGAAATAGAAGAAAAAAATAGTTGGCCAACTGATCACGTGTCTGGAATTATTATTTGACTTTATATTAGTGGATTTAAGTTTTGCTAATAAGCAGATAACTGGTCTCCTAACATTTATCAGAGAGCAGTGTACCCCCTCATGCCTAGTAGCCTGGGGTTACACAGGGATCTTTTTTTTTATATACAGTATGTTTATGTTATTATAATAATTTTTGCTGTTCATTGTAACATCACATCAACACTGTGCAAGCCTGACCTATAGAGTACAAAATCACAGTAACGTGATACAAAGTATAGTCGAACCTGTCGTATCTGATCCTGTAAGATATGACACCATCATTACCCAATGGACCTGTGCCATGTGTGACTTACATATGCTGCTACCAACTGAATGGTACTGATGGAAACTGACCAATGCACATTTTATTATGGGTCTAAAACAGTAAATTCAGCTCTTAGCAGGTCAGAATTTGTACACGCTGTCACTTCACATAACTGCCCAGTTTAACCATAGTAAATAAAAGAAAATTAAAGGATTCATAAAATTACTGTACTGTTAAAAAGTGTGCATCCTTGTTGTTGTTTATGTCTCAGGTTAACACACACATACAATGTAAAAAAAACCTGTCAGATTACTTTGGCATACACTGAGAAAGCACGTTAAGAACTGTTTGGAATGCTGTTTTGTAAACTGAGAAATACTGTACTTCAGTGCTTGTGCAGTCATTTTCACAGATTTTTTTGTATAGAATACATGCTGTGTCGTACTTTGGTGTTTTAGGCACACTGATGTACCTGATGTTGTTCATTTATAATGCCCTGACGTTAATAAAGAAACTACAATATACTAAAACGTCTTCCTCTGAGATACAATATTAGTATATATTCGCTGGACCACTGGACCGGTTCTACTATAAATGAATCATTCTTAGACTGGAGTGGCAAACAGTAATTGTGTGTCTGCTCCAATGCTAATAAAAGCTAGTTAAGATGTCATGTTTGTAATGCTTATTGGATGCAGAGAAGGTGCAGAATACCGTATGTGACACCCCAGCAGTGAAAACATGGATCAGTTACTTTACTGCTTTTTCACATCATGCAGGATTACATGGTGGTCAAACAAAACCAAAAAAAAGAGTGCGGTTTTATCCGTGTTTCTTGAAACAAGAGTTGACGTACTTCCCATGGCTGTAATGTAAAAGTAACTTTTAAAATAATCTTGAGGTGCTCAATCTTCTCCTGCAGCCTGCAGAAGGTCTCTGTGCCCATGGAGTTGGCTACGGTACGCTGAGGGTCAGCCATGCAGGCGGCCACCTGCTCAGAGAGCTTGAGGATGACTTCCTGCTTGGCGTTGTTCTTCTCCATCATGAGCTGCACGTGCTGCTGCAGCTCATTCACTTGGCAGTCCTGCATGGCCAGCCGCTGCTCCAGCTCCTCCTTGTCTTTGAGCAGGGCCTCCAGGCGGCCGTCCAGGTCCGCGATACACCTCTCTTTGTGCCGCACCAGTTCCAGCCGCTCCTGCTCCCCTGCTGCTGCCAGGAACTGTTTGCTGGTCCTCTTCTCCTGCTGTGCTGCCTCCAGGGCCTTGTGAAGGAGTCGCACCAGCTCCTGATTTCAAAACAAAAACACTATGGTCATTTACTCTTAAAGGTGAAGCTTCATGAGCTGTGTTGGAGGTCCCGTAAATAAATTATACTGTAGGTGGTCCCTGAATAATGCACCTGTACTTTCTTTGTAATCTGAACCAGGTGGGATCAGACCTGTTCAGATTAGTGATTTGTTTGGAGTACTGATAATAAACTGTACCATACTAAAAATGCCTGGTATAGTATTTGTTTTAGGTTTTTGATTCTTGCATTTCCTGAAAAATCTGTAATATCCCTTTGAATAAAAAAATACAGTTTTACTTATCATATAAGAACAGCTGTTAACATCATGCATTTAATTACAGTTATGACTACAGGTAAATTCAAATAGTCTACTGTACAATGCAATAGTCTACTGTACAATGCAATTTTCCCTAAAAAACAGCCTGTTGCAGTATTTATTAGTAGTGCATATGAGAAAAGGCTCTGAAGCTCTGCCCTATATTATACGTCAGTGGCCTTAAAACCAATTATCAGACATTATTATTATTACTATTTTGTTTATTTTGCAGACACCTTTATCCAAGGCGACTTACAGAGACTAGGGTGTGTGAACTATACATCAGCTGCAGAGTCACTTACAACAACGTCCCACCTGAAAGACGGACCACAAGGAGGTTAAGTGACTTGCTCAGGGTCACACAGTGACTCAGTGGCTGAACTGGAATCTGAGCCGGGGACCTCCTGATTACAAGCCCTTTTCTTTAACCACTGGACCACACAGCCTACTATTTCAATAACAATGTCCTTTTTTTTAACCAATTATAAAAGATGAATTCAGTGAAGTGTTTTTAGAAAAGACCAGCAAAATGACTGAAAATTCTGCACACTGCCTGCTGGTGGTCATTTTTCAAACCATTCAGGAGATCAGCTTAACTTGTGTGTTTTTAACAGGCTCAAAAAAGACCTTGTTTTTGCAGCTCTGTTCTTTGTACTCTGAAAGAAGAAAACAATGATAATGCAATAAAAGTACCAAACACTGGAAATACTGTCCCAGTATTACAATAATAATGAGCAATGGTGTCTTGTAAAGTGGTTTCATAAGGATAACCGTGTCTTTAATCAAGACACAAAAACAAATGATAAAATAAGTCAAAATGCACATGCACAATAAATTCTGTGCACAAATAAAGATTGTGTCTGTTGGTCTAATTTTAGATCAAATATACAATTAGCTACAAACTCTTGCATGTTGCAGATCAGGTGCATTTGAGCACCGTGTTAAAAGTCGTATGGGTTACTAACAGGAAACAAGAAGGCGGCGATGCAAGATTAAAGTTTATGTTTGGGAAGCAATAAAATATGCTTATTGAAGCTCATAAAAATGTAAAAGGAAGTTTTGTGACCATACAGGCAAAAATGTAAGCTGTCTTTTTATCATCATAAGATACAGAGGAGTCATGAGCGAAAACCCAGAATTGCATTCAGGAGCTCTATTGTGACTGTTTAGATCTAGCCCTGCAGAAACAGTCCCTGCACAGGGCACAAAATTACCCTTGACTTCCTGACTCACCCTGTACACCATGCACTCATGCCTTTACCAGCTGAGCCCCTCGGGGGCCCCAGAGATTTTGTATTTTAATACACTTGTACTGTATGTGTTGATGACAAAATAATAAAAAAATTCTACATTGTAACCTTTATGGATTCATAGGAACAGTAGTACAGCACAAGAGTTTCAGTTATAGACAATGAAGCAACAACAGACTCTCTTCACTGTTTCAGAAGTGCCCTTCAACCCTATTTTACATACACAGCTACTATAGAACATCATACCACCATGTTTATAACAATTTGGATTATCAGCAATACAGTTATCACACTTTTAAAAAGCTCTCCTGTTAGGTAATGCATGAGTTATTTTGCTAAATGCGTTTGCCTTCACACCCAGTGACACCTTAGCCAAAGAGGAAAGAAAATGCACAGTAAAGCAACCAATTTGTGGTCAGCATGCAGGTTTCTGACTTGCATAGAAAAAGAGTTAAGACATCACACAGTAAATACAGTAGATCAGTACTTTAATCAGTTTGGGCAAAATTATTGCTGGTCTTGGATTTGAGTGTGTATTACTTTGTGTAACTGCTTGACTAAATCCACTGTTTCTGTCTTATGTTCGTTCATACCATGCTTATTATAGATACAACATCATATTTAAATACTATCATACAACTTTATAAAGGTTTACCACTGTGTTTTTGCACAGTATTTTTTACAGTTTTCCCATGCTTTCCCCGTGATTAGACTGTTATTTTCCCACAGTGTACCCTGGCTTTCCATGTTTATTAATATGCTTTACCATACCTAGCTGGTCTTTACAATGCTGACCTATGCTGTACCACTATGCTTTATGATTTTACTATGGGAAACATTTATAAGGTTCAATCATTCATTGTACAAGTGCCTCACAAGACATATTATTTAATAACTCAGTTATCAGTTGTTATGTGCTTAAATATACTTCAGTCACCCAAACCAAACAAATACCTTTTGTGACTTGAGCTCCTCAGTGAGCGTGAACACCTCGTGCTGGAGTCTGGATAGTCTGCTTAGTTCATGTCTGGATCAGTTCAATGTGGGGACCACCACAGTGGCTCAAACTATTACATTTTTCTCATGCACGGTCCATGGGGCTCCCCTCCTTTCCTGACACCTTCTCCCCAGAAGGCTGAAGAGAACTGGTCATTTTCTTCTCCCTCTTGTTCATGCTGCTTGATGGAGAACTCTTTCCTCCAGTCTTTGCTTCCTGCGCAGACTCGTTTGTAACTGAAGAAACTGAAGGAGCTGAAAGGACTGTAGGTGCTGGGGGTGTCAGAGGTACAGGCGGTGCTGGAGGTGCTAGGAAAGAGAGCAAGCAAAGAAAGCATTTGAAACGCATGAATATTTATTTAATATATATATATATTTTTTTTTTTTTCTTAAACTTGCTGGTTCTTTATTTTATTCTGGAGCCAGCTACCTGACAATATACCCTTCATAATCATTAAACAAAAAAAAGAAAATAATGATTATTTCTGGAATTCAAATTTGTTATACACACAAAAATCATCATAGAACCCATAGTGCCAAAAAAGGCTTTATTGACACTCATTCTTTATCTTATTAACAAGCTTTACTCCTGCATGGTTCACCTTTTAGGAACAGGAAACCTCTGCACATTTATAACAGCAGAAAGAGTTCTTACCCTGCATGAGAAGAATGTAATAGTTTCAGAGCCACTGTGGTGGTCCCCACATTGAACTGATCCAGACATGAACTAAGCAGAGACACAGACTTTGCAGGGCAGTTTCCTGTCAACTGAAGGACGCACCTGTTGTTTCCCCCAGTATGCTGAATCTTGTCAAAGTTGAACACACTCCGCCTCAGCTCCTGAGCTGGCTTGTTTCCACAGATATTGAGGACTGTGTTCCTGTAAGGGCAAGGCAGAGGAAACACAAACTGACTTCTGAAGGCAAAGTACAGAGAAAACGAAACTAAATGCATAGAAACAAACACACACACACAAACTAAAGTAGTACACAACAAATAACAAAATCCAAAGCTCAACTGGTTGCTTCTCTTGCTTACAGGCAGCTGCCTGGATAGGGCTGACTAGTTTACATAACAGGTTTGAATAACTTCTGTAAATTTTCAAATACAAAATGACCTTAGGATAAAAGCATATGTTGCTTCCCACTAGTGAAAACTTTGCTGTTATTAAATAGAAGCCAAGGAATATATTTTGGTTACAAAATATTTGGTGCTAGCAAATCATGAGCAACTGACATTGCCCCAGTGTGGCAAAGTGCCCCGCCCCTGTGTGCATTTGTGTGATCTGTGTTGTATGTTGGATGTTGCGTGTGTTAATGTCGGTGTATAGATTGGTACATGGGATATAAACGGGTCTGTGTTTCACGTGTGTAAATTGTGTATTTGTATTTAGGCACGGGATTGCACATCACACACGTGCATTTAAAATATAATATGCGAGCACAGGGTTGCACAGAATTAATTCACGTGCTGGGATTCAAGTGAATAATTAATTAGTAATTGAATCCCAGCACAACAGTATATATAGACGCACATTTCATTCAGTCAGGGTTAGGTGTTCGGTGAGTGGAGAACGGGATTGGAGACGGAGGTAATAATAATAATAAGAAGAATAATAGTTAAAGTGTTTTCACTCACCGTGTTTGTCCGTTTGTATGTTCACTGTTTAGTCTGTTTTGTTTGTCTCTTTATTTTGGCGTATAGTGCCGTGTCCCGTGTTTTTGTGTTTAAAACCTTTTTATTTTCTGTTCTGTTTATTAAATGCTCTGTATTCCTTCCTGCTTCCGGTCTGACGCCACCCACTCTGGCCGTCTTTGTGACACCCAGCCATTGCCGTGATTTTGGTACTTACACTGTACGTAAGAGAGCCATTTAATTCAGTGTGTTTTCCCATTAAGAGGCACATAAAAAACAAGGTATGCAGGTAGTGTCTTACTGTATCTCTGTGATGGGGTGCTTGAGGGAGAGCTTTTGCAGTGCATTTTGTTGCCAGGGTCTGGCAGACAGGCTGCGGCTTCTCCGACTAGGCCCTTGGGGGTCTTTACTGCTGGGAGGAAGTCCTCTGTCCTTCCTGAAAAAGAGCACAAGCATCTCAACTGCCCATTCCTTCAAACAAAGTACACATTTCATACATATTCATTTATCATGTGGAAATGCCATTCTAATGTACTGTAATACATTTGTACTTACTTGCTGGACTTCATGGAGTAAATATAATTAAATGATTAGATATACAAATGTATTATTTGGTTCCATTCTCCGTATTTCCAAAAGCTGTAGATATATGTATGTTTTAGTGAAATGAAAATTTCCTTCCCTGCACCTTTTGCTTGGGAAAGTTTCTGGCAACATTAGAGAGTCTCACTCACAACAGCTGTCAGAAACGGTGTTTGTGGGCTGTGTTGTTTAAGCTGCTGTCTTAAGAAAGTACAGGTTAAAAGTATATGTCATTCTTATACCAGAAGACAAGAGTCAGCTGTAAATACTGGGTCTATTTTATTATACATACGGAGGTGCATATACATCTTGCCAGCTTTAAACCTGTATACAGTACCTAGTCTAAAACAGCACCAGATCTAAAATAGTGTAAGTCTACTGGGTGTTGTTAATAAAGAGTTCAGTGGTATTTAAATCTGGTGTTGTTAAGACATTTTTACAGCTTGTCTTGTGAGTAGTTTGGACAGGCAAAAGGACTGTAAAATATAAAAATTGACAATTTTATTATCACAGCAGTAAATTGAGAAAAAATAAATAAAACAGCATTGGGAGGGAGCAATATTAACCCAATTTGGTTAACCTGAATCCAAGTATGAACCAAGTATTTCATTAACATACATTCCCCACCATGACTGTAAATTCATGACCATGACATAAGCATTATGAAATGGCAATGCAGTTTCCTGAAAAGTCCCAAGACATGAATGGACGCACAATAAATATTACCACAGAATGTGTACACCTAGTTTAACCAGAATTAGACAGGTGTGACATACAGGCCCGTATTAAGGTATTTGGGGGCCCAGGGCTACTGACATTTCAGGGGCCCCCTTGGAGACCCCCCCCCCCCCCCAAGCACAAACTCATACAATACCAACACAATCATGTCATTCGAATAGACAGTGGACAGCGTTACCACTCACATCACAGTAGCTATGGCATGCAAAATAGTATGGTAGTCGGTACTACCACTAGCTCTCATTACCGACTGCATCGTTTCGAATTAAATCAACGCGAGTTGTAGTCGGTGGGACCATGTTATCAGGCAGCGCAGCATGATATGACATTAGACAAAAACATAGTGTAATCGGCGCTACTCTCAAGCCTCCTTAACATTGCAAAGTATAAAGACACATTTGACTGACCATTGCTAGATCTTATGCTTTCTTGCCTTAAAACTTAAAAAAAGAATTCCTTACTAATGTCCGTGAAGTCCAGTTGGCGAAGCAGGTCATGTTCAGTGAACATGAGAGTTAAATGATTGAGTCATTAAATTCAGTAATTCATTAAATTCTCTCTGAGGCGGAAAAATTACTGTCTTACTGGCAAATAAGGGACACTTGCTCACCTAGTGCGACCTCACCTCCTCAGTTATCGGACCCCAACATGCCGTATCAGAGCTAGCAATAGCATTATCTGTTTCGTCAGTTTCTCTCGCCTTAAATTGGCAGTTCAATGGCTGGCTCTCGTTTTTCTCCTCTGCTGTACTAGTGGCTGTGCACTCAGCGCTAACCGACTCGCTGCTCTCTGCTTGCTCCTCTGACTCATGTGGCTCTTCCTCACTTTCATTCTTCTGACACTGACTTTTAAAGAGTTTAGTGAGTTTTGGGGTACTATTTATAACCTCCTCGGATTTAGCTAGTTTGAGTTTAGTGATTTTTCTTTTTTTCGCACCGCTACTCATCTTTTCTTATTTGAGTTAGCATAAGATTTTTTTATTTCGTCAAATAACTACGGCATGCCAAAAGGACACAAGATGTTTTAAAAAATAGGCAATTTGTTTAGTTTAGTACGTGCTTTTTTATTAGCCAACCGTTATCAGTTTGACTTTACAGCAGTGGGCCTCAAAGTAATTTGGGCACGGGCATAAATTGATCTTACTTGGCTGTTTGCGGGCACGCTGACTATTGCACAGGTTCTTATAGTATAACGTTATATAGAGAGTTTTAGTCGGAGTTATTCTTTGTTTACTGTGATAAGGCAGGAATTGTGTGTGCTGCGCTTATTTTTTAAATAATTCATATAAAATACGCAATGCAAATATTTTTAAATAACATGTTTACATAGATAACCATGAATAAACTAAAATAAGAGGATAGATAGCGTCTCGCTTTGTGTCAATTTGTCAAATCAACACTACTCTGTTTTAAAGATCGCTCATCTCCCAGTACAATTATTCAGAGAAAGTGGATTTGTAACTAAATCCACTACGGTGTTTCCCTTGTCTGGTGAAATTAAAAAATATATATAGAGAAAATTCAATTCTAAATACTGAAATGTATTATTTTTCTCAATAACAGTCGGCCAAATTCAGTGTTTACCCGGCATATTAACAACCCGCCTCTACTCACGAATGATTGGACAGCTGTCGGATCTTTCACTTTCCCATTGGCTACTCGCTCGCCTTCAATTTTCATGCAGAATACCGTGAACGGCCTCTGCTTAATTATGATTGGACAACTGCGTAAACTTGGCAGATATTTGACTCTCCTATTGGTTAAACTTACTGTCAGTACCTGCAACTGAAACAGACACAGTTAATGTCCCACCCAGCTAATTTATGATTGGGCTACCGCAGAGAAAATGCAGATATTCAGTTGGATGATCGTATCGCAGAGATCCTTCAGGAAAAAAAAAAAAAAAGTCTAGTACGTACAAGCACAGCATAAGCGAGCAGCACTGAATTTGCCAGCGGGCACCACTTTGAGGACCACTGCTTTACAGGGACGGCGGGGGCCCCCCTAGGAGGCGGGGCCCTGGGCTTCAGCCCATGTAGCCCATTGGCTTAACACGGCCCTGGTGACATACAGATGGACAGATGAACAGCCAGAGTCACCTCCACACAACGCTGTTGTTATAAAAATGGAAACAAGGCAGAAGATAACATCACAAAGTGAATCCCTGTCTAGTTACCATGTTTGTGTTCTCAGCAACTAAGCCTGCTTCAAGGCTTCAAGCACAACAGAGCCGGTGAGTCATCGGCAGAAATGAGACTGTCTCACTGTGAACATTCTCAGCATGGGTATGGGGCAGAATTGAAATCACCCTTTTGTTATTTTGAGTTCTTTCCACCACACAGCACCAACATTCTCCTGTATGATCATCATTTTTGATTGTTTGAATTCATTAAGATATCTGACACCAGACACAATAAACAAAGTCCTGGTACTTTTGTTACCTCACCTAATTAAAGCATTGCATTTCTTGCTTCACATTACACCTCATGAAAATATCTTAGATATAATTACAATAAAGGGCAAAACATGAAAAAATATGTGGTGGTTACAAGAGTATAGCAACACTTTGTAAGCGTTTAGAATAAATAATTTAAATTGGGTTATTCCGGTTCAGCTCTTTTGTTTTGCATGCACACAACACCTACCCTGGAACCCTTTTCTCCATCAGATCACAAACTGAAGAACCCCACCCCACACACAATTTGGTCGACTTGAGCTAGAATTAAAACTGGGCTGTCAGTGAGCTTACCTTCCCAAGGTGCAGAAGGCAGCTGGCAGAGCTGTGTGGAGGTAGTGGAGGGCTCTGCAGGTATTTTCACCAGGCTGGTATTGTGCTGCCACCGTTTTATTTGCAGCTGCTGCAACCAATACAGCATGGCTTGGCTGTTTAATGCCTGTAAAACAAAAACAAAACAAACTAGATTGTAACTTTACAAGTTGTGGGGCTTGCTTTATTGGGAAAGTGGTCAAAGTAGCTGATTTGTGTCAAAAGTCACATTGTTTATTAATTGTCTCATGCTTAGAATGTGCTAGAATTTGATATTTCTCAAAGTTCTATGACAGTTAATTCAACAGTGGGAAGTAGCCTACTGAAAGAAGTTGATGCGGTTACTAAAACAGCTGTACCTCTTGATTGGTAGACGCCATTCCTGTTTTGATTTCATATTTGAATAGCTGAGAAGTAGAGGAAGATTTCATTTGCTCTAAGTAGTTGTCTAACATGTTGGGAAAGTGGTCAAAATGGCAGTTTATAAAAAGTTAGAGAAAATTTTAGTTGGTGCACTTACTAAAACAGGTGTACCTCTTGATTGGTAAAAGTTATTTATGTTTTGATTTCAAATTTGAATAGCAGAGAAGTAGAGAAAGATGTCATACCCTCTAACTTTTTGTCTAGCTTGTTGGGAAAGTGGTCAAAATTTCAGTTGTTTATAAAAAGTTAGAGAATTTTAGTTGATGCGGTTACTAAAACAGATGTATCTCTTGATTGGTAAAAGTTATTTCTGTTTTGATTTCAAATTTGAATAGCAGAGAAGTAGAGAAAGATGTCATACCCTCTAACTTTTTGTCTAGCTTGTTGGGAAAGTGGTCAAAATTTCAGTTGTTTATAAAAAGTTAGAGAATTTTAGTTGATGCGGTTACTAAAACAGATGTATCTCTTGATTGGTAAAAGTTATTTCTGTTTTGAATAGCAGAGAAGCAGAGGAAGATTCCATATGCTCTAACTTTTTGTCTTACTTGTTGGGAAAGTGGTCAAAGTAGCTGATTTGTGTCAAAAGTTACATCGTTTACAGTAAATAGAATGTTGGAAGTCTGGGGGGTTTTAAACAATGGGGAGCTTTAGAATGTTGAAAAAAGTCCCATTAAAGTGAATGAAGATGGACAAAAAAAGGATAAAAAGCTTAATAGTTTAAAAAGTATAAAAGATATCAAAAAGTTGTATACAAGCACACTATTCCAGACCGGTCTACACGTTTTAAAGTTTGAACGACTATTATCCAAAGAATAATAAGAAGAAGAAGTACGTTGAAGATTTAATGTGGGGACTCTTGCTTCGCAAGCTCCACTAATAAAAATGGTTAGTAATTGTGACAAAGAATGAATGAATCCTCGTCAACAATCTCCCTCTCAATCTCTGAGGGCGCTGTATAACCAGAACAGAGTGCCCCAGAATGGATGTTTTTGCAGTTCATTCCAGGGTCAGTCGGAAGCCAGACATTCAGGAAGGGGGTGGGGCCACGATACCTGAAGTCAGCGCCTTAATGCGGTAGGTGATGTGTCAGTCACGGATTGGAGGAGACGTGATTGGCTGCGCCACCGAAAGAGGGCATGACGGAGGGTTTTAAGGGGAAGTGGCCCCAGTGATCTGTTCCTTAGTTTTGATGGTTAAACTATAAGGACTGTATGCACAGGAGAATTAAAAGTACTGCGAGTGTTTTGTGTTTTGTTTGTTTGTCAGCTAACTGTCATTGTTTGTTTGGCTAGACGGCTAACATGAACCGGGAGCTGTCGCTGCACGCCAGCACCAAACCCCGGACTACACTGACCTACTGTTACCTCTGTGTTTGTCTTTCACCATTCACTTGCACTAGAGCACCCACTGTCAGGAGACATGTCTGTGTCTGTGTATTGTGTGTTTAAAAAGTGTTTTTATTATTTCGGGACTGTAACCCTCCTTTTGCATGGCGCAATACACATTGATGGGTAGAGCCCATGCTTATTATTTAAAGTGTTGTTGGCACGCAACCCAGCTGAAAATAAAGAGCTGTTAATTGTGAACTGTCTTGTGTGTGTTTGTTCTGGAGCACTGCATCATCACTACACCTGCACACTGCAAACCATTCCTTCACAGTAATCCATTTTTATCATTGCACAAATTTTAGATGTAGGGAAACCTGCTTGGGGGATGCTATTGTGTATTATCAAAGCAGCATCTGAAAAGGATTCCCTTTGTTATACTGACAACCTTTTTACAGCAAACACTTACAGAGCTGCTATTTTATAGCTTTATAAGAAAAAAAAAAGATTAAAATGATAGCCTTGCTCTGTTCGCTTAACTCAAACTATAAAGGAAGGCTGTGGATTTTAAAGTGGTCACAATGCAGTCAAATACCAAATTCAATATACTTTGAAGTTTAATCTTTTACCTTCAACTTACTAAACCCTCAATACACCATACACTAAGTTTTTGTCTTTTCTTTGGAAACATTCCTCTCCCACATTATCATACAACAATCAGAGCCTTTTCTTGCACAACTGGCTGGATGATGCTCATGTAAGATTACAAGTGAAAAGTTAGTAAGAACCCCTTCTTTCATAGCCAATGAACAATTTATAACTTGTTAGCTGGTTTATTCTGAGTTCAGGCCATGGGAAGAATGGTGTGGAGTACTGCAACGTAACTTATAAGTGACTATATATTGGGATATTAGAACGGAACATACATTATATATAAAATTGCTACTGCTTCAAATTAATTCAACAATCTCTTTCATAATTGATCAAGCTTATCCGTAGATCATTATTACGCACAGTGTTAAGCATGTTAGCTGCAAGCTGTTAGATTGTTAATATACATTTTAAAGACTGAGAACAACAAAACTAGAACTGTAATGCTTATTTTTGTGTTCACAACCAAGAGCATTTGATTATTATTATTATTATTATTATTATTTATTTCTTAGCAGACGCCCTTATCCAGTGCGACTTACAATTGTTACAAGATATCACATTATACATTATTTCACATTATACAGATATCACATTATTTTTACATACAATTACCCATTTATACAGTTGGGTTTTTACTGAAGCAATCTAGGTAAAGTACCTTGCTCAAGGGTACAACAGCAGTGTCCCCCACTGGGGATTGAACCCACAACCCTCCGGTCAAGAGTCAAGAGCCCTAACCACTACTCCACACTGCTGCCCATTTGATGAAATGTATGCCAGTAGATACAGGGAATACATTTCTATACCAGTTTAGGATGAATGTATTTATTTTAGGTAAAGCATAACATGAGACCATACAATGGCTAATTTAATGGAATTGTATGCGTGTGTAAATTACATTTATATACAGACGTGCTCAAATTTGCTGGTACCCCTCCACAAAAAACGAAGAATGCACAATTTTCTCTGAAATAACTTGAAACTGACAAAAGTAATTGGCATCCACTATTGTTTATTCCACATAGAAATCAGACTTTGCTTTTGATTTTTTATTCAACATAATATTGTAAATAATAAAACAAATGAAAATGGCATGGACAAAAATGATGGGACCGCTAACCTAATATTTTGTTGCACAACCTTTAGAGGCAATCACTGCAATCAAATGTTTTCTGTAGCTCTCAATGAGACTTCTGCACCTGTTAACAGGTAGTTTGGCCCACTCTTCCTGAGCAAACTGCTCCAGCTGTCTCAGGTTTGATGGGTGCCTTCTCCAGACTGCAAGTTTCAGCTCTTTCCATTGATGTTCGATAGGATTCAGATCAGGACTCATAGAAGGCCACTTCAGAATAGTCCAATGTTTTGTTCTTATCCATTCTTGGGTGCTTTTAGTTGTGTGTTTTGGGTCATTATCCTGTTGGAGGACCCATGATCTGCGACTGAGACAGAGCTTTCTGACACTGGGCAGTACATTTCGCTCCAGAATGACTTGATAGTCTTGAGATTTCATTGTGCCCTGCACAGATTCAAGGCACCCTGTGCCAGGCGCAGCAAAGCAGCCCCAAAACATAACCGAGCCTCCTCCATGTTTCACTGTAGGTACAGTGTTCTTTTCTTTGAAAGCTTCATTTTTTCGTCTGTGAACATCGAGCTGATGTGACTTGCCAAAAAGCTCCAGTTTTAACTCATCTGTCCAAAGGACATTCTCCCAGAAGGATTGTGGCTTGTCAATATGCATTTTAGCAAATTCCAGTCTGGCTTTTTTATGTTTTTCTTTCAAAAGTGGAGTCCTCCTGGGTGTTCTTCCATGGAGCCCACTTTCACTCAAAAAGCGACGGATGGTGCGATCACAAACTGACGTACCTTCACCTTGGAGTTCAGCTTGTATCTCTTTGGCAGTTATCCTTGGTTCTTTTTCTACCATTCGCACTATCCTTCTGTTCAATCTGGGGTCGATTTTCCTCTTGCGGCCGCGCCCAGGGAGGTTGGCAACAGTTCCATGGACCTTAAACTTCTTAATAATATTTGCAACTGTTGTCACAGGAACATCAAGCTGCTTGGAGATGGTCTTGTAGCCTTTACCTTTACCATGCTTGTCTATTATTTTCTTTCTGAATCTCCTCAGGCAACTCTCTCCTTTGCTTTCTCTGGTCCATGTTCAGTGTGGTGCACACAATGATACCAAACAGCACAGTGACTACTTTTCTCCATTTAAATAGGCTGAATGACTGATTACAAGATTGGAGACATGTGTGATACTAATTAAAGAAACTAATTAGTTTGAAATATCACTATTATCCAATTATTTATTATCTTTTCTAAGGGGTACCAACAAATGTGACCAGGCCATTTTAGAATATCTTTGTAGAATAAGCAATAATTCATCTCTTTTCACAACTTCTTTGCTTTATTCTATGACATACCAAAGGCATGCAAGTATACATGATAAAATAGCTTTTAATTTCATCACTTTTCAGGAGGAATGAAGCATTATTTCAAAGAGCTGTAAGGGTACCAACAAATTTGAGCACGTCTGTATATATATATATATATATATATATATATATATATATATATATATATATATAAAACGTTCAGGTTCCCAGTGCTCAAAAGCTAATTTTACACCCTGCACCAAATGACAGACATTCAAACCCCTATTGCATTGCAGTTAAAATTAGCCTGATTAGCCACAGTGTATAAGTAACAAGTTCCGATGTGTCATATTAAACTCAAAGTAAAACCAGGAATGGATCAAACTGCTATGCAATGGAAGTCTTATTTCCATCCCTGGAACACAGAGGTATGGTAAAGAACATTAATATACCATGGTAAACTACAGTAAATGCATTGTAGAACCATGGGAAAAATGCTAAATTCCTGCATTAAATTTACTGTGGTTAAATTTATAAGGGAACCCTTGGTATTGCACAAGGGCACTTTCTTAAAATGATACATTGTTTTTTAAGGTTATTTGAAAAAAAAATGACAGTAAGTGGATGTCCAAACTGATTAGTGTATCCTCAACCAAAGCGGTTGTATCTAACAAAATAACTTAATTAAGACATCAGTATAGGCACAAATAGTGTTTTTTTTTTTTTTGTTAATGAAAATACATGTTTGCTGTAACTTGTGTTTGTTTCAACTCAGAACTGCACTTGTGTGTTCTACTCAACGAATGGAAGTGCAAGATGTATATGATTAAGTTTTATTGGCTGGCTTGTTACTGCTTCACGTACCTTCACAGATTAGGGGATTTCCTATGCTTTAATTTTAAAAAGACATACCTTCACCACAACAACCCATCCTGGGATTTGAATTTGAAAGGTCCCTTCCTGAGCTTGAGCTGGATAGACAAAGGTAGCGTTAGCCAGGTCAATGCTTCCCAAGGGATTGACATCCTGTGACGTTCTGTAGTAGTACAGCTGGCACTTCTTCTCTTCGAAAACAAACCAGCGGGCTTTCCAGGCCTTCAAGGGCCCCCCCAGTTTGTTCAGGTACCCACACAGTTTTGTGGAGGAGGGTTCCATCTTAGTTTTCATGACTGGCTTCTCTTGGGCATTGCTCTGGTCCATGTGTGTGGAATCACCCTCGTTCTCCTTGGTGCTTTCCACTTCCTCTCTTGCACTGGCAGTGAGGTCATGATGATTGTCTGGGCTTGACAGATTGGGATCAGCTGCAGGCATGGGTTTTCCGACTTGACAGTCCTGCTCCATCTTAACAGTCCTCACCATGTGTCCTCACCAGATTTCAAAGAAAAGATGTTAACTGGTTTGTCTTTGGCTATTAAAAAGAGGTGTAGTATGGTATAATCAATTTTCATTCCCTTTATTAGCTTTTCCCTGCCCCTTGTCAGTTAGTTAAACTTTCACAAACACCAGCTTCAGCGAGGGACGAATTTGTAAATAAAATGTTACATCCTTACAGTCCCATGTGAGTAACAATTAGTACAAAAAAAAGAAGCTATCAGCTATGAAGGTCTGCAGAAGAGGTACTAGTTTCCCTATGCTCTCTGTGGTGATTGCAGTGTCCCTTATTCAGGATTATGTTCTATGAAAAATAAAATCTAAACTTCACACAACTTTAAATTATTGCAACTTTTTTAAAACACATATTTTAATACAGGATTCTATTGTTAATGAGTAAATTTGCTGTAAATGCTTTTTTTAATACTGTATAACATACAGGCACTGTAGTAAATACTACTGGCAATTACACCTCCTTGAAAGTATGCTATAGTAAATTCTGAAAATTTCTATAACCACTGAAGTATGCACTATTCAAGGATGTTATAGTAGACTACAGTACTAAGTATGGCCACTACAGTTTACTGTTGTATAATAAAAATTACCACTTTAAAGTATAGTGTTTACAGCAAAATACTGGAGTAAAATGCTGCAGTAGCACAGTTCATTTTATTAAATAAATAAACCAAATCTTGAATCAGCAATAGACAATTGGAGTGTTCTGATGTAGTTAAGACTGAAGGTGGCCTCCATAAGGAAAAAACACCAAAGCCCAATGACAAGGAACAAAGCGTATTAATGTGTAGCAGGCTACTGTCCTGTTATCAAAAAAAGGGTTTAAAGCTGCCTGACAATGTGAACTGTACGCATTGGATACTTCAGCATAAACGCCCTTGCCCTAATACTTTACTGGAGTGGGCTTTGATCCCAGCTATTATTAGACTCCTTCAGAAAATGAATTTGGGATCTAAAACTGAAATATTGTGAAAACAATTGGCATTTCCTAGACTTATTTGGTAAACTGACCATGGTTAGACGTATCAGAGTGTTGGGAATAATGTTTTAGTTTCACTAATTACAAGACACAGTACAGTTCCACTTGTGCAATTACGATACATACTCCTAACAAGAACACACACCCTTCATGTACAGTAATACAAAACAGCTCACGTCTTAACCACGATCATTCTTCATTGCAAGTACACATTTACTATCAACTGCAGCTTCAATATATTCAACTTTCGTTTTTTTCTTCAGTAAACAACCTCTGAATCCCGTAACTTGAGAGAGCACTTATAAATGAATAACACTTCTCTTGGTTCTTACCTCATTCACTTACAGAAACGACTTCTTCATTGTCGTAATACTAGAAGCTTCGTGTTGTCGTAATACTAGAAACTTCGTATGAACTTTGTGCTCCTCAATGTTTCACAACGACAGTTTAAACTTGTTCCCCGTGCTATGGTGACAGTTTAGGTCAATGGACTTGTTTTATCTCCTCTTTGACGATGGTTTTGTATATGCATTTCCTTTGGGAGGGTTATTTAAAGGGTCTTCCTTATTACAAATCTGTTTCTTTGTTCCTTGCTGATAGTGTTTTGGGAATTTTAGCAATGTCACGTCTTCCGTGCTTGCGTAATCCCAGACACCACTGACCTTTGTGGCAAACAATTACAACAGTGAGCAGTTACCTTGGGATTACACACCAGGTTCAGACGCAATGATTGGATTTATGTATCCGCAGGCGACCTGAGACTCACCGTTTCAACGGTGTCAGGAGTGCTCAACAGAAAAGAATGCATAGAGAAAAATATTGTATACTGGCCATGGGCTTTGGTTTTGCCCAGAGCCGTAACTAAGCTTTTAGCTACCGGGGTATGCAAAAAAAAAATTATATATATATATATATATATATATATATATATATATATATATATTGCATGCACCTCCGGAATGAAGCAACCGGAGGTGGATGGAAAGACTCCATATCGTAGCTAGCGGGGCATGCAATTATATATATATATATATATATATAATTGTTATTTTTTTTCTTTTATCTTTTTTTTTTTTGGATGTTAGGAGTTAGGATGGTATTTACTCGCGCATAGTTTTGAATGTTATTTCCGAATCTCTCCATGTTTGAAGGGGACAGTGTATTACTTAAAACGTGAATTAACGTCTTAAATCGTGTTAAAAGTGAGCAGTTACTTTGGGATTACACACCAGGTTCAGACGCAATGATTGGATTTATGTATCCGCAGGCGACCTGAGACTCGCCGTTTCAACGGTGTCAGGAGTGCTCAACAGAAAAGAATGCATAGAGAAAAATATTGTATCTAATATTGTAACTTTAATGGCTTCACTGTAAGTAGACTACGATTAAAGATTCAACCTCTGTTATGTTACAAAGTCAGTGAGGCACACACAAATTACTGTGTTTTTTAGGGGGAAAATATACTTTTTAATGATGAATTTTTAAAGCTACACTGTTTAATTTGTCACCCATACAATCTGAAACAATCTTCGATAGCTTCCCATTACTTGTATTTACTTTGTAATATTGTAAAATAATAACGTTAAGATACTGTACTGTAGAGTGTGGCTTAATTTGTGGTAGTGATGTAATGTATATATATATATATATATATATATATATATATATATATTATATAAGACATTCATTAGTTAGGACTAGCCCGTTTCTTTAAAAAATATTATATATATATATATATATATATATATATATATATATATAAATGCGTTCGTAAACTCAATCTGTGCCAGAGCGCAGTCTAACCGTTCCTAAACCGTTGAATTTCGGAGCGCTCGAGCACACTGGCCGCTCCAGTTTCAGAGCTGGAGAACGTTCACTTTCAAAAAGGCTAACGGCTCGCTGTGGTGGTTGCGGGTAAATTCTAAACCTATTTTTATTATTTATTTCATATTTGTCATTTTAATGTTTTTTGAGAAAAAAAAAAAAAATTCACATATTTTAAGTCCGGGTTTTACATTTTGAAGCGACTGAAGGGGAGGAGTCGTATGTAGGCTAGCCTTGTTCAACACCAATTAGCAATGAGCAGTTATATATATATATATATATATAATCTCAAACTGAAGAGCAGCAGTAATAATTACAGTATTATTATTAGACTTAAGAGTTGAAAACTCATAGAAAATCGGTTATATCGGTCTCAAAAAAGCCATTAAACTGCATAATGATCATAGTTAATAATAACACAGAATGTAAGCTTACAATAAAACTGTATTTCCAAATTTGAAAAAACTTTTAATTGAAAACTTATAAGATGTATCTTTCCAACATAATACTCATGTAAACGGTTTTGTCATTTTTTTCAGATTCAAAGGTGAATGCCTGGTAGCACAATATGGAAAAGTCAGCTGTGGAGGAATGAACTGTTGAAAATGTAGTGGAGTGGATTTCTGGCTTAGGTCTGGGCAACTTCACGGCAACATTTACAGGTGCAAAATTGATATGCCAGTCTACAAATGTATTTATTGTAGTGTCATAAAGTACACAGTTAAAAAATATTTGTCTCATTTAGAGCTTGCTCACCAACACATTCCTCATTTCACTATCAGATGTAGTGTGGAAAACTGCAGAAAACAGTTTGGAACCGTCAATTCTTTGAGAAAGCATTATTATAAACATCACACAAATTACATCAGAGGACAGCAGTCAACATCCTTGGATTGTAACAATGATTATGCAGATCCAGAAATTAATAGAGACTCTGACACTGCTTTGCTTTCTGTCTGTAGTGAAAATTTCAGTCAGGTGTCTGTGCATGACTTCCAGTTTGAGCTAACAAAAAATATTGCCACATTTATTTTAAAAATCTAAGAAAAGCATTTACTACCTAAAGTATTCCAGGACAGCTTGGTTCATAATTTACAATTAATTCTAGATTATTTTCATGAAAATTATTCACAACTAATTAGACAGTGTTTAAATGAAGCAGGCTTCAGTGTTGAAGAGAATTATTATTATTATTATTATTATTTATTTCTTAGCAGACGCCCTTATCCAGGGCGACTTACAATCGCAAGCAAATACAAATACATTAAAGTGTTACAATACAAGTCATACAATAAGAACAAGAAATACAATAATTTTTTCAAGTGTGACAAACCACAATTCAATAATACAGCAGATAATAGTGAAAGTTACATCAGGATATGATTAAATAGTGATAGTTACATCAGGATATGATTAAGTACAAAATACTACAGATTAAACACTTGGCAGATTACAATATTCTGAGGTACAGGATTAAATGCAGTAAAATAGGGGGCAGATAAGAGCAAAATAAAGCATATTTAAATGAAGGGTGATAGTGTCCCAGGATACAACAGAGGAGTTCTACAGGTGCTGTTTGAAGAGGTGAGTCTTAAGGAGGCGCCGAAATGTGGTCAGGGACTGGGCAGTCCTGACATCTGTAGGAAGGTCGTTCCACGACTGCAGAGTAAGGGTGGAGAAGGAGCGGGCTCGGGAGGCAGGGGAGCGTAGCGGAGGTAGAGCCAGTCTTCTAGTGCAGGCGGAGCGGAGAGGTCGAGTGGGGGTGTAGGGAGAGATGAGGGTCTGGAGGTAGCTGGGTGCAGTCTGATCAAGGCATCTGTAGGCTAGTACAAGAGTCTTGAACTGGATGCGAGCGGTGATCGGGAGCCAGTGGAGCGAGCGGAGTAGTGGAGTAGCGTGGGCGAAGCGAGGCAGAGAGAACACCAGGCGGGCAGCAGAGTTCTGGATGAGCTGGAGCGGACGGGTGGCGGACCCAGGGAGGCCAGCCAGGAGGGAGTTGCAGTAGTCTAGGCGGGAGAGTACCAGGGCCTGGACCAGGAGCTGGGTAGCATAGTTTGTGAGGAAGGGTCGGATTCTTCGGATGTTGCTCAGGAAGAATCGGCAAGTGCGTGCCAGAGTGGAGATGTGCTGGGAATAAGAGAGGCAGGGGTCCAGGGTGACTCCAAGGTTCTTAGCTGAGGAAGAGGGAGAGAGTGTGGTAGATTCCAGAGGAACAGAGATAGAGAGATCAGAGGAGGGGGGAGGAGGAGGGAAAGAAAAGGAGGTCAGATTTAGAGAGGTTGAGTTTGAGGTGATGCGAGTGCATCCAGGAGGAAATAGCAGACAGACAGGTAGAGATACGGGAGGAGATGGTGGAGTCAGAGGTGGGGAAGGAGAGGAAAATCTGAGCATCATCAGCATAGAAATGGTATGAGAAACCATAGGATGCGATGAGGGGGCCCAGGGAGCGGGTGTAGAGAGAGAACAGGAGAGGACCCAAGACTGACCCTTGGGGGACTCCAGTTAAGAGAGGGTGAGGTGTGGAGGTTGCTCCACGCCAGGTTATGAACAGCTTAGCAAACTATTAGCTGAAGAAAATGTCCTGAACAAAGCAGTAGACTTTGTTGCCACAGACTATAAATTGGTTGAGTTTTGCAAAGAAACTCTGGGACTTGTTGAACCTGTATCACATTTTCCTTTTATTATGTACCGATCTTGGACCTTCTTAAACAGGAAGACATCTGGGAATGTGTAAACAGAGAAACTGAATCAAAACCTGGCGATTACTTATGTGACTTCTGTGACAGTGACATTTTTCAGAAACAATTTCCCCGAAATTCTCACTTTCTTAGGATTCACCTATATACAGATGAATTTGAGGTTGTTAACCCCTTGGGCTCCAAAAAAAACAATTCATAAAGTTTGTGCTTTCTATTTTACTTTAGGAAATGCATCTGTGAAATACAGATCACAACTAAGTCACATTTATTTGTGTGTTCTAGTAAAATACAAACTTTTGCAGACAAAATACAGTTATAGTGACATACTATAACCTTTAATAAATGACCTAAAAGTGTTGTTCACAGATGGTATTCAAGTAACAGTAAATGGTGAAACTAGACATTTTTGTGGAGCTGTAGTAACTATATCAGGGGACAACCTTTCATCTCATGCTTTGGCAGGATTTAAACGTTCATTTAACTGTGGGCGTATATGCAGATTTTGCATGATATTGCATGAAGAGATTTCAGACAAGTACTCTGAGGATGATTTGATAATTCGAGCATCTGATGCTCACAGATCACATTTGCATTCACGGGAGGTTAATGCAGAAGTTGCCAGTATGGAGTTGTTGCTGAATGTACGTTTGAACAGCTACCGTATTTTGACACTACAACTTCTTTCCCTCCAGATGTTATGCATGATATCCTTGAAGGAGTTATTCCATTACTTTTACGACAACTTTTGCTCACGTTGCATTCAAGACAAATTGTTTCTGTTCAAAACATTAACACTGAACTTGATTTATTTTCCTTTGGACAAAATGACAAGAAAGGAAAGGCAGTTAAATTGTCATTAAAGCATTTAAATGCTGGTACTTTTCCTGGCACTGCCATTCAAAAATGGTGCATGTTTAAATTTCTTCCATTTCTAATTGGCCATTTTGTCCCAACAGAAGATGAACACTGGCAGCACTACCTTCTGTTTCGTGAAATAGTAGACTTTGTAATGTCTCCTGTTGTGAAAAAGTCGTCACTTTCACATTTGCAGATTTTATTCTCAGTGAATTTAATAGACTGTATCCTGGTAATTTTATACCAAAATTGCATTACTTGGTACACTACCCCAGATTGCTAGCTGAATTTGGACCACTTCGATCACTTTGGTGCTTACGTTTTGAAGGAAAGCACCAGTACTTTAAGCGGCTTGCAAGAAATGTGTGCAACTTCCGGAACATCTGCTTTACTTTAGCAAAAAGACATCAACAAAGACAGTGTTGGGATTTTTGTTGTGCAGATGCTTTGCATCAGTCATATGAGCAAGAAGGGTCTTGTGTTGTTCAGCTATCATCTACATCTTTGAAAGACATTATTCTTGAAAAATGCAATATTCAAGCCAGTGAACTTGAAGCTGATGAAACCATACTGAAAGTAAAGAAACTAACTGTGGATCACGTGAAATACGAAGTCAAGGATTACTTCATTGTCGATGTAGTCCATGAGGATTTACCCATTTTTTTCAAAATCTTGCATATCATTCAGTTTAGGTGTACATGGATTTTGTGTGGGAAACTGTATTTTGCTCTGGAATTTAATTCTCACCTTCATGCCTTCAAAATAGAGGCTTTACATGAGTGGTGTACATTAACACCTGGCAATGAAGTTGACTACCATGCACTCGATGCTTATGAAGACAGTGATGGATGTTTATATATTGCACCTCATCATACTGTGTATAAGGTACTGCTTGCATTTAAAACTGTGATATTAATTACAATGGCAGGTTAACATTGGTGCTTATTTTTCTGATTAATTTTATGTTTTTTTGTTCATTAGGTGAAGAAATAGATGGTGAGACTCTTTTAGGTCTGACAGAACATATGATTGGAAAAATCTTCCGAACTATGAAGGACCAAGTCAAATTTTTAAAGGCTCTCGAGAACCTTAAAAGGTATGTAATGACAAATATATTATACATTATGTTAGTCTATTGTTGTGTTTTAGTATTTACATTTAAATACCACATACTATACAGGAATCACTTTGAAAAGTATAAATTACTACTACCAGTACGCTTTTTGTATTGAAATGTTGTATTGTAAGAAAGATGTATATTATGGGAGTACATTTCTTTATGGAAACACAGAGAGAGAGAGAGAGAGAGAGAGAGAGAGAGAGAGAGAGAGAGAGAGAGAGAGAGAGAGAGAGAGAGAGAGAGGTATTTTCACTAGTTTAATTCCTGAAAATGAGGACTGGGAATGTATGGTTTTAAACTTCTGTGTAGAAAATTAATATGGCTGTTATATTATAAGGCTCTGTTTAAATATCAAGTCTTTAGATATTTTCAGGTGATTAAAATTATGAAATATTGTTTTTTTTTGTTGTTTTTTGTATTTTCATAGAACAAAAGCAAATGAGCATATTGTTTCAGAGAAGGTGCTACCAGTAGAATGCAGAGAAGTGCCACAAACCTCAACAAGTGTTCATGTTTGGACCGCATGTTATACATTGCCTATATTTCCTCCAGTTGTACAGATGGCCCTTGATAGAAAGGACATTGGTTTCAAATCAAAAGACAAATCTGCCCTTCGTGCAGCTCTAATACAGACTCTGTTTGATGACCTCAGCAAATATACGCTGTAAGAACTGAGATTTCGGTGTTTGTTTTAGATACATAGGCAACCAATTTTAGAATAATTACATAACATAAAATAGCATATTCATTTTTAAAAGGATTACTATTTTTTTTAAATCTATCATAACAGCAATATTTTATTCAAGAGAAAAAGTTTTATTAAATTCATTTTGATTATGCTTTTCAGCATGTTTTTTTGTAAATTAAAGCAATTGTAAAATGCAACTGTATTTCATGACATTATTTCTCAAATATATATTTTACAATTCACTTACAATTCATATGCCTATATTATTTTCTAATCTGTATATTTAGGTATCCAGACCACATAATGTACAGTACTGTGCTAAGTACTTTGTGCTGTAAGTACAGATTTCTAAGGGATGACAGCCAAACTGGATATGTGAGTATACATTTGGTAGTTATATTCATAAAAGAAATAGTCGAATAAACATTAATTTGTCAAAATTATGCAACGTTAAATATATTTTTACTAGTTGATATGTATTTTTTATAGCCAGATAATGGACATAGGTTTAACTTTCTATCATTGTTTCAGGCTACTCTACTTGAAATACTGAGAAATAAATTCAAAAAAGAGAGAAAGACACTTATTTCAGTGGAGACTGTAGAAGACATGAAAAAAAAGTTTGGTGCTGTGGGTCGAGGAAGGAAGCGTGCACCAGAGCAACAGCAACCGCTCATGAAAAAGAGAAGAGAATCTGTAAGCCTAACTCTTGGATCTGCATTGACAGAAATAGATTGAAATAGAATTACATACTTTATATATGTACATACATGCGATTGTGTAGTTTATTAGCTAATTGGCTTTCATGGAGAGTACTTGATCTTTAGCATTTTTCCAGAGTAAAGAAAAGCACAGAGAATACATGCAGTAAATGCCTGATCATAAGTATTGAATTACTTAACGTTATGATACATATTGCAGCTGCAAAGTGAGGGGTTCCCAGGAGAAGACGAGCATAGTATTGCCAAACACTTGGACTCCATAAGAAAAGAAATAACGAAATTGAGGCCGAACATTGAAGCCATATGTGACAGCATGAATAGAACTGTACACACTCGGGAAAGAATGATGGAGAAGAAGTCCACTGAAGAAGTCCTTGGTCTGTTTCCATTCCTAAAGCATCCTAAACTGGTAGGTACTAGTTTTTATTCTACTATGGTGATTGATCAGAAATTAATATTTTTAGTTATAAGCATGTATAATCACTTTAATTAGTCCTCTTAGGTGGCCTTTCTGCATCAGCAATCCACCTGCTCCAGCTTTTACAAAACTCCACTGCTCCTGGTTTTTCCCATGCAACTTCTTTCTGCTAGCATTCAGTTTAGTTTGATTTTGTTTTATTTATTGATTTTTTTAACAACTACATTATTTGTAAGTATTCAACTCTTTTTTACAGCTGTGTATATCGCCTTGGATAAAGGCATATGATAAATAAATAAATATAATAATAACTTTAGCATCTGTATTTTAGCTGTTGCACGAATTAGAACTACGTTTTGGAGTAAACTTGGAACGGAACCTAATGAGTGGCCTATCCAGAATGGTAGATCCGATTTTCAGACTTTCTAGTGGGCATCTTCTAACTACTGTGATGTCCTCAGATAAGACACAGGAAAATGGTAATGTATAAGAAATATTTATTGTACATCAAATTGTTTTGACCTATCTCAGAATAGGATCTATAAGATCAGAAAATGATGCAACTTCATTTCAGAAAATGATGCAACTTCATTTCATACACTTAGAGCATAATATTTCATGGGGAAGATAGCTGGTATTTAACTCTCACAGGGGCATAAAAACCAATGCGAAAAACCTGCATGAACAGATTTTTAGAAACTTTGTTGATACTGTTCTTAACATTTTTTTGCTCCAATCCACAATAACGTTTGTATCAGTGGTGGTCAGTCCTGGTCCTGGAGAGCTACAGTCGTGTGTGTGTTTTTTTAGGTACCTTTAAATCATTTAAACTATTCTTTATCTGTGCAGTTTAGCAAATAATGAATTCATGAATGTGACTGAGAGCACTGGTGGAATGCAAAGCCAAAGATCCTGTACCTCTCAGACCAGGGTTGCTCAACATTCTTCCGTTTGCTTTATACTTTGTATATGATCTGATACCCTATTTGTAGGACTGAGAATGAATGCTGCATTGTTGCTGTTGCCAACTTTGTTTCGAGAGAGGGAAAATCTGTTGTTTGTTGTTGACCAAGTAAGTTAATTGAGCTCTACTTTTTAAATGTAGCTTAACTGAATTGATGTTTTCAATGTTAAATACAAAGTCAAATTATCATTTAGAGATATCTCAAAATGAGTTTGAGATATCTCCAAATTAATTCCTGGTATCTGTAAACCATTTTGAGATATCTTAAAATATGTTAAGATATCTCTAATTATTTCAAAATATTTTAAGATATATTCAACTGATTTAAGGATATTTTGAAATATTTAAAGATATCTGTTAAATATTTAAAGGTATCTCTTAATTTGGCTTGCCATAAATGTGTACTTAATGAATTATGAGGGAGACTTGTAGGCAATTAACAGGAGTTTAAGATGTTCCTCGCTGTTTTAAGTGAGATCCGACAGTTAAAATGTTTTTAAAGGGAGGAATATTACGAAATCCCTTTAAAGTAGCCGCAGCCCCACCACACGAGCCGCCACTGCTTGTAGGTATGGTGAGATGCTGCTGAAGTACAATTTCACACAATTTATTGTTGAATAAAGTTATTAATTATTATTTTAAAATCTATACAGGTACCACCATCACCTACGCCAACTATCGTTTTCAAGGGAACAACAAGCCCATTGGCAGCAGATGACATCTCTGTTTGTGTTGATGGAATTGAGATACTCAGTGATTATCCAGGAATGGATATCACCCTTGCTGTTGAATGTATTTTTTATCTTTATTTTTCCTTGGGCATTGAGTATCCTAAAGCTCTAAAAAATGTTCTGACTTTCATGGAAAGGTACTTCATGAAGCTGAGTACCTCTGACAAAGTACCTTTGCCAGTGTTAAAGATGTACAGTCAAATAACTGCACTTTTACTTGGGGAATAATTATATTGATCTGATGGAATGCCATTTTAAATTTAATCTGAAATTAAATGAATTTATTATGTCAACTATTTAATTTGATTACAAAAACAGAATGTTTGATATAAAAATGTAATTGTACATATCAAAAAAAGTATTTATTTTAAATGTAAATGGCTGATTAGAAAATTAATTGTTTATAACAAATGTAAATTGTTTTTAATAGAAGTTTTGATCTCAAAAAACTAATAAACATTCAGTCTTAATTTATAGATATCATAAACTCATAATAAGCTCTGATCTAAATACTGTACTGTAGCTCTTCTAATTTGTGCCACCAAAAAATGTATAAGAAAAAAGAAACCCACGTTCATCAGTTTCAATATACATTTTCTCAGCTTTTTCAAGGTCTATTACATGTTCTTGAAAATGCATTTTGTGTAAGTTTCAGGAAAATCTGTAGGATGCATAGATTTATTTTCCAGTTTGCTGCGAGACCCTTTTTTTCACTGTGTAAATAATATGGTTTAATTATTAAAAACACACAGGTTGAATAAAACTGTGTAAAACTGTATATAACTAAACCTGAAACTGAAACTACTCTAATGGTTTAACCTGTAAAAACAATAAATTGTTATATAAATGTTTAATAAATAAATTGTTGGCATCCTGAATTGAGTGATTTATCAAAGCACTTACACTTCTGAGGTTGGGGGATTCTAAAGGATGTGAAGAGCTCTTAAAGGTATACATTTGTTTTTTCTCAGATGAACCAAACAACCCTCCATAGAATGTTAATTGTAAGGTTCAATAGTGTAACTCTTATGGTTCTATATTAAACCTCAATAGAAGGTTCTTCAGAGGAACCAATATGGTTCTGTATTATGCCATTAATATAATAACCATGGTGGTACTTTATTAAACCTCTAATGCAGGGTTCTTCCAAAGAACCATTTTAAAAGGTTCCATATAGCACTTCAAAATGGTTCCAAATCTATACCAGCAGACAGAACCTTTTAGGGTTCTATATTGTACCCTTTTTTCTAAGAGTGTACTGCATAAAAAAAACGAGTGTGTTGTCGTGGCAGTTGGTGATCAAAGAAATAAAACAAAATAAAATCAATAAATAATAATGTCATAGACTTAAAGTCATACCTTTGAAGTCATAATGCATTGCAAGTGTTATTAGGGAATGTTGTGCTGTGTTTTCAAGCGCTTCAATGTGCTGCTCTGCAAGGTTTGGAGACAGCGGGTGCGTTCACGGAGATCAAGAGCAGCCGGAGATCAAGAGCAGCCGCCGCAGGGGAGGGATACCATGGTAAATAGGTAAATACCATGGTAAATAGGTTACCTATTTACCATGGTATCTCTCCCCTGGGTGCGTTGTGTTTTGGTGAGCATTAATGCAGGAAAGCAGCGGGCGGGATGGCGAGCTTGTCCTGCTGCTCCAACACAAGTTACCTTAAGAGCCGGTACGATGCGGTCAATTGGTGAAGTTCGTCAGGAGTACTGCATAAAAAAACGAGTGTGTTGTGGTGGCAGTTGGTGATCAAAGAAATAAAACAAAATAAAATCAATAAATAATAATGTCATAGACTTAAAGTCATACCTTTGAAGTCATAATGCATTGCAAGTGTTATTAGGGAATGTTGTGCTGTGTTTTCAAGCGCTTCAATGTGACAGCGGGTGCGTTCACGGAGATCAAGAGCAGCTGGAGATCAAGAGCAGCCGCCGCAGGGGAGGGATACCATGGTAAATAGGTTACCTATTTACCATGGTATCTCTCCCCTGGGTGCGTTGTGTTTTGGTGAGCATTAATGCAGGAAAGCAGCGGGCGGGATGGCGAGCTTGTCCTGCTGCTCCAACACAAGCTAGCTTAAGAGCCGGTATGATGCGTGAAGTTCGTCAGGAGTACTGCATAAAAAAACGAGTGTGTTGTGGTGGCAGTTGGTGATCAAAGAAATAAAACAAAATAAAATCAATAAATAATAATGTCATAGACTTAAAGTCATACCTTTGAAGTCATAATGCATTGCCAGTGTTATTAGGGAATGTTGTGCTGTGTTTTCAAGCGCTTCAATGTGCTGCTCTGCAAGGTTTGGAGACAGCGGGTGCGTTCACGGAGATCAAGAGCAGCCGGCGCAAAACACAAGGCACCCAGGGGAGAGATACCATGGTAAATAGGTTACATATTTACCTATTTTTGTATCGGCGAACGGTTTTGGTGAGCAATAATGCAGGAAAGCAGCGGGCGGGATGGCGAGCTTGTCCTGCTGCTCCAACACAAGCTACCTTAAGAGCCGGTACGATGCGGTCAATTGGTGAAGTTCGTCAGGAGTACTGCATAAAAAAACGAGTGTGTTGTGGTGGCAGTTGGTGATCAAAGAAATAAAACAAAATAAAATCAATAAATAATAATGTCATAGACTTAAAGTCATACCTTTGAAGTCATAATGCATTGCAAGTGTTATTAGGGAATGTTGTGCTGTGTTTTCAAGCGCTTCAATGTGACAGCGGGTGCGTTCACGGAGATCAAGAGCAGCCAGCCGCCGCAGGGGAGGGATACCATGGTAAATAGGTTACCTATTTACCATGGTATCTCTCCCCTGGGTGCGTTGTGTTTTGGTGAGCATTAATGCAGGAAAGCAGCGGGCGGGATGGCAAGCTTGTCCTGCTGCTCCAACACAAGTTACCTTAAGAGCCGGTACGATGCGGTCAATTGGTGAAGTTCGTCAGGAGTACTGCATAAAAAAACGAGTGTGTTGTGGTGGCAGTTGGTGATCAAAGAAATAAAACAAAATAAAATCAATAAATAATAATGTCATAGACTTAAAGTTGTAACAGATTTCTTAAACTGAATTGCTAAAACACTTTGTTCCAAAGAATTAACAGAAGTTAAAAATCTCTCTTTACAAAAAAGATAAAACAACTCAGTCAGAAATCAGCCACAGCACAAAAAAAGGGAATCCAGGGCAAGTAACAGATAGAAGCAAAATATAAGATTTATTACTTATCCAGCCAATAGCGAAACTATACAATTAACCCTCAGATCTTATGTAAATAGTAATTAATAAGTCTGGCAACCCCTGACAAAAGATAAACAAAATCCACTACAAAGAAAGGTAACTCATATTTTTCTGAGTTAGCTATATAAATATAAGTAACTCAGAAAATACTATTTGTTTAGGGATATATAAGACAATAATATCACAACCCAGGAGTATATTGACTAAATTGGCAAAGTTTAACAATTATATGCACCCTTTAGATGTTAACACCACCGAGAGAAAAACAATCACTTATACAGATTTTAGAGATTGATATCCCTTCACCCAACAATAAGAGTAACTAACAATTACAGGTTAGAGACCCAATAATATAATCCACTCAAGAGATAGCACAGAGAAAAAAAAAATAATGTTCAAAAACAAAAAACAAACACAGTCTTAATCCAAAGATCCATAAAACTCAAACAAGAAAAAAAAACAATGTCCCAGAAAACAAAACAAAAAATGGCCATTCAAAAAATTGTAATCCAATAGCAGCAGAAAAAAGAAAAAAAACAAAACCCCAAAAGGATTGATCTCACCCAATTCTACTGTTCAGGTCCACGGTGATGAAACTTCTTAATAGAGCTGCAATGTTCCTTTTAATCCATGCTTGAGAAAAAAGAAAACTCGCACCAGCGATTGAAAATAGTGCGTTCACACCAAATCCAACGCAAATATAGAAAAAGAACACGACTAGCAAACACGAAAGTATCAAAGCAAAACAAAACATTAAACTTACTATTAACAAACGTTAGTAAAGCCGAGTAAAAGATAATGTCCATGAAAAAGACTGAATATCTAATCCTAAACAAAGGAAACTACATCTTAAAAATCAATAGACATACTAAAACCCAGACTAACGAAATAGATAAAGAAGTAAATAAACTTAGCCAAAGGTTCCAAAAGAATGGCAAGTCCTGAGAGCACCAGCTGAGAACAAAGAACTCTCTAAAATAATTTTCTACCATCTTTTAAATTACCCGGCTACCAGTCAGGAAACGAGACCTGTGTAAAAAAAAGTATGGCAAGCCGAAAGGGACAGAATTGAAAAAAGCGTAGCAGTAATTCCAAGTGAAAAAATTAAGCAAGGCAATCTTAGTCAAATAACTACTGCTAACCACACCACGTCATATATATTAGAAAATCTGATCAAATAAAATACTTGACAGATTATATATATATTTTTTAGCCATGGATGATATTCAAAAGTATATTTAATTTGTTAGAAGCACAGAATATAGAACATAGAAAGTAAAGAAGTAACACGTCCAGACCATCTGCAATTCAGGTACGAATTAAACAGGTGTTGTGCTTATTACAACACATTGTGTGACAGTCGTCACAAAGTCATACCTTTGAAGTCATAATGCATTGCAAGTGTTATTAGGGAATGTTGTGCTGTGTTTTCAAGCGCTTCAATGTGCTGCTCTGCAAGGTTTGGAGACAGCGGGTGCGTTCACGGAGATCAAGAGCAGCCGGCGCAAAACACAAGGCACCCAGGGGAGAGATACCATGGTAAATAGGTTACATATTTACCTATTTTTGTTTCGGCGAACGGTTTTGGTGAGCAATAATGCAGGAAAGCAGCGGGCGGGATGGCGAGCTTGTCCTGCTGCTCCAACACAAGCTACCTTAAGAGCCGGTACGATGCGGTCAATTGGTGAAGTTCGTCAGGAGTACTGCATAAAAAAAACGAGTGTGTTGTCGTGGCAGTTGGTGATCAAAGAAATAAAACAAAATAAAATCAATAAATAATAATGTCATAGACTTAAAGTCATACCTTTGAAGTCATAATGCATTGCAAGTGTTATTAGGGAATGTTGTGCTGTGTTTTCAAGCGCTTCAATGTGCTGCTCTGCAAGGTTTGGAGACAGCGGGTGCGTTCACGGAGATCAAGAGCAGCCGGCGCAAAACACAAGGCACCCAGGGGAGAGATACCATGGTAAATAGGTTACATATTTACCTATTTTTGTTTCGGCGAACGGTTTTGGTGAGCAATAATGCAGGAAAGCAGCGGGCGGGATGGCGAGCTTGTCCTGCTGCTCCAACACAAGTTACCTTAAGAGCCGGTACGATGCGGTCAATTGGTGAAGTTCGTCAGGAGTACTGCATAAAAAAACGAGTGTGTTGTCGTGGCAGTTGGTGATCAAAGAAATAAAACAAAATAAAATCAATAAATAATAATGTCATAGACTTAAAGTCATACCTTTGAAGTCATAATGCATTGCAAGTGTTATTAGGGAATGTTGTGCTGTGTTTTCAAGCGCTTCAATGTGACAGCGGGTGCGTTCACGGAGATCAAGAGCAGCCAGCCGCCGCAGGGGAGGGATACCATGGTAAATAGGTTACCTATTTACCATGGTATCTCTCCCCTGGGTGCGTTGTGTTTTGGTGAGCATTAATGCAGGAAAGCAGCGGGCGGGATGGCGAGCTTGTCCTGCTGCTCCAACACAAGTTACCTTAAGAGCCGGTACGATGCGGGCAATGGGTGAAGTTCGTCAGGAGTACTGCATAAAAAAACGAGTGTGTTATGGTGGCAGTTGGTGATCAAAGAAATAAAACAAAATAAAATCAATAAATAATAATGTCATAGACTTAAAGTCATACCTTTGAAGTCATAATGCATTGCAAGTGTTATTAGGGAATGTTGTGCTGTGTTTTCAAGCGCTTCAATGTGACAGCGGGTGCGTTCACGGAGATCAAGAGCAGCCAGCCGCCGCAGGGGAGGGATACCATGGTAAATAGGTTACCTATTTACCATGGTATCTCTCCCCTGGGTGCGTTGTGTTTTGGTGAGCATTAATGCAGGAAAGCAGCGGGCGGGATGGCGAGCTTGTCCTGCTGCTCCAACACAAGTTACCTTAAGAGCCGGTACGATGGGGGCAATGGGTGAAGTTCGTCAGGAGTACTGCATAAAAAAACGAGTGTGTTGTGGTGGCAGTTGGTGATCAAAGAAATAAAACAAAATAAAATCAATAAATAATAATGTCATAGACTTAAAGTCATACCTTTGAAGTCATAATGCATTGCAAGTGTTATTAGGGAATGTTGTGCTGTGTTTTCAAGCGCTTCAATGTGCTGCTCTGCAAGGTTTGGAGACAGCGGGTGCGTTCACGGAGATCAAGAGCAGCCGGAGATCAAGAGCAGCCGCCGCAGGGGAGGGATACCATGGTAAATAGGTAAATACCATGGTAAATAGGTTACCTATTTACCATGGTATCTCTCCCCTGGGTGCGTTGTGTTTTGGTGAGCATTAATGCAGGAAAGCAGCGGGCGGGATGGCGAGCTTGTCCTGCTGCTCCAACACAAGTTACCTTAAGAGCCGGTACGATGCGGTCAATTGGTGAAGTTCGTCAGGAGTACTGCATAAAAAAACGAGTGTGTTGTCGTGGCAGTTGGTGATCAAAGAAATAAAACAAAATAAAATCAATAAATAATAATGTCATAGACTTAAAGTCATACCTTTGAAGTCATAATGCATTGCAAGTGTTATTAGGGAATGTTGTGCTGTGTTTTCAAGCGCTTCAATGTGACAGCGGGTGCGTTCACGGAGATCAAGAGCAGCTGGAGATCAAGAGCAGCCGCCGCAGGGGAGGGATACCATGGTAAATAGGTTACCTATTTACCATGGTATCTCTCCCCTGGGTGCGTTGTGTTTTGGTGAGCATTAATGCAGGAAAGCAGCGGGCGGGATGGCGAGCTTGTCCTGCTGCTCCAACACAAGCTAGCTTAAGAGCCGGTATGATGCGTGAAGTTCGTCAGGAGTACTGCATAAAAAAACGAGTGTGTTGTGGTGGCAGTTGGTGATCAAAGAAATAAAACAAAATAAAATCAATAAATAATAATGTCATAGACTTAAAGTCATACCTTTGAAGTCATAATGCATTGCCAGTGTTATTAGGGAATGTTGTGCTGTGTTTTCAAGCGCTTCAATGTGCTGCTCTGCAAGGTTTGGAGACAGCGGGTGCGTTCACGGAGATCAAGAGCAGCCGGCGCAAAACACAAGGCACCCAGGGGAGAGATACCATGGTAAATAGGTTACATATTTACCTATTTTTGTATCGGCGAACGGTTTTGGTGAGCAATAATGCAGGAAAGCAGCGGGCGGGATGGCGAGCTTGTCCTGCTGCTCCAACACAAGCTACCTTAAGAGCCGGTACGATGCGGTCAATTGGTGAAGTTCGTCAGGAGTACTATGAGGGGCCGTTTCGGACAAAAGTCTGTCAAAAACGGCGAGTGATGGGTCACGTTTCTGCGCGCAGGGAATCAGGTTTCTGCGCGCAGGGAATCAGGTTTCTGCGCGCAGGGAATCAGGTTTCTGCGCGCAGGGAATCACGTTTCTGCGCGCAGGGAATCACGTTTCTGCGCGCAGGGAATCACGTTTCTGCGCGCAGGGAATCAGCAGGCTATGCTGCTAGAGGGGAGGGGTTACTTTTGTCGTCACACAAACGTATTTTGCCAGAGGAGGCGATAAAAAAAACTAAGGAGCTAGACATGTCTTCACATTCGAATAGTAATGTAGCCCGGGGAATCGCCGAAGAAATAATTAACAACCCGGAAATCCTTCAACGCCTGGAAAGTGCCCTGAATGGTAAAAACAATCGTATGCCTACTACAAGACAGGAGACATCAACTATTGATGAAGAAGTTCGTCAATTGTTTCAAGGGCGGAATGTGGTCGCTGATCGTCCCGCTCAAAATAATTCCCCTGCATTCAATATGCAAAGAAACTTTATCACAGCCGGAGCAGTTCCAGGGATTTTAAATAGAAGGGCCAGGTAATTATTATTATTTCTAAAAACATATATGCAATTCATTTCTTAGGTTATGCTGCTAAGGACTATTTTAATTTGATTCAGAAATACATACCTCCAACTCATGATTAATACTTCTACTCTAGTGAAAGTCTACTCATTAGTATATGCAAAAAGATAAATAAAATAAAATAAATAAATAAATAAACGATGTAAAAGAACCGATTTAACATCCCGTATTACACAGAATAATGTACAAATGCAATGTTTTGGACACAGTAGTAATAAAGTAATTAATACCCATTATCTTTGCTTTGTAGTCGCCCTGGGTAAGGGCATCTTCTAGTACTACTAATAATAACAAATGTAGGCCTATTATTCTTTCTTTTATTTGTATTTATTATTTACGAGCTGTATTTGTATTTTAGTAGCTGTATTTACATATTACAAACGGAAGGTAGGATTACAATGGCACCAACAATTGTAAAGCTTTTAGTAAGTTAATTTCTAATAATGAGGCCTACTGTTCAATTTAATTCAACTGCTAACTGCAACCCCCCCCCCCCAAAAAAAAGGCCTCCATGAAAGCAAATATTTTGTCCAGGGCGACTTATAATTATTGTATTATTTTTACATACAATTACCCAGTACTACTGCAGTGAATTATACAATATTTATCTTTTGGTTGTATAATACAGTAAATATGACTATTATAATGTATATGTATACATATTGAAATGTGGAACTAAATGTATGGTTTATGGGCCTATTTGGGGGGGGGGGGGGGGGGGGTGTTAATATAGGCTATATTAATATTAAGTGAATATGAGGCAAATGTAACCAGATCTTCATTTCCTGCAATGCAAAAAAATTAAAAATCTGCTCATGGAAGTAATTTATGGGCATTGTCATATCATTGTAGTTTGTACAACTGCATGTCCGTTTGCTTTAGGAACAGATGAGAAATAAACGAGTTGCCATTAAGTGATATATGTTAAATCTACTGGGTTGATGTTTTGCTTTTACTGTATATATTTTAATTAATTTCTTAGCTGACGTCCTTATCCAGGGCGACTTACAATTGTTACAAGATATCACATCATTTTTATATACAATTACCCATTTATACAGTTGGGTTTTTACTAGAGCAATCTAGGTAAAGTACCTTGCTCAAGGGTACAGCAGCAGTGTCCCCACCGGGGATTGAACCCACGACCCTCCGGTCAAGAGTCCAGAGCCCAGAGCCCTAACCACTACTCCACACTGCTGCTCTTTCCTTATAGGTATATCATGAATTATACTAAACAATATACTATTTTGAGTAGATAATCCTATTTTAAGGCTAGTTAGTCCTGAGTAATATAATGAATGCAGTGGTCATAACATTTTTAAATATATATATTTTGCACAGAAAGAGACCCAGAAATGTTTGTGGCCCTTTCCACAAAGATGTTTGTCTACTAACGGGTCCCAATGACACAGACATCCCGAAAGGCAAAATACGCTTATACCTGGCAGAGCAAGGGCATCTGGTTTTAGGTGTGAGATTTATGAAGGAGTGGGAGCCACATGAGGTGCAAAACCACTTGCACACAGTCTTTGAAAGAATCCTGACAGAAAACATTCAGTGAGTAAAGGAAGGCAGTCTTTGTAAACATAAGCACTTTATCATTTGTGTTAATATAATGATAATTGGTAGTTAAGATTTAAATATATATTATAATGTTGCATTTTGAAGAAGTGTGCTTTAGCTTATGATGTATTCGGTTTCCTAAGACCATGATATATTTTAGCTTGCATTCTCTATTCTTGTAGATTTGAAATAATGGTGACACTCAACAACAAATTAATAAAGCCAAGTCTGGAGCGAGACCAAAAGATGAATGGACTGTTACTAAATAACATTTTCAAGGACAAAACTGTGTACCTTCGTCCATCTTTACAACTGCTGGTCGTTCCTGCAAATGCAAAGGTAACAGTCAATGACTGTTTCTATTTGTTCGAATGTACAGTATATAGAAATAGCAATTGTTAAAGATTGTAGTCATTCATTCACAGTCTTACTGTATTTATTTTTAAAAGCAACTAATTCAGGCACTTTAGTTTTCTAAACTTAATTCACTACAGGAGATTTTTTTTTTTTGCAGAAGAACAGAGGTACTCTGTCAAATAATGATGATGATGATATTGAAATAGATTTGACTGATTCCAGTCCACCAATGAACAGCCTGAATGTAACAGTTCTTCAGGTCATTGAGGATGCTCCTTCAGAACTCATAGATGCTCCATATTCGACAGCAGGTTCAGATGGGCCTCTTATCATAACAGAAGAAGAAAATGCCACAGTTTCCAGGGTTCTTGATTGTCCAAGGTAAGAAATCACAACTATAGTAATGTGCTTACACTTTATTTGATCCAGATTGTGTATTATGTCCCAGTTGTACGATAAAAAAAAAGTGCTAGTTTTTTATTTTTACAAATATTAAGACTTTAGCTATTAGTATATCACAACAGGTCATAGTTTTTCTTGAATAGCAACAGATTTGCAGGTCATGCTGTGAAATCGGTGTCACAATACCTGGACTCCTATCAAATCTATTTTCTAGTGAATGGCAGTATGCTGCTTTATTTGTTGATGAAGAGCTCAGCGAAAGCTTTGAAGATCCAATACCCCGTTCCACTGGTATTGAAACATCCCACCATGAACGGTAAAGTTGCATTTGTGTTTCATACTTCCTTCCTTATAATCAGGGCCCTGTGTTTTTCGCTACTTGTTTTTTTAAACCGTGTTTCAGTTGATTAAAGTAACGCAATGGGGTGAGTGTTAATAATTGCTTAAGTGGTAGTTTCATGAGGACACTGTATCGGCATCTTGCGGTGCAGGTTGGAATAAAACGCAGGGCTCTACTTGTAATACATTCAAATTTTAACTGTTAAAAGGGGGACCATTGTAGCTTTTATCTGTAAACCATTTAAAATTAAAGACAACTTTTTATTATCTTTCCTTTTATAGGCATTTAGTTTGATGTATAGGTATATATTCTTATGAGTTAATGTAGTTTTATTTGTCAGGTATTTCTTTGATTTTTACATTTATAGTATCACAGTCAAGTGTTTCTGACAAGATATTTGATACAATAATATCTGCTAAAAATAAATAATTATTTTCTTTTAATATTTCTTATTATTTCACCAGAGACATTGGGGATATTCTCTGTGAGCTGGCCTCCCAGATTGATACAGAAAATGTCTCCCTGTTTAATATCAGCCGGAATCACCTATGGGACGGAGTGAAACGAGGCTTTAAAAAAAAAACTTTCTTACCTTGCAAAAGGCTTTCGGTGAAATTTATGGACGATATAGGAGTGAGCGAAGGAGCCGTCGACCTCGGAGGACCAAGGAGAGAATTTTTAACCATGCTAATGGAGTCCTTGCACCAAGGAAGCCTCTTTGTGGGACCAGACCATGCCAAGTTCCTAAACTACATTAGTGGATGTAATGAATCCATGCTTTTTTAATTCTTTATCATTAAGTTTTCAGTCTGTCTAAGTCTAACATTCTTTATTTCAGTGATGGTCTCGGATGACTATTTTTATGCGGGTATGACTATTGCAACATCACTGGTTCATGGTGGACCTGGCCCACAGTTCTTATCACCAGTACTTTTTGAGGCGCTTTCAAGTACACCCGAGTCCACATTTGTGGCAGTGCAAGATATCCCTGATATGGACATAAGGAACTATCTGGAGAAGGTAAATATTTGCCAATTGTGTTTGCAAAAGTAATCTACCATCATATTTACAGCTTTTTCTAATCTTATTCATCAATGTATCTATTGATTAGAACAATTATTCACGTTATATTGCACAGGTATGGAGTGAGATTACTGTAAAATAGTATGTACTTGTATTTACCATTATGAATAAAAAATACGACTATGAATCGTAAATACGACCACAAAAAAAAAAAAACAGGAGTGCGAGTAAAAAAAAACAAAAAACTACATTTTGGATGAAGATTATACGCTCAGAAGTCCTAATCAATTGTTCCCACCATTAACAATCTGTGGCTTCTGTGATGTATTTTTGACAGTGATATCACACTCCATCCAACTCGTAGCTTTTTTGATTCATAGTCATATTTTTTTTTATTCTTGTAAATAGTACAAAATATTTGACAGTAATCTCACTCCATAACCGATTGCCTGGAAATGAATATAAGTAGTCTTTTCTTTGCAAAATGTAATATGAAAGATTTATAAAGACAAATTGCATTTTTATTTTTTACAGCTTCTAACTTACCAGGAAGAACATTCAAACACAGCAGACTTATTTGAACCAATCCAAACTCTGATGCAGCTGGCTGGAACACACAAAGTTATCCGTAATGCTGATGATTATCGCAAGATTGCTGAAGAAACTGCACATTGGTACATTTTTGGAAGAACACGGGCAGCATTTGAGAGGTACACTCATTCTGCTCGGCCCTGCCCTGTCCTGCTCGGCCATCCCCGGCCATGTGCACTTGGCCCCCTACGTGGCTCTGTTCTGCCGTTCTGCCCTGCTCTGCCCCGCTCTGCTCGGCCATGCCCTGCGTTTGGCCCTGCTTTTAATTCTTATTAAACAATGCAAAGCTGCAATGTAGATTTTATGTTTGTTGGTTAACTTTGCTTTGCATTATAAATGAAAGGTAATTGGTTTTTAATTAATGTTTAATTCATTTTGATGTTTATTTTTCATTTTTAAGAGGGCTGTAGTGGGGTCATTAAAAACAATGTGCTTGTTCAGGCTCGGTTTATGGTTGGGCTCTTTGTTCTCTGGCACTGTACGATATCCATATTTCACACAGACTTCACTCCAGTGGTCTGCTCTTTTTATCTTGTGATTTTGTACGAAATGATTGTTTTAGTAATTGTTATTTTTAACACACAGTAAGGCAACTGTGGAAGGAAGCACCCTTCTGAATATTAAATACCTCCCTCCTAGTGTCATTTGCATACATTTCAATGGCATTTGTCCCCGGTATATAGTCCATGTGTTAAAAAGCAGATAGAGCATGGAAAGCAGATAGCACATGGTAAGCTGAATCAGGCCCTATGTTTTTAATTCTTAAAATGTCCATTCTTTTTCAGATTAAAGGAAGGGCTGAAAACTCTAGGTGTACTGGATGCTATGACCAAGTATCCCAATGCATTCAAGCATGTCATGTGCTACACAGAAGACACCCTCACAGCCAAGACATTTGATAATATCTTCCGCCCTGTTCTACACCCATTGGGCTCCAATAAAAGGGGAACAGAAAATCTTGTATTGTCTCACTGGAAAGACTTTATACAAGAACTACAAGGTGACTGTACTACTGTTGTTCACTAGAAAAAAATACATACTTCTTTGTAGTTAGGTTACTTTTCGATTCATCTTTCACTCAGCTGGGCACACTGTCTTTGGAAGTATTTTGATTATGTTGATGTTGGCCACACAAACACAGTAAGTAACAAGCTTGCTTTATTTATTTATTTATTTTATTAATTTCAGATGAGCCATCAGATGTCACATTGAAGTCACTACTATTCTTTATTACTGGCTGCAAGACCGTACCACCACTGGGATTCAGACCAGAACCCACTGTAGATTTTTTACATGATGCTGAGGACAATGGAGAGAAATCAAGATTTCCAAAGGCAAATACATGCAACTGCACGCTGTTTTTACCAACTATACATGTAGTTTATGAAGAATTCACTGAAGCCATGAGATATGCTGTTCTAAATTGTCAGGGCTTTGGCTTTGCATAGTCAACTATTGATCTTCTGGTGTGCTGGATGGTAGGGACGCTCCAGATAAAACCAAAGAAAGGAAAAATCAAAAAAAAATGAGAAAAAAAATACAGTATACTTGGGATTTCTTGTTTTTCCTGGTCCTGGGGAGATCTGTGTGTTCTGTTTTTTTTCCCCCAACTCAATGATTTAATTGCACCCTTCATTTAACTAATACTTTACCTAATCTGAGCTTTTTCTTTTCTTTGGAGCTCTTAAAGTTAATTTGAAGTTACAGGTATAGAAAAGAATTGTGAAACACTGCTTTAACCAATTCATCAGTTTCAAACAACAAACACTAAATGGGCAACTGATTTGATCATTTATTATTTCCATGGCAAATGCAAATTTATTTATATTAAATATTATTTGTATTAAATATATTTGGCTCAGCACTACTTTTTATTATTAGTCATAACACAAAATTGAATGTTTAATAATGGTTTTGAAAAAAAAACTGACAAGCAGGGGTGTGCTCTAAATTACTTAAGTGGGCCAATTATGTATGTATTTATTTATTTATTGATATTTATATAGCGCTTTTATCAAAGTGCTTTACAAAGTGTAACAGTACAGTATAGGATAAATGAAAATTGTATTAAACAAAGGAAACTGACAAATATGTAAATAAATGAATGCTGGGAAGGGCAGGAGAGGACAATAGACAAACAAAAAGACAACAACAAATCTAATTGGAAAGATGGTATGGAAGGATTCGGAGGAGAATTAGGGTAGGCCACAGAAAATAGGTGGGTTTGAGGGAGGAACGGAATGTCATTGGGTTGGGAGACTGCTTAATATTAAGGGGGAGCCTGTTCCATTGAAGGAGGGGGGGGGGGGGGGCAAGAAGAGAAAAGAGAAACCACAGTAGTACGTTAACAGAGGTAAGATTGAATCCAAGATAAAGGTGTACCAGAAATACCAAGATTAGACAGAGTGGTAGAGAGGACAGAATGATCCACGGTGTTGAAGGCTGGCGAAAAATCAAGAATAAGACTAGAGGAAAGGTTTGCATGCACAGCATTAGCAGATGGTTGTAAGTGATCAGAGGTAGAGGAGAGAGATGTGGCAGAGATGGAGTTGAAGATAACAGAAAGGAATTATTGGAAAAAGGAAGAAGAAAGAAAGAGGACAAACAAAGGAGGTTTGCTAGGAACTATGGGGATTGAAGCTTTTGACCTGGACAGGCTACTAACCCAACTTAAAAGGGACAGGGGGATGAGTATCCACCCACATATGTAGCATCGGGAGTGATACAACAACACCATTTTTGCAATTAATTGAGTTGGAACGTAATTATTTGTATACAACACTATCTAACATTGTTTATCACATAATCCAAAACAAATAAATAATGATTAATACCACTATTGTCATCATCTGATAATGGATCACAAAGAGATAGAAGCTCCCTGTGGTTTTCAGCGCTCATTTGTACTGTATTATGTGGAACATGAATGTATGTGTCTGCCTCATTTGCTGTAATTGGGCCTGCATGGTCAATTCCATAATTATCTATGCCACTCAGAAGATCTTGTGAATTTACTGTAGTAAGATCTGAAAGTATTCCAGAATGCCATAATGCTAAGGGAGACATTGACTGAACAGTGCTAAGTCGATGGTAATTCCACTGGCGAGTGAATTCTTGCACAGAATTTCCTATTCTTGGAATGTAAACAAAGTGTAATGCACATAAATCAACTTCATTTGTAGAATCTAAGATTCCAATGTTTTCCATGTACATAAACAATTGCCTATAAAACTCAGAAACCACTCTGTTCACTTCACCCCAAAGACGCTCTATTCTCTGGTTGTGAACACTTCTGCCTGCAATAAAACTTCCTCTGTTTCTGCCACGGCTCATAATCATGTATCTAGCAACATCAATGTTTTCACCACCTCGATCCCCTCTAACTCTCAGTGGTAACCCATACCTTGATACACCCTCTTCAAAGAAATGCAAAACAGTAGCTGCACAATTGTTTGTGCAGCATGTCAGGTATATAATCATTCTACTGTAACCATCAATGCATCCATGGTACACAAATCTCCATGAAATAAGCTTGTGATTTGAATCAATGTGCCTGAAATGACAAAAGAAAAAATAGAAGTTTTAAGTATTAGGTTTCCATGGTTTCCAATAAAACAATTTACACATAATGTACACAATGGACCTTGTGAATCCACAACCAAATAGTGTTATTTTTATATATATATATATATATATATATATATATATATATATATATATATATATAATTTAAAATCCTTAATCCCTAGCAGTACATGACTGCTGGATTTATAATTTACCTTAAACTTTATTTTTACCTTAAACTTTCCTTAATCATTATATAAATGTTTAAGTTCCTACCATAAATGATTAGGTCCTCTGACATTATATATTCTCCTTCTAATTGTATGCCGTCTTCTAAGGGCTCTGCCAACTGGGTCCAGGGCATTTAATCGATCTCTAATTCTCCTTCTCTGAACTCTTAATCCTCTGGCTAGGACACCACCTTAGAATAAGAGCAATAGTTCATAATGTTGTTTAGTTCGAATTAAATAAACCTAATCATAACTACATGCAAGTACACTTTCACCTGTATTGCCTAAAATAACATGCAATATATATAACAAATAACTATTGAAATGTGTATTTTTTGTGAAACCTCTAAGTTGCACTGGGTAAGAGGATATGCACTGATTGAGACCTATGCTTTATTACACACCTTTGATGAACAAATACCAAAAATTCTACAGCGAAAAATTTATTTTACCTTGAACATAGTTGCCTCCTGCATTTGGCGTTTCTCTCAGGATTTCCCTTATAATATTATCCAGTTCACTATTTGAGATGTTGGCATAATTTTCTCCTGTCATTCCATATTGCTGCCTTCTGCGAAACAGTGTCCGCTCACTTGTGCAGAGGCAAGCTGCAATTGAACACCATGGCATTCCTGTTGCACGTAGTTGCTGTAGTTGATCTTTGGTTATGCAGTATCTGCAACATTAAATGTAATTTGTTTAATAATAAAATAACACATATTATTATTACTCTGATTAAATATGGTAGTGCATTTTCTCAGCATAAAATGTAGCAATAGCAATACAATAAGCATTTAAATCAATATACTTTAATGCTTTTAACCATACCTTGGGCGACCTCTTGTGCTTTCAAGGGGACTGTTGAAAAGAAATTCAAATTGGGATCGAGGAGCCAATCTTTGGTCAACTTCACCATACACTGTCCTCACAGCGTCAAATAATCTATTTATCAGCAAACATACTTGATCCACTCCCTGTTGAAAAATCAAGATTAAAATTAGTTATTTGTTTGAAATAAATGCAAGGAAAGAAAGCCAGAAAGAAAAACATGTTTCCTTGTGTCCAATGTTTGTATTTATTTTTAAGTCTTAAATGAAGTCCTTACTGCGCCTTAAAAATGATGTCCAAACAAACACAACCAGGTGTGTAGATCTCCAAATGCATTTTGAAGAATGGTGATGAAAAATCACTGATCAAAACCATGTGAAAAAATATTATTTTATTGATTAAAGAGCAGGCAAATAAAGTGATGACGTGCAGAAAGTGCTCAGTCCAAACTGATTATTAATTAAGGACAAATATCGGTCAGGTGTTCAGATAAAATACCATGTAAAACAGTCCAATTCAGTTAAATACCATGTAAAACAGTTTTTTTTTTCTGTAACTTGTCCTATAATGAAATCCTGCAATAGTATTTACTAGTGTATTCCTTTTAATGTCTGTCAATGTATGAATTGGTCTGTGTACATGTTATTTTTTTGGTATTATTACTTAATGTATTTTTTTTTTAAGAAATGCATTACATTTCTCTATTCATCAAATAAAGAGTAGATTTTTGAGACAACCAGTTTAAGGTATTGTTCTTACTTCACAACTGTCCAGGACGGATGCTAAAGTTGACAAAATCCTTACATGTTCTTCGAGTAAACGATGTAGATGGTCAAATGTATTAAAATCATTAGTATCTAATGCCTGTTGAACTTGTTCTAAACAGTCATCCAGCTCCAAAAAATATAAATTTAGATCCTCGATATTGTCAGTAACGGAACAGATAGCGCACAATACTATAATGAAAAAATGTATACAAGTAGCCATTTTTCTTCTGTTTATGACGATTTACTGATTTCCTTGTGTCAATTCATAAAGGCGACTCCTCCCTCAAAGAAACGTGATTCCCTGCGCGCAGAAAACCTGATTCCCTGCGCGCGGAAACCTGATTCCCTGCGCGCGGAAACCTGATTCCCTGCGCGCGGAAACCTGATTCCCTGCGCGCGGAAACCTGATTCCCTGCGCGCGGGAAACCTGATTCCCTGCGCGCGGAAACCTGATTCCCTGCGCGCGGAAACCTGATTCCCTGCGCGCGGAAACCTGATTCCCTGCGCGCGGAAAACATGATTCCCTGCGCGCGGAAACGTGATTCCCTGCGCGCGGAAACCTGATTCCCTGCGCGCGGAAACCTGATTCCCTGCGCGCGGAAACCTGATTCCCTGCGCGCGGAAAACATGATTCCCTGCGCGCGGAAACGTGATTCCCTGCGCGCGGAAACCTGATTCCCTGCGCGCGGAAACCTGATTCCCTGCGCGCGGAAACCTGATTCCCTGCGCGCGGAAACCTGATTCCCTATGAGGGGCCGTTTCGGACAAAAGTCTGTCAAAAACGGCGAGTGAAGGGTCACGTTTCCGCGCGCAGGGAATCAGGTTGCACGATAGGGTGCCGTTCCGGACAAAAGTCTGTCAAAAACGGCGAGTGATGGGTCACTTTTCTGCGCGCAGGGAATTATGAGGGGCCGTTTCGGACAAAAGTCTGTCAAAAACGGCGAGTGAAGGGTCACGTTTCCGCGCGCAGGGAATCAGGTTGCACGATAGGGTGCCGTTCCGGACAAAAGTCTGTCAAAAACGGCGAGTGATGGGTCACTTTTCTGCGCGCAGGGAATCAGGTTTCCGCGCGCAGGGAATCAGGTTTCCGCGCGCAGGGAATCAGGTTTCCGCGCGCAGGGAATCACGTTTCCGCGCGCAGGGAATCATGTTTTCCGCGCGCAGGGAATCAGGTTTCCGCGCGCAGGGAATCAGGTTTCCGCGCGCAGGGAATCAGGTTTCCGCGCGCAGGGAATCAGGTTTCCGCGCGCAGGGAATCATGTTTTCCGCGCGCAGGGAATCAGGTTTCCGCGCGCAGGGAATCAGGTTTCCGCGCGCAGGGAATCAGGTTTCCGCGCGCAGGGAATCACGTTTCCGCGCGCAGGGAATCATGTTTTCCGCGCGCAGGGAATCACGTTTCCGCGCGCAGGGAATCAGGTTTTCTGCGCGCAGGGAATCAGGTTTCTTTGAGGGAGGAGTCGCCTTTATGAATTGACACAAGGAAATCAGTAAATCGTCATAAACAGAAGAAAAATGGCTACTTGTATACATTTTTTCATTATAGTATTGTGCGCTATCTGTTCCGTTACTGACAATATCGAGGATCTAAATTTATATTTTTTGGAGCTGGATGACTGTACACAGACCAATTCATACATTGACAGACATTAAAAGGAATACACTAGTAAATACTATTGCAGGATTTCATTATAGGACAAGTTACAGAAAAAAAAACTGTTTTACATGGTATTTAACTGAATTGGACTGTTTTACATGGTATTTTATCTGAACACCTGACCGATATTTGTCCTTAATTAATAATCAGTTTGGACTGAGCACTTTCTGCACGTCATCACTTTATTTGCCTGCTCTTTAATCAATAAAATAATATTTTTTCACATGGTTTTGATCAGTGATTTTTCATCGCCATTCTTCAAAATGCATTTGGAGATCTACACACCTGGTTGTGTTTGTTTGGACATCATTTTTAAGGCGCAGTAAGGACTTCATTTAAGACTTAAAAATAAATACAAACATTGGACACAAGGAAACATGTTTTTCTTTCTGGCTTTCTTTCCTTGCATTTATTTCAAACAAATAACTAATTTTAATCTTGATTTTTCAACAGGGAGTGGATCAAGTATGTTTGCTGATAAATAGATTATTTGACGCTGTGAGGACAGTGTATGGTGAAGTTGACCAAAGATTGGCTCCTCGATCCCAATTTGAATTTCTTTTCAACAGTCCCCTTGAAAGCACAAGAGGTCGCCCAAGGTATGGTTAAAAGCATTAAAGTATATTGATTTAAATGCTTATTGTATTGCTATTGCTACATTTTATGCTGAGAAAATGCACTACCATATTTAATCAGAGTAATAATAATATGTGTTATTTTATTATTAAACAAATTACATTTAATGTTGCAGATACTGCATAACCAAAGATCAACTACAGCAACTACGTGCAACAGGAATGCCATGGTGTTCAATTGCAGCTTGCCTCTGCACAAGTGAGCGGACACTGTTTCGCAGAAGGCAGCAATATGGAATGACAGGAGAAAATTATGCCAACATCTCAAATAGTGAACTGGATAATATTATAAGGGAAATCCTGAGAGAAACGCCAAATGCAGGAGGCAACTATGTTCAAGGTAAAATAAATTTTTCGCTGTAGAATTTTTGGTATTTGTTCATCAAAGGTGTGTAATAAAGCATAGGTCTCAATCAGTGCATATCCTCTTACCCAGTGCAACTTAGAGGTTTCACAAAAAATACACATTTCAATAGTTATTTGTTATATATATTGCATGTTATTTTAGGCAATACAGGTGAAAGTGTACTTGCATGTAGTTATGATTAGGTTTATTTAATTCGAACTAAACAACATTATGAACTATTGCTCTTATTCTAAGGTGGTGTCCTAGCCAGAGGATTAAGAGTTCAGAGAAGGAGAATTAGAGATCGATTAAATGCCCTGGACCCAGTTGGCAGAGCCCTTAGAAGACGGCATACAATTAGAAGGAGAATATATAATGTCAGAGGACCTAATCATTTATGGTAGGAACTTAAACATTTATATAATGATTAAGGAAAGTTTAAGGTAAAAATAAAGTTTAAGGTAAATTATAAATCCAGCAGTCATGTACTGCTAGGGATTAAGGATTTTAAATTATATATATATATATATATATATATATATATATATATATATATATATATATATATAAAAATAACACTATTTGGTTGTGGATTCACAAGGTCCATTGTGTACATTATGTGTAAATTGTTTTATTGGAAACCATGGAAACCTAATACTTAAAACTTCTATTTTTTCTTTTGTCATTTCAGGCACATTGATTCAAATCACAAGCTTATTTCATGGAGATTTGTGTACCATGGATGCATTGATGGTTACAGTAGAATGATTATATACCTGACATGCTGCACAAACAATTGTGCAGCTACTGTTTTGCATTTCTTTGAAGAGGGTGTATCAAGGTATGGGTTACCACTGAGAGTTAGAGGGGATCGAGGTGGTGAAAACATTGATGTTGCTAGATACATGATTATGAGCCGTGGCAGAAACAGAGGAAGTTTTATTGCAGGCAGAAGTGTTCACAACCAGAGAATAGAGCGTCTTTGGGGTGAAGTGAACAGAGTGGTTTCTGAGTTTTATAGGCAATTGTTTATGTACATGGAAAACATTGGAATCTTAGATTCTACAAATGAAGTTGATTTATGTGCATTACACTTTGTTTACATTCCAAGAATAGGAAATTCTGTGCAAGAATTCACTCGCCAGTGGAATTACCATCGACTTAGCACTGTTCAGTCAATGTCTCCCTTAGCATTATGGCATTCTGGAATACTTTCAGATCTTACTACAGTAAATTCACAAGATCTTCTGAGTGGCATAGATAATTATGGAATTGACCATGCAGGCCCAATTACAGCAAATGAGGCAGACACATACATTCATGTTCCACATAATACAGTACAAATGAGCGCTGAAAACCACAGGGAGCTTCTATCTCTTTGTGATCCATTATCAGATGATGACAATAGTGGTATTAATCATTATTTATTTGTTTTGGATTATGTGATAAACAATGTTAGATAGTGTTGTATACAAATAATTACGTTCCAACTCAATTAATTGCAAAAATGGTGTTGTTGTATCACTCCCGATGCTACATATGTGGGTGGATACTCATCCCCCTGTCCCTTTTAAGTTGGGTTAGTAGCCTGTCCAGGTCAAAAGCTTCAATCCCCATAGTTCCTAGCAAACCTCCTTTGTTTGTCCTCTTTCTTTCTTCTTCCTTTTTCCAATAATTCCTTTCTGTTATCTTCAACTCCATCTCTGCCACATCTCTCTCCTCTACCTGATCACTTACAACCATCTGCTAATGCTGTGCATGCAAACCTTTCCTCTAGTCTTATTCTTGATTTTTCGCCAGCCTTCAACACCGTGGATCATTCTGTCCTCTCTACCACTCTGTCTAATCTTGGTATTTCTGGTACACCTTTATCTTGGATTCAATCTTACCTCTGTTAACGTACTACTGTGGTTTCTCTTTTCTCTTCTTGCCCCCCCCCCCCCCCTCCCTCCTTCAATGGAACAGGCTCCCCCTTAATATTAAGCAGTCTCCCAACCCAATGACATTCCGTTCCTCCCTCAAACCCACCTATTTTCTGTGGCCTACCCTAATTCTCCTCCGAATCCTTCCATACCATCTTTCCAATTAGATTTGTTGTTGTCTTTTTGTTTGTCTATTGTCCTCTCCTGCCCTTCCCAGCATTCATTTATTTACATATTTGTCAGTTTCCTTTGTTTAATACAATTTTCATTTATCCTATACTGTACTGTTACACTTTGTAAAGCACTTTGATAAAAGCGCTATATAAATATCAATAAATAAATAAATACATACATAATTGGCCCACTTAAGTAATTTAGAGCACACCCCTGCTTGTCAGTTTTTTTTTCAAAACCATTATTAAACATTCAATTTTGTGTTATGACTAATAATAAAAAGTAGTGCTGAGCCAAATATATTTAATACAAATAATATTTAATATAAATAAATTTGCATTTGCCATGGAAATAATAAATGATCAAATCAGTTGCCCATTTAGTGTTTGTTGTTTGAAACTGATGAATTGGTTAAAGCAGTGTTTCACAATTCTTTTCTATACCTGTAACTTCAAATTAACTTTAAGAGCTCCAAAGAAAAGAAAAAGCTCAGATTAGGTAAAGTATTAGTTAAATGAAGGGTGCAATTAAATCATTGAGTTGGGGGAAAAAAAACAGAACACACAGATCTCCCCAGGACCAGGAAAAACAAGAAATCCCAAGTATACTGTATTTTTTTTCTCATTTTTTTTTGATTTTTCCTTTCTTTGGTTTTATCTGGAGCGTCCCTACCATCCAGCACACCAGAAGATCAATAGTTGACTATGCAAAGCCAAAGCCCTGACAATTTAGAACAGCATATCTCATGGCTTCAGTGAATTCTTCATAAACTACATGTATAGTTGGTAAAAACAGCGTGCAGTTGCATGTATTTGCCTTTGGAAATCTTGATTTCTCTCCATTGTCCTCAGCATCATGTAAAAAATCTACAGTGGGTTCTGGTCTGAATCCCAGTGGTGGTACGGTCTTGCAGCCAGTAATAAAGAATAGTAGTGACTTCAATGTGACATCTGATGGCTCATCTGAAATTAATAAAATAAATAAATAAATAAAGCAAGCTTGTTACTTACTGTGTTTGTGTGGCCAACATCAACATAATCAAAATACTTCCAAAGACAGTGTGCCCAGCTGAGTGAAAGATGAATCCCCTAAACAAGTTAGAAAAGTAACCTAACTACAAAGAAGTATGTATTTTTTTCTAGTGAACAACAGTAGTACAGTCACCTTGTAGTTCTTGTATAAAGTCTTTCCAGTGAGACAATACAAGATTTTCTGTTCCCCTTTTATTGGAGCCCAATGGGTGTAGAACAGGGCGGAAGATATTATCAAATGTCTTGGCTGTGAGGGTGTCTTCTGTGTAGCACATGACATGCTTGAATGCATTGGGATACTTGGTCATAGCATCCAGTACACCTAGAGTTTTCAGCCCTTCCTTTAATCTGAAAAAGAATGGACATTTTAAGAATTAAAAACATAGGGCCTGATTCAGCTTACCATGTGCTATCTGCTTTCCATGCTCTATCTGCTTTTTAACACATGGACTATATACCGGGGACAAATGCCATTGAAATGTATGCAAATGACACTAGGAGGGAGGTATTTAATATTCAGAAGGGTGCTTCCTTCCACAGTTGCCTTACTGTGTGTTAAAAATAACAATTACTAAAACAATCATTTCGTACAAAATCACAAGATAAAAAGAGCAGACCACTGGAGTGAAGTCTGTGTGAAATATGGATATCGTACAGTGCCAGAGAACAAAGAGCCCAACCATAAACCGAGCCTGAACAAGCACATTGTTTTTAATGACCCCACTACAGCCCTCTTAAAAATGAAAAATAAACATCAAAATGAATTAAACATTAATTAAAAACCAATTACCTTTCATTTATAATGCAAAGCAAAGTTAACCAACAAACATAAAATCTACATTGCAGCTTTGCATTGTTTAATAAGAATTAAAAGCAGGGCCAAACGCAGGGCATGGCCGAGCAGAGCGGGGCAGAGCAGGGCAGAACGGCAGAACAGAGCCACGTAGGGGGCCAAGTGCACATGGCCGGGGATGGCCGAGCAGGACAGGGCAGGGCCGAGCAGAATGAGTGTACCTCTCAAATGCTGCCCGTGTTCTTCCAAAAATGTACCAATGTGCAGTTTCTTCAGCAATCTTGCGATAATCATCAGCATTACGGATAACTTTGTGTGTTCCAGCCAGCTGCATCAGAGTTTGGATTGGTTCAAATAAGTCTGCTGTGTTTGAATGTTCTTCCTGGTAAGTTAGAAGCTGTAAAAAATAAAAATGCAATTTGTCTTTATAAATCTTTCATATTACATTTTGCAAAGAAAAGACTACTTATATTCATTTCCAGGCAATCGGTTATGGAGTGAGATTACTGTCAAATATTTTGTACTATTTACAAGAATAAAAAAAAATATGACTATGAATCAAAAAAGCTACGAGTTGGATGGAGTGTGATATCACTGTCAAAAATACATCACAGAAGCCACAGATTGTTAATGGTGGGAACAATTGATTAGGACTTCTGAGCGTATAATCTTCATCCAAAATGTAGTTTTTTGTTTTTTTTTACTCGCACTCCTGTTTTTTTTTTTTTGTGGTCGTATTTACGATTCATAGTCGTATTTTTTATTCATAATGGTAAATACAAGTACATACTATTTTACAGTAATCTCACTCCATACCTGTGCAATATAACGTGAATAATTGTTCTAATCAATAGATACATTGATGAATAAGATTAGAAAAAGCTGTAAATATGATGGTAGATTACTTTTGCAAACACAATTGGCAAATATTTACCTTCTCCAGATAGTTCCTTATGTCCATATCAGGGATATCTTGCACTGCCACAAATGTGGACTCGGGTGTACTTGAAAGCGCCTCAAAAAGTACTGGTGATAAGAACTGTGGGCCAGGTCCACCATGAACCAGTGATGTTGCAATAGTCATACCCGCATAAAAATAGTCATCCGAGACCATCACTGAAATAAAGAATGTTAGACTTAGACAGACTGAAAACTTAATGATAAAGAATTAAAAAAGCATGGATTCATTACATCCACTAATGTAGTTTAGGAACTTGGCATGGTCTGGTCCCACAAAGAGGCTTCCTTGGTGCAAGGACTCCATTAGCATGGTTAAAAATTCTCTCCTTGGTCCTCCGAGGTCGACGGCTCCTTCGCTCACTCCTATATCGTCCATAAATTTCACCGAAAGCCTTTTGCAAGGTAAGAAAGTTTTTTTTTTAAAGCCTCGTTTCACTCCGTCCCATAGGTGATTCCGGCTGATATTAAACAGGGAGACATTTTCTGTATCAATCTGGGAGGCCAGCTCACAGAGAATATCCCCAATGTCTCTGGTGAAATAATAAGAAATATTAAAAGAAAATAATTATTTATTTTTAGCAGATATTATTGTATCAAATATCTTGTCAGAAACACTTGACTGTGATACTATAAATGTAAAAATCAAAGAAATACCTGACAAATAAAACTACATTAACTCATAAGAATATATACCTATACATCAAACTAAATGCCTATAAAAGGAAAGATAATAAAAAGTTGTCTTTAATTTTAAATGGTTTACAGATAAAAGCTACAATGGTCCCCCTTTTAACAGTTAAAATTTGAATGTATTACAAGTAGAGCCCTGCGTTTTATTCCAACCTGCACCGCAAGATGCCGATACAGTGTCCTCATGAAACTACCACTTAAGCAATTATTAACACTCACCCCATTGCGTTACTTTAATCAACTGAAACACGGTTTAAAAAAACAAGTAGCGAAAAACACAGGGCCCTGATTATAAGGAAGGAAGTATGAAACACAAATGCAACTTTACCGTTCATGGTGGGATGTTTCAATACCAGTGGAACGGGGTATTGGATCTTCAAAGCTTTCGCTGAGCTCTTCATCAACAAATAAAGCAGCATACTGCCATTCACTAGAAAATAGATTTGATAGGAGTCCAGGTATTGTGGCACCGATTTCACAGCATGACCTGCAAATCTGTTGCTATTCAAGAAAAACTATGACCTGTTGTGATATACTAATAGCTAAAGTCTTAATATTTGTAAAAATAAAAAACTAGCACTTTTTTTTTATCGTACAACTGGGACATAATACACAATCTGGATCAAATAAAGTGTAAGCACATTACTATAGTTGTGATTTCTTACCTTGGACAATCAAGAACCCTGGAAACTGTGGCATTTTCTTCTTCTGTTATGATAAGAGGCCCATCTGAACCTGCTGTCGAATATGGAGCATCTATGAGTTCTGAAGGAGCATCCTCAATGACCTGAAGAACTGTTACATTCAGGCTGTTCATTGGTGGACTGGAATCAGTCAAATCTATTTCAATATCATCATCATCATTATTTGACAGAGTACCTCTGTTCTTCTGCAAAAAAAAAAAATCTCCTGTAGTGAATTAAGTTTAGAAAACTAAAGTGCCTGAATTAGTTGCTTTTAAAAATAAATACAGTAAGACTGTGAATGAATGACTACAATCTTTAACAATTGCTATTTCTATATACTGTACATTCGAACAAATAGAAACAGTCATTGACTGTTACCTTTGCATTTGCAGGAACGACCAGCAGTTGTAAAGATGGACGAAGGTACACAGTTTTGTCCTTGAAAATGTTATTTAGTAACAGTCCATTCATCTTTTGGTCTCGCTCCAGACTTGGCTTTATTAATTTGTTGTGGAGTGTCACCATTATTTCAAATCTACAAGAATAGAGAATGCAAGCTAAAATATATCATGGTCTTAGGAAACCGAATACATCATAAGCTAAAGCACACTTCTTCAAAATGCAACATTATAATATATATTTAAATCTTAACTACCAATTATCATTATATTAACACAAATGATGAAGTGCTTATGTTTACAAAGACTGCCTTCCTTTACTCACTGAATGTTTTCTGTCAGGATTCTTTCAAAGACTGTGTGCAAGTGGTTTTGCACCTCATGTGGCTCCCACTCCTTCATAAATCTCACACCTAAAACCAGATGCCCTTGCTCTGCCAGGTATAAGCGTATTTTGCCTTTCGGGATGTCTGTGTCATTGGGACCCGTTAGTAGACAAACATCTTTGTGGAAAGGGCCACAAACATTTCTGGGTCTCTTTCTGTGCAAAATATATATATTTAAAAATGTTATGACCACTGCATTCATTATATTACTCAGGACTAACTAGCCTTAAAATAGGATTATCTACTCAAAATAGTATATTGTTTAGTATAATTCATGATATACCTATAAGGAAAGAGCAGCAGTGTGGAGTAGTGGTTAGGGCTCTGGGCTCTGGACTCTTGACCGGAGGGTCGTGGGTTCAATCCCCGGTGGGGACACTGCTGCTGTACCCTTGAGCAAGGTACTTTACCTAGATTGCTCTAGTAAAAACCCAACTGTATAAATGGGTAATTGTATATAAAAATGATGTGATATCTTGTAACAATTGTAAGTCGCCCTGGATAAGGACGTCAGCTAAGAAATTAATTAAAATATATACAGTAAAAGCAAAACATCAACCCAGTAGATTTAACATATATCACTTAATGGCAACTCGTTTATTTCTCATCTGTTCCTAAAGCAAACGGACATGCAGTTGTACAAACTACAATGATATGACAATGCCCATAAATTACTTCCATGAGCAGATTTTTAATTTTTTTGCATTGCAGGAAATGAAGATCTGGTTACATTTGCCTCATATTCACTTAATATTAATATAGCCTATATTAACCCCCCCCCCCCCCCCCCCCAAATATAATTCACTGCAGTAGTACTGGGTAATTGTATGTAAAAATAATACAATAATTATAAGTCGCCCTGGACAAAATATTTGCTTTCATGGAGGCCTTTTTTTTGGGGGGGGGGGTTGCAGTTAGCAGTTGAATTAAATTGAACAGTAGGCCTCATTATTAGAAATTAACTTACTAAAAGCTTTACAATTGTTGGTGCCATTGTAATCCTACCTTCCGTTTGTAATATGTAAATACAGCTACTAAAATACAAATACAGCTCGTAAATAATAAATACAAATAAAAGAAAGAATAATAGGCCTACATTTGTTATTATTAGTAGTACTAGAAGATGCCCTTACCCAGGGCGACTACAAAGCAAAGATAATGGGTATTAATTACTTTATTACTACTGTGTCCAAAACATTGCATTTGTACATTATTCTGTGTAATACGGGATGTTAAATCGGTTCTTTTACATCGTTTATTTATTTATTTATTTTATTTTATTTATCTTTTTGCATATACTAATGAGTAGACTTTCACTAGAGTAGAAGTATTAATCATGAGTTGGAGGTATGTATTTCTGAATCAAATTAAAATAGTCCTTAGCAGCATAACCTAAGAAATGAATTGCATATATGTTTTTAGAAATAATAATAATTACCTGGCCCTTCTATTTAAAATCCCTGGAACTGCTCCGGCTGTGATAAAGTTTCTTTGCATATTGAATGCAGGGGAATTATTTTGAGCGGGACGATCAGCGACCACATTCCGCCCTTGAAACAATTGACGAACTTCTTCATCAATAGTTGATGTCTCCTGTCTTGTAGTAGGCATACGATTGTTTTTACCATTCAGGGCACTTTCCAGGCGTTGAAGGATTTCCGGGTTGTTAATTATTTCTTCGGCGATTCCCCGGGCTACATTACTATTCGAATGTGAAGACATGTCTAGCTCCTTAGTTTTTTTTATCGCCTCCTCTGGCAAAATACGTTTGTGTGACGACAAAAGTAACCCCTCCCCTCTAGCAGCATAGCCTGCTGATTCCCTGCGCGCAGAAACGTGATTCCCTGCGCGCAGAAACGTGATTCCCTGCGCGCAGAAACGTGATTCCCTGCGCGCAGAAACCTGATTCCCTGCGCGCAGAAACGTGATTCCCTGCGCGCAGAAACCTGATTCCCTGCGCGCAGAAACGTGATTCCCTGCGCGCAGAAACCTGATTCCCTGCGCGCAGAAACGTGACCCATCACTCGCCGATTTTGACAGACTTTTGTCCGAAACGGCCCCTCATACAACACAAGTTACCTTAAGAGCCGGTACGATGCGGGCAATGGGTGAAGTTCGTCAGGAGTACTGCATAAAAAAACGAGTGTGTTGTGGTGGCAGTTGGTGATCAAAGAAATAAAACAAAATAAAATCAATAAATAATAATGTCATAGACTTAAAGTCATACCTTTGAAGTCATAATGCATTGCAAGTGTTATTAGGGAATGTTGTGCTATGTTTTCAAGCGCTTCAATGTGACAGCGGGTGCGTTCACGGAGATCAAGAGCAGCCAGCCGCCGCAGGGGAGGGATACCATGGTAAATAGGTTACCTATTTACCATGGTATCTCTCCCCTGGGTGCGTTGTGTTTTGGTGAGCATTAATGCAGGAAAGCAGCGGGCGGGATGGCGAGCTTGTCCTGCTGCTCCAACACAAGTTACCTTAAGAGCCGGTACGATGCGGGCAATGGGTGAAGTTCGTCAGGAGTACTGCATAAAAAAACGAGTGTGTTGTCGTGGCAGTTGGTGATCAAAGAAATAAAACAAAATAAAATCAATAAATAATAATGTCATAGACTTAAAGTCATACCTTTGAAGTCATAATGCATTGCCAGTGTTATTAGGGAATGTTGTGCTGTGTTTTCAAGCGCTTCAATGTGCTGCTCTGCAAGGTTTGGAGACAGCGGGTGCGTTCACGGAGATCAAGAGCAGCCGGCGCAAAACACAAGGCACCCAGGGGAGAGATACCATGGTAAATAGGTTACATATTTACCTATTTTTGTTTTGGCGAACGGTTTTGGTGAGCAATAATGCAGGAAAGCAGCGGGCGGGATGGCGAGCTTGTCCTGCTGCTCCAACACAAGCTACCTTAAGAGCCGGTACGATGCGGTCAATTGGTGAAGTTCGTCAGGAGTACTGCATAAAAAAAACGAGTGTGTTGTCGTGGCAGTTGGTGATCAAAGAAATAAAACAAAATAAAATCAATAAATAATAATGTCATAGACTTAAAGTCATACCTTTGAAGTCATAATGCATTGCAAGTGTTATTAGGGAATGTTGTGCTGTGTTTTCAAGCGCTTCAATGTGACAGCGGGTGCGTTCACGGAGATCAAGAGCAGCCAGCCGCCGCAGGGGAGGGATACCATGGTAAATAGGTTACCTATTTACCATGGTATCTCTCCCCTGGGTGCGTTGTGTTTTGGTGAGCATTAATGCAGGAAAGCAGCGGGCGGGATGGCGAGCTTGTCCTGCTGCTCCAACACAAGCTAGCTTAAGAGCCGGTACGATGCGGTCAATTGGTGAAGTTCGTCAGGAGTACTGCATAAAAAAACGAGTGTGTTGTCGTGTCAGTTGGTGATCAAAGAAATAAAACAAAATAAAATCAATAAATAATAATGTCATAGACTTAAAGTCATACCTTTGAAGTCATAATGCATTGCAAGTGTTATTAGGGAATGTTGTGCTGTGTTTTCAAGCGCTTCAATGTGACAGCGGGTGCGTTCACGGAGATCAAGAGCAGCCGGAGATCAAGAGCAGCCGCCGCAGGGGAGGGATACCATGGTAAATAGGTTACCTATTTACCATGGTATCTCTCCCCTGGGTGCGTTGTGTTTTGGTGAGCATTAATGCAGGAAAGCAGCGGGCGGGATGGCGAGCTTGTCCTGCTGCTCCAACACAAGCTAGCTTAAGAGCCGGTACGATGCAGGCAATGGGTGAAGTTCGTCAGGAGTACTGCATAAAAAAACGAGTGTGTTGTCGTGGCAGTTGGTGATCAAAGAAATAAAACAAAATAAAATCAATAAATAATAATGTCATAGACTTAAAGCCATACCTTTGAAGTCATTATGCATTGCAAGTGTTATTAGAGAATGTTGTGCTGTGTTTTCAAGCGCTTCAATGTGCTGCTCTGCAAGGTTTGGAGACAGCGGGTGCGTTCACGGAGATGAAGAGCAGCCGGCGCAAAACACAAGGCACCCAGGGGAGAGATACCATGGTAAATAGGTTACTTATTTACCTATTTTTGTTTCGGCGAACGGTTTTGGTGAGCAGTAATGCAGGAAAGCAGCGGGCGGGATGGCGAGCTTGTCCTGCTGCTCCAACACAAGTTACCTTAAGAGCCGGTACGATGCGGGCAATTGGTGAAGTTCGTCAGGAGTACTGCATAAAAAAACGAGTGTGTTGTCGTGGCAGTTGGTGATCAAAGAAATAAAACAAAATAAAATCAATAAATAATAATGTCATAGACTTAAAGTCATACCTTTGAAGTCATAATGCATTGCAAGTGTTATTAGGGAATGTTGTGCTGTGTTTTCAAGCGCTTCAATGTGACAGCGGGTGCGTTCACGGAGATCAAGAGCAGCCAGCCGCCGCAGGGGAGGGATACCATGGTAAATAGGTTACCTATTTACCATGGTATCTCTCCCCTGGGTGCGTTGTGTTTTGGTGAGCATTAATGCAGGAAAGCAGCGGGCGGGATGGCGAGCTTGTCCTGCTGCTCCAACACAAGTTACCTTAAGAGCCGGTACGATGCGGGCAATGGGTGAAGTTCGTCAGGAGTACTGCATAAAAAAACGAGTGTGTTATGGTGGCAGTTGGTGATCAAAGAAATAAAACAAAATAAAATCAATAAATAATAATGTCATAGACTTAAAGTCATACCTTTGAAGTCATAATGCATTGCAAGTGTTATTAGGGAATGTTGTGCTGTGTTTTCAAGCGCTTCAATGTGACAGCGGGTGCGTTCACTGAGATCAAGAGCAGCCAGCCGCCGCAGGGGAGGGATACCATGGTAAATAGGTTACCTATTTACCATGGTATCTCTCCCCTGGGTGCGTTGTGTTTTGGTGAGCATTAATGCAGGAAAGCAGCGGGCGGGATGGCGAGCTTGTCCTGCTGCTCCAACACAAGTTACCTTAAGAGCCGGTACGATGCGGGCAATGGGTGAAGTTCGTCAGGAGTACTGCATAAAAAAACGAGTGTGTTGTGGTGGCAGTTGGTGATCAAAGAAATAAAACAAAATAAAATCAATAAATAATAATGTCATAGACTTAAAGTCATACCTTTGAAGTCATAATGCATTGCAAGTGTTATTAGGGAATGTTGTGCTGTGTTTTCAAGCGCTTCAATGTGCTGCTCTGCAAGGTTTGGAGACAGCGGGTGCGTTCACGGAGATCAAGAGCAGCCGGCGCAAAGCACAAGGCACCCAGGGGAGAGATACCATGGTAAATAGGTTACATATTTACCTATTTTTGTTTCGGCGAACGGTTTTGGTGAGCAATAATGCAGGAAAGCAGCGGGCGGGATGGCGAGCTTGTCCTGCTGCTCCAACACAAGCTACCTTAAGAGCCGGTACGATGCGGTCAATTGGTGAAGTTCGTCAGGAGTACTGCATAAAAAAAACGAGTGTGTTGTCGTGGCAGTTGGTGATCAAAGAAATAAAACAAAATAAAATCAATAAATAATAATGTCATAGACTTAAAGTCATACCTTTGAAGTCATAATGCATTGCAAGTGTTATTAGGGAATGTTGTGCTGTGTTTTCAAGCGCTTCAATGTGACAGCGGGTGCGTTCACGGAGATCAAGAGCAGCCAGCCGCCGCAGGGGAGGGATACCATGGTAAATAGGTTACCTATTTACCATGGTATCTCTCCCCTGGGTGCGTTGTGTTTTGGTGAGCATTAATGCAGGAAAGCAGCGGGCGGGATGGCGAGCTTGTCCTGCTGCTCCAACACAAGTTACCTTAAGAGCCGGTACGATGCGGGCAATGGGTGAAGTTCGTCAGGAGTACTGCATCAAAAAACGAGTGTGTTATGGTGGCAGTTGGTGATCAAAGAAATAAAACAAAATAAAATCAATAAATAATAATGTCATAGACTTAAAGTCATACCTTTGAAGTCATAATGCATTGCAAGTGTTATTAGGGAATGTTGTGCTGTGTTTTCAAGCGCTTCAATGTGACAGCGGGTGCGTTCACGGAGATCAAGAGCAGCCAGCCGCCGCAGGGGAGGGATACCATGGTAAATAGGTTACCTATTTACCATGGTATCTCTCCCCTGGGTGCGTTGTGTTTTGGTGAGCATTAATGCAGGAAAGCAGCGGGCGGGATGGCGAGCTTGTCCTGCTGCTCCAACACAAGTTACCTTAAGAGCCGGTACGATGCGGGCAATGGGTGAAGTTCGTCAGGAGTACTGCATAAAAAAACGAGTGTGTTGTGGTGGCAGTTGGTGATCAAAGAAATAAAACAAAATAAAATCAATAAATAATAATGTCATAGACTTAAAGTCATACCTTTGAAGTCATAATGCATTGCAAGTGTTATTAGGGAATGTTGTGCTGTGTTTTCAAGCGCTTCAATGTGCTGCTCTGCAAGGTTTGGAGACAGCGGGTGCGTTCACGGAGATCAAGAGCAGCCGGCGCAAAGCACAAGGCACCCAGGGGAGAGATACCATGGTAAATAGGTTACATATTTACCTATTTTTGTTTCGGCGAACGGTTTTGGTGAGCAATAATGCAGGAAAGCAGCGGGCGGGATGGCGAGCTTGTCCTGCTGCTCCAACACAAGCTACCTTAAGAGCCGGTACGATGCGGTCAATTGGTGAAGTTCGTCAGGAGTACTGCATAAAAAAAACGAGTGTGTTGTCGTGGCAGTTGGTGATCAAAGAAATAAAACAAAATAAAATCAATAAATAATAATGTCATAGACTTAAAGTCATACCTTTGAAGTCATAATGCATTGCAAGTGTTATTAGGGAATGTTGTGCTGTGTTTTCAAGCGCTTCAATGTGCTGCTCTGCAAGGTTTGGAGACAGCGGGTGCGTTCACGGAGATCAAGAGCAGCCGGCGCAAAGCACAAGGCACCCAGGGGAGAGATACCATGGTAAATAGGTTACATATTTACCTATTTTTGTTTCGGCGAACGGTTTTGGTGAGCAATAATGCAGGAAAGCAGCGGGCGGGATGGCGAGCTTGTCCTGCTGCTCCAACACAAGCTACCTTAAGAGCCGGTACGATGCGGTCAATTGGTGAAGTTCGTCAGGAGTACTGCATAAAAAAAACGAGTGTGTTGTCGTGGCAGTTGGTGATCAAAGAAATAAAACAAAATAAAATCAATAAATAATAATGTCATAGACTTAAAGTCATACCTTTGAAGTCATAATGCATTGCAAGTGTTATTAGGGAATGTTGTGCTGTGTTTTCAAGCGCTTCAATGTGACAGCGGGTGCGTTCACGGAGATCAAGAGCAGCCGGAGATCAAGAGCAGCCGCCGCAGGGGAGGGATACCATGGTAAATAGGTTACCTATTTACCATGGTATCTCTCCCCTGGGTGCGTTGTGTTTTGGTGAGCATTAATGCAGGAAAGCAGCGGGCGGGATGGCGAGCTTGTCCTGCTGCTCCAACACAAGTTACCTTAAGAGCCGGTACGATGCGGGCAATGGGTGAAGTTCGTCAGGAGTACTGCATAAAAAAACGAGTGTGTTGTGGTGGCAGTTGGTGATCAAAGAAATAAAACAAAATAAAATCAATAAATAATAATGTCATAGACTTAAAGTCATACCTTTGAAGTCATAATGCATTGCAAGTGTTATTAGGGAATGTTGTGCTGTGTTTTCAAGCGCTTCAATGTGCTGCTCTGCAAGGTTTGGAGACAGCGGGTGCGTTCACGGAGATCAAGAGCAGCCGGCGCAAAACACAAGGCACCCAGGGGAGAGATACCATGGTAAATAGGTTACATATTTACCTATTTTTGTTTCGGCGAACGGTTTTGGTGAGCAATAATGCAGGAAAGCAGCGGGCGGGATGGCGAGCTTGTCCTGCTGCTCCAACACAAGCTACCTTAAGAGCCGGTAGGATGCGGTCAATTGGTGAAGTTCGTCAGGAGTACTGCATAAAAAAACGAGTGTGTTGTCGTGGCAGTTGGTGATCAAAGAAATAAAACAAAATAAAATCAATAAATAATAATGTCATAGACTTAAAGTCATACCTTTGAAGTCATAATGCATTGCAAGTGTTATTAGGGAATGTTGTGCTGTGTTTTCAAGCGCTTCAATGTGACAGCGGGTGCGTTCACGGAGATCAAGAGCAGCCAGCCGCCGCAGGGGAGGGATACCATGGTAAATAGGTTACCTATTTACCATGGTATCTCTCCCCTGGGTGCGTTGTGTTTTGGTGAGCATTAATGCAGGAAAGCAGCGGGCGGGATGGCGAGCTTGTCCTGCTGCTCCAACACAAGTTACCTTAAGAGCCGGTACGATGCGGGCAATGGGTGAAGTTCGTCAGGAGTACTGCATAAAAAAACGAGTGTGTTATGGTGGCAGTTGGTGATCAAAGAAATAAAACAAAATAAAATCAATAAATAATAATGTCATAGACTTAAAGTCATACCTTTGAAGTCATAATGCATTGCAAGTGTTATTAGGGAATGTTGTGCTGTGTTTTCAAGCGCTTCAATGTGACAGCGGGTGCGTTCACGGAGATCAAGAGCAGCCAGCCGCCGCAGGGGAGGGATACCATGGTAAATAGGTTACCTATTTACCATGGTATCTCTCCCCTGGGTGCGTTGTGTTTTGGTGAGCATTAATGCAGGAAAGCAGCGGGCGGGATGGCGAGCTTGTCCTGCTGCTCCAACACAAGCTACCTTAAGAGCCGGTACGATGCGGTCAATTGGTGAAGTTCGTCAGGAGTACTGCATAAAAAAAACGAGTGTGTTGTCGTGGCAGTTGGTGATCAAAGAAATAAAACAAAATAAAATCAATAAATAATAATGTCATAGACTTAAAGTCATACCTTTGAAGTCATAATGCATTGCAAGTGTTATTAGGGAATGTTGTGCTGTGTTTTCAAGCGCTTCAATGTGCTGCTCTGCAAGGTTTGGAGACAGCGGGTGCGTTCACGGAGATCAAGAGCAGCCGGCGCAAAGCACAAGGCACCCAGGGGAGAGATACCATGGTAAATAGGTTACATATTTACCTATTTTTGTTTCGGCGAACGGTTTTGGTGAGCAATAATGCAGGAAAGCAGCGGGCGGGATGGCGAGCTTGTCCTGCTGCTCCAACACAAGCTACCTTAAGAGCCGGTACGATGCGGTCAATTGGTGAAGTTCGTCAGGAGTACTGCATAAAAAAAACGAGTGTGTTGTCGTGGCAGTTGGTGATCAAAGAAATAAAACAAAATAAAATCAATAAATAATAATGTCATAGACTTAAAGTCATACCTTTGAAGTCATAATGCATTGCAAGTGTTATTAGGGAATGTTGTGCTGTGTTTTCAAGCGCTTCAATGTGACAGCGGGTGCGTTCACGGAGATCAAGAGCAGCCGGAGATCAAGAGCAGCCGCCGCAGGGGAGGGATACCATGGTAAATAGGTTACCTATTTACCATGGTATCTCTCCCCTGGGTGCGTTGTGTTTTGGTGAGCATTAATGCAGGAAAGCAGCGGGCGGGATGGCGAGCTTGTCCTGCTGCTCCAACACAAGTTACCTTAAGAGCCGGTACGATGCGGGCAATGGGTGAAGTTCGTCAGGAGTACTGCATAAAAAAACGAGTGTGTTGTGGTGGCAGTTGGTGATCAAAGAAATAAAACAAAATAAAATCAATAAATAATAATGTCATAGACTTAAAGTCATACCTTTGAAGTCATAATGCATTGCAAGTGTTATTAGGGAATGTTGTGCTGTGTTTTCAAGCGCTTCAATGTGCTGCTCTGCAAGGTTTGGAGACAGCGGGTGCGTTCACGGAGATCAAGAGCAGCCGGCGCAAAACACAAGGCACCCAGGGGAGAGATACCATGGTAAATAGGTTACATATTTACCTATTTTTGTTTCGGCGAACGGTTTTGGTGAGCAATAATGCAGGAAAGCAGCGGGCGGGATGGCGAGCTTGTCCTGCTGCTCCAACACAAGCTACCTTAAGAGCCGGTAGGATGCGGTCAATTGGTGAAGTTCGTCAGGAGTACTGCATAAAAAAACGAGTGTGTTGTCGTGGCAGTTGGTGATCAAAGAAATAAAACAAAATAAAATCAATAAATAATAATGTCATAGACTTAAAGTCATACCTTTGAAGTCATAATGCATTGCAAGTGTTATTAGGGAATGTTGTGCTGTGTTTTCAAGCGCTTCAATGTGACAGCGGGTGCGTTCACGGAGATCAAGAGCAGCCAGCCGCCGCAGGGGAGGGATACCATGGTAAATAGGTTACCTATTTACCATGGTATCTCTCCCCTGGGTGCGTTGTTTTTTGGTGAGCATTAATGCAGGAAAGCAGCGGGCGGGATGGCGAGCTTGTCCTGCTGCTCCAACACAAGTTACCTTAAGAGCCGGTACGATGCGGGCAATGGGTGAAGTTCGTCAGGAGTACTGCATAAAAAAAATGAGTGTGTTGTGGTGGCAGTTGGTGATCAAAGAAATAAAACAAAATAAAATCAATAAATAATAATGTCATAGACTTAAAGTCATACCTTTGAAGTCATAATGCATTGCAAGTGTTATTAGGGAATGTTGTGCTGTGTTTTCAAGCGCTTCAATGTGCTGCTCTGCAAGGTTTGGACACAGTGGGTGCGTTCACGGAGATCAAGAGCAGCCGGCGCAAAACACAAGGCACCCAGGGGAGAGATACCATGGTAAATAGGTTACATATTTACCTATTTTTGTTTCGGCGAACGGTTTTGGTGAGCAATAATGCAGGAAAGCAGCGGGCGGGATGGCGAGCTTGTCCTGCTGCTCCAACAGAAGCTACCTTAAGAGCCGGTACGATGCGGTCAATTGGTGAAGTTCGTCAGGAGTACTGCATAAAAAAACGAGTGTGTTGTCGTGGCAGTTGGTGATCAAAGAAATAAAACAAAATAAAATCAATAAATAATAATGTCATAGACTTAAAGTCATACCTTTGAAGTCATAATGCATTGCAAGTGTTATTAGGGAATGTTGTGCTGTGTTTTCAAGCGCTTCAATGTGACAGCGGGTGCGTTCACGGAGATCAAGAGCAGCCGGAGATCAAGAGCAGCCGCCGCAGGGGAGGGATACCATGGTAAATAGGTTACCTATTTACCATGGTATCTCTCCCCTGGGTGCGTTGTGTTTTGGTGAGCATTAATGCAGGAAAGCAGCGGGCGGGATGGCGAGCTTGTCCTGCTGCTCCAACACAAGCTAGCTTAAGAGCCGGTACGATGCGGTCAATTGGTGAAGTTCGTCAGGAGTACTGCATAAAAAAACGAGTGTGTTGTCGTGGCAGTTGGTGATCAAAGAAATAAAACAAAATAAAATCAATAAATAATAATGTCATAGACTTAAAGCCATACCTTTGAAGTCATTATGCATTGCAAGTGTTATTAGAGAATGTTGTGCTGTGTTTTCAAGCGCTTCAATGTGCTGCTCTGCAAGGTTTGGAGACAGCGGGTGCGTTCACGGAGATGAAGAGCAGCCGGCGCAAAACACAAGGCACCCAGGGGAGAGATACCATGGTAAATAGGTTACTTATTTACCTATTTTTGTTTCGGCGAACGGTTTTGGTGAGCAGTAATGCAGGAAAGCAGCGGGCGGGATGGCGAGCTTGTCCTGCTGCTCCAACACAAGTTACCTTAAGAGCCGGTACGATGCGGGCAATTGGTGAAGTTCGTCAGGAGTACTGCATAAAAAAACGAGTGTGTTGTCGTGGCAGTTGGTGATCAAAGAAATAAAACAAAATAAAATCAATAAATAATAATGTCATAGACTTAAAGTCATACCTTTGAAGTCATAATGCATTGCAAGTGTTATTAGGGAATGTTGTGCTGTGTTTTCAAGCGCTTCAATGTGCTGCTCTGCAAGGTTTGGAGACAGCGGGTGCGTTCACGGAGATCAAGAGCAGCCGGCGCAAAACACAAGGCACCCAGGGGAGAGATACCATGGTAAATAGGTTACATATTTACCTATTTTTGTTTCGGCGAACGGTTTTGGTGAGCAATAATGCAGGAAAGCAGCGGGCGGGATGGCGAGCTTGTCCTGCTGCTCCAACACAAGCTACCTTAAGAGCCGGTACGATGCGGTCAATTGGTGAAGTTCGTCAGGAGTACTGCATAAAAAAACGAGTGTGTTGTCGTGGCAGTTGGTGATCAAAGAAATAAAACAAAATAAAATCAATAAATAATAATGTCATAGACTTAAAGTCATACCTTTGAAGTCATAATGCATTGCAAGTGTTATTAGGGAATGTTGTGCTGTGTTTTCAAGCGCTTCAATGTGACAGCGGGTGCGTTCACGGAGATCAAGAGCAGCCAGCCGCCGCAGGGGAGGGATACCATGGTAAATAGGTTACCTATTTACCATGGTATCTCTCCCCTGGGTGCGTTGTGTTTTGGTGAGCATTAATGCAGGAAAGCAGCGGGCGGGATGGCGAGCTTGTCCTGCTGCTCCAACAGAAGTTACCATAAGAGCCGGTACGATGCGGGCAATGGGTGAAGTTCGTCAGGAGTACTGCATAAAAAAACGAGTGTGTTGTGGTGGCAGTTGGTGATCAAAGAAATAAAACAAAATAAAATCAATAAATAATAATGTCATAGACTTAAAGTCATACCTTTGAAGTCATAATGCATTGCCAGTGTTATTAGAGAATGTTGTGCTGTGTTTTCAAGCGCTTCAATGTGCTGCTCTGCAAGGTTTGGAGACAGCGGGTGCGTTCACGGAGATCAAGAGCAGCCGGCGCAAAACACAAGGCACCCAGGGGAGAGATACCATGGTAAATAGGTTACATATTTACCTATTTTTGTTTCGGCGAACGGTTTTGGTGAGCAATAATGCAGGAAAGCAGCGGGCGGGATGGCGAGCTTGTCCTGCTGCTCCAACAGAAGCTACCTTAAGAGCCGGTACGATGCGGTCAATTGGTGAAGTTCGTCAGGAGTACTGCATAAAAAAACGAGTGTGTTGTCGTGGCAGTTGGTGATCAAAGAAATAAAACAAAATAAAATCAATAAATAATAATGTCATAGACTTAAAGTCATACCTTTGAAGTCATAATGCATTGCAAGTGTTATTAGGGAATGTTGTGCTGTGTTTTCAAGCGCTTCAATGTGACAGCGGGTGCGTTCACGGAGATCAAGAGCAGCCAGCCGCCGCAGGGGAGGGATACCATGGTAAATAGGTTACCTATTTACCATGGTATCTCTCCCCTGGGTGCGTTGTTTTTTGGTGAGCATTAATGCAGGAAAGCAGCGGGCGGGATGGCGAGCTTGTCCTGCTGCTCCAACACAAGTTACCTTAAGAGCCGGTACGATGCGGGCAATGGGTGAAGTTCGTCAGGAGTACTGCATAAAAAAACGAGTGTGTTGTGGTGGCAGTTGGTGATCAAAGAAATAAAACAAAATAAAATCAATAAATAATAATGTCATAGACTTAAAGTCATACCTTTGAAGTCATAATGCATTGCAAGTGTTATTAGGGAATGTTGTGCTGTGTTTTCAAGCGCTTCAATGTGCTGCTCTGCAAGGTTTGGAGACAGCGGGTGCGTTCACGGAGATCAAGAGCAGCCGGCGCAAAACACAAGGCACCCAGGGGAGAGATACCATGGTAAATAGGTTACATATTTACCTATTTTTGTTTCGGCGAACGGTTTTGGTGAGCAATAATGCAGGAAAGCAGCGGGCGGGATGGCGAGCTTGTCCTGCTGCTCCAACAGAAGCTACCTTAAGAGCCGGTACGATGCGGTCAATTGGTGAAGTTCGTCAGGAGTACTGCATAAAAAAACGAGTGTGTTGTCGTGGCAGTTGGTGATCAAAGAAATAAAACAAAATAAAATCAATAAATAATAATGTCATAGACTTAAAGTCATACCTTTGAAGTCATAATGCATTGCAAGTGTTATTAGGGAATGTTGTGCTGTGTTTTCAAGCGCTTCAATGTGACAGCGGGTGCGTTCAGGGAGATCAAGAGCAGCCGGAGATCAAGAGCAGCCGCCGCAGGGGAGGGATACAATGGTAAATAGGTTACCTATTTACCATGGTATCTCTCCCCTGGGTGCGTTGTGTTTTGGTGAGCATTAATGCAGGAAAGCAGCGGGCGGGATGGCGAGCTTGTCCTGCTGCTCCAACACAAGCTACCTTAAGAGCCGGTACGATGCGGTCAATTGGTGAAGTTCGTCAGGAGTACTGCATAAAAAAAACGAGTGTGTTGTCGTGGCAGTTGGTGATCAAAGAAATAAAACAAAATAAAATCAATAAATAATAATGTCATAGATTTAAAGTCATACCTTTGAAGTCATAATGCATTGCAAGTGTTATTAGGGAATGTTGTGCTGTGTTTTCAAGCGCTTCAATGTGACAGCGGGTGCGTTCACGGAGATCAAGAGCAGCCGGAGATCAAGAGCAGCCGCCGCAGGGGAGGGATACCATGGTAAATAGGTTACCTATTTACCATGGTATCTCTCCCCTGGGTGCGTTGTGTTTTGGTGAGCATTAATGCAGGAAAGCAGCGGGCGGGATGGCGAGCTTGTCCTGCTGCTCCAACACAAGCTAGCTTAAGAGCCGGTACGATGCGGTCAATTGGTGAAGTTCGTCAGGAGTACTGCATAAAAAAACGAGTGTGTTGTCGTGGCAGTTGTTGATCAAAGAAATAAAACAAAATAAAATCAATAAATAATAATGTCATAGACTTAACGTCATACCTTTGAAGTCATAATGCATTGCAAGTGTTATTAGGGAATGTTGTGCTGTGTTATCAAGCGCTTCAATGTGACAGCGGGTGCGTTCACGGAGATCAAGAGCAGCCGGAGATCAAGAGCAGCCGCCACAGGGGAGGGATACCATGGTAAATAGGTTACCTATTTACCATGGTATCTCTCCCCTGGGTGCGTTGTGTTTTGGTGAGCATTAATGCAGGAAAGCAGCGGGCGGGATGGCGAGCTTGTCCTGCTGCTCCAACACAAGCTAGCTTAAGAGCCGGTACGATGCGTGCAATGGGTGAAGTTCGTCAGGAGTACTGCATAAAAAAACGAGTGTGTTGTCGTGGCAGTTGGTGATCAAAGAAATAAAACAAAATAAAATCAATAAATAATAATGTCATAGACTTATAGCCATACCTTTGAAGTCATTATGCATTGCAAGTGTTATTAGAGAATGTTGTGCTGTGTTTTCAAGCGCTTCAATGTGCTGCTCTGCAAGGTTTGGAGACAGCGGGTGCGTTCACGGAGATCAAGAGCAGTCGGCGCAAAACACAAGGCACCCAGGGGAGAGATACCATGGTAAATAGGTTACATATTTACCTATTTTTGTTTCGGCAAACGGTTTTGGTGAGCAATAATGCAGGAAAGCAGCGGGCGGGATGGCGAGCTTGTCCTGCTGCTCCAACACAAGCTACCTTAAGAGCCGGTACGATGCGGTCAATTGGTGAAGTTCGTCAGGAGTACTGCATACAAAAACGAGTGTGTTGTCGTGGCAGTTGGTGATCAAAGAAATAAAACAAAATAAAATCAATAAATAACAATGTCATAGACTTAAAGTCATACCTTTGAAGTCATAATGCATTGCAAGTGTTATTAGGGAATGTTGTGCTGTGTTTTCAAGCGCTTCAATGTGACAGTGGGTGCGTTCACGGAGATAAAGAGCAGCCGGAGATCAAGAGCAGCCGCCGCAGGGGAGGGATACCATGGTAAATAGGTTACCTATTTACCATGGTATCTCTCCCCTGGGTGCGTTGTGTTTTGGTGAGCATTAATGCAGGAAAGCAGCGGGCGGGATGGCGAGCTTGTCCTGCTGCTCCAACACAAGCTAGCTTAAGAGCCGGTACGATGCAGGCAATGGGTGAAGTTCGTCAGGAGTACTGCATAAAAAAACGAGTGTGTTGTCGTGGCAGTTGGTGATCAAAGAAATAAAACAAAATAAAATCAATAAATAATAATGTCATAGACTTAAAGCCATACCTTTGAAGTCATTATGCATTGCAAGTGTTATTAGAGAATGTTGTGCTGTGTTTTCAAGCGCTTCAATGTGTTGCTCTGCAAGGTTTGGAGACAGCGGGTGCGTTCACGGAGATGAAGAGCAGCCGGCGCAAAACACAAGGCACCCAGGGGAGAGATACCATGGTAAATAGGTTACTTATTTACCTATTTTTGTTTCGGCGAACGGTTTTGGTGAGCAGTAATGCAGGAAAGCAGCGGGCGGGATGGCGAGCTTGTCCTGCTGCTCCAACACAAGTTACCTTAAGAGCCGGTACGATGCGGGCAATTGGTGAAGTTCGTCAGGAGTACTGCATAAAAAAACGAGTGTGTTGTGGTGGCAGTTGGTGATCAAACAAATAAAACAAAATAAAATCAATAAATAATAATGTCATAGACTTAAAGTCATACCTTTGAAGTCATAATGCATTGCAAGTGTTATTAGGGAATGTTGTGCTGTGTTTTCAAGCGCTTCAATGTGCTGCTCTGCAAGGTTTGGAGACAGCGGGTGCGTTCACGGAGATAAAGAGCAGCCGGCGCAAAACACAAGGCACCCAGGGGAGAGATACCATGGTAAATAGGTTACATATTTACCTATTTTTGTTTCGGCGAACGGTTTTGGTGAGCAATAATGCAGGAAAGCAGCGGGCGGGATGGCGAGCTTGTCCTGCTGCTCCAACAGAAGCTACCTTAAGAGCCGGTACGATGCGGTCAATTGGTGAAGTTCGTCAGGAGTACTGCATAAAAAAACGAGTGTGTTGTCGTGGCAGTTGGTGATCAAAGAAATAAAACAAAATAAAATCAATAAATAATAATGTCATAGACTTAAAGTCATACCTTTGAAGTCATAATGCATTGCAAGTGTTATTAGGGAATGTTGTGCTGTGTTTTCAAGCGCTTCAATGTGACAGCGGGTGCGTTCACGGAGATCAAGAGCAGCCAGCCGCCGCAGGGGAGGGATACCATGGTAAATAGGTTACCTATTTACCATGGTATCTCTCCCCTGGGTGCGTTGTGTTTTGGTGAGCATTAATGCAGGAAAGCAGCGGGCGGGATGGCGAGCTTGTCCTGCTGCTCCAACACAAGTTACCTTAAGAGCCGGTACGATGCGGGCAATGGGTGAAGTTCGTCAGGAGTACTGCATAAAAAAACGAGTGTGTTGTGGTGGCAGTTGGTGATCAAAGAAATAAAACAAAATAAAATCAATAAGTCATAATGCATTGCAAGTGTTATTAGGGAATGTTGTGCTGTGTTTTCAAGCGCTTCAATGTGCTGCTCTGCAAGGTTTGGAGACAGCGGGTGCGTTCACGGAGATCAAGAGCAGCCGGCGCAAAACACAAGGCACCCAGGGGAGAGATACCATGGTAAATAGGTTACATATTTACCTATTTTTGTTTCGGCGAATGGTTTTGGTGAGCAATAATGCAGGAAAGCAGCGGGCGGGATGGCGAGCTTGTCCTGCTGCTCCAACAGAAGCTACCTTAAGAGCCGGTACGATGCGGTCAATTGGTGAAGTTCGTCAGGAGTACTGCATAAAAAAACGAGTGTGTTGTCGTGGCAGTTGGTGATCAAAGAAATAAAACAAAATAAAATCAATAAATAATAATGTCATAGACTTAAAGTCATACCTTTGAAGTCATAATGCATTGCAAGTGTTATTAGGGAATGTTGTGCTGTGTTTTCAAGCGCTTCAATGTGACAGCGGGTGCGTTCACGGAGATCAAGAGCAGCCGGAGATCAAGAGCAGCCGCCGCAGGGGAGGGATACCATGGTAAATAGGTTACCTATTTACCATGGTATCTCTCCCCTGGGTGCGTTGTGTTTTGGTGAGCATTAATGCAGGAAAGCAGCGGGCGGGATGGCGAGCTTGGCCTGCTGCTCCAACACAAGCTAGCTTAAGAGCCGGTACGATGCGTGCAATGGGTGAAGTTCGTCAGGAGTACTGCATAAAAAAACGAGTGTGTTGTCGTGGCAGTTGTGATCAAAGAAATAAAACAAAATAAAATCAATAAATAATAATGTCATAGACTTAAAGTCATACCTTTGAAGTCATAATGCATTGCAAGTGTTATTAGGGAAAGTTGTGCTGTTTTTTCAAGCGCTTCAATGTGCTGCTCTGCAAGGTTTGGAGACAGCGGGTGCGTTCACGGAGATCAAGAGCAGCCGGCGCAAAACACAAGGCACCCAGGGGAGAGATACCATGGTAAATAGGTTACATATTTACCTATTTTTGTTTCGGCGAACGGTTTTGGTGAGCAATAATGCAGGAAAGCAGCGGGCGGGATGGTGAGCTTGTCCTGCTGCTCCAACAGAAGCTACCTTAAGAGCCGGTACGATGCGGTCAATTGGTGAAGTTCGTCAGGAGTACTGCATACAAAAACGAGTGTGTTGTCGTGGCAGTTGGTGATCAAAGAAATAAAACAAAATAAAATCAATAAATAATAATGTCATAGACTTAAAGTCATACCTTTGAAGTCATAATGCATTGCAAGTGTTATTAGGGAATGTTGTGCTGTGTTTTCAAGCGCTTCAATGTGACAGCGGGTGCGTTCACGGAGATAAAGAGCAGCCGGAGATCAAGAGCAGCCGCCGCAGAGGAGGGATACCATGGTAAATAGGTTACCTATTTACCATGGTATCTCTCCCCTGGGTGCGTTGTGTTTTGGTGAGCATTAATGCAGGAAAGCAGCGGGCGGGATGGCGAGCTTGTCCTGCTGCTCCAACACAAGCTAGCTTAAGAACCGGTACGATGCGTGCAATGGGTGAAGTTCGTCAGGAGTACTGCATAAAAAAACGAGTGTGTTGTCGTGGCAGTTGGTGATCAAAGAAATAAAACATAATAAAATCAATAAATAATAATGTCATAGACTTAAAGTCATACCTTTGAAGTCATAATGCATTGCAAGTGTTATTAGGGAATGTTGTGCTGTGTTTTCAAGCGCTTCAATGTGCTGCTCTGCAAGGTTTGGAGACAGCGGGTGCGTTCACGGAGATCAAGAGCAGCCGGCGCAACACACAAGGCACACAGGGGAGAGATACCATGGTAAATAGGTTACATATTTACCTATTTTTGTTTCGGCGAACGGTTTTGGTGAGCAATAATGCAGGAAAGCAGCGGGCGGGATGGCGAGCTTGTCCTGCTGCTCCAACACAAGCTACCTTAAGAGCCGGTACGATGCGGTCAATTGGTGAAGTTCGTCAGGAGTACTGCATAAAAAAACGAGTGTGTTGTCGTGGCAGTTGGTGATCAAAGAAATAAAACAAAATAAAATCAATAAATAATAATGTCATAGACTTAAAGTCATACCTTTGAAGTCATAATGCATTGCAAGTGTTAATAGGGAATGTTGTGCTGTGTTTTCAAGCGCTTCAATGTGACAGCGGGTGCGTTCACGGAGATCAAGAGCAGCCAGCCGCCGCAGGGGAGGGATACCATGGTAAATAGGTTACCTATTTACCATGGTATCTCTCCCCTGGGTGCGTTGTGTTTTGGTGAGCATTAATGCAGGAAAGCAGCGGGCGGGATGGCGAGCTTGTCCTGCTGCTCCAACACAAGTTACCTTAAGAGCCGGTACGATGCGGGCAATGGGTGAAGTTCGTCAGGAGTACTGCATAAAAAAACGAGTGTGTTGTGGTGGCAGTTGGTGATCAAAGAAATAAAACAAAATAAAATCAATAAATAATAATGTCATAGACTTTAAGCCATACCTTTGAAGTCATTATGCATTGCAAGTGTTATTAGAGAATGTTGTGCTGTGTTTTCAAGCGCTTCAATGTGCTGCTCTGCAAGGTTTGGAGACAGCGGGTGCGTTCACGGAGATCAAGAGCAGCCGGCGCAAAACACAAGGCACCCAGGGGAGAGATACCATGGTAAATAGGTTACATATTTACCTATTTTTGTTTCGGCGAACGGTTTTGGTGAGCAATAATGCAGGAAAGCAGCGGGCGGGATGGCGAGCTTGTCCTGCTGCTCCAACACAAGCTACCTTAAGAGCCGGTACGATGCGGTCAATTGGTGAAGTTCGTCAGGAGTACTGCATAAAAAAACGAGTGTGTTGTCGTGGCAGTTGGTGATCAAAGAAATAAAACAAAATAAAATCAATAAATAATAATGTCATAGACTTAAAGTCATACCTTTGAAGTCATAATGCATTGCAAGTGTTATTAGGGAATGTTGTGCTGTGTTTTCAAGCGCTTCAATGTGCTGCTCTGCAAGGTTTGGAGACAGCGGGTGCGTTCACGGAGATCAAGAGCAGCCGGCGCAAAACACAAGGCACCCAGGGGAGAGATACCATGGTAAATAGGTTACATATTTACCTATTTTTGTTTCGGCGAACGGTTTTGGTGAGCAATAATGCAGGAAAGCAGCGGGCGGGATGGCGAGCTTGTCCTGCTGCTCCAACAGAAGCTACCTTAAGAGCCGGTACGATGCGGTCAATTGGTGAAGTTCGTCAGGAGTACTGCATAAAAAAACGAGTGTGTTGTGGTGGCAGTTGGTGATCAAAGAAATAAAACAAAATAAAATCAATAAATAATAATGTCATAGACTTAAAGTCATACCTTTGAAGTCATAATGCATTGCAAGTGTTATTAGGGAATGTTGTGCTGTGTTTTCAAGCGCTTCAATGTGACAGCGGGTGCGTTCACGGAGATCAAGAGCAGCCAGCCGCCGCAGGGGAGGGATACCATGGTAAATAGGTTACCTATTTACCATGGTATCTCTCCCCTGGGTGCGTTGTGTTTTGGTCAGCATTAATGCAGGAAAGCAGCGGGCGGGATGGCGAGCTTGTCCTGCTGCTCCAACACAAGTTACCTTAAGAGCCGGTACGATGCGGGCAATGGGTGAAGTTCGTCAGGAGTACTGCATAAAAAAACGAGTGTGTTGTGGTGGCAGTTGGTGAACAAAGAAATAAAACAAAATAAAATCAATAAATAATAATGTCATAGACTTAAAGTCATACCTTTGAAGTCATAATGCATTGCAAGTGTTATTAGGGAATGTTGTGCTGTGTTTTCAAGCGCTTCAATGTGCTGCTCTGCAAGGTTTGGAGACAGCGGGTGCGTTCACGGAGATCAAGAGCAGCCGGCGCAAAACACAAGGCACCCAGGGGAGAGATACCATGGTAAATAGGTTACATATTTACCTATTTTTGTTTCGGCGAACGGTTTTGGTGAGCAATAATGCAGGAAAGCAGCGGGCGGGATGGCGAGCTTGTCCTGCTGCTCCAACACAAGCTACCTTAAGAGCCGGTACGATGCGGTCAATTGGTGAAGTTCGTCAGGAGTACTGCATAAAAAAAACGAGTGTGTTGTCGTGGCAGTTGGTGATCAAAGAAATAAAACAAAATAAAATCAATAAATAATAATGTCATAGACCTAAAGTCATACCTTTGAAGTCATAATGCATTGCAAGTGTTATTAGGGAATGTTGTGCTGTGTTTTCAAGCGCTTCAATGTGACAGCGGGTGCGTTCACGGAGATCAAGAGCAGCCAGCCGCCGCAGGGGAGGGATACCATGGTAAATAGGTCCTATTTACCATGCTATCTCTCCCCTGGGTGCGTTGTGTTTTGGTGAGCATTAATGCAGGAAAGCAGCGGGCGGGATGGCGAGCTTGTCCTGCTGCTCCAACACAAGTTACCTTAAGAGCCGGTACGATGCGGGCAATGGGTGAAGTTCGTCAGGAGTACTGCATAAAAAAACGAGTGTGTTGTCGTGGCAGTTGGTGATCAAAGAAATAAAACAAAATAAAATCAATAAATAATAATGTCATAGACTTAAAGTCATACCTTTGAAGTCATAATGCATTGCCAGTGTTATTAGAGAATGTTGTGCTGTGTTTTCAAGCGCTTCAATGTGCTGCTCTGCAAGGTTTGGAGACAGCGGGTGCGTTCACGGAGATCAAGAGCAGCCGGCGCAAAACACAAGGCACCCAGGGGAGAGATACCATGGTAAATAGGTTACATATTTACCTATTTTTGTTTCGGCGAACGGTTTTGGTGAGCAATAATGCAGGAAAGCAGCGGGCGGGATGGCGAGCTTGTCCTGCTGCTCCAACAGAAGCTACCTTAAGAGCCGGTACGATGCGGTCAATTGGTGAAGTTCGTCAGGAGTACTGCATAAAAAAACGAGTGTGTTGTGGTGGCAGTTGGTGATCAAAGAAATAAAACAAAATAAAATCAATAAATAATAATGTCATAGACTTAAAGTCATACCTTTGAAGTCATAATGCATTGCAAGTGTTATTAGGGAATGTTGTGCTGTGTTTTCAAGCGCTTCAATGTGACAGCGGGTGCGTTCACGGAGATCAAGAGCAGCCAGCCGCCGCAGGGGAGGGATACCATGGTAAATAGGTTACCTATTTACCATGGTATCTCTCCCCTGGGTGCGTTGTGTTTTGGTCAGCATTAATGCAGGAAAGCAGCGGGCGGGATGGCGAGCTTGTCCTGCTGCTCCAACACAAGTTACCTTAAGAGCCGGTACGATGCGGGCAATGGGTGAAGTTCGTCAGGAGTACTGCATAAAAAAACGAGTGTGTTGTCGTGGCAGTTGGTGATCAAAGAAATAAAACAAAATAAAATCAATAAATAATAATGTCATTGACTTAAAGTCATACCTTTGAAGTCATAATGCATTGCAAGTGTTAATAGGGAATGTTGTGCTGTGTTTTCAAGCGCTTCAATGTGCTGCTCTGCAAGGTTTGGAGACAGCGGGTGCGTTCACGGAGATCAAGAGCAGCCGGCGGAAAACACAAGGCACCCAGGGGAGAGATACCATGGTAAATAGGTTACATATTTACCTATTTTTGTTTCGGCGAACGGTTTTGGTGAGCAATAATGCAGGAAAGCAGCGGGCGGGATGGCGAGCTTGTCCTGCTGCTCCAACACAAGCTACCTTAAGAGCCGGTACGATGCGGTCAATTGGTGAAGTTCGTCAGGAGTACTGCATAAAAAAAACGAGTGTGTTGTCGTGGCAGTTGGTGATCAAAGAAATAAAACAAAATAAAATCAATAAATAATAATGTCATAGACCTAAAGTCATACCTTTGAAGTCATAATGCATTGCAAGTGTTATTAGGGAATGTTGTGCTGTGTTTTCAAGCGCTTCAATGTGACAGCGGGTGCGTTCACGGAGATCAAGAGCAGCCAGCCGCCGCAAAGGAGGGATACCATGGTAAATAGGTCCTATTTACCATGCTATCTCTCCCCTGGGTGCGTTGTGTTTTGGTGAGCATTAATGCAGGAAAGCAGCGGGCGGGATGGCGAGCTTGTCCTGCTGCTCCAACACAAGTTACCTTAAGAGCCGGTACGATGCGGGCAATGGGTGAAGTTCGTCAGGAGTACTGCATAAAAAAACGAGTGTGTTGTCGTGGCAGTTGGTGATCAAAGAAATAAAACAAAATAAAATCAATAAATAATAATGTCATAGACTTAAAGTCATACATTTGAAGTCATAATGCATTGCAAGTGTTATTAGGGAATGTTGTGCTGTGTTTTCAAGCGCTTCAATGTGCTGCTCTGCAAGGTTTGGAGACAGCGGGTGCGTTCACGGAGATCAAGAGCAGCCGGCGCAAAACACAAGGCACCCAGGGGAGAGATACCATGGTAAATAGGTTACATATTTACCTATTTTTGTTTCGGCGAACGGTTTTGGTGAGCAATAATGCAGGAAAGCAGCGGGCAGGATGGCGAGCTTGTCCTGCTGCTCCAACAGAAGCTACCTTAAGAGCCGGTACGATGCGGTCAATTGGTGAAGTTCGTCAGGAGTACTGCATAAAAAAACGAGTGTGTTGTCGTGGCAGTTGGTGATCAAAGAAATAAAACAAAATAAAATCAATAAATAATAATGTCATAGACTTAAAGTCATACCTTTGAAGTCATAATGCATTGCAAGTGTTATTAGGGAATGTTGTGCTGTGTTTTCAAGCGCTTCAATGTGACAGCGGGTGCGTTCACGGAGATCAAGAGCAGCCGGAGATCAAGAGCAGCCGCCGCAGGGGAGGGATACCATGGTAAATAGGTTACATATTTACCATGGTATCTCTCCCCTGGGTGCGTTGTGTTTTGGTGAGCATTAATGCAGGAAAGCAGCGGGCGGGATGGCGAGCTTGTCCTGCTGCTCCAACACAAGCTACCTTAAGAGCCGGTACGATGCGTGCAATGGGTGAAGTTCGTCAGGAGTACTGCATAAAAAAACGAGTGTGTTGTCGTGGCAGTTGTGATCAAAGAAATAAAACAAAATAAAATCAATAAATAATAATGTCATAGACTTAAAGTCATACCTTTGAAGTCATAATGCATTGCAAGTGTTATTAGGGAATGTTGTGCTGTGTTTTCAAGCGCTTCAATGTGACAGCGGGTGCGTTCACGGAGATGAAGAGCAGCCAGCCGCCGCAGGGGAGGGATACCATGGTAAATAGGTTACCTATTTACCATGGTATCTCTCCCCTGGGTGCGTTGTGTTTTGGTGAGCATTAATGCAGGAAAGCAGCGGGCGGGATGGCGAGCTTGTCCTGCTGCTCCAACACAAGCTAGCTTAAGAGTCGGTACGATGCAGGCAATGGGTGAAGTTCGTCAGGAGTACTGCATAAAAAAACGAGTGTGTTGTCGTGGCAGTTGGTGATCAAAGAAATAAAACAAAATAAAATCAATAAATAATAATGTCATAGACTTAAAGCCATACCTTTGAAGTCATTATGCATTGCAAGTGTTATTAGAGAATGTTGTGCTGTGTTTTCAAGCGCTTCAATGTGCTGCTCTGCAAGGTTTGGAGACAGCGGGTGCGTTCACGGAGATGAAGAGCAGCCGGCGCAAAACACAAGGCACCCAGGGGAGAGATACCATGGTAAATAGGTTACCTATTTACCTATTTTTGTTTCGGCGAACGGTTTTGGTGAGCAGTAATGCAGGAAAGCAGCGGGCGGGATGGCGAGCTTGTCCTGCTGCTCCAACACAAGTTACCTTAAGAGCCGGTACGATGCAGGCAATGGGTGAAGTTCGTCAGTAGTACTGCATAAAAAAACGAGTGTGTTGTCGTGGCAGTTGGTGATCAAAGAAATAAAACAAAATAAAATCAATAAATAATAATGTCATAGACTTAAAGTCATACCTTTGAAGTCATAATGCATTGCAAGTGTTATTAGGGAATGTTGTGCTGTGTTTTCAAGCGCTTCAATGTGACAGCGGGTGCGTTCACGGAGATCAAGAGCAGCCAGCCGCCGCAGGGGAGGGATACCATGGTAAATAGGTTACCTATTTACCATGGTATCTCTCCCCTGGGTGCGTTGTGTTTTGGTCAGCATTAATGCAGGAAAGCAGCGGGCGGGATGGCGAGCTTGTCCTGCTGCTCCAACACAAGTTACCTTAAGAGCCGGTACGATGCGGGCAATGGGTGAAGTTCCTCAGGAGTACTGCATAAAAAAACGAGTGTGTTGTGGTGGCAGTTGGTGATCAAAGAAATAAAACATAATAAAATCAATAAATAATAATGTCATAGACTTAAAGTCATACCTTTGAAGTCATAATGCATTGCAAGTGTTATTAGGGAATGTTGTGCTGTGTTTTCAAGCGCTTCAATGTGCTGCTCTGCAAGGTTTGGAGACAGTGGGTGCGTTCACGGAGATCAAGAGCAGCCGGCGCAAAACACAAGGCACCCAGGGGAGAGATACCATGGTAAATAGGTTACATATTTACCTATTTTTGTTTCGGCGAACGGTTTTGGTGAGCAGTAATGCAGGAAAGCAGCGGGCGGGATGGCGAGCTTGTCCTGCTGCTCCAACACAAGTTACCTTAAGAGCCGGTACGATGCGGGCAATTGGTGAAGTTCGTCAGGAGTACTGCATAAAAAAACGAGTGTGTTGTGGTGGCAGTTGGTGATCAAAGAAATAAAACAAAATAAAATCAATAAATAATAATGTCATAGACTTAAAGTCATACCTTTGAAGTCATAATGCATTGCAAGTGTTATTAGGGAATGTTGTGCTGTGTTTTCAAGCGCTTCAATGTGCTGCTCTGCAAGGTTTGGAGACAGCGGGTGCGTTCACGGAGATCAAGAGCAGCCGGCGCAAAACACAAGGCACCCAGGGGAGAGATACCATGGTAAATAGGTTACATATTTACCTATTTTTGTTTCTGCAAACGGTTTTGGTTAGCAATAATGCAGGAAAGCAGCGGGCGGGATGGCGAGCTTGTCCTGCTGCTCCAACACAAGCTACCTTAAGAGCCGGTACGATGCGGTCAATTGGTGAAGTTCGTCAGGAGTACTGCATAAAAAAACGAGTGTGTTGTCGTGGCAGTTGGTGATCAAAGAAATAAAACAAAATAAAATCAATAAATAATAATGTCATAGACTTAAAGTCATACCTTTGAAGTCATAATGCATTGCAAGTGTTATTAGGGAATGTTGTGCTGTGTTTTCAAGCGCTTCAATGTGACAGCGGGTGCGTTCACGGAGATCAAGAGCAGCCAGCCGCCGCAGGGGAGGGATACCATGGTAAATAGGTTACCTATTTACCATGGTATCTCTCCCCTGGGTGCGTTGTGTTTTGGTCAGCATTAATGCAGGAAAGCAGCGGGCGGGATGGCGAGCTTGTCCTGCTGCTCCAACACAAGTTACCTTAAGAGCCGGTACGATGCGGGCAATGGGTGAAGTTCGTCAGGAGTACTGCATAAAAAAACGAGTGTGTTGTGGTGGCAGTTGGTGATCAAAGAAATAAAACATAATAAAATCAATAAATAATAATGTCATAGACTTAAAGTCATACCTTTGAAGTCATAATGCATTGCAAGTGTTATTAGGGAATGTTGTGCTGTGTTTTCAAGCGCTTCAATGTGCTGCTCTGCAAGGTTTGGAGACAGTGGGTGCGTTCACGGAGATCAAGAGCAGCCGGCGCAAAACACAAGGCACCCAGGGGAGAGATACCATGGTAAATAGGTTACATATTTACCTATTTTTGTTTCGGCGAACGGTTTTGGTGAGCAATAATGCAGGAAAGCAGCGGGCGGGATGGCGAGCTTGTCCTGCTGCTCCAACAGAAGCTACCTTAAGAGCCGGTACGATGCGGTCAATTGGTGAAGTTCGTCAGGAGTACTGCATAAAAAAAACGAGTGTGTTGTCGTGGCAGTTGGTGATCAAAGAAATAAAACAAAATAAAATCAATAAATAATAATGTCATAGACTTAAAGTCATACCTTTGAAGTCATAATGCATTGCAAGTGTTATTAGGGAATGTTGTGCTGTGTTTTCAAGCGCTTCAATGTGACAGCGGCTGCGTTCACGGAGATCAAGAGCAGCCAGCCGCCGCAGGGGAGGGATACCATGGTAAATAGGTTACCTATTTACCATGGTATCTCTCCCCTGGGTGCGTTGTGTTTTGGTGAGCATTAATGCAGGAAAGCAGCGGGCGGGATGGCGAGCTTGTCCTGCTGCTCCAACACAAGTTACCTTAAGAGCCGGTACGATGCGGGCAATGGGTGAAGTTCGTCATGAGTACTGCATAAAAAAACGAGTGTGTTGTGGTGGCAGTTGGTGATCAAAGAAATAAAACAAAATAAAATCAATAAATAATAATGTCATAGACTTAAAGTCATACCTTTGAAGTCATAATGCATTGCCAGTGTTATTAGGGAATGTTGTGCTGTGTTTTCAAGCGCTTCAATGTGCTGCTCTGCAAGGTTTGGAGACAGCGGGTGCGTTCACGGAGATCAAGAGCAGCCGGCGCAAAACACAAGGCACCCAGGGGAGAGATACCATGGTAAATAGGTTACATATTTACCTATTTTTGTTTCGGCGAACGGTTTTGGTGAGCAATAATGCAGGAAAGCAGCGGGCGGGATGGCGAGCTTGTCCTGCTGCTCCAACAGAAGCTACCTTAAGAGCCGGTACGATGCGGTCAATTGGTGAAGTTCGTCAGGAGTACTGCATAAAAAAACGAGTGTGTTGTCGTGGCAGTTGGTGATCAAAGAAATAAAACAAAATAAAATCAATAAATAATAATGTCATAGACTTAAAGTCATACCTTTGAAGTCATAATGCATTGCAAGTGTTATTAGGGAATGTTGTGCTGTGTTTTCAAGCGCTTCAATGTGACAGCGGGTGCGTTCACGGAGATCAAGAGCAGCCAGCCGCCGCAGGGGAGGGATACCATGGTAAATAGGTTACCTATTTACCATGGTATCTCTCCCCTGGGTGCGTTGTGTTTTGGTGAGCATTAATGCAGGAAAGCAGCGGGCGGGATGGCGAGCTTGTCCTGCTGCTCCAACACAAGTTACCTTAAGAGCCGGTACGATGCGGGCAATGGGTGAAGTTCGTCAGGAGTACTGCATAAAAAAACGAGTGTGTTGTGGTGGCAGTTGGTGATCAAAGAAATAAAACAAAATAAAATCAATAAATAATAATGTCATAGACTTAAAGTCATACCTTTGAAGTCATAATGCATTGCCAGTGTTATTAGAGAATGTTGTGCTGTGTTTTCAAGCGCTTCAATGTGCTGCTCTGCAAGGTTTGGAGACAGCGGGTGCGTTCACGGAGATCAAGAGCAGCCGGCGCAAAACACAAGGCACCCAGGGGAGAGATACCATGGTAAATAGGTTACATATTTACCTATTTTTGTTTCGGCGAACGGTTTTGGTGAGCAATAATGCAGGAAAGCAGCGGGCGGGATGGCGAGCTTGTCCTGCTGCTCCAACAGAAGCTACCTTAAGAGCCGGTACGATGCGGTCAATTGGTGAAGTTCGTCAGGAGTACTGCATAAAAAAACGAGTGTGTTGTCGTGGCAGTTGGTGATCAAAGAAATAAAACAAAATAAAATCAATAAATAATAATGTCATAGACTTAAAGTCATACCTTTGAAGTCATAATGCATTGCAAGTGTTATTAGGGAATGTTGTGCTGTGTTTTCAAGCGCTTCAATGTGACAGCGGGTGCGTTCACGGAGATCAAGAGCAGCCAGCCGCCGCAGGGGAGGGATACCATGGTAAATAGGTTACCTATTTACCATGGTATCTCTCCCCTGGGTGCGTTGTGTTTTGGTGAGCATTAATGCAGGAAAGCAGCGGGCGGGATGGCGAGCTTGTCCTGCTGCTCCAACACAAGTTACCTTAAGAGCCGGTACGATGCGGGCAATGGGTGAAGTTCGTCAGGAGTACTGCATAAAAAAACGAGTGTGTTGTGGTGGCAGTTGGTGATCAAAGAAATAAAACATAATAAAATCAATAAATAATAATGTCATAGACTTAAAGTCATACCTTTGAAGTCATAATGCATTGCAAGTGTTATTAGGGAATGTTGTGCTGTGTTTTCAAGCGCTTCAATGTGCTGCTCTGCAAGGTTTGGAGACAGCGGGTGCGTTCACGGAGATCAAGAGCAGCCGGCGCAAAACACAAGGCACCCAGGGGAGAGATACCATGGTAAATAGGTTACATATTTACCTATTTTTGTTTCGGCGAACGGTTTTGGTGAGCAATAATGCAGGAAAGCAGCGGGCGGGATGGCGAGCTTGTCCTGCTGCTCCAACACAAGCTACCTTAAGAGCCGGTACGATGCGGTCAATTGGTGAAGTTCGTCAGGAGTACTGCATAAAAAAAACGAGTGTGTTGTCGTGGCAGTTGGTGATCAAAGAAATAAAACAAAATAAAATCAATAAATAATAATGTCATAGACTTAAAGTCATACCTTTGAAGTCATAATGCATTGCAAGTGTTATTAGGGAACGTTGTGCTGTGTTTTCAAGCGCTTCAATGTGACAGCGGGTGCGTTCACGGAGATCAAGAGCAGCCAGCCGCCGCAGGGGAGGGATACCATGGTAAATAGGTTACCTATTTACCATGGTATCTCTCCCCTGGGTGCGTTGTGTTTTGGTGAGCATTAATGCAGGAAAGCAGCGGGCGGGATGGCGAGCTTGTCCTGCTGCTCCAACACAAGTTACCTTAAGAGCCGGTACGATGCGGGCAATGGGTGAAGTTCGTCAGGAGTACTGCATAAAAAAACGAGTGTGTTGTGGTGGCAGTTGGTGATCAAAAATAATAAAACAAAATAAAATCAATAAATAATAATGTCATAGACTTAAAGTCATACCTTTGAAGTCATAATGCATTGCAAGTGTTATTAGGGAATGTTGTGCTGTGTTTTCAAGCGCTTCAATGTGCTGCTCTGCAAGGTTTGGAGACAGCGGGTGCGTTCACGGAGATCAAGAGCAGCCGGCGCAAAACACAAGGCACCCAGGGGAGAGATACCATGGTAAATAGGTTACATATTTACCTATTTTTGTTTCGGCGAACGGTTTTGGTGAGCAATAATGCAGGAAAGCAGCGGGCGGGATGGCGAGCTTGTCCTGCTGCTCCAACAGAAGCTACCTTAAGAGCCGGTACGATGCGGTCAATTGGTGAAGTTCGTCAGGAGTACTGCATAAAAAAACGAGTGTGTTGTCGTGGCAGTTGGTGATCAAAGAAATAAAACAAAATAAAATCAATAAATAATAATGTCATAGACTTAAAGTCATACCTTTGAAGTCATAATGCATTGCAAGTGTTATTAGGGAATGTTGTGCTGTGTTTTCAAGCGCTTCAATGTGACAGCGGCTGCGTTCACGGAGATCAAGAGCAGCCAGCCGCCGCAGGGGAGGGATACCATGGTAAATAGGTTACCTATTTACCATGGTATCTCTCCCCTGGGTGCGTTGTGTTTTGGTGAGCATTAATGCAGGAAAGCAGCGGGCGGGATGGCGAGCTTGTCCTGCTGCTCCAACACAAGTTACCTTAAGAGCCGGTACGATGCGGGCAATGGGTGAAGTTCGTCAGGAGTACTGCATAAAAAAACGAGTGTGTTGTGGTGGCAGTTGGTGATCAAAGAAATAAAACAAAATAAAATCAATAAATAATAATGTCATAGACTTAAAGTCATACCTTTGAAGTCATAATGCATTGCCAGTGTTATTAGGGAATGTTGTGCTGTGTTTTCAAGCGCTTCAATGTGCTGCTCTGCAAGGTTTGGAGACAGCGGGTGCGTTCACGGAGATCAAGAGCAGCCGGCGCAAAACACAAGGCACCCAGGGGAGAGATACCATGGTAAATAGGTTACATATTTACCTATTTTTGTTTCGGCGAACGGTTTTGGTGAGCAATAATGCAGGAAAGCAGCGGGCGGGATGGCGAGCTTGTCCTGCTGCTCCAACAGAAGCTACCTTAAGAGCCGGTACGATGCGGTCAATTGGTGAAGTTCGTCAGGAGTACTGCATAAAAAAACGAGTGTGTTGTCGTGGCAGTTGGTGATCAAAGAAATAAAACAAAATAAAATCAATAAATAATAATGTCATAGACTTAAAGTCATACCTTTGAAGTCATAATGCATTGCAAGTGTTATTAGGGAATGTTGTGCTGTGTTTTCAAGCGCTTCAATGTGACAGCGGGTGCGTTCACGGAGATCAAGAGCAGCCAGCCGCCGCAGGGGAGGGATACCATGGTAAATAGGTTACCTATTTACCATGGTATCTCTCCCCTGGGTGCGTTGTGTTTTGGTGAGCATTAATGCAGGAAAGCAGCGGGCGGGATGGCGAGCTTGTCCTGCTGCTCCAACACAAGTTACCTTAAGAGCCGGTACGATGCGGGCAATGGGTGAAGTTCGTCAGGAGTACTGCATAAAAAAACGAGTGTGTTGTGGTGGCAGTTGGTGATCAAAGAAATAAAACAAAATAAAATCAATAAATAATAATGTCATAGACTTAAAGTCATACCTTTGAAGTCATAATGCATTGCAAGTGTTATTAGGGAATGTTGTGCTGTGTTTTCAAGCGCTTCAATGTGACAGCGGGTGCGTTCACGGAGATCAAGAGCAGCCAGCCGCCGCAGGGGAGGGATACCATGGTAAATAGGTTACCTATTTACCATGGTATCTCTCCCCTGGGTGCGTTGTGTTTTGGTGAGCATTAATGCAGGAAAGCAGCGGGCGGGATGGCGAGCTTGTCCTGCTGCTCCAACACAAGTTACCTTAAGAGCCGGTACGATGCGGGCAATGGGTGAAGTTCGTCAGGAGTACTGCATAAAAAAACGAGTGTGTTGTGGTGGCAGTTGGTGATCAACGAAATAAAACAAAATAAAATCAATAAATAATAATGTCATAGACTTAAAGTCATACCTTTGAAGTCATAATGCATTGCCAGTGTTATTAGAGAATGTTGTGCTGTGTTTTCAAGCGCTTCAATGTGCTGCTCTGCAAGGTTTGGAGACAGCGGGTGCGTTCACGGAGATCAAGAGCAGCCGGCGCAAAACACAAGGCACCCAGGGGAGAGATACCATGGTAAATAGGTTACATATTTACCTATTTTTGTTTCGGCGAACGGTTTTGGTGAGCAATAATGCAGGAAAGCAGCGGGCGGGATGGCGAGCTTGTCCTGCTGCTCCAACAGAAGCTACCTTAAGAGCCGGTACGATGCGGTCAATTGGTGAAGTTCGTCAGGAGTACTGCATAAAAAAACGAGTGTGTTGTGGTGGCAGTTGGTGATCAAAGAAATAAAACAAAATAAAATCAATAAATAATAATGTCATAGACTTAAAGTCATACCTTTGAAGTCATAATGCATTGCAAGTGTTATTAGGGAATGTTGTGCTGTGTTTTCAAGCGCTTCAATGTGACAGCGGGTGCGTTCACGGAGATCAAGAGCAGCCGGAGATCAAGAGCAGCCGCCGCAGGGGAGGGATACCATGGTAAATAGGTTACCTATTTACCATGGTATCTCTCCCCTGGGTGCGTTGTGTTTTGGTGAGCAATAATGCAGGAAAGCAGCGGGCGGGATGGCGAGCTTGTCCTGCTGCTCCAACACAAGCTACCTTAAGAGCCGGTACGATGCGGTCAATTGGTGAAGTTCGTCAGGAGTACTGCATAAAAAAAACGAGTGTGTTGTCGTGGCAGTTGGTGATCAAAGAAATAAAACAAAATAAAATCAATAAATAATAATGTCATAGACTTAAAGTCATACCTTTGAAGTCATAATGCATTGCAAGTGTTATTAGGGAACGTTGTGCTGTGTTTTCAAGCGCTTCAATGTGACAGCGGCTGCGTTCACGGAGATCAAGAGCAGCCAGCCGCCGCAGGGGAGGGATACCATGGTAAATAGGTTACCTATTTACCATGGTATCTCTCCCCTGGGTGCGTTGTGTTTTGGTGAGCATTAATGCAGGAAAGCAGCGGGCGGGATGGCGAGCTTGTCCTGCTGCTCCAACACAAGTTACCTTAAGAGCCGGTACGATGCGGGCAATGGGTGAAGTTCGTCAGGAGTACTGCATAAAAAAACGAGTGTGTTGTGGTGGCAGTTGGTGATCAAAGAAATAAAACAAAATAAAATCAATAAATAATAATGTCATAGACTTAAAGTCATACCTTTGAAGTCATATTGCATTGCCAGTGTTATTAGGGAATGTTGTGCTGTGTTTTCAAGCGCTTCAATGTGCTGCTCTGCAAGGTTTGGAGACAGCGGGTGCGTTCACGGAGATCAAGAGCAGCCGGCGCAAAACACAAGGCACCCAGGGGAGAGATACCATGGTAAATAGGTTACATATTTACCTATTTTTGTTTCGGCGAACGGTTTTGGTGAGCAATAATGCAGGAAAGCAGCGGGCGGGATGGCGAGCTTGTCCTGCTGCTCCAACAGAAGCTACCTTAAGAGCCGGTACGATGCGGTCAATTGGTGAAGTTCGTCAGGAGTACTGCATAAAAAAACGAGTGTGTTGTCGTGGCAGTTGGTGATCAAAGAAATAAAACAAAATAAAATCAATAAATAATAATGTCATAGACTTAAAGTCATACCTTTGAAGTCATAATGCATTGCAAGTGTTATTAGGGAATGTTGTGCTGTGTTTTCAAGCGCTTCAATGTGACAGCGGGTGCGTTCACGGAGATCAAGAGCAGCCAGCCGCCGCAGGGGAGGGATACCATGGTAAATACGTTACCTATTTACCATGGTATCTCTCCCCTGGGTGCGTTGTGTTTTGGTGAGCATTAATGCAGGAAAGCAGCGGGCGGGATGGCGAGCTTGTCCTGCTGCTCCAACACAAGTTACCTTAAGAGCCGGTACGATGCGGGCAATGGGTGAAGTTCGTCAGGAGTACTGCATAAAAAAACGAGTGTGTTGTGGTGGCAGTTGGTGATCAAAGAAATAAAACAAAATAAAATCAATAAATAATAATGTCATAGACTTAAAGTCATACCTTTGAAGTCATAATGCATTGCAAGTGTTATTAGGGAATGTTGTGCTGTGTTTTCAAGCGCTTCAATGTGACAGCGGGTGCGTTCACGGAGATCAAGAGCAGCCGGAGATCAAGAGCAGCCGCCGCAGGGGAGGGATACCATGGTAAATAGGTTAACTATTTACCATGGTATCTCTCCCCTGGGTGCGTTGTGTTTTGGTGAACATTAATGCAGGAAAGCAGCGGGCGGGATGGCGAGCTTGTCCTGCTGCTCCAACACAAGTTACCTTAAGAGCCGGTACGATGCGGGCAATTGGTGAAGTTCGTCAGGAGTACTGCATAAAAAAACGAGTGTGTTGTCGTGGCAGTTGGTGATCAAAGAAATAAAACAAAATAAAATCAATAAATAATAATGTCATAGACTTAAAGTCATACCTTTGAAGTCATAATGCATTGCAAGTGTTATTAGGGAATGTTGTGCTGTGTTTTCAAGCGCTTCAATGTGACAGCGGGTGCGTTCACGGAGATCAAGAGCAGCCAGCCGCCGCAGGGGAGGGATACCATGGTAAATAGGTTACCTATTTACCATGGTATCTCTCCCCTGGGTGCGTTGTGTTTTGGTGAGCATTAATGCAGGAAAGCAGCGGGCGGGATGGCGAGCTTGTCCTGCTGCTCCAACTCAAGTTACCTTAAGAGCCGGTACGATGCGGGCAATGGGTGAAGTTCGTCAGGAGTACTGCATAAAAAAACGAGTGTGTTGTGGTGGCAGTTGGTGATCAACGAAATAAAACAAAATAAAATCAATAAATAATAATGTCATAGACTTAAAGTCATACCTTTGAAGTCATAATGCATTGCCAGTGTTATTAGAGAATGTTGTGCTGTGTTTTCAAGCGCTTCAATGTGCTGCTCTGCAAGGTTTGGAGACAGCGGGTGCGTTCACGGAGATCAAGAGCAGCCGGCGCAAAACACAAGGCACCCAGGGGAGAGATACCATGGTAAATAGGTTACATATTTACCTATTTTTGTTTCGGCGAACGGTTTTGGTGAGCAATAATGCAGGAAAGCAGCGGGCGGGATGGCGAGCTTGTCCTGCTGCTCCAACAGAAGCTACCTTAAGAGCCGGTACGATGCGGTCAATTGGTGAAGTTCGTCAGGAGTACTGCATAAAAAAACGAGTGTGTTGTGGTGGCAGTTGGTGATCAAAGAAATAAAACAAAATAAAATCAATAAATAATAATGTCATAGACTTAAAGTCATACCTTTGAAGTCATAATGCATTGCAAGTGTTATTAGGGAATGTTGTGCTGTGTTTTCAAGCGCTTCAATGTGACAGCGGGTGCGTTCACGGAGATCAAGAGCAGCCGGAGATCAAGAGCAGCCGCCGCAGGGGAGGGATACCATGGTAAATAGGTTACCTATTTACCATGGTATCTCTCCCCTGGGTGCGTTGTGTTTTGGTGAGCAATAATGCAGGAAAGCAGCGGGCGGGATGGCGAGCTTGTCCTGCTGCTCCAACACAAGCTACCTTAAGAGCCGGTACGATGCGGTCAATTGGTGAAGTTCGTCAGGAGTACTGCATAAAAAAAACGAGTGTGTTGTCGTGGCAGTTGGTGATCAAAGAAATAAAACAAAATAAAATCAATAAATAATAATGTCATAGACTTAAAGTCATACCTTTGAAGTCATAATGCATTGCAAGTGTTATTAGGGAACGTTGTGCTGTGTTTTCAAGCGCTTCAATGTGACAGCGGCTGCGTTCACGGAGATCAAGAGCAGCCAGCCGCCGCAGGGGAGGGATACCATGGTAAATAGGTTACCTATTTACCATGGTATCTCTCCCCTGGGTGCGTTGTGTTTTGGTGAGCATTAATGCAGGAAAGCAGCGGGCGGGATGGCGAGCTTGTCCTGCTGCTCCAACACAAGTTACCTTAAGAGCCGGTACGATGCGGGCAATGGGTGAAGTTCGTCAGGAGTACTGCATAAAAAAACGAGTGTGTTGTGGTGGCAGTTGGTGATCAAAGAAATAAAACAAAATAAAATCAATAAATAATAATGTCATAGACTTAAAGTCATACCTTTGAAGTCATAATGCATTGCCAGTGTTATTAGGGAATGTTGTGCTGTGTTTTCAAGCGCTTCAATGTGCTGCTCTGCAAGGTTTGGAGACAGCGGGTGCGTTCACGGAGATCAAGAGCAGCCGGCGCAAAACACAAGGCACCCAGGGGAGAGATACCATGGTAAATAGGTTACATATTTACCTATTTTTGTTTCGGCGAACGGTTTTGGTGAGCAATAATGCAGGAAAGCAGCGGGCGGGATGGCGAGCTTGTCCTGCTGCTCCAACAGAAGCTACCTTAAGAGCCGGTACGATGCGGTCAATTGGTGAAGTTCGTCAGGAGTACTGCATAAAAAAACGAGTGTGTTGTCGTGGCAGTTGGTGATCAAAGAAATAAAAGAAAATAAAATCAATAAATAATAATGTCATAGACTTAAAGTCATACCTTTGAAGTCATAATGCATTGCAAGTGTTATTAGGGAATGTTGTGCTGTGTTTTCAAGCGCTTCAATGTGACAGCGGGTGCGTTCACGGAGATCAAGAGCAGCCAGCCGCCGCAGGGGAGGGATACCATGGTAAATACGTTACCTATTTACCATGGTATCTCTCCCCTGGGTGCGTTGTGTTTTGGTGAGCATTAATGCAGGAAAGCAGCGGGCGGGATGGCGAGCTTGTCCTGCTGCTCCAACACAAGTTACCTTAAGAGCCGGTACGATGCGGGCAATGGGTGAAGTTCGTCAGGAGTACTGCATAAAAAAACGAGTGTGTTGTGGTGGCAGTTGGTGATCAAAGAAATAAAACAAAATAAAATCAATAAATAATAATGTCATAGACTTAAAGTCATACCTTTGAAGTCATAATGCATTGCAAGTGTTATTAGGGAATGTTGTGCTGTGTTTTCAAGCGCTTCAATGTGCTGCTCTGCAAGGTTTGGAGACAGCGGGTGCGTTCACGGAGATCAAGAGCAGCCGGCGCAAAACACAAGGCACCCAGGGGAGAGATACTATGGTAAATAGGTTACATATTTACCTATTTTTGTTTCGGCGAACGGTTTTGGTGAGCAATAATGCAGGAAAGCAGCGGGCGGGATGGCGAGCTTGTCCTGCTGCTCCAACAGAAGCTACCTTAAGAGCCGGTACGATGCGGTCAATTGGTGAAGTTCGTCAGGAGTACTGCATAAAAAAACGAGTGTGTTGTCGTGGCAGTTGGTGATCAAAGAAATAAAACAAAATAAAATCAATAAATAATAATGTCATAGACTTAAAGTCATACCTTTGAAGTCATAATGCATTGCAAGTGTTATTAGGGAATGTTGTGCTGTGTTTTCAAGCGCTTCAATGTGACAGCGGGTGCGTTCACGGAGATCAAGAGCAGCCAGCCGCCGCAGGGGAGGGATACCATGGTAAATAGGTTACCTATTTACCATGGTATCTCTCCCCTGGGTGCGTTGTGTTTTGGTGAGCATTAATGCAGGAAAGCAGCGGGCGGGATGGCGAGCTTGTCCTGCTGCTCCAACACAAGTTACCTTAAGAGCCGGTACGATGCGGGCAATGGGTGAAGTTCGTCAGGAGTACTGCATAAAAAAACGAGTGTGTTGTCGTGGCAGTTGGTGATCAAAGAAATAAAACAAAATAAAATCAATAAATAATAATGTCATAGACTTAAAGTCATACCTTTGAAGTCATAATGCATTGCAAGTGTTATTAGGGAATGTTGTGCTGTGTTTTCAAGCGCTTCAATGTGACAGCGGGTGCGTTCACGGAGATCAAGAGCAGCCAGCCGCCGCAGGGGAGGGATACCATGGTAAATAGGTTACCTATTTACCATGGTATCTCTCCCCTGGGTGCGTTGTGTTTTGGTGAGCATTAATGCAGGAAAGCAGCGGGCGGGATGGCGAGCTTGTCCTGCTGCTCCAACACAAGTTACCTTAAGAGCCGGTACGATGCGGGCAATGGGTGAAGTTCGTCAGGAGTACTGCATAAAAAAACGAGTGTGTTGTGGTGGCAGTTGGTGATCAAAGAAATAAAACAAAATAAAATCAATAAATAATAATGTCATAGACTTAAAGTCATACCTTTGAAGTCATAATGCATTGCCAGTGTTATTAGGGAATGTTGTGCTGTGTTTTCAAGCGCTTCAATGTGCTGCTCTGCAAGGTTTGGAGACAGCGGGTGCGTTCACGGAGATCAAGAGCAGCCGGCGCAAAACACAAGGCACCCAGGGGAGAGATACCATGGTAAATAGGTTACATATTTACCTATTTTTGTTTCGGCGAACGGTTTTGGTGAGCAATAATGCAGGAAAGCAGCGGGCGGGATGTCGAGCTTGTCCTGCTGCTCCAACAGAAGCTACCTTAAGAGCCGGTACGATGCGGTCAATTGGTGAAGTTCGTCAGGAGTACTGCATAAAAAAACGAGTGTGTTGTCGTGGCAGTTGGTGATCAAAGAAATAAAACAAAATAAAATCAATAAATAATAATGTCATAGACTTAAAGTCATACCTTTGAAGTCATAATGCATTGCAAGTGTTATTAGGGAATGTTGTGCTGTGTTTTCAAGCGCTTCAATGTGACAGCGGGTGCGTTCACGGAGATCAAGAGCAGCCAGCCGCCGCAGGGGAGGGATACCTATTTACCTATTTACCATGGTATCTCTCCCCTGGGTGCGTTGTGTTTTGGTGAGCATTAATGCAGGAAAGCAGCGGGCGGGATGGCGAGCTTGTCCTGCTGCTCCAACACAAGTTACCTTAAGAGCCGGTACGATGCGGGCAATGGGTGAAGTTCGTCAGGAGTACTGCATAAAAAAACGAGTGTGTTGTGGTGGCAGTTGGTGATCAAAGAAATAAAACAAAATAAAATCAATAAATAATAATGTCATAGACTTAAAGTCATACCTTTGAAGTCATAATGCATTGCAAGTGTTATTAAGGAATGTTGTGCTGTGTTTTCAAGCGCTTCAATGTGACAGCGGGTGCGTTCACGGAGATCAAGAGCAGCCAGCCGCCGCAGGGGAGGGATACCATGCTATATAGGTTACCTATTTACCATGGTATCTCTCCCCTGGGTGCGTTGTGTTTTGGTGAGCATTAATGCAGGAAAGCAGCGGGCGGGATGGCGAGCTTGTCCTGCTGCTCCAACACAAGTTACCTTAAGAGCCGGTACGATGCGGGCAATGGGTGAAGTTCGTCAGGAGTACTGCATAAAAAAACGAGTGTGTTGTGGTGGCAGTTGGTGATCAAAGAAATAAAACAAAATAAAATCAATAAATAATAATGTCATAGACTTAAAGTCATACCTTTGAAGTCATAATGCATTGCCAGTGTTATTAGGGAATGTTGTGCTGTGTTTTCAAGCGCTTCAATGTGCTGCTCTGCAAGGTTTGGAGACAGCGGGTGCGTTCACGGAGATCAAGAGCAGCCGGCGCAAAACACAAGGCACCCAGGGGAGAGATACCATGGTAAATAGGTTACATATTTACCTATTTTTGTTTCGGCGAACGGTTTTGGTGAGCAATAATGCAGGAAAGCAGCGGGCGGGATGTCGAGCTTGTTCTGCTGCTCCAACAGAAGCTACCTTAAGAGCCGGTACGATGCGGTCAATTGGTGAAGTTCGTCAGGAGTACTGCATAAAAAAACGAGTGTGTTGTCGTGGCAGTTGGTGATCAAAGAAATAAAACAAAATAAAATCAATAAATAATAATGTCATAGACTTAAAGTCATACCTTTGAAGTCATAATGCATTGCAAGTGTTATTAGGGAATGTTGTGCTGTGTTTTCAAGCGCTTCAATGTGACAGCGGGTGCGTTCACGGAGATCAAGAGCAGCCAGCCGCCGCAGGGGAGGGATACCATGGTAAATAGGTTACCTATTTACCATGGTATCTCTCCCCTGGGTGCGTTGTGTTTTGGTGAGCATTAATGCAGGAAAGCAGCGGGCGGGATGGCGAGCTTGTCCTGCTGCTCCAACACAAGTTACCTTAAGAGCCGGTACGATGCGGGCAATGGGTGAAGTTCGTCAGGAGTACTGCATAAAAAAACGAGTGTGTTGTGGTGGCAGTTGGTGATCAAAGAAATAAAACAAAATAAAATCAATAAATAATAATGTCATAGACTTAAAGTCATACCTTTGAAGTCATAATGCATTGCAAGTGTTATTAGGGAATGTTGTGCTGTGTTTTCAAGCGCTTCAATGTGCTGCTCTGCAAGGTTTGGAGACAGCGGGTGCGTTCACGGAGATCAAGAGCAGCCGGCGCAAAACACAAGGCACGCAGGGGAGAGATACCATGGTAAATAGGTTACATATTTACCTATTTTTGTTTCGGCGAACGGTTTTGGTGAGCAATAATGCAGGAAAGCAGCGGGCTGGATGGCGAGCTTGTCCTGCTGCTCCAACAGAAGCTACCTTAAGAGCCGGTACGATGCGGTCAATTGGTGAAGTTCGTCAGGAGTACTGCATAAAAAAACGAGTGTGTTGTCGTGGCAGTTGGTGATCAAAGAAATAAAACAAAATAAAATCAATAAATAATAATGTCATAGACTTAAAGTCATACCTTTGAAGTCATAATGCATTGCAAGTGTTATTAGGGAATGTTGTGCTGTGTTTTCAAGCGCTTCAATGTGACAGCGGGTGCGTTCACGGAGATCAAGAGCAGCCAGCCGCCGCAGGGGAGGGATACCATGGTAAATAGGTTACCTATTTACCATGGTATCTCTCCCCTGGGTGCGTTGTGTTTTGGTGAGCATTAATGCAGGAAAGCAGCGGGCGGGATGGCGAGGTTGTCCTGCTGCTCCAACACAAGTTACCTTAAGAGCCGGTACGATGCGGGCAATGGGTGAAGTTCGTCAGGAGTACTGCATAAAAAAACGAGTGTGTTGTGGTGGCAGTTGGTGATCAAAGAAATAAAACAAAATAAAATCAATAAATAATAATGTCATAGACTTAAAGTCATACCTTTGAAGTCATAATGCATTGCCAGTGTTATTAGGGAATGTTGTGCTGTGTTTTCAAGCGCTTCAATGTGCTGCTCTGCAAGGTTTGGAGACAGCGGGTGCGTTCACGGAGATCAAGAGCAGCCGGCGCAAAACACAAGGCACCCAGGGGAGAGATACCATGGTAAATAGGTTACATATTTACCTATTTTTGTTTCGGCGAACGGTTTTGGTGAGCAATAATGCAGGAAAGCAGCGGGCGGGATGGCGAGCTTGTCCTGCTGCTCCAACACAAGTTACCTTAAGAGCCGGTACGATGCGGGCAATGGGTGAAGTTCGTCAGGAGTACTGCATAAAAAAACGAGTGTGTTGTCGTGGCAGTTGGTGATCAAAGAAATAAAACAAAATAAAATCAATAAATAATAATGTCATAGACTTAAAGTCATACCTTTGAAGTCATAATGCATTGCAAGTGTTATTAGGGAATGTTGTGCTGTGTTTTCAAGCGCTTCAATGTGCTGCTCTGCAAGGTTTGGAGACAGCGGGTGCGTTCACGGAGATCAAGAGCAGCCGGCGCAAAACACAAGGCACCCAGGGGAGAGATACCATGGTAAATAGGTTACATATTTACCTATTTTTGTTTCGGCGAACGGTTTTGGTGAGCAATAATGCAGGAAAGCAGCGGGCGGGATGGCGAGCTTGTCCTGCTGCTCCAACACAAGCTACCTTAAGAGCCGGTACGATGCGGTCAATTGGTGAAGTTCGTCAGGAGTACTGCATAAAAAAACGAGTGTGTTGTCGTGGCAGTTGGTGATCAAAGAAATAAAACAAAATAAAATCAATAAATAATAATGTCATAGACTTAAAGTCATACCTTTGAAGTCATAATGCATTGCAAGTGTTATTAGGGAATGTTGTGCTGTGTTTTCAAGCGCTTCAATGTGACAGCGGGTGCGTTCACGGAGATCAAGAGCAGCCAGCCGCCGCAGGGGAGGGATACCATGGTAAATAGTTTACCTATTTACCATGGTATCTCTCCCCTGGGTGCGTTGTGTTTTGGTGAGCATTAATGCAGGAAAGCAGCGGGCGGGATGGCGAGCTTGTCCTGCTGCTCCAACACAAGTTACCTTAAGAGCCGGTACGATGCGGGCAATGGGTGAAGTTCGTCAGGAGTACTGCATAAAAAAACGAGTGTGTTGTGGTGGCAGTTGGTGATCAAAGAAATAAAACAAAATAAAATCAATAAATAATAATGTCATAGACTTAAAGTCATACCTTTGAAGTCATAATGCATTACAAGTGTTATTAGGGAATGTTGTGCTGTGTTTTCAAGCGCTTCAATGTGACAGCGGGTGCGTTCACGGAGATCAAGAGCAGCCGGAGATCAAGAGCAGCCGCCGCAGGGGAGGGATACCATGGTAAATAGGTTACCTATTTACCATGGTATCTCTCCCCTGGGTGCGTTGTGTTTTGGTGAGCATTAATGCAGGAAAGCAGCGGGCGGTATGGCGAGCTTGTCCTGCTGCTCCAACACAAGTTTCCTTAAGAGCCGGTACGATGCGGGCAATTGGTGAAGTTCGTCAGGAGTACTGCATAAAAAAACGAGTGTGTTGTGGTGGCAGTTGGTGATCAAAGAAATAAAACAAAATAAAATCAATAAATAATAATGTCATAGACTTAAAGTCATACCTTTGAAGTCATAATGCATTGCAAGTGTTATTAGGGAATGTTGTGCTGTGTTTTCAAGCGCTTCAATGTGACAGCGGCTGCGTTCACGGAGATCAAGAGCAGCTAGCCGCCGCAGGGGAGGGATACCATGGTAAATAGGTTACCTATTTACCATGGTATCTCTCCCCTGGGTGCGTTGTGTTTTGGTGAGCATTAATGCAGGAAAGCAGCGGGCGGGATGGCGAGCTTGTCCTGCTGCTCCAACAGAAGCTACCTTAAGAGCCGGTACGATGCGGTCAATTGGTGAAGTTCGTCAGGAGTACTGCATAAAAAAACGAGTGTGTTGTCGTGGCAGTTGGTGATCAAAGAAATAAAACAAAATAAAATCAATAAATAATAATGTCATAGACTTAAAGTCATACCTTTGAAGTCATAATGCATTGCAAGTGTTATTAGGGAATGTTGTGCTGTGTTTTCAAGCGCTTCAATGTGACAGCGGGTGCGTTCACGGAGATCAAGAGCAGCCAGCCGCCGCAGGGGAGGGATACCATGGTAAATAGGTTACCTATTTACCATGGTATCTCTCCCCTGGGTGCGTTGTGTTTTGGTGAGCATTAATGCAGGAAAGCAGCGGGCTGGATGGCGAGCTTGTCCTGCTGCTCCAACACAAGTTACCTTAAGAGCCGGTACGATGCGGGCAATGGGTGAAGTTCGTCAGGAGTACTGCATAAAAAAACGAGTGTGTTGTCGTGGCAGTTGGTGATCAAAGAAATAAAACAAAATAAAATCAATAAATAATAATGTCATAGACTTAAAGTCATACCTTTGAAGTCATAATGCATTGCAAGTGTTATTAGGGAATGTTGTGCTGTGTTTTCAAGCGCTTCAATGTGCTGCTCTGCAAGGTTTGGAGACAGCGGGTGCGTTCACGGAGATCAAGAGCAGCCGGCGCAAAACACAAGGCACCCAGGGGAGAGATACCATGGTAAATAGGTTACATATTTACCTATTTTTGTTTCGGCGAACGGTTTTGGTGAGCAATAATGCAGGAAAGCAGCGGGCGGGATGGCGAGCTTGTCCTGCTGCTCAAACACAAGCTACCTTAAGAGCCGGTACGATGCGGTCAATTGGTGAAGTTCGTCAGGAGTACTGCATAAAAAAACGAGTGTGTTGTCGTGGCAGTTGGTGATCAAAGAAATAAAACAAAATAAAATCAATAAATAATAATGTCATAGACTTAAAGTCATACCTTTGAAGTCATAATGCATTGCAAGTGTTATTAGGGAATGTTGTGCTGTGTTTTCAAGCGCTTCAATGTGACAGCGGGTGCGTTCACGGAGATCAAGAGCAGCCAGCCGCCGCAGGGGAGGGATACCATGGTAAATAGGTTACCTATTTACCATGGTATCTCTCCCCTGGGTGCGTTGTGTTTTGGTGAGCATTAATGCAGGAAAGCAGCGGGCGGGATGGCGAGCTTGTCCTGCTGCTCCAACACAAGTTACCTTAAGAGCCGGTACGATGCGGGCAATGGGTGAAGTTCGTCAGGAGTACTGCATAAAAAAACGAGTGTGTTGTGGTGGCAGTTGGTGATCAAAGAAATAAAACAAAATAAAATCAATAAATAATAATGTCATAGACTTAAAGTCATACCTTTGAAGTCATAATGCATTGCAAGTGTTATTAGGGAATGTTGTGCTGTGTTTTCAAGCGCTTCAATGTGACAGCGGGTGCGTTCACGGAGATCAAGAGCAGCCGGAGATCAAGAGCAGCCGCCGCAGGGGAGGGATACCATGGTAAATAGGTTACCTATTTACCATGGTATCTCTCCCCTGGGTGCGTTGTGTTTTGGTGAGCATTAATGCAGGAAAGCAGCGGGCGGTATGGCGAGCTTGTCCTGCTGCTCCAACACAAGTTACCTTAAGAGCCGGTAAGATGCGGGCAATTGGTGAAGTTCGTCAGGAGTACTGCATAAAAAAACGAGTGTGTTGTGGTGGCAGTTGGTGATCAAAGAAATAAAACAAAATAAAATCAATAAATAATAATGTCATAGACTTAAAGTCATACCTTTGAAGTCATAATGCATTGCAAGTGTTATTAGGGAATGTTGTGCTGTGTTTTCAAGCGCTTCAATGTGACAGCGGCTGCGTTCACGGAGATCAAGAGCAGCCAGCCGCCGCAGGGGAGGGATACCATGGTAAATAGGTTACCTATTTACCATGGTATCTCTCCCCTGGGTGCGTTGTGTTTTGGTGAGCATTAATGCAGGAAAGCAGCGGGCGGGATGGCGAGCTTGTCCTGCTGCTCCAACACAAGTTACCTTAAGAGCCGGTACGATGCGGGCAATGGGTGAAGTTCGTCAGGAGTACTGCATAAAAAAACGAGTGTGTTGTGGCGGCAGTTGGTGATCAAAGAAATAAAACAAAATAAAATCAATAAATAATAATGTCATAGACTTAAAGTCATACCTTTGAAGTCATAATGCATTGCCAGTGTTATTAGGGAATGTTGTGCTGTGTTTTCAAGCGCTTCAATGTGCTGCTCTGCAAGGTTTGGAGACAGCGGGTGCGTTCACGGAGATCAAGAGCAGCCGGCGCAAAACACAAGGCACCCAGGGGAGAGATACCATGGTAAATAGGTTACATATTTACCTATTTTTGTTTCGGCGAACGGTTTTGGTGAGCAATAATGCAGGAAAGCAGCGGGCGGGATGGCGAGCTTGTCCTGCTGCTCCAACAGAAGCTACCTTAAGAGCCGGTACGATGCGGTCAATTGGTGAAGTTCGTCAGGAGTACTGCATAAAAAAACGAGTGTGTTGTCGTGGCAGTTGGTGATCAAAGAAATAAAACAAAATAAAATCAATAAATAATAATGTCATAGACTTAAAGTCATACCTTTGAAGTCATAATGCATTGCAAGTGTTATTAGGGAATGTTGTGCTGTGTTTTCAAGCGCTTCAATGTGACAGCGGGTGCGTTCACGGAGATCAAGAGCAGCCAGCCGCCGCAGGGGAGGGATACCATGGTAAATAGGTTACCTATTTACCATGGTATCTCTCCCCTGGGTGCGTTGTGTTTTGGTGAGCATTAATGCAGGAAAGCAGCGGGCGGGATGGCGAGCTTGTCCTGCTGCTCCAACACAAGTTACCTTAAGAGCCGGTACGATGCGGGCAATGGGTGAAGTTCGTCAGGAGTACTGCATAAAAAAAACGAGTGTGTTGTGGTGGCAGTTGGTGATCAAAGAAATAAAACAAAATAAAATCAATAAATAATAATGTCATAGACTTAAAGTCATACCTTTGAAGTCATAATGCATTGCAAGTGTTATTAGGGAATGTTGTGCTGTGTTTTCAAGCGCTTCAATGTGCTGCTCTGCAAGGTTTGGAGACAGCGGGTGCGTTCACGGAGATCAAGAGCAGCCGGCGCAAAACACAAGGCACCCAGGGGAGAGATACCATGGTAAATAGGTTACATATTTACCTATTTTTGTTTCGGCGAACGGTTTTGGTGAGCAATAATGCAGGAAAGCAGCGGGCGGGATGGCGAGCTTGTCCTGCTGCTCCAACACAAGCTACCTTATGAGCCGGTACGATGCGGTCAATTGGTGAAGTTCGTCAGGAGTACTGCATAAATAAACGAGTGTGTTGTCGTGGCAGTTGGTGATCAAAGAAATAAAACAAAATAAAATCAATAAATAATAATGTCATAGACTTAAAGTCATACCTTTGAAGTCATAATGCATTGCAAGTGTTATTAGGGAATGTTGTGCTGTGTTTTCAAGCGCTTCAATGTGCTGCTCTGCAAGGTTTGGAGACAGCGGGTGCGTTCACGGAGATCAAGAGCAGCCGGCGCAAAACACAAGGCACCCAGGGGAGAGATACCATGGTAAATAGGTTACATATTTACCTATTTTTGTTTCGGCGAACGGTTTTGGTGAGCAATAATGCAGGAAAGCAGCGGGCGGGATGGCGAGCTTGTCCTGCTGCTCCAACAGAAGCTACCTTAAGAGCCGGTACGATGCGGTCAATTGGTGAAGTTCGTCAGGAGTACTGCATAAAAAACGAGTGTGTTGTGGTGGCAGTTGGTGATCAAAGAAATAAAACAAAATAAAATCAATAAATAATAATGTCATAGACTTAAAGTCATACCTTTGAAGTCATAATGCATTGCAAGTGTTATTAGGAAATGTTGTGCTGTGTTTTCAAGCGCTTCAATGTGACAGCGGGTGCGTTCACGGAGATCAAGAGCAGCCGGAGATCAAGAGCATCCGCCGCAGGGGAGGGGTACCATGGTAAATAGGTTACCTATTTACCATGGTATCTCTCCCCTGGGTGCGTTGTGTTTTGGTGAGCATTAATGCAGGAAAGCAGCGGGCGGGATGGCGAGCTTGTCCTGCTGCTCCAACACAAGTTACCTTAAGAGCCGGTACGATGCGGGCAATGGGTGAAGTTCGTCAGGAGTACTGCATAAAAAAACGAGTGTGTTGTGGTGGCAGTTGGTGATCAAAGAAATAAAACAAAATAAAATCAATAAATAATAATGTCATAGACTTAAAGTCATACCTTTGAAGTCATAATGCATTGCAAGTGTTATTAGGGAATGTTGTGCTGTGTTTTCAAGCGCTTCAATGTGCTGCTCTGCAAGGTTTGGAGACAGCGGGTGCATTCACGGAGATCAAGAGCAGCCGGCGCAAAACACAAGGCACCCAGGGGAGAGATACCATGGTAAATAGGTTACATATTTACCTATTTTTGTTTCGGCGAACGGTTTTGGTGAGCAATAATGCAGGAAAGCAGCGGGCGGGATGGTGAGCTTGTCCTGCTGCTCCAACAGAAGCTACCTTAAGAGCCGGTACGATGCGGTCAATTGGTGAAGTTCGTCAGGAGTACTGCATACATAAACGAGTGTGTTGTCGTGGCAGTTGGTGATCAAAGAAATAAAACAAAATAAAATCAATAAATAATAATGTCATAGACTTAAAGTCATACCTTTGAAGTCATAATGCATTGCAAGTGTTATTAGGGAATGTTGTGCTGTGTTTTCAAGCGCTTCAATGTGACAGCGGGTGCGTTCACGGAGATCAAGAGCAGCCGGAGATCAAGAGCAGCCGCCGCAGGGGAGGGATACCATGGTAAATAGGTTACCTATTTACCATGGTATCTCTCCCCTGGGTGCGTTGTGTTTTGGTGAGCATTAATGCAGGAAAGCAGCGGGCGGGATGGCGAGCTTGTCCTGCTGCTCCAACACAAGTTACCTTAAGAGCCGGTACGATGCGGGCAATGGGTGAAGTTCGTAAGGAGTACTGCATAAAAAAACGAGTGTGTTGTGGTGGCAGTTGGTGATCAAAGAAATAAAACAAAATAAAATCAATAAATAATAATGTCATAGACTTAAAGTCATACCTTTGAAGTCATAATGCATTGCAAGTGTTATTAGGGAATGTTGTGCTGTGTTTTCAAGCGCTTCAATGTGCTGCTCTGCAAGGTTTGGAGACAGCGGGTGCGTTCACGGAGATCAAGAGCAGTCGGCGCAAAACACAAGGCACCCAGGGGAGAGATACCATGGTAAATAGGTTACATATTTACCTATTTTTGTTTCGGCGAACGGTTTTGGTGAGCAATAATGCAGGAAAGCAGCGGGCGGGATGGCGAGCTTGTCCTGCTGCTCCAACACAAGCTACCTTAAGAGCCGGTACGATGCGGTCAATTGGTGAAGTTCGTCAGGAGTACTGCATAAAAAAAACGAGTGTGTTGTCGTGGCAGTTGGTGATCAAAGAAATAAAACAAAATAAAATCAATAAATAATAATGTCATAGACTTAAAGTCATACCTTTGAAGTCATAATGCATTGCAAGTGTTATTAGGGAATGTTGTGCTGTGTTTTCAAGCGCTTCAATGTGTCAGCGGGTGCGTTCACGGAGATCAAGAGCAGCCAGCCGCCGCAGGGGAGGGATACCATGGTAAATAGGTTACCTATTTACCATGGTATCTCTCCCCTGGGTGCGTTGTGTTTTGGTGAGCATTAATGCAGGAAAGCAGCGGGCGGGATGGCGAGCTTGTCCTGCTGCTCCAACACAAGTTACCTTAAGAGCCGGTACGATGCGGGCAGTGGGTGAAGTTCGTAAGGAGTACTGCATAAAAAAACGAGTGTGTTGTGGTGGCAGTTGGTGATCAAAGAAATAAAACAAAATAAAATCAATAAATAATAATGTCATAGACTTAAAGTCATACCTTTGAAGTCATAATGCATTGCAAGTGTTATTAGGGAATGTTGTGCTGTGTTTTCAAGCGCTTCAATGTGCTGCTCTGCAAGGTTTGGAGACAGCGGGTGCGTTCACGGAGATCAAGAGCAGCCGGCGCAAAACACAAGGCACCCAGGGGAGAGATACCATGGTAAATAGGTTACATATTTACCTATTTTTGTTTCGGCGAACGGTTTTGGTGAGCAATAATGCAGGAAAGCAGCGGGCGGGATGGCGAGCTTGTCCTGCTGCTCAAACACAAGCTACCTTAAGAGCCGGTACGATGCGGTCAATTGGTGAAGTTCGTCAGGAGTACTGCATAAAAAAACGAGTGTGTTGTCGTGGCAGTTGGTGATCAAAGAAATAAAACAAAATAAAATCAATAAATAATAATGTCATAGACTTAAAGTCATACCTTTGAAGTCATAATGCATTGCAAGTGTTATTAGGGAATGTTGTGCTGTGTTTTCAAGCGCTTCAATGTGCTGCTCTGCAAGGTTTGGAGACAGCGGGTGCGTTCACGGAGATCAAGAGCAGCCGGCGCAAAACACAAGGCACCCAGGGGAGAGATACCATGGTAAATAGGTTACATATTTACCTATTTTTGTTTCGGCGAACGGTTTTGGTGAGCAATAATGCAGGAAAGCAGCGGGCGGGATGGCGAGCTTGTCCTGCTGCTCCAACAGAAGCTACCTTAAGAGCCGGTACGATGCGGTCAATTGGTGAAGTTCGTCAGGAGTACTGCATAAAAAAACGAGTGTGTTGTCGTGGCAGTTGGTGATCAAAGAAATAAAACAAAATAAAATCAATAAATAATAATGTCATAGACTTAAAGTCATACCTTTGAAGTCATAATGCATTGCAAGTGTTATTAGGGAATGTTGTGCTGTGTTTTCAAGCGCTTCAATGTGACAGCGGGTGCGTTCACGGAGATCAAGAGCAGCCAGCCGCCGCAGGGGAGGGATATCATGGTAAATAGGGTACCTATTTACCATGGTATCTCTCCCCTGGGTGCGTTGTGTTTTGGTGAGCATTAATGCAGGAAAGCAGCGGGCGGGATGGCGAGCTTGTCCTGCTGCTCCAACACAAGTTACCTTAAGAGCCGGTACGATGCGGGCAATGGGTGAAGTTCGTAAGGAGTACTGCATAAAAAAACGAGTGTGTTGTGGTGGCAGTTGGTGATCAAAGAAATAAAACAAAATAAAATCAATAAATAATAATGTCATAGACTTAAAGTCATACCTTTGAAGTCATAATGCATTGCAAGTGTTATTAGGGAATGTTGTGCTGTGTTTTCAAGCGCTTCAATGTGCTGCTCTGCAAGGTTTGGAGACAGCGGGTGCGTTCACGGAGATCAAGAGCAGCCGGCGCAAAACACAAGGCACCCAGGGGAGAGATACCATGGTAAATAGGTTACATATTTACCTATTTTTGTTTCGGCGAACGGTTTTGGTGAGCAATAATGCAGGAAAGCAGCGGGCGGGATGGCGAGCTTGTCCTGCTGCTCCAACACAAGCTACCTTAAGAGCCGGTACGATGCGGTCAATTGGTGAAGTTCGTCAGGAGTACTGCATTAAAAAACGAGTGTGTTGTGGTGGCAGTTGGTGATCAAAGAAATAAAACAAAATAAAATCAATAAATAATAATGTCATAGACTTAAAGTCATACCTTTGAAGTCATAATGCATTGCAAGTGTTATTAGGGAATGTTGTGCTGTGATATCAAGCGCTTCAATGTGCTGCTCTGCAAGGTTTGGAGACAGCGGGTGCGTTCACGGAGATCAAGAGCAGCCGGCGCAAAACACAAGGCACCCAGGGGAGAGATACCATGGTAAATAGGTTACATATTTACCTATTTTTGTTTCGGCGAACGGTTTTGGTGAGCAATAATGCAGGAAAGCAGCGGGCGGGATGGCGAGCTTGTCCTGCTGCTCCAACAGAAGCTACCTTAAGAGCCGGTACGATGTGGTCAATTGGTGAAGTTCGTCAGGAGTACTGCATAAAAAAACGAGTGTGTTGTCGTGGCAGTTGGTGATCAAAGAAATAAAACAAAATAAAATCAATAAATAATAATGTCATAGACTTAAAGTCATACCTTTGAAGTCATAATGCATTGCAAGTGTTATTAGGGAATGTTGTGCTGTGTTTTCAAGCGCTTCAATGTGACAGCGGGTGCGTTCACGGAGATCAAGAGCAGCCAGCCGCCGCAGGGGAGGGATACCATGGTAAATAGGTTACCTATTTACCATGGTATCTCTCCCCTGGGTGCGTTGTGTTTTGGTGAGCATTAATGTAGGAAAGCAGCGGGCGGGATGGCGAGCTTGTCCTGCTGCTCCAACACAAGTTACCTTAAGAGCCGGTACGATGCGGGCAATGGGTGAAGTTCGTAAGGAGTACTGCATAAAAAAAGGAGTGTGTTGTCGTGGCAGTTGGTGATCAAAGAAATAAAACAAAATAAAATCAATAAATAATAATGTCATAGACTTAAAGTCATACCTTTGAAGTCATAATGCATTGCAAGTGTTATTAGGGAATGTTGTGCTGTGTTTTCAAGCGCTTCAATGTGCTGCTCTGCAAGGTTTGGAGACAGCGGGTGCGTTCACGGAGATCAAGAGCAGCCGGAGATCAAGAGCAGCCGCCGCAGGGGAGGGATACCATGGTAAATAGGTTACCTATTTACCATGGTATCTCTCCCCTGGGTGCGTTGTGTTTTGGTGAGCATTAATGCAGGAAAGCAGCGGGCGGGATGGCGAGCTTGTCCTGCTGCTCCAACACAAGTTACCTTAAGAGCCGGTACGATGCGGGCAATGGGTGAAGTTCGTAAGGAGTACTGCATAAAAAAACGAGTGTGTTGTGGTGGCAGTTGGTGATCAAAGAAATAAAACAAAATAAAATCAATAAATAATAATGTCATAGACTTAAAGTCATACCTTTGAAGTCATAATGCATTGCAAGTGTTATTAGGGAATGTTGTGCTGTGTTTTCAAGCGCTTCAATGTGCTGCTCTGCAAGGTTTGGAGACAGCGGGTGCGTTCACGGAGATCAAGAGCAGTCGGCGCAAAACACAAGGCACCCAGGGGAGAGATACCATGGTAAATAGGTTACATATTTACCTATTTTTGTTTCGGCGAACGGTTTTGGTGAGCAATAATGCAGGAAAGCAGCGGGCGGGATGGCGAGCTTGTCCTGCTGCTCCAACACAAGCTACCTTAAGAGCCGGTACGATGCGGTCAATTGGTGAAGTTCGTCAGGAGTACTGCATAAAAAAAACGAGTGTGTTGTCGTGGCAGTTGGTGATCAAAGAAATAAAACAAAATAAAATCAATAAATAATAATGTCATAGACTTAAAGTCATACCTTTGAAGTCATAATGCATTGCAAGTGTTATTAGGGAATGTTGTGCTGTGTTTTCAAGCGCTTCAATGTGTCAGCGGGTGCGTTCACGGAGATCAAGAGCAGCCAGCCGCCGCAGGGGAGGGATACCATGGTAAATAGGTTACCTATTTACCATGGTATCTCTCCCCTGGGTGCGTTGTGTTTTGGTGAGCATTAATGCAGGAAAGCAGCGGGCGGGATGGCGAGCTTGTCCTGCTGCTCCAACACAAGTTACCTTAAGAGCCGGTACGATGCGGGCAGTGGGTGAAGTTCGTAAGGAGTACTGCATAAAAAAACGAGTGTGTTGTGGTGGCAGTTGGTGATCAAAGAAATAAAACAAAATAAAATCAATAAATAATAATGTCATAGACTTAAAGTCATACCTTTGAAGTCATAATGCATTGCAAGTGTTATTAGGGAATGTTGTGCTGTGTTTTCAAGCGCTTCAATGTGCTGCTCTGCAAGGTTTGGAGACAGCGGGTGCGTTCACGGAGATCAAGAGCAGCCGGCGCAAAACACAAGGCACCCAGGGGAGAGATACCATGGTAAATAGGTTACATATTTACCTATTTTTGTTTCGGCGAACGGTTTTGGTGAGCAATAATGCAGGAAAGCAGCGGGCGGGATGGCGAGCTTGTCCTGCTGCTCAAACACAAGCTACCTTAAGAGCCGGTACGATGCGGTCAATTGGTGAAGTTCGTCAGGAGTACTGCATAAAAAAACGAGTGTGTTGTCGTGGCAGTTGGTGATCAAAGAAATAAAACAAAATAAAATCAATAAATAATAATGTCATAGACTTAAAGTCATACCTTTGAAGTCATAATGCATTGCAAGTGTTATTAGGGAATGTTGTGCTGTGTTTTCAAGCGCTTCAATGTGCTGCTCTGCAAGGTTTGGAGACAGCGGGTGCGTTCACGGAGATCAAGAGCAGCCGGCGCAAAACACAAGGCACCCAGGGGAGAGATACCATGGTAAATAGGTTACATATTTACCTATTTTTGTTTCGGCGAACGGTTTTGGTGAGCAATAATGCAGGAAAGCAGCGGGCGGGATGGCGAGCTTGTCCTGCTGCTCCAACAGAAGCTACCTTAAGAGCCGGTACGATGCGGTCAATTGGTGAAGTTCGTCAGGAGTACTGCATAAAAAAACGAGTGTGTTGTCGTGGCAGTTGGTGATCAAAGAAATAAAACAAAATAAAATCAATAAATAATAATGTCATAGACTTAAAGTCATACCTTTGAAGTCATAATGCATTGCAAGTGTTATTAGGGAATGTTGTGCTGTGTTTTCAAGCGCTTCAATGTGACAGCGGGTGCGTTCACGGAGATCAAGAGCAGCCAGCCGCCGCAGGGGAGGGATATCATGGTAAATAGGGTACCTATTTACCATGGTATCTCTCCCCTGGGTGCGTTGTGTTTTGGTGAGCATTAATGCAGGAAAGCAGCGGGCGGGATGGCGAGCTTGTCCTGCTGCTCCAACACAAGTTACCTTAAGAGCCGGTACGATGCGGGCAATGGGTGAAGTTCGTAAGGAGTACTGCATAAAAAAACGAGTGTGTTGTGGTGGCAGTTGGTGATCAAAGAAATAAAACAAAATAAAATCAATAAATAATAATGTCATAGACTTAAAGTCATACCTTTGAAGTCATAATGCATTGCAAGTGTTATTAGGGAATGTTGTGCTGTGTTTTCAAGCGCTTCAATGTGCTGCTCTGCAAGGTTTGGAGACAGCGGGTGCGTTCACGGAGATCAAGAGCAGCCGGCGCAAAACACAAGGCACCCAGGGGAGAGATACCATGGTAAATAGGTTACATATTTACCTATTTTTGTTTCGGCGAACGGTTTTGGTGAGCAATAATGCAGGAAAGCAGCGGGCGGGATGGCGAGCTTGTCCTGCTGCTCCAACACAAGCTACCTTAAGAGCCGGTACGATGCGGTCAATTGGTGAAGTTCGTCAGGAGTACTGCATTAAAAAACGAGTGTGTTGTGGTGGCAGTTGGTGATCAAAGAAATAAAACAAAATAAAATCAATAAATAATAATGTCATAGACTTAAAGTCATACCTTTGAAGTCATAATGCATTGCAAGTGTTATTAGGGAATGTTGTGCTGTGATATCAAGCGCTTCAATGTGCTGCTCTGCAAGGTTTGGAGACAGCGGGTGCGTTCACGGAGATCAAGAGCAGCCGGCGCAAAACACAAGGCACCCAGGGGAGAGATACCATGGTAAATAGGTTACATATTTACCTATTTTTGTTTCGGCGAACGGTTTTGGTGAGCAATAATGCAGGAAAGCAGCGGGCGGGATGGCGAGCTTGTCCTGCTGCTCCAACAGAAGCTACCTTAAGAGCCGGTACGATGTGGTCAATTGGTGAAGTTCGTCAGGAGTACTGCATAAAAAAACGAGTGTGTTGTCGTGGCAGTTGGTGATCAAAGAAATAAAACAAAATAAAATCAATAAATAATAATGTCATAGACTTAAAGTCATACCTTTGAAGTCATAATGCATTGCAAGTGTTATTAGGGAATGTTGTGCTGTGTTTTCAAGCGCTTCAATGTGACAGCGGGTGCGTTCACGGAGATCAAGAGCAGCCAGCCGCCGCAGGGGAGGGATACCATGGTAAATAGGTTACCTATTTACCATGGTATCTCTCCCCTGGGTGCGTTGTGTTTTGGTGAGCATTAATGTAGGAAAGCAGCGGGCGGGATGGCGAGCTTGTCCTGCTGCTCCAACACAAGTTACCTTAAGAGCCGGTACGATGCGGGCAATGGGTGAAGTTCGTAAGGAGTACTGCATAAAAAAAGGAGTGTGTTGTCGTGGCAGTTGGTGATCAAAGAAATAAAACAAAATAAAATCAATAAATAATAATGTCATAGACTTAAAGTCATACCTTTGAAGTCATAATGCATTGCAAGTGTTATTAGGGAATGTTGTGCTGTGTTTTCAAGCGCTTCAATGTGCTGCTCTGCAAGGTTTGGAGACAGCGGGTGCGTTCACGGAGATCAAGAGCAGCCGGAGATCAAGAGCAGCCGCCGCAGGGGAGGGATACCATGGTAAATAGGTTACCTATTTACCATGGTATCTCTCCCCTGGGTGCGTTGTGTTTTGGTGAGCATTAATGCAGGAAAGCAGCGGGCGGGATGGCGAGCTTGTCCTGCTGCTCCAACACAAGTTACCTTAAGAGCCGGTACGATGCGGGCAATGGGTGAAGTTCGTAAGGAGTACTGCATAAAAAAACGAGTGTGTTGTGGTGGCAGTTGGTGATCAAAGAAATAAAACAAAATAAAATCAATAAATAATAATGTCATAGACTTAAAGTCATACCTTTGAAGTCATAATGCATTGCAAGTGTTATTAGGGAATGTTGTGCTGTGTTTTCAAGCGCTTCAATGTGCTGCTCTGCAAGGTTTGGAGACAGCGGGTGCGTTCACGGAGATCAAGAGCAGTCGGCGCAAAACACAAGGCACCCAGGGGAGAGATACCATGGTAAATAGGTTACATATTTACCTATTTTTGTTTCGGCGAACGGTTTTGGTGAGCAATAATGCAGGAAAGCAGCGGGCGGGATGGCGAGCTTGTCCTGCTGCTCCAACACAAGCTACCTTAAGAGCCGGTACGATGCGGTCAATTGGTGAAGTTCGTCAGGAGTACTGCATAAAAAAAACGAGTGTGTTGTCGTGGCAGTTGGTGATCAAAGAAATAAAACAAAATAAAATCAATAAATAATAATGTCATAGACTTAAAGTCATACCTTTGAAGTCATAATGCATTGCAAGTGTTATTAGGGAATGTTGTGCTGTGTTTTCAAGCGCTTCAATGTGTCAGCGGGTGCGTTCACGGAGATCAAGAGCAGCCAGCCGCCGCAGGGGAGGGATACCATGGTAAATAGGTTACCTATTTACCATGGTATCTCTCCCCTGGGTGCGTTGTGTTTTGGTGAGCATTAATGCAGGAAAGCAGCGGGCGGGATGGCGAGCTTGTCCTGCTGCTCCAACACAAGTTACCTTAAGAGCCGGTACGATGCGGGCAGTGGGTGAAGTTCGTAAGGAGTACTGCATAAAAAAAACGAGTGTGTTGTGGTGGCAGTTGGTGATCAAAGAAATAAAACAAAATAAAATCAATAAATAATAATGTCATAGACTTAAAGTCATACCTTTGAAGTCATAATGCATTGCAAGTGTTATTAGGGAATGTTGTGCTGTGTTTTCAAGCGCTTCAATGTGCTGCTCTGCAAGGTTTGGAGACAGCGGGTGCGTTCACGGAGATCAAGAGCAGCCGGCGCAAAACACAAGGCACCCAGGGGAGAGATACCATGGTAAATAGGTTACATATTTACCTATTTTTGTTTCGGCGAACGGTTTTGGTGAGCAATAATGCAGGAAAGCAGCGGGCGGGATGGCGAGCTTGTCCTGCTGCTCAAACACAAGCTACCTTAAGAGCCGGTACGATGCGGTCAATTGGTGAAGTTCGTCAGGAGTACTGCATAAAAAAACGAGTGTGTTGTCGTGGCAGTTGGTGATCAAAGAAATAAAACAAAATAAAATCAATAAATAATAATGTCATAGACTTAAAGTCATACCTTTGAAGTCATAATGCATTGCAAGTGTTATTAGGGAATGTTGTGCTGTGTTTTCAAGCGCTTCAATGTGCTGCTCTGCAAGGTTTGGAGACAGCGGGTGCGTTCACGGAGATCAAGAGCAGCCGGCGCAAAACACAAGGCACCCAGGGGAGAGATACCATGGTAAATAGGTTACATATTTACCTATTTTTGTTTCGGCGAACGGTTTTGGTGAGCAATAATGCAGGAAAGCAGCGGGCGGGATGGCGAGCTTGTCCTGCTGCTCCAACACAAGCTACCTTAAGAGCCGGTACGATGCGGTCAATTGGTGAAGTTCGTCAGGAGTACTGCATAAAAAAACGAGTGTGTTGTCGTGGCAGTTGGTGATCAAAGAAATAAAACAAAATAAAATCAATAAATAATATTGTCATAGACTTAAAGTCATACCTTTGAAGTCATAATGCATTGCAAGTGTTATTAGGGAATGTTGTGCTGTGTTTTCAAGCGCTTCAATGTGACAGCGGGTGCGTTCACGGAGATCAAGAGCAGCCAGCCGCCGCAGGGGAGGGATATCATGGTAAATAGGTATTTACCATGGTATCTCTCCCCTGGGTGCGTTGTGTTTTGGTGAGCATTAATGCAGGAAAGCAGCGGGCGGGATGGCGAGCTTGTCCTGCTGCTCCAACACAAGTTACCTTAAGAGCCGGTACGATGCGGGCAATGGGTGAAGTTCGTAAGGAGTACTGCATAAAAAAACGAGTGTGTTGTGGTGGCAGTTGGTGATCAAAGAAATAAAACAAAATAAAATCAATAAATAATAATGTCATAGACTTAAAGTCATACCTTTGAAGTCATAATGCATTGCAAGTGTTATTAGGGAATGTTGTGCTGTGTTTTCAAGCGCTTCAATGTGCTGCTCTGCAAGGTTTGGAGACAGCGGGTGCGTTCACGGAGATCAAGAGCAGCCGGCGCAAAACACAAGGCACCCAGGGGAGAGATACCATGGTAAATAGGTTACATATTTACCTATTTTTGTTTCGGCGAACGGTTTTGGTGAGCAATAATGCAGGAAAGCAGCGGGCGGGATGGCGAGCTTGTCCTGCTGCTCCAACACAAGCTACCTTAAGAGCCGGTACGATGCGGTCAATTGGTGAAGTTCGTCAGGAGTACTGCATAAAAAAACGAGTGTGTTGTCGTGGCAGTTGGTGATCAAAGAAATAAAACAAAATAAAATCAATAAATAATAATGTCATAGACTTAAAGTCATACCTTTGAAGTCATAATGCATTGCAAGTGTTATTAGGGAATGTTGTGCTGTGTTTTCAAGCGCTTCAATGTGACAGCGGGTGCGTTCACGGAGATCAAGAGCAGCCAGCCGCCGCAGGGGAGGGATACCATGGTAAATAGGTTACCTATTTACCATGGTATCTCTCCCCTGGGTGCGTTGTGTTTTGGTGAGCATTAATGCAGGAAAGCAGCGGGCGGGATGGCGAGCTTGTCCTGCTGCTCCAACACAAGTTACCTTAAGAGCCGGTACGATGCGGGCAATGGGTGAAGTTCGTAAGGAGTACTGCATAAAAAAACGAGTGTGTTGTGGTGGCAGTTGGTGATCAAAGAAATAAAACAAAATAAAATCAATAAATAATAATGTCATAGACTTAAAGTCATACCTTTGAAGTCATAATGCATTGCAAGTGTTATTAAGGAATGTTGTGCTGTGTTTTCAAGCGCTTCAATGTGACAGCGGGTGCGTTCACGGAGATCAAGAGCAGCCAGCCGCCGCAGGGGAGGGATACCATGGTAAATAGGTTACCTATTTACCATGGTATCTCTCCCCTGGGTGCGTTGTGTTTTGGTGAGCATTAATGCAGGAAAGCAGCGGGCGGGATGGCGAGCTTGTCCTGCTGCTCCAACACAAGTTACCTTAAGAGCCGGTACGATGCGGGCAATGGGTGAAGTTCGTCAGGAGTACTGCATAAAAAAACGAGTGTGTTGTGGTGGCAGTTTGTGATCAAAGAAATAAAACAAAATAAAATCAATAAATAATAATGTCATAGACTTAAAGTCATACCTTTGAAGTCATAATGCATTGCAAGTGTTATTAGGGAATGTTGTGCTGTGTTTTCAAGCGCTTCAATGTGCTGCTCTGCAAGGTTTGGAGACAGCGGGTGCGTTCACGGAGATCAAGAGCAGCCGGCGCAAAACACAAGGCACCCAGGGGAGAGATACCATGGTAAATAGGTTACATATTTACCTATTTTTGTTTCGGCGAACGGTTTTGGTGAGCAATAATGCAGGAAAGCAGCGGGCGGGATGGCGAGCTTGTCCTGCTGCTCCAACACAAGCTACCTTAAGAGCCGGTACGATGCGGTCAATTGGTGAAGTTCGTCAGGAGTACTGCATAAAAAAACGAGTGTGTTGTCGTGGCAGTTGGTGATCAAAGAAATAAAACAAAATAAAATCAATAAATAATAATGTCATAGACTTAAAGTCATACCTTTGAAGTCATAATGCATTGCAAGTGTTATTAGGGAATGTTGTGCTGTGTTTTCAAGCGCTTCAATGTGACAGCGGGTGCGTTCACGGAGATCAAGAGCAGCCAGCCGCCGCAGGGGAGGGATACCATGGTAAATAGGTTACCTATTTACCATGGTATCTCTCCCCTGGGTGCGTTGTGTTTTGGTGAGCATTAATGCAGGAAAGCAGCGGGCGGGATGGCGAGCTTGTCCTGCTGCTCCAACACAAGTTACCTTAAGAGCCGGTACGATGCGGGCAATGGGTGAAGTTCGTAAGGAGTACTGCATAAAAAAACGAGTGTGTTGTGGTGGCAGTTGGTGATCAAAGAAATAAAACAAAATAAAATCAATAAATAATAATGTCATAGACTTAAAGTCATACCTTTGAAGTCATAATGCATTGCAAGTGTTATTAGGGAATGTTGTGCTGTGTTTTCAAGCGCTTCAATGTGCTGCTCTGCAAGGTTTGGAGACAGCGGGTGCGTTCACGGAGATCAAGAGCAGCCGGCGCAAAACACAAGGCACCCAGGGGAGAGATACCATGGTAAATAGGTTACATATTTACCTATTTTTGTTTCGGCGAACGGTTTTGGTGAGCAATAATGCAGGAAAGCAGCGGGCGGGATGGCGAGCTTGTCCTGCTGCTCCAACACAAGCTACCTTAAGAGCCGGTACGATGCGGTCAATTGGTGAAGTTCGTCAGGAGTACTGCATAAAAAAACGAGTGTGTTGTCGTGGCAGTTGGTGATCAAAGAAATAAAACAAAATAAAATCAATAAATAATAATGTCATAGACTTAAAGTCATACCTTTGAAGTCATAATGCATTGCAAGTGTTATTAGGGAATGTTGTGCTGTGTTTTCAAGTGCTTCAATGTGACAGCGGGTGCGTTCACGGAGATCAAGAGCAGCCAGCCGCCGCAGGGGAGGGATACCATGGTAAATAGGTTACCTATTTACCATGGTATCTCTCCCCTGGGTGCGTTGTGTTTTGGTGAGCATTAATGCAGGAAAGCAGCGGGCGGGATGGCGAGCTTGTCCTGCTGCTCCAACACAAGTTACCTTAAGAGCCGGTACGATGCGGGCAATGGGTGAAGTTCGTCAGGAGTACTGCATAAAAAAACGAGTGTGTTGTGGTGGCAGTTGGTGATCAAAGAAATAAAACAAAATAAAATCAATAAATAATAATGTCATAGACTTAAAGTCATATCTTTGAAGTCATAATGCATTGCAAGTGTTATTAGGGAATGTTGTGCTGTGTTTTCAAGCGCTTCAATGTGACAGCGGGTGCGTTCACGGAGATCAAGAGCAGCCAGCCGCCGCAGGGGAGGGATACCATGGTAAATAGGTTACCTATTTACCATGGTATCTCTCCCCTGGGTGCGTTGTGTTTTGGTGAGCATTAATGCAGGAAAGCAGCGGGCGGGATGGCGAGCTTGTCCTGCTGCTCCAACACAAGTTACCTTAAGAGCCGGTACGATGCGGGCAGTGGGTGAAGTTCGTCAGGAGTACTGCATAAAAAAACGAGTGTGTTGTGGTGGCAGTTGGTGATCAAAGAAATAAAACAAAATAAAATCAATAAATAATAATGTCATAGACTTAAAGTCATACCTTTGAAGTCATAATGCATTGCAAGTGTTATTAGGGAATGTTGTGCTGTGTTTTCAAGCGCTTCAATGTGCTGCTCTGCAAGGTTTGGAGACAGCGGGTGCGTTCACGGAGATCAAGAGCAGCCGGCGCAAAACACAAGGCACCCAGGGGAGAGATACCATGGTAAATAGGTTACATATTTACCTATTTTTGTTTCGGCGAACGGTTTTGGTGAGCAATAATGCAGGAAAGCAGCGGGCGGGATGGCGAGCTTGTCCTGCTGCTCCAACACAAGCTACCTTAAGAGCCGGTACGATGCGGTCAATTGGTGAAGTTCGTCAGGAGTACTGCATAAAAAAACGAGTGTGTTGTCGTGGCAGTTGGTGATCAAAGAAATAAAACAAAATAAAATCAATAAATAATAATGTCATAGACTTAAAGTCATACCTTTGAAGTCATAATGCATTGCAAGTGTTATTAGGGAATGTTGTGCTGTGTTTTCAAGCGCTTCAATGTGACAGCGGGTGCGTTCACGGAGATCAAGAGCAGCCAGCCGCCGCAGGGGAGGGATACCATGGTAAATAGGTTACCTATTTACCATGGTATCTCTCCCCTGGGTGCGTTGTGTTTTGGTGAGCATTAATGCAGGAAAGCAGCGGGCGGGATGGCGAGCTTGTCCTGCTGCTCCAACACAAGTTACCTTAAGAGCCGGTACGATGCGGGCAATGGGTGAAGTTCGTAAGGAGTACTGCATAAAAAAACGAGTGTGTTGTGGTGGCAGTTGGTGATCAAAGAAATAAAACAAAATAAAATCAATAAATAATAATGTCATAGACTTAAAGTCATACCTTTGAAGTCATAATGCATTGCAAGTGTTATTAGGGAATGTTGTGCTGTGTTTTCAAGCGCTTCAATGTGCTGCTCTGCAAGGTTTGGAGACAGCGGGTGCGGTCACGGAGATCAAGAGCAGCCGGCGCAAAACACAAGGCACCCAGGGGAGAGATACCATGGTAAATAGGTTACATATTTACCTATTTTTGTTTCGGCGAACGGTTTTGGTGAGCAATAATGCAGGAAAGCAGCGGGCGGGATGGCGAGCTTGTCCTGCTGCTCCAACACAAGCTACCTTAAGAGCCGGTACGATGCGGTCAATTGGTGAAGTTCGTCAGGAGTACTGCATAAAAAAACGAGTGTGTTGTCGTGGCAGTTGGTGATCAAAGAAATAAAACAAAATAAAATCAATAAATAATAATGTCATAGACTTAAAGTCATACCTTTGAAGTCATAATGCATTGCAAGTGTTATTAGGGAATGTTGTGCTGTGTTTTCAAGCGCTTCAATGTGACAGCGGGTGCGATCACGGAGATCAAGAGCAGCCAGCCGCCGCAGGGGAGGGATACCATGGTAAATAGGTTACCTATTTACCATGGTATCTCTCCCCTGGGTGCGTTGTGTTTTGGTCAGCATTAATGCAGGAAAGCAGCGGGCGGGATGGCGAGCTTGTCCTGCTGCTCCAACACAAGTTACCTTAAGAGCCGGTACGATGCGGGCAATGGGTGAAGTTCGTCAGGAGTACTGCATAAAAAAACGAGTGTGTTGTGGTGGCAGTTGGTGATCAAAGAAATAAAACAAAATAAAATCAATAAATAATAATGTCATAGACTTAAAGTCATACCTTTGAAGTCATAATGCATTGCAAGTGTTATTAGGGAATGTTGTGCTGTGTTTTCAAGCGCTTCAATGTGACAGCGGGTGCGTTCACGGAGATCAAGAGCAGCCAGCCGCCGCAGGGGAGGGATACCATGGTAAATAGGTTACCTATTTACCATGGTATCTCTCCCCTGGGTGCGTTGTGTTTTGGTGAGCATTAATGCAGGAAAGCAGCGGGCGGGATGGCGAGCTTGTCCTGCTGCTCCAACACAAGTTACCTTAAGAGCCGGTACGATGCGGGCAATGGGTGAAGTTCGTCAGGAGTACTGCATAAAAAAACGAGTGTGTTGTGGTGGCAGTTGGTGATCAAAGAAATAAAACAAAATAAAATCAATAAATAATAATGTCATAGACTTAAAGTCATACCTTTGAAGTCATAATGCATTGCAAGTGTTATTAGGGAATGTTGTGCTGTGTTTTCAAGCGCTTCAATGTGCTGCTCTGCAAGGTTTGGAGACAGCGGGTGCGTTCACGGAGATCAAGAGCAGCCGGCGCAAAACACAAGGCACCCAGGGGAGAGATACCATTGTAAATAGGTTACATATTTACCTATTTTTGTTTCGGCGAACGGTTTTGGTGAGCAATAATGCAGGAAAGCAGCGGGCGGGATGGCGAGCTTGTCCTGCTGCTCCAACAGAAGCTACCTTAAGAGCCGGTACGATGCGGTCAATTGGTGAAGTTCGTCAGGAGTACTGCATAAAAAAACGAGTGTGTTGTCGTGGCAGTTGGTGATCAAAGAAATAAAACAAAATAAAATCAATAAATAATAATGTCATAGACTTAAAGTCATACCTTTGAAGTCATAATGCATTGCAAGTGTTATTAGGGAATGTTGTGCTGTGTTTTCAAGCGCTTCAATGTGACAGCGGGTGCGTTCACGGAGATCAAGAGCAGCCAGCCGCCGCAGGGGAGGGATATCATGGTAAATAGGTTACCTATTTACCATGGTATCTCTCCCCTGGGTGCGTTGTGTTTTGGTGAGCATTAATGCAGGAAAGCAGCGGGCGGGATGGCGAGCTTGTCCTGCTGCTCCAACACAAGTTACCTTAAGAGCCGGTACGATGCGGGCAATGGGTGAAGTTCGTAAGGAGTACTGCATAAAAAAACGAGTGTGTTGTGGTGGCAGTTGGTGATCAAAGAAATAAAACAAAATAAAATCAATAAATAATAATGTCATAGACTTAAAGTCATACCTTTGAAGTCATAATGCATTGCAAGTGTTATTAGGGAATGTTGTGCTGTGTTTTCAAGCGCTTCAATGTGCTGCTCTGCAAGGTTTGGAGACAGCGGGTGCGGTCACGGAGATCAAGAGCAGCCGGCGCAAAACACAAGGCACCCAGGGGAGAGATACCATGGTAAATAGGTTACATATTTACCTATTTTTGTTTCGGCGAACGGTTTTGGTGAGCAATAATGCAGGAAAGCAGCGGGCGGGATGGCGAGCTTGTCCTGCTGCTCCAACACAAGCTACCTTAAGAGCCGGTACGATGCGGTCAATTGGTGAAGTTCGTCAGGAGTACTGCATAAAAAAACGAGTGTGTTGTCGTGGCAGTTGGTGATCAAAGAAATAAAACAAAATAAAATCAATAAATAATAATGTCATAGACTTAAAGTCATACCTTTGAAGTCATAATGCATTGCAAGTGTTATTAGGGAATGTTGTGCTGTGTTTTCAAGCGCTTCAATGTGACAGCGGGTGCGTTCACGGAGATCAAGAGCAGCCAGCCGCCGCAGGGGAGGGATACCATGGTAAATAGGTTACCTATTTACCATGGTATCTCTCCCCTGGGTGCGTTGTGTTTTGGTGAGCATTAATGCAGGAAAGCAGCGGGCGGGATGGCGAGCTTGTCCTGCTGCTCCAACACAAGTTACCTTAAGAGCCGGTACGATGCGGGCAATGGGTGAAGTTCGTCAGGAGTACTGCATAAAAAAACGAGTGTGTTGTGGTGGCAGTTGGTGATCAAAGAAATAAAACAAAATAAAATCAATAAATAATAATGTCATAGACTTAAAGTCATACCTTTGAAGTCATAATGCATTGCAAGTGTTATTAGGGAATGTTGTGCTGTGTTTTCAAGCGCTTCAATGTGACAGCGGGTGCGTTCACGGAGATCAAGAGCAGCCAGCCGCCGCAGGGGAGGGATACCATGGTAAATAGGTTACCTATTTACCATGGTATCTCTCCCCTGGGTGCGTTGTGTTTTGGTGAGCATTAATGCAGGAAAGCAGCGGGCGGGATGGCGAGCTTGTCCTGCTGCTCCAACACAAGTTACCTTAAGAGCCGGTACGATGCGGGCAATGGGTGAAGTTCGTCAGGAGTACTGCATAAAAAAACGAGTGTGTTGTGGTGGCAGTTGGTGATCAAAGAAATAAAACAAAATAAAATCAATAAATAATAATGTCATAGACTTAAAGTCATACCTTTGAAGTCATAATGCATTGCAAGTGTTATTAGGGAATGTTGTGCTGTGTTTTCAAGCGCTTCAATGTGCTGCTCTGCAAGGTTTGGAGACAGCGGGTGCGTTCACGGAGATCAAGAGCAGCCGGCGCAAAACACAAGGCACCCAGGGGAGAGATACCATTGTAAATAGGTTACATATTTACCTATTTTTGTTTCGGCGAACGGTTTTGGTGAGCAATAATGCAGGAAAGCAGCGGGCGGGATGGCGAGCTTGTCCTGCTGCTCCAACAGAAGCTACCTTAAGAGCCGGTACGATGCGGTCAATTGGTGAAGTTCGTCAGGAGTACTGCATAAAAAAACGAGTGTGTTGTCGTGGCAGTTGGTGATCAAAGAAATAAAACAAAATAAAATCAATAAATAATAATGTCATAGACTTAAAGTCATACCTTTGAAGTCATAATGCATTGCAAGTGTTATTAGGGAATGTTGTGCTGTGTTTTCAAGCGCTTCAATGTGACAGCGGGTGCGTTCACGGAGATCAAGAGCAGCCAGCCGCCGCAGGGGAGGGATACCATGGTAAATAGGTTACCTATTTACCATGGTATCTCTCCCCTGGGTGCGTTGTGTTTTGGTGAGCATTAATGCAGGAAAGCAGCGGGCGGGATGGCGAGGTTGTCCTGCTGCTCCAACACAAGTTACCTTAAGAGCCGGTACGATGCGGGCAATGGGTGAAGTTCGTCAGGAGTACTGCATAAAAAAACGAGTGTGTTGTGGTGGCAGTTGGTGATCAAAGAAATAAAACAAAATAAAATCAATAAATAATAATGTCATAGACTTAAAGTCATACCTTTGAAGTCATAATGCATTGCAAGTGTTATTAGGGAATGTTGTGCTGTGTTTTCAAGCGCTTCAATGTGCTGCTCTGCAAGGTTTGGAGACAGCGGGTGCGTTCACGGAGATCAAGAGCAGCCGGCGCAAAACACAAGGCACCCAGTGGAGAGATACCATGGTAAATAGGTTACATATTTACCTATTTTTGTTTCGGCGAACGGTTTTGGTGAGCAATAATGCAGGAAAGCAGCGGGCGGGATGGCGAGCTTGTCCTGCTGCTCCAACAGAAGCTACCTTAAGAGCCGGTACGATGCGGTCAATTGGTGAAGTTCGTCAGGAGTACTGCATAAAAAAACGAGTGTGTTGTGGTGGCAGTTGGTGATCAAAGAAATAAAACAAAATAAAATCAATAAATAATAATGTCATAGACTTAAAGTCATACCTTTGAAGTCATAATGCATTGCAAGTGTTATTAGGGAATGTTGTGCTGTGTTTTCAAGCGCTTCAATGTGACAGCGGGTGCGTTCACGGAGATCAAGAGCAGCCGGAGATCAAGAGCAGCCGTCGCAGGGGAGGGATACCATGGTAAATAGGTTACCTATTTACCATGGTATCTCTCCCCTGGGTGCGTTGTGTTTTGGTGAGCATTAATGCAGGAAAGCAGCGGGCGGGATGGCGAGCTTGTCCTGCTACTCCAACACAAGCTACCTTAAGAGCCGGTACGATGCGGTCAATTGGTGAAGTTCGTCAGGAGTACTGCATAAAAAAAACGAGTGTGTTGTCGTGGCAGTTGGTGATCAAAGAAATAAAACAATATAAAATCAATAAATAATAATGTCATAGACTTAAAGTCATACCTTTGAAGTCATAATGCATTGCAAGTGTTATTAGGGAATGTTGTGCTGTGTTTTCAAGCGCTTCAATGTGACAGCGGGTGCGTTCACGGAGATCAAGAGCAGCCGGAGATCAAGAGCAGCCGCCGCAGGGGAGGGATACCATGGTAAATAGGTTACCTATTTACCATGGTATCTCTCCCCTGGGTGCGTTGTGTTTTGGTGAGCATTAATGCAGGAAAGGAGCGGGCGGGATGGCGAGCTTGTCCTGCTGCTCCAACACAAGCTAGCTTAAGAGCCGGTACGATGCGGGCAATGGGTGAAGTTCGTCAGGAGTACTGCATATAAAAACGAGTGTGTTGTCGTGGCAGTTGGTGATCAAGGAAATAAAACAAAATAAAATCAATAAATAATAATGTCATTGACTTAAAGCCATACCTTTGAAGTCATTATGCATTGCAAGTGTTATTAGAGAATGTTGTGCTGTGTTTTCAAGCGCTTCAATGTGCTGCTCTGCAAGGTTTGGAGACAGCGGGTGCGTTCACGGAGATCAAGAGCAGCCGGCGCAAAACACAAGGCACCCAGGGGAGAGATACCATGGTAAATAGGTTACATATTTACCTATTTTTGTTTCGGCGAACGGTTTTGGTGAGCAATAATGCAGGAAAGCAGCGGGCGGGATGGCGAGCTTGTCCTGCTGCTCCAACAGAAGCTACCTTAAGAGCCGGTACGATGCGGTCAATTGGTGAAGTTCGTCAGGAGTACTGCATAAAAAAACGAGTGTGTTGTCGTGGCAGTTGGTGATCAAAGAAATAAAACAAAATAAAATCAATAAATAATAATGTCATAGACTTAAAGTCATACCTTTGAAGTCATAATGCATTGCAAGTGTTATTAAGGAATGTTGTGCTGTGTTTTCAAGCGCTTCAATGTGACAGCGGGTGCGTTCACGGAGATCAAGAGCAGCCAGCCGCCGCAGGGGAGGGATACCATGGTAAATAGGTTACCTATTTACCATGGTATCTCTCCCCTGGGTGCGTTGTGTTTTGGTGAGCATTAATGCAGGAAAGCAGCGGGCGGGATGGCGAGCTTGTCCTGCTGCTCCAACACAAGTTACCTTAAGAGCCGGTACGATGCGGGCAATGGGTGAAGTTCGTCAGGAGTACTGCATAAAAAAACGAGTGTGTTGTGGTGGCAGTTTGTGATCAAAGAAATAAAACAAAATAAAATCAATAAATAATAATGTCATAGACTTAAAGTCATACCTTTGAAGTCATAATGCATTGCAAGTGTTATTAGGGAATGTTGTGCTGTGTTTTCAAGCGCTTCAATGTGCTGCTCTGCAAGGTTTGGAGACAGCGGGTGCGTTCACGGAGATCAAGAGCAGCCGGCGCAAAACACAAGGCACCCAGGGGAGAGATACCATGGTAAATAGGTTACATATTTACCTATTTTTGTTTCGGCGAACGGTTTTGGTGAGCAATAATGCAGGAAAGCAGCGGGCGGGATGGCGAGCTTGTCCTGCTGCTCCAACACAAGCTACCTTAAGAGCCGGTACGATGCGGTCAATTGGTGAAGTTCGTCAGGAGTACTGCATAAAAAAAACGAGTGTGTTGTCGTGGCAGTTGGTGATCAAAGAAATAAAACAAAATAAAATCAATAAATAATAATGTCATAGACTTAAAGTCATACCTTTGAAGTCATAATGCATTGCAAGTGTTATTAGGGAATGTTGTGCTGTGTTTTCAAGCGCTTCAATGTGACAGCGGGTGCGTTCACGGAGATCAAGAGCAGCCGGAGATCAAGAGCAGCCGCCGCAGGGGAGGGATACCATGGTAAATAGGTTACCTATTTACCATGGTATCTCTCCCCTGGGTGCGTTGTGTTTTGGTGAGCATTAATGCAGGAAAGCAGCGGGCGGGATGGCGAGCTTGTCCTGCTACTCCAACACAAGCTACCTTAAGAGCCGGTACGATGCGGTCAATTGGTGAAGTTCGTCAGGAGTACTACATAAAAAAAACGAGTGTGTTGTCGTGGCAGTTGGTGATCAAGGAAATAAAACAAAATAAAATCAATAAATAATAATGTCATTGACTTAAAGCCATACCTTTGAAGTCATTATGCATTGCAAGTGTTATTAGAGAATGTTGTGCTGTGTTTTCAAGCGCTTCAATGTGCTGCTCTGCAAGGTTTGGAGACAGCGGGTGCGTTCACGGAGATCAAGAGCAGCCGGCGCAAAACACAAGGCACCCAGGGGAGAGATACCATGGTAAATAGGTTACATATTTACCTATTTTTGTTTCGGCGAACGGTTTTGGTGAGCAATAATGCAGGAAAGCAGCGGGCGGGATGGCGAGCTTGTCCTGCTGCTCCAACAGAAGCTACCTTAAGAGCCGGTACGATGCGGTCAATTGGTGAAGTTCGTCAGGAGTACTGCATAAAAAAACGAGTGTGTTGTCGTGGCAGTTGGTGATCAAAGAAATAAAACAAAATAAAATCAATAAATAATAATGTCATAGACTTAAAGTCATACCTTTGAAGTCATAATGCATTGCAAGTGTTATTAAGGAATGTTGTGCTGTGTTTTCAAGCGCTTCAATGTGACAGCGGGTGCGTTCACGGAGATCAAGAGCAGCCAGCCGCCGCAGGGGAGGGATACCATGGTAAATAGGTTACCTATTTACCATGGTATCTCTCCCCTGGGTGCGTTGTGTTTTGGTGAGCATTAATGCAGGAAAGCAGCGGGCGGGATGGCGAGCTTGTCCTGCTGCTCCAACACAAGTTACCTTAAGAGCCGGTACGATGCGGGCAATGGGTGAAGTTCGTCAGGAGTACTGCATAAAAAAACGAGTGTGTTGTGGTGGCAGTTTGTGATCAAAGAAATAAAACAAAATAAAATCAATAAATAATAATGTCATAGACTTAAAGTCATACCTTTGAAGTCATAATGCATTGCAAGTGTTATTAGGGAATGTTGTGCTGTGTTTTCAAGCGCTTCAATGTGCTGCTCTGCAAGGTTTGGAGACAGCGGGTGCGTTCACGGAGATCAAGAGCAGCCGGCGCAAAACACAAGGCACCCAGGGGAGAGATACCATGGTAAATAGGTTACATATTTACCTATTTTTGTTTCGGCGAACGGTTTTGGTGAGCAACAATGCAGGAAAGCAGCGGGCGGGATGGCGAGCTTGTCCTGCTGCTCCAACACAAGCTACCTTAAGAGCCGGTACGATGCGGTCAATTGGTGAAGTTCGTCAGGAGTACTGCATAAAAAAAACGAGTGTGTTGTCGTGGCAGTTGGTGATCAAAGAAATAAAACAAAATAAAATCAATAAATAATAATGTCATAGACTTAAAGTCATACCTTTGAAGTCATAATGCATTGCAAGTGTTATTAGGGAATGTTGTGCTGTGTTTTCAAGCGCTTCAATGTGACAGCGGGTGCGTTCACGGAGATCAAGAGCAGCCGGAGATCAAGAGCAGCCGCCGCAGGGGAGGGATACCATGGTAAATAGGTTACCTATTTACCATGGTATCTCTCCCCTGGGTGCGTTGTGTTTTGGTGAGCATTAATGCAGGAAAGCAGCGGGCGGGATGGCCAGCTTGTCCTGCTGCTCCAACACAAGTTACCTTAAGAGCCGGTACGATGCGGGCAATGGGTGAAGTTCGTCAGGAGTACTGCATAAAAAAACGAGTGTGTTGTGGTGGCAGTTGGTGATCAAAGAAATAAAACAAAATAAAATCAATAAATAATAATGTCATAGACTTAAAGTCATACCTTTGAAGTCATAATGCATTGCAAGTGTTATTAGGGAATGTTGTGCTGTGTTTTCAAGCGCTTCAATGTGCTGCTCTGCAAGGTTTGGAGACAGCGGGTGCGTTCACGGAGATCAAGAGCAGCCGGCGCAAAACACAAGGCACCCAGGGGAGAGATACCATGGTAAATAGGTTACATATTTACCTATTTTTGTTTCGGCGAACGGTTTTGGTGAGCAATAATGCAGGAAAGCAGCGGGCGGGATGGTGAGCTTGTCCTGCTGCTCCAACAGAAGCTACCTTAAGAGCCGGTACGATGCGGTCAATTGGTGAAGTTCGTCAGGAGTACTGCATACAAAAACGAGTGTGTTGTCGTGGCAGTTGGTGATCAAAGAAATAAAACAAAATAAAATCAATAAATAATAATGTCATAGACTTAAAGTCATACCTTTGAAGTCATAATGCATTGCAAATGTTATTAGGGAATGTTGTGCTGTGTTTTCAAGCGCTTCAATGTGACAGCGGGTGCGTTCACGGAGATAAAGAGCAGCCGGAGATCAAGAGCAGCCGCCGCAGGGGAGGGATACCATGGTAAATAGGTTACCTATTTACCATGGTATCTCTCCCCTGGGTGCGTTGTGTTTTGGTGAGCATTAATGCAGGAAAGCAGCGGGCGGGATGGCGAGCTTGTCCTGCTGCTCCAACAGAAGCTACCTTAAGAGCCGGTACGATGCGGTCAATTGGTGAAGTTCGTCAGGAGTACTGCATAAAAAAACGAGTGTGTTGTGGTGGCAGTTGGTGATCAAAGAAATAAAACAAAATAAAATCAATAAATAATAATGTCATAGACTTAAAGTCATACCTTTGAAGTCATAATGCATTGCAAGTGTTATTAGGGAATGTTGTGCTGTGTTTTCAAGCGCTTCAATGTGCTGCTCTGCAAGGTTTGGAGACAGCGGGTGCGTTCACGGAGATCAAGAGCAGCCGGCGCAAAACACAAGGCACCCAGGGGAGAGATACCATGGTAAATAGGTTACATATTTACCTATTTTTGTTTCGGCGAACGGTTTTGGTGAGCAATAATGCAGGAAAGCAGCGGGCGGGATGGCGAGCTTGTCCTGCTGCTCCAACACAAGTTACCTTAAGAGCCGGTACGATGCGGGCAATGGGTGAAGTTCGTCAGGAGTACTGCATAAAAAAACGAGTGTGTTGTCGTGGCAGTTGGTGATCAAAGAAATAAAACAAAATAAAATCTATAAATAATAATGTCATAGACTTAAAGTCATACCTTTGAAGTCATAATGCATTGCAAGTGTTATTAGGGAATGTTGTGCTGTGTTTTCAAGCGCTTCAATGTGCTGCTCTGCAAGGTTTGGAGACAGCGGGTGCGTTCACGGAGATCAAGAGCAGTCGGCGCAAAACACAAGGCACCCAGGGGAGAGATACCATGGTAAATAGGTTATATATTTACCTATTTTTGTTTCGGCGAACGGTTTTGGTGAGCAATAATGCAGGAAAGCAGCGGGCGGGATGGCGAGCTTGTCCTGCTGCTCCAACACAAGCTACCTTAAGAGCCGGTACGATGCGTTCAATTGGTGAAGTTCGTCAGGAGTACTGCATAAGAAAAACGAGTGTGTTGTCGTGGCAGTTGGTGATCAAAGAAATAAAACAAAATAAAATCAATAAATAATAATGTCATAGACTTAAAGTCATACCTTTGAAGTCATAATGCATTGCAAGTGTTATTAGGGAATGTTGTGCTGTGTTTTCAAGCGCTTCAATGTGACAGCGGGTGCGTTCACGGAGATCAAGAGCAGCCAGCCGCCGCAGGGGAGGGATACCATGGTAAATTGAAGTCATAATGCATTGCAAGTGTTATTAGAGAATGTTGTGCTGTGTTTTCAAGCGCTTCAATGTGCTGCTCTGCAAGGTTTGGAGACAGCGGGTGCGTTCACGGAGATCAAGAGCAGCCGGCGCAAAACACAAGGCACCCAGGGGAGAGATACCATGGTAAGTAGGTTACATATTTACCTATTTTTGTTTCGGCGAACGGTTTTGGTGAGCAATAATGCAGGAAAGCAGCGGGCGGGATGGCGAGCTTGTCCTGCTGCTCCAACAGAAGCTACCTTAAGAGCCAGTACGATGCGGTCAATTGGTGAAGTTCGTCAGGAGTACTGCATAAAAAAACGAGTGTGTTGTGGTGGCAGTTGGTGATCAAAGAAATAAAACAAAATAAAATCAATAAATAATAATGTCATAGACTTAAAGTCATACCTTTGAAGTCATAATGCATTGCAAGTGTTATTAGGGAATGTTGTGCTGTGTTTTCAAGCGCTTCAATGTGACAGCGGGTGCGTTCACGGAGATCAAGAGCAGCCAGCCGCCGCAGGGGAGGGATACCATGGTAAATAGGTTACCTATTTACCATGGTATCTCTCCCCTGGGTGCGTTGTGTTTTGGTGAGCATTAATGCAGGAAAGCAGCGGGCGGGATGGCGAGCTTGTCCTGCTGCTCCAACACAAGTTACCTTAAGAGCCGGTACGATGCGGGCAATGGGTGAAGTTCGTCAGGAGTACTGCATAAAAAAACGAGTGTGTTGTGGTGGCAGTTGGTGATCAAAGAAATAAAACAAAATAAAATCAATAAATAATAATGTCATAGACTTAAAGTCATACCTTTGAAGTCATAATGCATTGCCAGTGTTATTAGGGAATGTTGTGCTGTGTTTTCAAGCGCTTCAATGTGCTGCTCTGCAAGGTTTGGAGACAGCGGGTGCGTTCACGGAGATCAAGAGCAGCCGGCGCAAAACAAAAGGCACCCAGGGGAGAGATACCATGGTAAAAAGGTTACATATTTACCTATTTTTGTTTCGGCGAACGGTTTTGGTGAGCAATAATGCAGGAAAGCAGCGGGCGGGATGGCGAGCTTGTCCTGCTGCTCCAACAGAAGCTACCTTAAGAGCCGGTACGATGCGGTCAATTGGTGAAGTTCGTCAGGAGTACTGCATAAAAAAACGAGTGTGTTGTCGTGGCAGTTGGTGATCAAAGAAATAAAACAAAATAAAATCAATAAATAATAATGTCATAGACTTAAAGTCATACCTTTGAAGTCATAATGCATTGCAAGTGTTATTAGGGAATGTTGTGCTGTGTTTTCAAGCGCTTCAATGTGACAGCGGGTGCGTTCACGGAGATCAAGAGCAGCCAGCCGCCGCAGGGGAGGGATACCATGGTAAATAGGTTACCTATTTACCATGGTATCTCTCCCCTGGGTGCGTTGTGTTTTGGTGAGCATTAATGCAGGAAAGCAGCGGGCGGGATGGCGAGCTTGTCCTGCTGCTCCAACACAAGTTACCTTAAGAGCCGGTACGATGCGGGCAATGGGTGAAGTTCGTAAGGAGTACTGCATAAAAAAACGAGTGTGTTGTGGTGGCAGTTGGTGATCAAAGAAATAAAACAAAATAAAATCAATAAATAATAATGTCATAGACTTAAAGTCATACCTTTGAAGTCATAATGCATTGCCAGTGTTATTAGGGAATGTTGTGCTGTGTTTTCAAGCGCTTCAATGTGCTGCTCTGCAAGGTTTGGAGACAGCGGGTGCGTTCACGGAGATCAAGAGCAGCCGGCGCAAAACAAAAGGCACCCAGGGGAGAGATACCATGGTAAAAAGGTTACATATTTACCTATTTTTGTTTCGGCGAACGGTTTTGGTGAGCAATAATGCAGGAAAGCAGCGGGCGGGATGGCGAGCTTGTCCTGCTGCTCCAACAGAAGCTACCTTAAGAGCCGGTACGATGCGGTCAATTGGTGAAGTTCGTCAGGAGTACTGCATAAAAAAACGAGTGTGTTGTCGTGGCAGTTGGTGATCAAAGAAATAAAACAAAATAAAATCAATAAATAATAATGTCATAGACTTAAAGTCATACCTTTGAAGTCATAATGCATTGCAAGTGTTATTAGGGAATGTTGTGCTGTGTTTTCAAGCGCTTCAATGTGACAGCGGGTGCGTTCACGGAGATCAAGAGCAGCCGGAGATCAAGAGCAGCCGCCGCAGGGGAGGGATACCATGGTAAATAGGTTACCTATTTACCATGGTATCTCTCCCCTGGGTGCGTTGTGTTTTGGTGAGCATTAATGCAGGAAAGCAGCGGGCGGGATGGCGAGCTTGTCCTGCTGCTCCAACACAAGCTACCTTAAGAGCCGGTACGATGCGTGCAATGGGTGAAGTTCGTCAGGAGTACTGCATAAAAAAACGAGTGTGTTGTCGTGGCAGTTGTGATCAAAGAAATAAAACAAAATAAAATCAATAAATAATAATGTCATAGACTTAAAGTCATACCTTTGAAGTCATAATGCATTGCAAGTGTTATTAGGGAATGTTGTGCTGTGTTTTCAAGCGCTTCAATGTGACAGCGGGTGCGTTCACGGAGATCAAGAGCAGCCAGCCGCCGCAGGGGAGGGATACCATGGTAAATAGGTTACCTATTTACCATGGTATCTCTCCCCTGGGTGCGTTGTGTTTTGGTGAGCATTAATGCAGGAAAGCAGCGGGCGGGATGGCGAGCTTGTCCTGCTGCTCCAACACAAGTTACCTTAAGAGCCGGTACGATGCGGGCAATGGGTGAAGTTCGTCAGGAGTACTGCATAAAAAAACGAGTGTGTTGTCGTGGCAGTTGGTGATCAAAGAAATAAAACAAAATAAAATCAATAAATAATAATGTCATAGACTTAAAGTCATACCTTTGAAGTCATAATGCATTGCAAGTGTTATTAGGGAATGTTGTGCTGTGTTTTCAAGCGCTTCAATGTGCTGCTCTGCAAGGTTTGGAGACAGCGGGTGCGTTCACGGAGATCAAGAGCAGCCGGCGCAAAACACAAGGCACCCAGGGGAGAGATACCATGGTAAATAGGTTACATATTTACCTATTTTTGTTTCGGCGAACGGTTTTGGTGAGCAATAATGCAGGAAAGCAGCGGGCAGGATGGCGAGATTGTCCTGCTGCTCCAACAGAAGCTACCTTAAGAGCCGGTACGATGCGGTCAATTGGTGAAGTTCGTCAGGAGTACTGCATAAAAAAACGAGTGTGTTGTGGTGGCAGTTGGTGATCAAAGAAATAAAACAAAATAAAATCAATAAATAATAATGTCATAGACTTAAAGTCATACCTTTGAAGTCATAATGCATTGCAAGTGTTATTAGGGAATGTTGTGCTGTGTTTTCAAGCGCTTCAATGTGACAGCGGGTGCGTTCACGGAGATCAAGAGCAGCCAGCCGCCGCAGGGGAGGGATACCATGGTAAATAGGTTACCTATTTACCATGGTATCTCTCCCCTGGGTGCGTTGTGTTTTGGTGAGCATTAATGCAGGAAAGCAGCGGGCGGGATGGCGAGCTTGTCCTGCTGCTCCAACACAAGTTACCTTAAGAGCCGGTACGATGCGGGCAATGGGTGAAGTTCGTCAGGAGTACTGCATAAAAAAACGAGTGTGTTGTGGTGGCAGTTGGTGATCAAAGAAATAAAACAAAATAAAATCAATAAATAATAATGTCATAGGCTTAAAGTCATACCTTTGAAGTCATAATGCATTGCAAGTGTTATTAGGGAATGTTGTGCTGTGTTTTCAAGCGCTTCAATGTGCTGCTCTGCAAGGTTTGGAGACAGCGGGTGCGTTCACGGAGATCAAGAGCAGCCGGCGCAAAACACAAGGCACCCAGGGGAGAGATACCATGGTAAATAGGTTACATATTTACCTATTTTTGTTTTGGCGAACGGTTTTGGTGAGCAATAATGCAGGAAAGCAGCGGGCGGGATGGCGAGCTTGTCCTGCTGCTCCAACAGAAGCTACCTTAAGAGCCGGTACGATGCGGTCAATTGGTGAAGTTCGTCAGGAGTACTGCATAAAAAAACGAGTGTGTTGTCGTGGCAGTTGGTGATCAAAGAAATAAAACAAAATAAAATCAATAAATAATAATGTCATAGACTTAAAGTCATACCTTTGAAGTCATAATGCATTGCAAGTGTTATTAGGGAATGTTGTGCTGTGTTTTCAAGCGCTTCAATGTGACAGCGGGTGCGTTCACGGAGATCAAGAGCAGCCAGCCGCCGCAGGGGAGGGATACCATGGTAAATAGGTTACCTATTTACCATGGTATCTCTCCCCTGGGTGCGTTGTGTTTTGGTGAGCATTAATGCAGGAAAGCAGCGGGCGGGATGGCGAGCTTGTCCTGCTGCTCCAACACAAGTTACCTTAAGAGCCGGTACGATGCGGGCAATGGGTGAAGTTCGTCAGGAGTACTGCATAAAAAAACGAGTGTGTTGTGGTGGCAGTTGGTGATCAAAGAAATAAAACAAAATAAAATCAATAAATAATAATGTCATAGACTTAAAGTCATACCTTTGAAGTCATAATGCATTGCAAGTGTTATTAGGGAATGTTGTGCTGTGTTTTCAAGCGCTTCAATGTGCTGCTCTGCAAGGTTTGGAGACAGCGGGTGCGTTCACGGAGATCAAGAGCAGCCGGCGCAAAACACAAGGCACCCAGGGGAGAGATACCATGGTAAATAGGTTACATATTTACCTATTTTTGTTTCGGCGAACGGTTTTGGTGAGCAATAATGCAGGAAAGCAGCGGGCGGGATGGCGAGCTTGTCCTGCTGCTCCAACACAAGTTACCTTAAGAGCCGGTACGATGCGGTCAATTGGTGAAGTTCGTCAGGAGTACTGCATAAAAAAACGAGTGTGTTGTCGTGGCAGTTGGTGATCAAAGAAATAAAACAAAATAAAATCAATAAATAATAATGTCATAGACTTAAAGTCATACCTTTGAAGTCATAATGCATTGCAAGTGTTATTAGGGAATGTTGTGCTGTGTTTTCAAGCGCTTCAATGTGACAGCGGGTGCGTTCACGGAGATCAAGAGCAGCCAGCCGCCGCAGGGGAGGGATACCATGGTAAATAGGTTACCTATTTACCATGGTATCTCTCCCCTGGGTGCGTTGTGTTTTGGTGAGCATTAATGCAGGAAAGCAGCGGGCGGGATGGTGAGCTTGTCCTGCTGCTCCAACACAAGTTACCTTAAGAGCCGGTACGATGCGGGCAATGGGTGAAGTTCGTAAGGAGTACTGCATAAAAAAACGAGTGTGTTGTGGTGGCAGTTGGTGATCAAAGAAATAAAACAAAATAAAATCAATAAATAATAATGTCATAGACTTAAAGTCATACCTTTGAAGTCATAATGCATTGCAAGTGTTATTAGGGAATGTTGTGCTGTGTTTTCAAGCGCTTCAATGTGCTGCTCTGCAAGGTTTGGAGACAGCGGGTGCGTTCACGGAGATCAAGAGCAGCCGGCGCAAAACACAAGGCACCCAGGGGAGAGATACCATGGTAAATAGGTTACATATTTACCTATTTTTGTTTCGGCGAACGGTTTTGGTGAGCAATAATGCAGGAAAGCAGCGGGCGGGATGGCGAGCTTGTCCTGCTGCTCCAACACAAGTTACCTTAAGAGCCGGTACGATGCGGGCAATGGGTGAAGTTCGTAAGGAGTACTGCATAAAAAAACGAGTGTGTTGTGGTGGCAGTTGGTGATCAAAGAAATAAAACAAAATAAAATCAATAAATAATAATGTCATAGACTTAAAGTCATACCTTTGAAGTCATAATGCATTGCAAGTGTTATTAGGGAATGTTGTGCTGTGTTTTCAAGCGCTTCAATGTGCTGCTCTGCAAGGTTTGGAGACAGCGGGTGCGTTCACGGAGATCAAGAGCAGCCGGCGCAAAACACAAGGCACCCAGGGGAGAGATACCATGGTAAATAGGTTACATATTTACCTATTTTTGTTTCGGCGAACGGTTTTGGTGAGCAATAATGCAGGAAAGCAGCGGGCGGGATGGCGAGCTTGTCCTGCTGCTCCAACACAAGCTACCTTAAGAGCCGGTACGATGCGGTCAATTGGTGAAGTTCGTCAGGAGTACTGCATAAAAAAACGAGTGTGTTGTCGTGGCAGTTGGTGATCAAAGAAATAAAACAAAATAAAATCAATAAATAATAATGTCATAGACTTAAAGTCATACCTTTGAAGTCATAATGCATTGCAAGTGTTATTAGGGAATGTTGTGCTGTGTTTTCAAGCGCTTCAATGTGCTGCTCTGCAAGGTTTGGAGACAGCGGGTGCGTTCACGGAGATCAAGAGCAGCCGGCGCAAAACACAAGGCACCCAGGGGAGAGATACCATGGTAAATAGGTTACATATTTACCTATTTTTGTTTCGGCGAACGGTTTTGGTGAGCAATAATGCAGGAAAGCAGCGGGCGGGATGGCGAGCTTGTCCTGCTGCTCCAACAGAAGCTACCTTAAGAGCCGGTACGATGCGGTCAATTGGTGAAGTTCGTCAGGAGTACTGCATAAAAAAACGAGTGTGTTGTCGTGGCAGTTGGTGATCAAAGAAATAAAACAAAATAAAATCAATAAATAATAATGTCATAGACTTAAAGTCATACCTTTGAAGTCATAATGCATTGCAAGTGTTATTAGGGAATGTTGTGCTGTGTTTTCAAGCGCTTCAATGTGACAGCGGGTGCGTTCACGGAGATCAAGAGCAGCCAGCCGCCGCAGGGGAGGGATACCATGGTAAATAGGTTACCTATTTACCATGGTATCTCTCCCCTGGGTGCGTTGTGTTTTGGTGAGCATTAATGCAGGAAAGCAGCGGGCGGGATGGCGAGCTTGTCCTGCTGCTCCAACACAAGTTACCTTAAGAGCCGGTACGATGCGGGCAATGGGTGAAGTTCGTCAGGAGTACTGCATAAAAAAACGAGTGTGTTGTGGTGGCAGTTGGTGATCAAAGAAATAAAACAAAATAAAATCAATAAATAATAATGTCATAGACTTAAACTCATACCTTTGAAGTCATAATGCATTGCAAGTGTTATTAGGGAATGTTGTGCTGTGTTTTCAAGCGCTTCAATGTGCTGCTCTGCAAGGTTTGGAGACAGCGGGTGCGTTCACGGAGATCAAGAGCAGCCGGCGCAAAACACAAGGCACCCAGGGGAGAGATACCATGGTAAATAGGTTACATATTTACCTATTTTTGTTTCGGCGAACGGTTTTGGTGAGCAATAATGCAGGAAAGCAGCGGGCGGGATGGCGAGCTTGTCCTGCTGCTCCAACAGAAGCTACCTTAAGAGCCGGTACGATGCGGTCAATTGGTGAAGTTCGTCAGGAGTACTGCATAAAAAAACGAGTGTGTTGTCGTGGCAGTTGGTGATCAAAGAAATAAAACAAAATAAAATCAATAAATAATAATGTCATAGACTTAAAGTCATACCTTTGAAGTCATAATGCATTGCAAGTGTTATTAGGGAATGTTGTGCTGTGATTTCAAGCGCTTCAATGTGCTGCTCTGCAAGGTTTGGAGACAGCGGGTGCATTCACGGAGATCAAGAGCAGCCGGCGCAAAACACAAGGCACCCAGGGGAGAGATACCATGGTAAATAGGTTACATATTTACCTATTTTTGTTTCGGCGAACGGTTTTGGTGAGCAATAATGCAGGAAAGCAGCGGGCGGGATGGCGAGCTTGTCCTGCTGCTCCAACAGAAGCTACCTTAAGAGCCGGTACGATGTGGTCAATTGGTGAAGTTCGTCAGGAGTACTGCATAAAAAAACGAGTGTGTTGTCGTGGCAGTTGGTGATCAAAGAAATAAAACAAAATAAAATCAATAAATAATAATGTCATAGACTTAAAGTCATACCTTTGAAGTCATAATGCATTGCAAGTGTTATTAGGGAATGTTGTGCTGTGTTTTCAAGCGCTTCAATGTGACAGCGGGTGCGTTCACGGAGATCAAGAGCAGCCAGCCGCCGCAGGGGAGGGATACCATGGTAAATAGGTTACCTATTTACCATGGTATCTCTCCCCTGGGTGCGTTGTGTTTTGGTGAGCATTAATGCAGGAAAGCAGCGGGCGGGATGGCGAGCTTGTCCTGCTGCTCCAACACAAGTTACCTTAAGAGCCGGTACGATGCGGGCAATGGGTGAAGTTCGTAAGGAGTACTGCATAAAAAAACGAGTGTGTTGTCGTGGCAGTTGGTGATCAAAGAAATAAAACAAAATAAAATCAATAAATAATAATGTCATAGACTTAAAGTCATACCTTTGAAGTCATAATGCATTGCAAGTGTTATTAGGGAATGTTGTGCTGTGTTTTCAAGCGCTTCAATGTGCTGCTCTGCAAGGTTTGGAGACAGCGGGTGCGTTCACGGAGATCAAGAGCAGCCGGCGCAAAACACAAGGCACCCAGGGGAGAGATACCATGGTAAATAGGTTACATATTTACCTATTTTTGTTTCGGCGAACGGTTTTGGTGAGCAATAATGCAGGAAAGCAGCGGGCGGGATGGCGAGCTTGTCCTGCTGCTCCAACACAAGCTACCTTAAGAGCCGGTACGATGCGGTCAATTGGTGAAGTTCGTCAGGAGTACTGCATAAAAAAACGAGTGTGTTGTCGTGGCAGTTGGTGATCAAAGAAATAAAACAAAATAAAATCAATAAATAATAATGTCATAGACTTAAAGTCATACCTTTGAAGTCATAATGCATTGCCAGTGTTATTAGGGAATGTTGTGCTGTGTTTTCAAGCGCTTCAATGTGCTGCTCTGCAAGGTTTGGAGACAGCGGGTGCGTTCACGGAGGTCAAGAGCAGCCGGCGCAAAACACAAGGCACCCAGGGGAGAGATACCATGGTAAATAGGTTACATATTTACCTATTTTTGTTTCGGCGAACGGTTTTGGTGAGCAATAATGCAGGAAAGCAGCGGGCGGGATGGCGAGCTTGTCCTGCTGCTCCAACAGAAGCTACCTTAAGAGCCGGTACGATGCGGTCAATTGGTGAAGTTCGTCAGGAGTACTGCATAAAAAAACGAGTGTGTTGTCGTGGCAGTTGGTGATCAAAGAAATAAAACAAAATAAAATCAATAAATAATAATGTCATAGACTTAAAGTCATACCTTTGAAGTCATAATGCATTGCAAGTGTTATTAGGGAATGTTGTGCTGTGTTTTCAAGCGCTTCAATGTGACAGCGGGTGCGTTCACGGAGATCAAGAGCAGCCAGCCGCCGCAGGGGAGGGATACCATGGTAAATAGGTTACCTATTTACCATGGTATCTCTCCCCTGGGTGCGTTGTGTTTTGGTGAGCATTAATGCAGGAAAGCAGCGGGCGGGATGGCGAGCTTGTCCTGCTGCTCCAACACAAGTTACCTTAAGAGCCGGTACGATGCGGGCAATGGGTGAAGTTCGTCAGGAGTACTGCATAAAAAAACGAGTGTGTTGTCGTGGCAGTTGGTGATCAAAGAAATAAAACAAAATAAAATCAATAAATAATAATGTCATAGACTTAAAGTCATACCTTTGAAGTCATAATGCATTGCAAGTGTTATTAGGGAATGTTGTGCTGTGTTTTCAAGCGCTTCAATGTGCTGCTCTGCAAGGTTTGGAGACAGCGGGTGCGTTCACGGAGATCAAGAGCAGCCGGCGCAAAACACAATGCACCCAGGGGAGAGATACCATGGTAAATAGGTTACATATTTACCTATTTTTGTTTCGGCGAACGGTTTTGGTGAGCAATAATGCAGGAAAGCAGCGGGCGGGATGGCGAGCTTGTCCTGCTGCTCCAACAGAAGCTACCTTAAGAGCCGGTACGATGCGGTCAATTGGTGAAGTTCGTCAGGAGTACTGCATAAAAAAACGAGTGTGTTGTCGTGGCAGTTGGTGATCAAAGAAATAAAACAAAATAAAATCAATAAATAATAATGTCATAGACTTAAAGTCATACCTTTGAAGTCATAATGCATTGCAAGTGTTATTAGGGAATGTTGTGCTGTGTTTTCAAGCGCTTCAATGTGACAGCGGGTGCGTTCACGGAGATCAAGAGCAGCCAGCCGCCGCAGGGGAGGGATACCATGGTAAATAGGTTACCTATTTACCATGGTATCTCTCCCCTGGGTGCGTTGTGTTTTGGTGAGCATTAATGCAGGAAAGCAGCGGGCGGGATGGCGAGCTTGTCCTGCTGCTCCAACACAAGTTACCTTAAGAGCCGGTACGATGCGGGCAATGGGTGAAGTTCGTAAGGAGTACTGCATAAAAAAACGAGTGTGTTGTCGTGGCAGTTGGTGATCAAAGAAATAAAACAAAATAAAATCAATAAATAATAATGTCATAGACTTAAAGTCATACCTTTGAAGTCATAATGCATTGCAAGTGTTATTAGGGAATGTTGTGCTGTGTTTTCAAGCGCTTCAATGTGCTGCTCTGCAAGGTTTGGAGACAGCGGGTGCGTTCACGGAGATCAAGAGCAGCCGGCGCAAAACACAAGGCACCCAGGGGAGAGATACCATGGTAAATAGGTTACATATTTACCTATTTTTGTTTCGGCGAACGGTTTTGGTGAGCAATAATGCAGGAAAGCAGCGGGCGGGATGGCGAGCTTGTCCTGCTGCTCCAACACAAGCTACCTTAAGAGCCGGTACGATGCGGTCAATTGGTGAAGTTCGTCAGGAGTACTGCATAAAAAAACGTGTGTGTTGTCGTGGCAGTTGGTGATCAAAGAAATAAAACAAAATAAAATCAATAAATAATAATGTCATAGACTTAAAGTCATACCTTTGAAGTCATAATGCATTGCCAGTGTTATTAGGGAATGTTGTGCTGTGTTTTCAAGCGCTTCAATGTGCTGCTCTGCAAGTTTGGAGACAGCGGGTGCGTTCACGGAGGTCAAGAGCAGCCGGCGCAAAACACAAGGCACCCAGGGGAGAGATACCATGGTAAATAGGTTACATATTTACCTATTTTTGTTTCGGCGAACGGTTTTGGTGAGCAATAATGCAGGAAAGCAGCGGGCGGGATGGCGAGCTTGTCCTGCTGCTCCAACAGAAGCTACCTTAAGAGCCGGTACGATGCGGTCAATTGGTGAAGTTCATCAGGAGTACTGCATAAAAAAACGAGTGTGTTGTCGTGGCAGTTGGTGATCAAAGAAATAAAACAAAATAAAATCAATAAATAATAATGTCATAGACTTAAAGTCATACCTTTGAAGTCATAATGCATTGCAAGTGTTATTAGGGAATGTTGTGCTGTGTTTTCAAGCGCTTCAATGTGACAGCGGGTGCGTTCACGGAGATCAAGAGCAGCCAGCCGCCGCAGGGGAGGGATACCATGGTAAATAGGTTGCCTATTTACCATGGTATCTCTCCCCTGGGTGCGTTGTGTTTTGGTGAGCATTAATGCAGGAAAGCAGCGGGCGGGATGGCGAGCTTGTCCTGCTGCTCCAACACAAGTTACCTTAAGAGCCGGTACGATGCGGGCAATGGGTGAAGTTCGTCAGGAGTACTGCATAAAAAAACGAGTGTGTTGTCGTGGCAGTTGGTGATCAAAGAAATAAAACAAAATAAAATCAATAAATAATAATGTCATAGACTTAAAGTCATACCTTTGAAGTCATAATGCATTGCAAGTGTTATTAGGGAATGTTGTGCTGTGTTTTCAAGCGCTTCAATGTGCTGCTCTGCAAGGTTTGGAGACAGCGGGTGCGTTCACGGAGATCAAGAGCAGCCGGCGCAAAACACAATGCACCCAGGGGAGAGATACCATGGTAAATAGGTTACATATTTACCTATTTTTGTTTCGGCGAACGGTTTTGGTGAGCAATAATGCAGGAAAGCAGCGGGCGGGATGGCGAGCTTGTCCTGCTGCTCCAACAGAAGCTACCTTAAGAGCCGGTACGATGCGGTCAATTGGTGAAGTTCGTCAGGAGTACTGCATAAAAAAACGAGTGTGTTGTGGTGGCAGTTGGTGATCAAAGAAATAAAACAAAATAAAATCAATAAATAATAATGTCATAGACTTAAAGTCATACCTTTGAAGTCATAATGCATTGCAAGTGTTATTAGGGAATGTTGTGCTGTGTTTTCAAGCGCTTCAATGTGACAGCGGGTGCGTTCACGGAGATCAAGAGCAGCCGGAGATCAAGAGCAGCCGCCGCAGGGGAGGGATACCATGGTAAATAGGTTACCTATTTACCATGGTATCTCTCCCCTGGGTGCGTTGTGTTTTGGTGAGCATTAATGCAGGAAAGCAGCGGGCGGGATGGCGAGCTTGTCCTGCTGCTCCAACACAAGCTACCTTAAGAGCCGGTACGATGCGTGCAATGGGTGAAGTTCGTCAGGAGTACTGCATAAAAAAACGAGTGTGTTGTCGTGGCAGTTGTGATCAAAGAAATAAAACAAAATAAAATCAATAAATAATAATGTCATAGACTTAAAGTCATACCTTTGAAGTCATAATGCATTGCAAGTGTTATTAGGGAATGTTGTGCTGTGTTTTCAAGCGCTTCAATGTGACAGCGGGTGCGTTCACGGAGATCAAGAGCAGCCAGCCGCCGCAGGGGAGGGATACCATGGTAAATAGGTTACCTATTTACCATGGTATCTCTCCCCTGGGTGCGTTGTGTTTTGGTGAGCATTAATGCAGGAAAGCAGCGGGCGGGATGGCGAGCTTGTCCTGCTGCTCCAACACAAGCTAGCTTAAGAGTCGGTACGATGCAGGCAATGGGTGAAGTTCGTCAGGAGTACTGCATAAAAAAACGAGTGTGTTGTGGTGGCAGTTGGTGATCAAAGAAATAAAACAAAATAAAATCAATAAAAAATAATGTCATAGACTTAAAGCCATACCTTTGAAGTCATTATGCATTGCAAGTGTTATTAGGGAATGTTGTGCTGTGTTTTCAAGCGCTTCAATGTGCTGCTCTGCAAGGTTTGGAGACAGCGGGTGCGTTCACGGAGATCAAGAGCAGCCGGCGCAAAACACAAGGCACCCAGGGGAGAGATACCATGGTAAATAGGTTACATATTTACCTATTTTTGTTTCGGCGAACGGTTTTGGTGAGCAATAATGCAGGAAAGCAGCGGGCGGGATGGCGAGCTTGTCCTGCTGCTCCAACAGAAGCTACCTTAAGAGCCGGTACGATGCGGTCAATTGGTGAAGTTCGTCAGGAGTACTGCATAAAAAAACGAGTGTGTTGTGGTGGCAGTTGGTGATCAAAGAAATAAAACAAAATAAAATCAATAAATAATAATGTCATAGACTTAAAGTCATACCTTTGAAGTCATAATGCATTGCAAGTGTTATTAGGGAATGTTGTGCTGTGTTTTCAAGCGCTTCAATGTGACAGCGGGTGCGTTCAAGGAGATCAAGAGCAGCCAGCCGCCGCAGGGGAGGGATACCATGGTAAATAGGTTACCTATTTACCATGGTATCTCTCCCCTGGGTGCGTTGTGTTTTGGTGAGCATTAATGCAGGAAAGCAGCGGGCGGGATGGCGAGCTTGTCCTGCTGCTCCAACACAAGTTACCTTAAGAGCCGGTACGATGCGGGCAATGGGTGAAGTTCGTCAGGAGTACTGCATAAAAAAACGAGTGTGTTGTCGTGGCAGTTGGTGATCAAAGAAATAAAACAAAATAAAATCAATAAATAATAATGTCATAGACTTAAAGTCATACCTTTGAAGTCATAATGCATTGCAAGTGTTATTAGGGAATGTTGTGCTGTGTTTTCAAGCGCTTCAATGTGCTGCTCTGCAAGGTTTGGAGACAGCGGGTGCGTTCACGGAGATCAAGAGCAGCCGGCGCAAAACACAATGCACCCAGGGGAGAGATACCATGGTAAATAGGTTACATATTTACCTATTTTTGTTTCGGCGAACGGTTTTGGTGAGCAATAATGCAGGAAAGCAGCGGGCGGGATGGCGAGCTTGTCCTGCTGCTCCAACAGAAGCTACCTTAAGAGCCGGTACGATGCGTTCAATTGGTGAAGTTCGTCAGGAGTACTGCATAAAAAAACGAGTGTGTTGTGGTGGCAGTTGGTGATCAAAGAAATAAAACAAAATAAAATCAATAAATAATAATGTCATAGACTTAAAGTCATACCTTTGAAGTCATAATGCATTGCAAGTGTTATTAGGGAATGTTGTGCTGTGTTTTCAAGCGCTTCAATGTGACAGCGGGTGCGTTCACGGAGATCAAGAGCAGCCAGCCGCCGCAGGGGAGGGATACCATGGTAAATAGGTTACCTATTTACCATGGTATCTCTCCCCTGGGTGCGTTGTGTTTTGGTGAGCATTAATGCAGGAAAGCAGCGGGCGGGATGGCGAGCTTGTCCTGCTGCTCCAACACAAGCTAGCTTAAGAGTCGGTACGATGCAGGCAATGGGTGAAGTTCGTCAGGAGTACTGCATAAAAAAACGAGTGTGTTGTCGTGGCAGTTGGTGATCAAAGAAATAAAACAAAATAAAATCAATAAATAATAATGTCATAGACTTAAAGCCATACCTTTGAAGTCATTATGCATTGCAAGTGTTATTAGAGAATGTTGTGCTGTGTTTTCAAGCGCTTCAATGTGCTGCTCTGCAAGGTTTGGAGACAGCGGGTGCGTTCACGGAGATCAAGAGCAGCCGGCGCAAAACACAAGGCACCCAGGGGAGAGATACCATGGTAAATAGGTTACATATTTACCTATTTTTGTTTCGGCGAACGGTTTTGGTGAGCAATAATGCAGGAAAGCAGCGGGCGGGATGGCGAGCTTGTCCTGCTGCTCCAACAGAAGCTACCTTAAGAGCCGGTACGATGCGGTCAATTGGTGAAGTTCGTCAGGAGTACTGCATAAAAAAACGAGTGTGTTGTGGTGGCAGTTGGTGATCAAAGAAATAAAACAAAATAAAATCAATAAATAATAATGTCATAGACTTAAAGTCATACCTTTGAAGTCATAATGCATTGCAAGTGTTATTAGGGAATGTTGTGCTGTGTTTTCAAGCGCTTCAATGTGACAGCGGGTGCGTTCAAGGAGATCAAGAGCAGCCAGCCGCCGCAGGGGAGGGATACCATGGTAAATAGGTTACCTATTTACCATGGTATCTCTCCACTGGGTGCATTGTGTTTTGGTGAGCATTAATGCAGGAAAGCAGCGGGCGGGATGGCGAGCTTGTCCTGCTGCTCCAACACAAGTTACCTTAAGAGCCGGTACGATGCGGGCAATGGGTGAAGTTCGTAAGGAGTACTGCATAAAAAAACGAGTGTGTTGTCGTGGCAGTTGGTGATCAAAGAAATAAAACAAAATAAAATCAATAAATAATAATGTCATAGACTTAAAGTCATACCTTTGAAGTCATAATGCATTGCAAGTGTTATTAGGGAATGTTGTGCTGTGTTTTCAATCGCTTCAATGTGCTGCTCTGCAAGGTTTGGAGACAGCGGGTGCGTTCACGGAGATCAAGAGCAGCCGGCGCAAAACACAAGGCACCCAGGGGAGAGATACCATGGTAAATAGGTTACATATTTACCTATTTTTGTTTCGGCGAACGGTTTTGGTGAGCAATAATGCAGGAAAGCAGCGGGCGGGATGGCGAGCTTGTCCTGCTGCTCCAACAGAAGCTACCTTAAGAGCCGGTACGATGCGGTCAATTGGTGAAGTTCGTCAGGAGTACTGCATAAAAAAACGAGTGTGTTGTCGTGGCAGTTGGTGATCAAAGAAATAAAACAAAATAAAATCAATAAATAATAATGTCATAGACTTAAAGTCATACCTTTGAAGTCATAATGCATTGCAAGTGTTATTAGGGAATGTTGTGCTGTGTTTTCAAGCGCTTCAATGTGACAGCGGGTGCGTTCACGGAGATCAAGAGCAGCCAGCCGCCGCAGGGGAGGGATACCATGGTAAATAGGTTACCTATTTACCATGGTATCTCTCCCCTGGGTGCGTTGTGTTTTGGTGAGCATTAATGCAGGAAAGCAGCGGGCGGGATGGCGAGCTTGTCCTGCTGCTCCAACACAAGTTACCTTAAGAGCCGGTACGATGCGGGCAATGGGTGAAGTTCGTCAGGAGTACTGCATAAAAAAACGAGTGTGTTGTGGTGGCAGTTGGTGATCAAAGAAATAAAACAAAATAAAATCAATAAATAATAATGTCATAGACTTAAAGTCATACCTTTGAAGTCATAATGCATTGCCAGTGTTATTAGGGAATGTTGTGCTGTGTTTTCAAGCGCTTCAATGTGCTGCTCTGCAAGGTTTGGAGACAGCGGGTGCGTTCACGGAGGTCAAGAGCAGCCGGCGCAAAACACAAGGCACCCAGGGGAGAGATACCATGGTAAATAGGTTACATATTTACCTATTTTTGTTTCGGCGAACGGTTTTGGTGAGCAATAATGCAGGAAAGCAGCGGGCGGGATGGCGAGCTTGTCCTGCTGCTCCAACAGAAGCTACCTTAAGAGCCGGTACGATGCGGTCAATTGGTGAAGTTCGTCAGGAGTACTGCATAAAAAAACGAGTGTGTTGTCGTGGCAGTTGGTGATCAAAGAAATAAAACAAAATAAAATCAATAAATAATAATGTCATAGACTTAAAGTCATACCTTTGAAGTCATAATGCATTGCAAGTGTTATTAGGGAATGTTGTGCTGTGTTTTCAAGCGCTTCAATGTGACAGCGGGTGCGTTCACGGAGATCAAGAGCAGCCAGCCGCCGCAGGGGAGGGATACCATGGTAAATAGGTTACCTATTTACCATGGTATCTCTCCACTGGGTGCGTTGTGTTTTGGTGAGCATTAATGCAGGAAAGCAGCGGGCGGGATGGCGAGCTTGTCCTGCTGCTCCAACACAAGTTACCTTAAGAGCCGGTACGATGCGGGCAATGGGTGAAGTTCGTCAGGAGTACTGCATAAAAAAACGAGTGTGTTGTCGTGGCAGTTGGTGATCAAAGAAATAAAACAAAATAAAATAAATAAATAATAATGTCATAGACTTAAAGTCATACCTTTGAAGTCATAATGCATTGCAAGTGTTATTAGGGAATGTTGTGCTGTGTTTTCAAGCGCTTCAATGTGCTGCTCTGCAAGGTTTGGAGACAGCGGGTGCGTTCACGGAGATCAAGAGCAGCCGGCGCAAAACACAAGGCACCCAGGGGAGAGATACCATGGTAAATAGGTTACATATTTACCTATTTTTGTTTCGGCGAACGGTTTTGGTGAGCAATAATGCAGGAAAGCAGCGGGCGGGATGGCGAGCTTGTCCTGCTGCTCCAACAGAAGCTACCTTAAGAGCCGGTACGATGCGGTCAATTGGTGAAGTTCGTCAGGAGTACTGCATAAAAAAACGAGTGTGTTGTGGTGGCAGTTGGTGATCAAAGAAATAAAACAAAATAAAATCAATAAATAATAATGTCATAGACTTAAAGTCATACCTTTGAAGTCATAATGCATTGCAAGTGTTATTAGGGAATGTTGTGCTGTGTTTTCAAGCGCTTCAATGTGACAGCGGGTGCGTTCACGGAGATCAAGAGCAGCCGGAGATCAAGAGCAGCCGCCGCAGGGGAGGGATACCATGGTAAATAGGTTACCTATTTACCATGGTATCTCTCCCCTGGGTGCGTTGTGTTTTGGTGAGCATTAATGCAGGAAAGCAGCGGGCGGGATGGTGAGCTTGTCCTGCTGATCCAACACAAGTTACCTTAAGAGCCGGTACGATGCGTGCAATGGGTGAAGTTCGTCAGGAGTACTGCATAAAAAAACGAGTGTGTTGTCGTGGCAGTTGTGATCAAAGAAATAAAACAAAATAAAATCAATAAATAATAATGTCATAGACTTAAAGTCATACCTTTGAAGTCATAATGCATTGCAAGTGTTATTAGGGAATGTTGTGCTGTGTTTTCAAGCGCTTCAATGTGACAGCGGGTGCGTTCACGGAGATCAAGAGCAGCCAGCCGCCGCAGGGGAGGGATACCATGGTAAATAGGTTACCTATTTACCATGGTATCTCTCCCCTGGGTGCGTTGTGTTTTGGTGAGCATTAATGCAGGAAAGCAGCGGGCGGGATGGCGAGCTTGTCCTGCTGCTCCAACACAAGCTAGCTTAAGAGTCGGTACGATGCAGGCAATGGGTGAAGTTCGTCAGGAGTACTGCATAAAAAAACGAGTGTGTTGTCGTGGCAGTTGGTGATCAAAGAAATAAAACAAAATAAAATCAATAAATAATAATGTCATAGACTTAAAGCCATACCTTTGAAGTCATTATGCATTGCAAGTGTTATTAGAGAATGTTGTGCTGTGTTTTCAAGCGCTTCAATGTGCTGCTCTGCAAGGTTTGGAGACAGCGGGTGCGTTCACGGAGATCAAGAGCAGCCGGCGCAAAACACAAGGCACCCAGGGGAGAGATACCATGGTAAATAGGTTACATATTTACCTATTTTTGTTTCGGCGAACGGTTTTGGTGAGCAATAATGCAGGAAAGCAGCGGGCGGGATGGCGAGCTTGTCCTGCTGCTCCAACAGAAGCTACCTTAAGAGCCGGTACGATGCGGTCAATTGGTGAAGTTCGTCAGGAGTACTGCATAAAAAAACGAGTGTGTTGTGGTGGCAGTTGGTGATCAAAGAAATAAAACAAAATAAAATCAATAAATAATAATGTCATAGACTTAAAGTCATACCTTTGAAGTCATAATGCATTGCAAGTGTTATTAGGGAATGTTGTGCTGTGTTTTCAAGCGCTTCAATGTGACAGCGGGTGCGTTCACGGAGATCAAGAGCAGCCAGCCGCCGCAGGGGAGGGATACCATGGTAAATAGGTTACCTATTTACCATGGTATCTCTCCCCTGGGTGCGTTGTGTTTTGGTGAGCATTAATGCAGGAAAGCAGCGGGCGGGATGGCGAGCTTGTCCTGCTGATCCAACACAAGTTACCTTAAGAGCCGGTACGATGCGGGCAATGGGTGAAGTTCGTCAGGAGTACTGCATAAAAAAACGAGTGTGTTGTGGTGGCAGTTGGTGATCAAAGAAATAAAACAAAATAAAATCAATAAATAATAATGTCATAGACTTAAAGTCATACCTTTGAAGTCATAATGCATTGCCAGTGTTATTAGGGAATGTTGTGCTGTGTTTTCAAGCGCTTCAATGTGCTGCTCTGCAAGGTTTGGAGACAGCGGGTGCGTTCACGGAGATCAAGAGCAGCCGGCGCAAAACACAAGGCACCCAGGGGAGAGATACCATGGTAAATAGGTTACATATTTACCTATTTTTGTTTCGGCGAACGGTTTTGGTGAGCAATAATGCAGGAAAGCAGCGGGCGGGATGGCGAGCTTGTCCTGCTGCTCCAACAGAAGCTACCTTAAGAGCCGGTACGATGCGGTCAATTGGTGAAGTTCGTCAGGAGTACTGCATAAAAAAACGAGTGTGTTGTGGTGGCAGTTGGTGATCAAAGAAATAAAACAAAATAAAATCAATAAATAATAATGTCATAGACTTAAAGTCATACCTTTGAAGTCATAATGCATTGCAAGTGTTATTAGGGAATGTTGTGCTGTGTTTTCAAGCGCTTCAATGTGACAGCGGGTGCGTTCACGGAGATCAAGAGCAGCCGGAGATCAAGAGCAGCCGCCGCAGGGGAGGGATACCATGGTAAATAGGTTACCTATTTACCATGGTATCTCTCCCCTGGGTGCGTTGTGTTTTGGTGAGCATTAATGCAGGAAAGCAGCGGGCGGGATGGCGAGCTTGTCCTGCTGCTCCAACACAAGCTACCTTAAGAGCCGGTACGATGCGGTCAATTGGTGAAGTTCGTCAGGAGTACTGCATAAAAAAACGAGTGTGTTGTCGTGGCAGTTGGTGATCAAAGAAATAAAACAAAATAAAATCAATAAATAATAATGTCATAGACTTAAAGTCATACCTTTGAAGTCATAATGCATTGCAAGTGTTATTAGGGAATGTTGTGCTGTGTTTTCAAGCGCTTCAATGTGACAGCGGGTGCGTTCACGGAGATCAAGAGCAGCCAGCCGCCGCAGGGGAGGGATACCATGGTAAATAGGTTACCTATTTACCATGGTATCTCTCCCCTGGGTGCGTTGTGTTTTGGTGAGCATTAATGCAGGAAAGCAGCGGGCGGGATGGCGAGCTTGTCCTGCTGCTCCAACACAAGTTACCTTAAGAGCCGGTACGATGCGGGCAATTGGTGAAGTTCGTCAGGAGTACTGCATAAAAAAACGAGTGTGTTGTGGTGGCAGTTGGTGATCAAAGAAATAAAACAAAATAAAATAAATAAATAATAATGTCATAGACTTAAAGTCATACCTTTGAAGTCATAATGCATTGCCAGTGTTATTAGGGAATGTTGTGCTGTGTTTTCAAGCGCTTCAATGTGCTGCTCTGCAAGGTTTGGAGACAGCGGGTGCGTTCACGGAGATCAAGAGCAGCCGGCGCAAAACACAAGGCACCCAGGGGAGAGATACCATGGTAAATAGGTTACATATTTACCTATTTTTGTTTCGGCGAACGGTTTTGGTGAGCAATAATGCAGGAAAGCAGCGGGCGGGATGGCGAGCTTGTCCTGCTGCTCCAACACAAGCTACCTTAAGAGCCGGTACGATGCGGTCAATTGGTGAAGTTCGTCAGGAGTACTGCATAAAAAAACGAGTGTGTTGTCGTGGCAGTTGGTGATCAAAGAAATAAAACAAAATAAAATCAATAAATAATAATGTCATAGACTTAAAGTCATACCTTTGAAGTCATAATGCATTGCAAGTGTTATTAGGGAATGTTGTGCTGTGTTTTCAAGCGCTTCAATGTGACAGCGGGTGCGTTCACGGAGATCAAGAGCAGCCAGCCGCCGCAGGGGAGGGATACCATGGTAAATAGGTTACCTATTTACCATGGTATCTCTCCCCTGGGTGCGTTGTGTTTTGGTGAGCATTAATGCAGGAAAGCAGCGGGCGGGATGGTGAGCTTGTCCTGCTGCTCCAACACAAGTTACCTTAAGAGCCGGTACGATGCGGGCAATGGGTGAAGTTCGTCAGGAGTACTGCATAAAAAAACGAGTGTGTTGTGGTGGCAGTTGGTGATCAAAGAAATAAAACAAAATAAAATCAATAAATAATAATGTCATAGACTTAAAGTCATACCTTTGAAGTCATAATGCATTGCCAGTGTTATTAGGGAATGTTGTGCTGTGTTTTCAAGCGCTTCAATGTGCTGCTCTGCAAGGTTTGGAGACAGCGGGTGCGTTCACGGAGATCAAGAGCAGCCGGCGCAAAACACAAGGCACCCAGGGGAGAGATACCATGTTAAATAGGTTACATATTTACCTATTTTTGTTTCGGCGAACGGTTTTGGTGAGCAATAATGCAGGAAAGCAGCGGGCGGGATGGCGAGCTTGTCCTGCTGCTCCAACAGAAGCTACCTTAAGAGCCGGTACGATGCGGTCAATTGGTGAAGTTCGTCAGGAGTACTGCATAAAAAAACGAGTGTGTTGTCGTGGCAGTTGGTGATCAAAGAAATAAAACAAAATAAAATCAATAAATAATAATGTCATAGACTTAAAGTCATACCTTTGAAGTCATAATGCATTGCAAGTGTTATTAGGGAATGTTGTGCTGTGTTTTCAAGCGCTTCAATGTGACAGCGGGTGCGTTCACGGAGATCAAGAGCAGCCAGCCGCCGCAGGGGAGGGATACCATGGTAAATAGGTTACCTATTTACCATGGTATCTCTCCCCTGGGTGCGTTGTGTTTTGGTGAGCATTAATGCAGGAAAGCAGCGGGCGGGATGGCGAGCTTGTCCTGCTGCTCCAACACAAGTTACCTTAAGAGCCGGTACGATGCGGGCAATGGGTGAAGTTCGTCAGGAGTACTGCATAAAAAAACGAGTGTGTTGTCGTGGCAGTTGGTGATCAAAGAAATAAAACAAAATAAAATCAATAAATAATAATGTCATAGACTTAAAGTCATACCTTTGAAGTCATAATGCATTGCAAGTGTTATTAGGGAATGTTGTGCTGTGTTTTCAAGCGCTTCAATGTACTACTCTGCAAGGTTTGGAGACAGCGGGTGCGTTCACGGAGATGAAGAGCAGCCGGCGCAAAACACAAGGCACCCAGGGGAGAGATACCATGGTAAATAGGTTACATATTTACCTATTTTTGTTTCGGCGAACGGTTTTGGTGAGCAATAATGCAGGAAAGCAGCGGGCGGGATGGCGAGCTTGTCCTGCTGCTCCAACAGAAGCTACCTTAAGAGCCGGTACGATGCGGTCAATTGGTGAAGTTCGTCAGGAGTACTGCATAAAAAAACGAGTGTGTTGTGGTGGCAGTTGGTGATCAAAGAAATAAAACAAAATAAAATCAATAAATAATAATGTCATAGACTTAAAGTCATACCTTTGAAGTCATAATGCATTGCAAGTGTTATTAGGGAATGTTGTGCTGTGTTTTCAAGCGCTTCAATGTGACAGCGGGTGCGTTCACGGAGATCAAGAGCAGCTGGAGATCAAGAGCAGCCGCCGCAGGGGAGGGATATCATGGTAAATAGGTTACCTATTTACCATGGTATCTCTCCCCTGGGTGCGTTGTGTTTTGGTGAGCATTAATGCAGGAAAGCAGCGGGCGGGATGGCGAGCTTGTCCTGCTGCTCCAACACAAGCTACCTTAAGAGCCGGTACGATGCGTGCAATGGGTGAAGTTCGTCAGGGGTACTGCATAAAAAAACGAGTGTGTTGTCGTGGCAGTTGTGATCAAAGAAATAAAACAAAATAAAATCAATAAATAATAATGTCATAGACTTAAAGTCATACCTTTGAAGTCATAATGCATTGCAAGTGTTATTAGGGAATGTTGTGCTGTGTTTTCAAGCGCTTCAATGTGACAGCGGGTGCGTTCACGGAGATCAAGAGCAGCCGGAGATCAAGAGCAGCCGCCGCAGGGGAGGGATACCATGGTAAATAGGTTACCTATTTACCATGGTATCTCTCCCCTGGGTGCGTTGTGTTTTGGTGAGCATTAATGCAGGAAAGCAGCGGGCGGGATGGCGAGCTTGTCCTGCTGCTCGAACACAAGCTAGCTTAAGAGCCGGTACGATGCGGGCAATGGGTGAAGTTCGTCAGGAGTACTGCATATAAAAACGAGTGTGTTGTCGTGGCAGTTGGTGATCAAAGAAATAAAACAAAATAAAATCAATAAATAATAATGTCATAGACTTAAAGCCATACCTTTGAAGTCATTATGCATTGCAAGTGTTATTAGAGAATGTTGTGCTGTGTTTTCAAGCGCTTCAATGTGCTGCTCAGCAAGGTTTGGAGACAGCGGGTGCGTTCACGGAGATCAAGAGCAGCCGGCGCAAAACACAAGGCACCCAGGGGAGAGATACCATGGTAAATAGGTTACATATTTACCTATTTTTGTTTCGGCGAACGGTTTTGGTGAGCAATAATGCAGGAAAGCAGCGGGCGGGATGGCGAGCTTGTCCTGCTGCTCCAACACAAGCTACCTTAAGAGCCGGTACGATGCGGTCAATTGGTGAAGTTCGTCAGGAGTACTGCATAAAAAAACGAGTGTGTTGTCGTGGCAGTTGGTGATCAAAGAAATAAAACAAAATAAAATCAATAAATAATAATGTCATAGACTTAAAGTCATACCTTTGAAGTCATAATGCATTGCAAGTGTTATTAGGGAATGTTGTGCTGTGTTTTCAAGCGCTTCAATGTGACAGCGGGTGCGTTCACGGAGATCAAGAGCAGCCAGCCGCCGCAGGGGAGGGATACCATGGTAAATAGGTTACCTATTTACCATGGTATCTCTCCCCTGGGTGCGTTGTGTTTTGGTGAGCATTAATGCAGGAAAGCAGCGGGCGGGATGGCGAGCTTGTCCTGCTGCTCCAACACAAGTTACCTTAAGAGCCGGTACGATGCGGGCAATGGGTGAAGTTCGTCAGGAGTACTGCATAAAAAAACGAGTGTGTTGTGGTGGCAGTTGGTGATCAAAGAAATAAAACAAAATAAAATCAATAAATAATAATGTCATAGACTTAAAGTCATACCTTTGAAGTCATAATGCATTGCCAGTGTTATTAGGGAATGTTGTGCTGTGTTTTCAAGCGCTTCAATGTGCTGCTCTGCAAGGTTTGGAGACAGCGGGTGCGTTCACGGAGGTCAAGAGGAGCCGGCGCAAAACACAAGGCACCCAGGGGAGAGATACCATGGTAAATAGGTTACATATTTACCTATTTTTGTTTCGGCGAACGGTTTTGGTGAGCAATAATGCAGGAAAGCAGCGGGCGGGATGGCGAGCTTGTCCTGCTGCTCCAACAGAAGCTACCTTAAGAGCCGGTACGATGCGGTCAATTGGTGAAGTTCGTCAGGAGTACTGCATAAAAAAACGAGTGTGTTGTGGTGGCAGTTGGTGATCAAAGAAATAAAACAAAATAAAATCAATAAATAATAATGTCATAGACTTAAAGTCATACCTTTGAAGTCATAATGCATTGCAAGTGTTATTAGGGAATGTTGTGCTGTGTTTTCAAGCGCTTCAATGTGACAGCGGGTGCGTTCACGGAGATCAAGAGCAGCCAGCCGCCGCAGGGGAGGGATACCATGGTAAATAGGTTACCTATTTACCATGGTATCTCTCCCCTGGGTGCGTTGTGTTTTGGTGAGCATTAATGCAGGAAAGCAGCGGGCGGGATGGCGAGCTTGTCCTGCTGCTCCAACACAAGTTACCTTAAGAGCCGGTACGATGCGGGCAATGGGTGAAGTTCGTCAGGAGTACTGCATAAAAAAACGAGTGTGTTGTCGTGGCAGTTGGTGATCAAAGAAATAAAACAAAATAAAATCAATAAATAATAATGTCATAGACTTAAAGTCATACCTTTGAAGTCATAATGCATTGCAAGTGTTATTAGGGAATGTTGTTCTGTGTTTTCAAGCGCTTCAATGTGCTGCTCTGCAAGGTTTGGAGACAGCGGGTGCGTTCACGGAGATCAAGAGCAGCCGGCGCAAAACACAAGGCACCCAGGGGAGAGATACCATGGTAAATAGGTTACATATTTACCTATTTTTGTTTCGGCGAACGGTTTTGGTGAGCAATAATGCAGGAAAGCAGCGGGCGGGATGGCGAGCTTGTCCTGCTGCTCCAACAGAAGCTACCTTAAGAGCCGGTACGATGCGGTCAATTGGTGAAGTTCGTCAGGAGTACTGCATAAAAAAACGAGTGTGTTGTGGCAGTTGGTGATCAAAGAAATAAAACAAAATAAAATCAATAAATAATAATGTCATAGACTTAAAGTCATACCTTTGAAGTCATAATGCATTGCAAGTGTTATTAGGGAATGTTGTGCTGTGTTTTCAAGCGCTTCAATGTGACAGCGGGTGCGTTCACGGAGATCAAGAGCAGCCGGAGATCAAGAGCAGCCGCCGCAGGGGAGGGATACCATGGTAAATAGGTTACCTATTTACCATGGTATCTCTCCCCTGGGTGCGTTGTGTTTTGGTGAGCATTAATGCAGGAAAGCAGCGGGCGGGATGGCGAGCTTGTCCTGCTGCTCCAACACAAGCTACCTTAAGAGCCGGTACGATGCGTGCAATGGGTGAAGTTCGTCAGGAGTACTGCATAAAAAAACGAGTGTGTTGTCGTGGCAGTTGTGATCAAAGAAATAAAACAAAATAAAATCAATAAATAATAATGTCATAGACTTAAAGTCATACCTTTGAAGTCATAATGCATTGCAAGTGTTATTAGGGAATGTTGTGCTGTGTTTTCAAGTGCTTCAATGTGACAGCGGGTGCGTTCACGGAGATCAAGAGCAGCCAGCCGCCGCAGGGGAGGGATACCATGGTAAATAGGTTACCTATTTACCATGGTATCTCTCCCCTGGGTGCGTTGTGTTTTGGTGAGCATTAATGCAGGAAAGCAGCGGGCGGGATGGTGAGCTTGTCCTGCTGCTCCAACACAAGTTACCTTAAGAGCCGGTACGATGCGGGCAATGGGTGAAGTTCGTCAGGAGTACTGCATAAAAAAACGAGTGTGTTGTGGTGGCAGTTGGTGATCAAAGAAATAAAACAAAATAAAATCAATAAATAATAATGTCATAGACTTAAAGTCATACCTTTGAAGTCATAATGCATTGCAAGTGTTATTAGGGAATGTTGTGCTGTGTTTTCAAGCGCTTCAATGTGACAGCGGGTGCGTTCACGGAGATCAAGAGCAGCCGGAGATCAAGAGCAGCCGCCGCAGGGGAGGGATACCATGGTAAATAGGTTACCTATTTACCATGGTATCTCTCCCCTGGGTGCGTTGTGTTTTGGTGAGCATTAATGCAGGAAAGCAGCGGGCGGGATGGCGAGCTTGTCCTGCTGCTCGAACACAAGCTAGCTTAAGAGCCGGTACGATGCGGGCAATGGGTGAAGTTCGTCAGGAGTACTGCATATAAAAACGAGTGTGTTGTCGTGGCAGTTGGTGATCAAAGAAATAAAACAAAATAAAATCAATAAATAATAATGTCATAGACTTAAAGCCATACCTTTGAAGTCATAATGCATTGCAAGTGTTATTAGGGAATGTTGTGCTGTGTTTTCAAGCGCTTCAATGTGACAGCGGGTGCGTTCACGGAGATCAAGAGCAGCCAGCCGCCGCAGGGGAGGGATACCATGGTAAATAGGTTACCTATTTACCATGGTATCTCTCCCCTGGGTGCGTTGTGTTTTGGTGAGCATTAATGCAGGAAAGCAGCGGGCGGGATGGCGAGCTTGTCCTGCTGCTCCAACACAAGCTACCTTAAGAGCCGGTACGATGCGTGCAATGGGTGAAGTTCGTCAGTGGTACTGCATAAAAAAACGAGTGTGTTGTCGTGGCAGTTGTGATCAAAGAAATAAAACAAAATAAAATCAATAAATAATAATGTCATAGACTTAAAGTCATACCTTTGAAGTCATAATGCATTGCAAGTGTTATTAGGGAATGTTGTGCTGTGTTTTCAAGCGCTTCAATGTGCTGCTCTGCAAGGTTTGGAGACAGCGGGTGCGTTCACGGAGATCAAGAGCAGCCGGCGCAAAACACAAGGCACCCAGGGGAGAGATACCATGGTAAATAGGTTACATATTTACCTATTTTTGTTTCGGCGAACGGTTTTGGTGAGCAATAATGCAGGAAAGCAGCGGGCGGGATGGCGAGCTTGTCCTGCTGCTCCAACACAAGCTACCTTAAGAGCCGGTACGATGCGGTCAATTGGTGAAGTTCGTCAGGAGTACTGCATAAAAAAAACGAGTGTGTTGTCGTGGCAGTTGGTGATCAAAGAAATAAAACAAAATAAAATCAATAAATAATAATGTCATAGACTTAAAGTCATACCTTTGAAGTCATAATGCATTGCAAGTGTTATTAGGGAATGTTGTGCTGTGTTTTCAAGCGCTTCAATGTGACAGCGGGTGCGTTCACGGAGATCAAGAGCAGCCAGCCGCCGCAGGGGAGGGATACCATGGTAAATAGGTTACCTATTTACCATGGTATCTCTCCCCTGGGTGCGTTGTGTTTTGGTGAGCATTAATGCAGGAAAGCAGCGGGCGGGATGGCGAGCTTGTCCTGCTGCTCCAACACAAGTTACCTTAAGAGCCGGTACGATGCGGGCAATGGGTGAAGTTCGTAAGGAGTACTGCATAAAAAAACGAGTGTGTTGTGGTGGCAGTTGGTGATCAAAGAAATAAAACAAAATAAAATCAATAAATAATAATGTCATAGACTTAAAGTCATACCTTTGAAGTCATAATGCATTGCAAGTGTTATTAGGGAATGTTGTGCTGTGTTTTCAAGCGCTTCAATGTGACAGCGGGTGCGTTCACGGAGATCAAGAGCAGCCGGAGATCAAGAGCAGCCGCCGCAGGGGAGGGATACCATGGTAAATAGGTTACCTATTTACCATGGTATCTCTCCCCTGGGTGCGTTGTGTTTTGGTGAGCATTAATGCAGGAAAGCAGCGGGCGGGATGGCGAGCTTGTCCTGCTGCTCGAACACAAGCTAGCTTAAGAGCCGGTACGATGCGGGCAATGGGTGAAGTTCGTCAGGAGTACTGCATATAAAAACGAGTGTGTTGTCGTGGCAGTTGGTGATCAAAGAAATAAAACAAAATAAAATCAATAAATAATAATGTCATAGACTTAAAGCCATACCTTTGAAGTCATTATGCATTGCAAGTGTTATTAGAGAATGTTGTGCTGTGTTTTCAAGCGCTTCAATGTGCTGCTCTGCAAGGTTTGGAGACAGCGGGTGCGTTCACGGAGATCAAGAGCAGCCGGCGCAAAACACAAGGCACCCAGGGGAGAGATACCATGGTAAATAGGTTACATATTTACCTATTTTTGTTTCGGCGAACGGTTTTGGTGAGCAATAATGCAGGAAAGCAGCGGGCGGGATGGCGAGCTTGTCCTGCTGCTCCAACAGAAGCTATCTTAAGAGCCGGTACGATGCGGTCAATTGGTGAAGTTCGTCAGGAGTACTGCATAAAAAAACGAGTGTGTTGTCGTGGCAGTTGGTGATCAAAGAAATAAAACAAAATAAAATCAATAAATAATAATGTCATAGACTTAAAGTCATACCTTTGAAGTCATAATGCATTGCAAGTGTTATTAGGGAATGTTGTGCTGTGTTTTCAAGCGCTTCAATGTACTGCTCTGCAAGGTTTGGAGACAGCGGGTGCGTTCACGGAGATGAAGAGCAGCCGGCGCAAAACACAAGGCACCCAGGGGAGAGATACCATGGTAAATAGGTTACATATTTACCTATTTTTGTTTCGGCGAACGGTTTTGGTGAGCAATAATGCAGGAAAGCAGCGGGCGGGATGGCGAGCTTGTCCTGCTGCTCCAACAGAAGCTACCTTAAGAGCCGGTACGATGCGGTCAATTGGTGAAGTTCGTCAGGAGTACTGCATAAAAAAACGAGTGTGTTGTGGTGGCAGTTGGTGATCAAAGAAATAAAACAAAATAAAATCAATAAATAATAATGTCATAGACTTAAAGTCATACCTTTGAAGTCATAATGCATTGCAAGTGTTATTAGGGAATGTTGTGCTGTGTTTTCAAGCGCTTCAATGTGACAGCGGGTGCGTTCACGGAGATCAAGAGCAGCCGGAGATCAAGAGCAGCCGCCGCAGGGGAGGGATATCATGGTAAATAGGTTACCTATTTACCATGGTATCTCTCCCCTGGGTGCGTTGTGTTTTGGTGAGCATTAATGCAGGAAAGCAGCGGGCGGGATGGCGAGCTTGTCCTGCTGCTCCAACACAAGCTACCTTAAGAGCCGGTACGATGCGTGCAATGGGTGAAGTTCGTCAGGGGTACTGCATAAAAAAACGAGTGTGTTGTCGTGGCAGTTGTGATCAAAGAAATAAAACAAAATAAAATCAATAAATAATAATGTCATAGACTTAAAGTCATACCTTTGAAGTCATAATGCATTGCAAGTGTTATTAGGGAATGTTGTGCTGTGTTTTCAAGCGCTTCAATGTGCTGCTCTGCAAGGTTTGGAGACAGCGGGTGCGTTCACGGAGATCAAGAGCAGCCGGCGCAAAACACAAGGCACCCAGGGGAGAGATACCATGGTAAATAGGTTACATATTTACCTATTTTTGTTTCGGCGAACGGTTTTGGTGAGCAATAATGCAGGAAAGCAGCGGGCGGGATGGCGAGCTTGTCCTGCTGCTCCAACACAAGCTACCTTAAGAGCCGGTACGATGCGGTCAATTGGTGAAGTTCGTCAGGAGTACTGCATAAAAAAAACGAGTGTGTTGTCGTGGCAGTTGGTGATCAAAGAAATAAAACAAAATAAAATCAATAAATAATAATGTCATAGACTTAAAGTCATACCTTTGAAGTCATAATGCATTGCAAGTGTTATTAGGGAATGTTGTGCTGTGTTTTCAAGCGCTTCAATGTGACAGCGGGTGCGTTCACGGAGATCAAGAGCAGCCAGCCGCCGCAGGGGAGGGATACCATGGTAAATAGGTTACCTATTTACCATGGTATCTCTCCCCTGGGTGCGTTGTGTTTTGGTGAGCATTAATGCAGGAAAGCAGCGGGCGGGATGGCGAGCTTGTCCTGCTGCTCCAACACAAGTTACCTTAAGAGCCGGTACGATGCGGGCAATGGGTGAAGTTCGTAAGGAGTACTGCATAAAAAAACGAGTGTGTTGTGGTGGCAGTTGGTGATCAAAGAAATAAAACAAAATAAAATCAATAAATAATAATGTCATAGACTTAAAGTCATACCTTTGAAGTCATAATGCATTGCAAGTGTTTCAATGTGACAGCGGGTGCGTTCACGGAGATCAAGAGCAGCCGGAGATCAAGAGCAGCCGCCGCAGGGGAGGGATACCATGGTAAATAGGTTACCTATTTACCATGGTATCTCTCCCCTGGGTGCGTTGTGTTTTGGTGAGCATTAATGCAGGAAAGCAGCGGGCGGGATGGCGAGCTTGTCCTGCTGCTCGAACACAAGCTAGCTTAAGAGCCGGTACGATGCGGGCAATGGGTGAAGTTCGTCAGGAGTACTGCATATAAAAACGAGTGTGTTGTCGTGGCAGTTGGTGATCAAAGAAATAAAACAAAATAAAATCAATAAATAATAATGTCATAGACTTAAAGCCATACCTTTGAAGTCATAATGCATTGCAAGTGTTATTAGGGAATGTTGTGCTGTGTTTTCAAGCGCTTCAATGTGACAGCGGGTGCGTTCACGGAGATCAAGAGCAGCCAGCCGCCGCAGGGGAGGGATACCATGGTAAATAGGTTACCTATTTACCATGGTATCTCTCCCCTGGGTGCGTTGTGTTTTGGTGAGCATTAATGCAGGAAAGCAGCGGGCGGGATGGCGAGCTTGTCCTGCTGCTCCAACACAAGCTACCTTAAGAGCCGGTACGATGCGTGCAATGGGTGAAGTTCGTCAGGGGTACTGCATAAAAAAACGAGTGTGTTGTCGTCGCAGTTGTGATCAAAGAAATAAAACAAAATAAAATCAATAAATAATAATGTCATAGACTTAAAGTCATACCTTTGAAGTCATAATGCATTGCAAGTGTTATTAGGGAATGTTGTGCTGTGTTTTCAAGCGCTTCAATGTGCTGCTCTGCAAGGTTTGGAGACAGCGGGTGCGTTCACGGAGATCAAGAGCAGCCGGCGCAAAACACAAGGCACCCAGGGGAGAGATACCATGGTAAATAGGTTACATATTTACCTATTTTTGTTTCGGCGAACGGTTTTGGTGAGCAATAATGCAGGAAAGCAGCGGGCGGGATGGCGAGCTTGTCCTGCTGCTCCAACACAAGCTACCTTAAGAGCCGGTACGATGCGGTCAATTGGTGAAGTTCGTCAGGAGTACTGCATAAAAAAAACGAGTGTGTTGTCGTGGCAGTTGGTGATCAAAGAAATAAAACAAAATAAAATCAATAAATAATAATGTCATAGACTTAAAGTCATACCTTTGAAGTCATAATGCATTGCAAGTGTTATTAGGGAATGTTGTGCTGTGTTTTCAAGCGCTTCAATGTGACAGCGGGTGCGTTCACGGAGATCAAGAGCAGCCAGCCGCCGCAGGGGAGGGATACCATGGTAAATAGGTTACCTATTTACCATGGTATCTCTCCCCTGGGTGCGTTGTGTTTTGGTGAGCATTAATGCAGGAAAGCAGCGGGCGGGATGGCGAGCTTGTCCTGCTGCTCCAACACAAGTTACCTTAAGAGCCGGTACGATGCGGGCAATGGGTGAAGTTCGTAAGGAGTACTGCATAAAAAAACGAGTGTGTTGTGGTGGCAGTTGGTGATCAAAGAAATAAAACAAAATAAAATCAATAAATAATAATGTCATAGACTTAAAGTCATACCTTTGAAGTCATAATGCATTGCAAGTGTTATTAGGGAATGTTGTGCTGTGTTTTCAAGCGCTTCAATGTGACAGCGGGTGCGTTCACGGAGATCAAGAGCAGCCGGAGATCAAGAGCAGCCGCCGCAGGGGAGGGATACCATGGTAAATAGGTTACCTATTTACCATGGTATCTCTCCCCTGGGTGCGTTGTGTTTTGGTGAGCATTAATGCAGGAAAGCAGCGGGCGGGATGGCGAGCTTGTCCTGCTGCTCGAACACAAGCTAGCTTAAGAGCCGGTACGATGCGGGCAATGGGTGAAGTTCGTCAGGAGTACTGCATAAAAAAACGAGTGTGTTGTGGTGGCAGTTGGTGATCAAAGAAATAAAACAAAATAAAATCAATAAATAATAATGTCATAGACTTAAAGTCATACCTTTGAAGTCATAATGCATTGCAAGTGTTATTAGGGAATGTTGTGCTGTGTTTTCAAGCGCTTCAATGTGACAGCGGGTGCGTTCACGGAGATCAAGAGCAGCCGGAGATCAAGAGCAGCCGCCGCAGGGGAGGGATACCATGGTAAATAGGTTACCTATTTACCATGGTATCTCTCCCCTGGGTGCGTTGTGTTTTGGTGAGCATTAATGCAGGAAAGCAGCGGGCGGGATGGCGAGCTTGTCCTGCTGCTCGAACACAAGCTAGCTTAAGAGCCGGTACGATGCGGGCAATGGGTGAAGTTCGTCAGGAGTACTGCATATAAAAACGAGTGTGTTGTCGTGGCAGTTGGTGATCAAAGAAATAAAACAAAATAAAATCAATAAATAATAATGTCATAGACTTAAAGCCATACCTTTGAAGTCATAATGCATTGCAAGTGTTATTAGGGAATGTTGTGCTGTGTTTTCAAGCGCTTCAATGTGACAGCGGGTGCGTTCACGGAGATCAAGAGCAGCCAGCCGCCGCAGGGGAGGGATACCATGGTAAATAGGTTACCTATTTACCATGGTATCTCTCCCCTGGGTGCGTTGTGTTTTGGTGAGCATTAATGCAGGAAAGCAGCGGGCGGGATGGCGAGCTTGTCCTGCTGCTCCAACACAAGCTACCTTAAGAGCCGGTACGATGCGTGCAATGGGTGAAGTTCGTCAGGGGTACTGCATAAAAAAACGAGTGTGTTGTCGTGGCAGTTGTGATCAAAGAAATAAAACAAAATAAAATCAATAAATAATAATGTCATAGACTTAAAGTCATACCTTTGAAGTCATAATGCATTGCAAGTGTTATTAGGGAATGTTGTGCTGTGTTTTCAAGCGCTTCAATGTGACAGCGGGTGCGTTCACGGAGATCAAGAGCAGCCAGCCGCCGCAGGGGAGGGATACCATGGTAAATAGGTTACCTATTTACCATGGTATCTCTCCCCTGGGTGCGTTGTGTTTTGGTGAGCATTAATGCAGGAAAGCAGCGGGCGGGATGGCGAGCTTGTCCTGCTGCTCCAACACAAGTTACCTTAAGAGCCGGTACGATGCGGGCAATGGGTGAAGTTCGTAAGGAGTACTGCATAAAAAAACGAGTGTGTTGTGGTGGCAGTTGGTGATCAAAGAAATAAAACAAAATAAAATCAATAAATAATAATGTCATAGACTTAAAGTCATACCTTTGAAGTCATAATGCATTGCAAGTGTTATTAGGGAATGTTGTGCTGTGTTTTCAAGCGCTTCAATGTGACAGCGGGTGCGTTCACGGAGATCAAGAGCAGCCGGAGATCAAGAGCAGCCGCCGCAGGGGAGGGATACCATGGTAAATAGGTTACCTATTTACCATGGTATCTCTCCCCTGGGTGCGTTGTGTTTTGGTGAGCATTAATGCAGGAAAGCAGCGGGCGGGATGGCGAGCTTGTCCTGCTGCTCGAACACAAGCTAGCTTAAGAGCCGGTACGATGCGGGCAATGGGTGAAGTTCGTCAGGAGTACTGCATAAAAAAACGAGTGTGTTGTGGTGGCAGTTGGTGATCAAAGAAATAAAACAAAATAAAATCAATAAATAATAATGTCATAGACTTAAAGTCATACCTTTGAAGTCATAATGCATTGCAAGTGTTATTAGGGAATGTTGTGCTGTGTTTTCAAGCGCTTCAATGTGACAGCGGGTGCGTTCACGGAGATCAAGAGCAGCCGGAGATCAAGAGCAGCCGCCGCAGGGGAGGGATACCATGGTAAATAGGTTACCTATTTACCATGGTATCTCTCCCCTGGGTGCGTTGTGTTTTGGTGAGCATTAATGCAGGAAAGCAGCGGGCGGGATGGCGAGCTTGTCCTGCTGCTCGAACACAAGCTAGCTTAAGAGCCGGTACGATGCGGGCAATGGGTGAAGTTCGTCAGGAGTACTGCATATAAAAACGAGTGTGTTGTCGTGGCAGTTGGTGATCAAAGAAATAAAACAAAATAAAATCAATAAATAATAATGTCATAGACTTAAAGCCATACCTTTGAAGTCATAATGCATTGCAAGTGTTATTAGGGAATGTTGTGCTGTGTTTTCAAGCGCTTCAATGTGACAGCGGGTGCGTTCACGGAGATCAAGAGCAGCCAGCCGCCGCAGGGGAGGGATACCATGGTAAATAGGTTACCTATTTACCATGGTATCTCTCCCCTGGGTGCGTTGTGTTTTGGTGAGCATTAATGCAGGAAAGCAGCGGGCGGGATGGCGAGCTTGTCCTGCTGCTCCAACACAAGCTACCTTAAGAGCCGGTACGATGCGTGCAATGGGTGAAGTTCGTCAGGGGTACTGCATAAAAAAACGAGTGTGTTGTCGTGGCAGTTGTGATCAAAGAAATAAAACAAAATAAAATCAATAAATAATAATGTCATAGACTTAAAGTCATACCTTTGAAGTCATAATGCATTGCAAGTGTTATTAGGGAATGTTGTGCTGTGTTTTCAAGCGCTTCAATGTGCTGCTCTGCAAGGTTTGGAGACAGCGGGTGCGTTCACGGAGATCAAGAGCAGCCGGCGCAAAACACAAGGCACCCATGGGAGAGATACCATGGTAAATAGGTTACATATTTACCTATTTTTGTTTCGGCGAACGGTTTTGGTGAGCAATAATGCAGGAAAGCAGCGGGCGGGATGGCGAGCTTGTCCTGCTGCTCCAACACAAGCTACCTTAAGAGCCGGTACGATGCGGTCAATTGGTGAAGTTCGTCAGGAGTACTGCATAAAAAAAACGAGTGTGTTGTCGTGGCAGTTGGTGATCAAAGAAATAAAACAAAATAAAATCAATAAATAATAATGTCATAGACTTAAAGTCATACCTTTGAAGTCATAATGCATTGCAAGTGTTATTAGGGAATGTTGTGCTGTGTTTTCAAGCGCTTCAATGTGACAGCGGGTGCGTTCACGGAGATCAAGAGCAGCCAGCCGCCGCAGGGGAGGGATACCATGGTAAATAGGTTACCTATTTACCATGGTATCTCTCCCCTGGGTGCGTTGTGTTTTGGTGAGCATTAATGCAGGAAAGCAGCGGGCGGGATGGCGAGCTTGTCCTGCTGCTCCAACACAAGTTACCTTAAGAGCCGGTACGATGCGGGCAATGGGTGAAGTTCGTAAGGAGTACTGCATAAAAAAACGAGTGTGTTGTGGTGGCAGTTGGTGATCAAAGAAATAAAACAAAATAAAATCAATAAATAATAATGTCATAGACTTAAAGTCATACCTTTGAAGTCATAATGCATTGCAAGTGTTATTAGGGAATGTTGTGCTGTGTTTTCAAGCGCTTCAATGTGACAGCGGGTGCGTTCACGGAGATCAAGAGCAGCCGGAGATCAAGAGCAGCCGCCGCAGGGGAGGGATACCATGGTAAATAGGTTACCTATTTACCATGGTATCTCTCCCCTGGGTGCGTTGTGTTTTGGTGAGCATTAATGCAGGAAAGCAGCGGGCGGGATGGCGAGCTTGTCCTGCTGCTCGAACACAAGCTAGCTTAAGAGCCGGTACGATGCGGGCAATGGGTGAAGTTCGTCAGGAGTACTGCATATAAAAACGAGTGTGTTGTCGTGGCAGTTGGTGATCAAAGAAATAAAACAAAATAAAATCAATAAATAATAATGTCATAGACTTAAAGCCATACCTTTGAAGTCATAATGCATTGCAAGTGTTATTAGGGAATGTTGTGCTGTGTTTTCAAGCGCTTCAATGTGACAGCGGGTGCGTTCACGGAGATCAAGAGCAGCCAGCCGCCGCAGGGGAGGGATACCATGGTAAATAGGTTACCTATTTACCATGGTATCTCTCCCCTGGGTGCGTTGTGTTTTGGTGAGCATTAATGCAGGAAAGCAGCGGGCGGGATGGCGAGCTTGTCCTGCTGCTCCAACACAAGCTACCTTAAGAGCCGGTACGATGCGTGCAATGGGTGAAGTTCGTCAGGGGTACTGCATAAAAAAACGAGTGTGTTGTCGTGGCAGTTGTGATCAAAGAAATAAAACAAAATAAAATCAATAAATAATAATGTCATAGACTTAAAGTCATACCTTTGAAGTCATAATGCATTGCAAGTGTTATTAGGGAATGTTGTGCTGTGTTTTCAAGCGCTTCAATGTGCTGCTCTGCAAGGTTTGGAGACAGCGGGTGCGTTCACGGAGATCAAGAGCAGCCGGCGCAAAACACAAGGCACCCAGGGGAGAGATACCATGGTAAATAGGTTACATATTTACCTATTTTTGTTTCGGCGAACGGTTTTGGTGAGCAATAATGCAGGAAAGCAGCGGGCGGGATGGCGAGCTTGTCCTGCTGCTCCAACACAAGCTACCTTAAGAGCCGGTACGATGCGGTCAATTGGTGAAGTTCGTCAGGAGTACTGCATAAAAAAAACGAGTGTGTTGTCGTGGCAGTTGGTGATCAAAGAAATAAAACAAAATAAAATCAATAAATAATAATGTCATAGACTTAAAGTCATACCTTTGAAGTCATAATGCATTGCAAGTGTTATTAGGGAATGTTGTGCTGTGTTTTCAAGCGCTTCAATGTGACAGCGGGTGCGTTCACGGAGATCAAGAGCAGCCAGCCGCCGCAGGGGAGGGATACCATGGTAAATAGGTTACCTATTTACCATGGTATCTCTCCCCTGGGTGCGTTGTGTTTTGGTGAGCATTAATGCAGGAAAGCAGCGGGCGGGATGGCGAGCTTGTCCTGCTGCTCCAACACAAGTTACCTTAAGAGCCGGTACGATGCGGGCAATGGGTGAAGTTCGTAAGGAGTACTGCATAAAAAAACGAGTGTGTTGTGGTGGCAGTTGGTGATCAAAGAAATAAAACAAAATAAAATCAATAAATAATAATGTCATAGACTTAAAGTCATACCTTTGAAGTCATAATGCATTGCAAGTGTTATTAGGGAATGTTGTGCTGTGTTTTCAAGCGCTTCAATGTGACAGCGGGTGCGTTCACGGAGATCAAGAGCAGCCGGAGATCAAGAGCAGCCGCCGCAGGGGAGGGATACCATGGTAAATAGGTTACCTATTTACCATGGTATCTCTCCCCTGGGTGCGTTGTGTTTTGGTGAGCATTAATGCAGGAAAGCAGCGGGCGGGATGGCGAGCTTGTCCTGCTGCTCGAACACAAGCTAGCTTAAGAGCCGGTACGATGCGGGCAATGGGTGAAGTTCGTCAGGAGTACTGCATATAAAAACGAGTGTGTTGTCGTGGCAGTTGGTGATCAAAGAAATAAAACAAAATAAAATCAATAAATAATAATGTCATAGACTTAAAGCCATACCTTTGAAGTCATAATGCATTGCAAGTGTTATTAGGGAATGTTGTGCTGTGTTTTCAAGCGCTTCAATGTGACAGCGGGTGCGTTCACGGAGATCAAGAGCAGCCAGCCGCCGCAGGGGAGGGATACCATGGTAAATAGGTTACCTATTTACCATGGTATCTCTCCCCTGGGTGCGTTGTGTTTTGGTGAGCATTAATGCAGGAAAGCAGCGGGCGGGATGGCGAGCTTGTCCTGCTGCTCCAACACAAGCTACCTTAAGAGCCGGTACGATGCGTGCAATGGGTGAAGTTCGTCAGGGGTACTGCATAAAAAAACGAGTGTGTTGTCGTGGCAGTTGTGATCAAAGAAATAAAACAAAATAAAATCAATAAATAATAATGTCATAGACTTAAAGTCATACCTTTGAAGTCATAATGCATTGCAAGTGTTATTAGGGAATGTTGTGCTGTGTTTTCAAGCGCTTCAATGTGCTGCTCTGCAAGGTTTGGAGACAGCGGGTGCGTTCACGGAGATCAAGAGCAGCCGGCGCAAAACACAAGGCACCCATGGGAGAGATACCATGGTAAATAGGTTACATATTTACCTATTTTTGTTTCGGCGAACGGTTTTGGTGAGCAATAATGCAGGAAAGCAGCGGGCGGGATGGCGAGCTTGTCCTGCTGCTCCAACACAAGCTACCTTAAGAGCCGGTACGATGCGGTCAATTGGTGAAGTTCGTCAGGAGTACTGCATAAAAAAAACGAGTGTGTTGTCGTGGCAGTTGGTGATCAAAGAAATAAAACAAAATAAAATCAATAAATAATAATGTCATAGACTTAAAGTCATACCTTTGAAGTCATAATGCATTGCAAGTGTTATTAGGGAATGTTGTGCTGTGTTTTCAAGCGCTTCAATGTGACAGCGGGTGCGTTCACGGAGATCAAGAGCAGCCAGCCGCCGCAGGGGAGGGATACCATGGTAAATAGGTTACCTATTTACCATGGTATCTCTCCCCTGGGTGCGTTGTGTTTTGGTGAGCATTAATGCAGGAAAGCAGCGGGCGGGATGGCGAGCTTGTCCTGCTGCTCCAACACAAGTTACCTTAAGAGCCGGTACGATGCGGGCAATGGGTGAAGTTCGTAAGGAGTACTGCATAAAAAAACGAGTGTGTTGTGGTGGCAGTTGGTGATCAAAGAAATAAAACAAAATAAAATCAATAAATAATAATGTCATAGACTTAAAGTCATACCTTTGAAGTCATAATGCATTGCAAGTGTTATTAGGGAATGTTGTGCTGTGTTTTCAAGCGCTTCAATGTGACAGCGGGTGCGTTCACGGAGATCAAGAGCAGCCGGAGATCAAGAGCAGCCGCCGCAGGGGAGGGATACCATGGTAAATAGGTTACCTATTTACCATGGTATCTCTCCCCTGGGTGCGTTGTGTTTTGGTGAGCATTAATGCAGGAAAGCAGCGGGCGGGATGGCGAGCTTGTCCTGCTGCTCGAACACAAGCTAGCTTAAGAGCCGGTACGATGCGGGCAATGGGTGAAGTTCGTCAGGAGTACTGCATATAAAAACGAGTGTGTTGTCGTGGCAGTTGGTGATCAAAGAAATAAAACAAAATAAAATCAATAAATAATAATGTCATAGACTTAAAGCCATACCTTTGAAGTCATTATGCATTGCAAGTGTTATTAGAGAATGTTGTGCTGTGTTTTCAAGCGCTTCAATGTGCTGCTCTGCAAGGTTTGGAGACAGCGGGTGCGTTCACGGAGATCAAGAGCAGCCGGCGCAAAACACAAGGCACCCAGGGGAGAGATACCATGGTAAATAGGTTACATATTTACCTATTTTTGTTTCGGCGAACGGTTTTGGTGAGCAATAATGCAGGAAAGCAGCGGGCGGGATGGCGAGCTTGTCCTGCTGCTCCAACAGAAGCTATCTTAAGAGCCGGTACGATGCGGTCAATTGGTGAAGTTCGTCAGGAGTACTGCATAAAAAAACGAGTGTGTTGTCGTGGCAGTTGGTGATCAAAGAAATAAAACAAAATAAAATCAATAAATAATAATGTCATAGACTTAAAGTCATACCTTTGAAGTCATAATGCATTGCAAGTGTTATTAGGGAATGTTGTGCTGTGTTTTCAAGCGCTTCAATGTACTGCTCTGCAAGGTTTGGAGACAGCGGGTGCGTTCACGGAGATGAAGAGCAGCCGGCGCAAAACACAAGGCACCCAGGGGAGAGATACCATGGTAAATAGGTTACATATTTACCTATTTTTGTTTCGGCGAACGGTTTTGGTGAGCAATAATGCAGGAAAGCAGCGGGCGGGATGGCGAGCTTGTCCTGCTGCTCCAACAGAAGCTACCTTAAGAGCCGGTACGATGCGGTCAATTGGTGAAGTTCGTCAGGAGTACTGCATAAAAAAACGAGTGTGTTGTGGTGGCAGTTGGTGATCAAAGAAATAAAACAAAATAAAATCAATAAATAATAATGTCATAGACTTAAAGTCATACCTTTGAAGTCATAATGCATTGCAAGTGTTATTAGGGAATGTTGTGCTGTGTTTTCAAGCGCTTCAATGTGCTGCTCTGCAAGGTTTGGAGACAGCGGGTGCGTTCACGGAGATCAAGAGCAGCCGGCGCAAAACACAAGACACCCAGGGGAGAGATACCATGGTAAATAGGTTACATATTTACCTATTTTTGTTTCGGCGAACGGTTTTGGTGAGCAATAATGCAGGAAAGCAGCGGGCGGGATGGCGAGCTTGTCCTGCTGCTCCAACACAAGCTACCTTAAGAGCCGGTACGATGCGGTCAATTGGTGAAGTTCGTCAGGAGTACTGCATAAAAAAAACGAGTGTGTTGTCGTGGCAGTTGGTGATCAAAGAAATAAAACAAAATAAAATCAATAAATAATAATGTCATAGACTTAAAGTCATACCTTTGAAGTCATAATGCATTGCAAGTGTTATTAGGGAATGTTGTGCTGTGTTTTCAAGCGCTTCAATGTGACAGCGGGTGCGTTCACGGAGATCAAGAGCAGCCAGCCGCCGCAGGGGAGGGATACCATGGTAAATAGGTTACCTATTTACCATGGTATCTCTCCCCTGGGTGCGTTGTGTTTTGGTGAGCATTAATGCAGGAAAGCAGCGGGCGGGATGGCGAGCTTGTCCTGCTGCTCCAACACAAGTTACCTTAAGAGCCGGTACGATGCGGGCAATGGGTGAAGTTCGTAAGGAGTACTGCATAAAAAAACGAGTGTGTTGTGGTGGCAGTTGGTGATCAAAGAAATAAAACAAAATAAAATCAATAAATAATAATGTCATAGACTTAAAGTCATACCTTTGAAGTCATAATGCATTGCAAGTGTTATTAGGGAATGTTGTGCTGTGTTTTCAAGCGCTTCAATGTGACAGCGGGTGCGTTCACGGAGATCAAGAGCAGCCGGAGATCAAGAGCAGCCGCCGCAGGGGAGGGATACCATGGTAAATAGGTTACCTATTTACCATGGTATCTCTCCCCTGGGTGCGTTGTGTTTTGGTGAGCATTAATGCAGGAAAGCAGCGGGCGGGATGGCGAGCTTGTCCTGCTGCTCCAACACAAGTTACCTTAATAGCCGGTACGATGCGGGCAATGGGTGAAGTTCGTCAGGAGTACTGCATAAAAAAACGAGTGTGTTGTCGTGGCAGTTGGTGATCAAAGAAATAAAACAAAATAAAATCAATAAATAATAATGTCATAGACTTAAACTCATACCTTTGAAGTCATAATGCATTGCAAGTGTTATTAGGGAATGTTGTGCTGTGTTTTCAAGCGCTTCAATGTGCTGCTCTGCAAGGTTTGGAGACAGCGGGTGCGTTCACGGAGATCAAGAGCAGCCGGCGCAAAACACAAGGCACCCAGGGGAGAGATACCATGGTAAATAGGTTACATATTTACCTATTTTTGTTTCGGCGAACGGTTTTGGTGAGCAATAATGCAGGAAAGCAGCGGGCGGGATGGCGAGCTTGTCCTGCTGCTCCAACAGAAGCTACCTTAAGAGCCGGTACGATGCGGTCAATTGGTGAAGTTCGTCAGGAGTACTGCATAAAAAAACGAGTGTGTTGTGGTGGCAGTTGGTGATCAAAGAAATAAAACAAAATAAAATCAATAAATAATAATGTCATAGACTTAAAGTCATACCTTTGAAGTCATAATGCATTGCAAGTGTTATTAGGGAATGTTGTGCTGTGTTTTCAAGCGCTTCAATGTGCTGCTCTGCAAGGTTTGGAGACAGCGGGTGCGTTCACGGAGATCAAGAGCAGCCGGCGCAAAACACAAGGCACCCAGGGGAGAGATACCATGGTAAATAGGTTACATATTTACCTATTTTTGTTTCGGCGAACGGTTTTGGTGAGCAATAATGCAGGAAAGCAGCGGGCGGGATGGCGAGCTTGTCCTGCTGCTCCAACAGAAGCTACCTTAAGAGCCGGTACGATGCGGTCAATTGGTGAAGTTCGTCAGGAGTACTGCATAAAAAAAACGAGTGTGTTGTCGTGGCAGTTGGTGATCAAAGAAATAAAACAAAATAAAATCAATAAATAATAATGTCATAGACTTAAAGTCATACCTTTGAAGTCATAATGCATTGCAAGTGTTATTAGGGAATGTTGTGCTGTGTTTTCAAGCGCTTCAATGTGACAGCGGGTGCGTTCACGGAGATCAAGAGCAGCCAGCCGCCGCAGGGGAGGGATACCATGGTAAATAGGTTACCTATTTACCATGGTATCTCTCCCCTGGGTGCGTTGTGTTTTGGTGAGCATTAATGCAGGAAAGCAGCGGGCGGGATGGCGAGCTTGTCCTGCTGCTCCAACACAAGTTACCTTAAGAGCCGGTACGATGCGGGCAATGGGTGAAGTTCGTCAGGAGTACTGCATAAAAAAACGAGTGTGTTGTCGTGGCAGTTGGTGATCAAAGAAATAAAACAAAATAAAATCAATAAATAATAATGTCATAGACTTAAAGCCATACCTTTGAAGTCATTATGCATTGCAAGTGTTATTAGAGAATGTTGTGCTGTGTTTTCAAGCGCTTCAATGTGCTGCTCTGCAAGGTTTGGAGACAGCGGGTGCGTTCACGGAGATCAAGAGCAGCCGGCGCAAAACACAAGGCACCCAGGGGAGAGATACCATGGTAAATAGGTTACATATTTACCTATTTTTGTTTCGGCGAACGGTTTTGGTGAGCAATAATGCAGGAAAGCAGCGGGCGGGATGGCGAGCTTGTCCTGCTGCTCCAACAGAAGCTACCTTAAGAGCCGGTACGATGCGGTCAATTGGTGAAGTTCGTCAGGAGTACTGCATAAAAAAACGAGTGTGTTGTGGCAGTTGGTGATCAAAGAAATAAAACAAAATAAAATCAATAAATAATAATGTCATAGACTTAAAGTCATACCTTTGAAGTCATAATGCATTGCAAGTGTTATTAGGGAATGTTGTGCTGTGTTTTCAAGCGCTTCAATGTGACAGCGGGTGCGTTCACGGAGATCAAGAGCAGCCGGAGATCAAGAGCAGCCGCCGCAGGGGAGGGATACCATGGTAAATAGGTTACCTATTTACCATGGTATCTCTCCCCTGGGTGCGTTGTGTTTTGGTGAGCATTAATGCAGGAAAGCAGCGGGCGGGATGGCGAGCTTGTCCTGCTGCTCCAACACAAGCTACCTTAAGAGCCGGTACGATGCGTGCAATGGGTGAAGTTCGTCAGGAGTACTGCATAAAAAAACGAGTGTGTTGTCGTGACAGTTGTGATCAAAGAAATAAAACAAAATAAAATCAATAAATAATAATGTCATAGACTTAAAGTCATACCTTTGAAGTCATAATGCATTGCAAGTGTTATTAGGGAATGTTGTGCTGTGTTTTCAAGCGCTTCAATGTGACAGTGGGTGCGTTCACGGAGATCAAGAGCAGCCAGCCGCCGCAGGGGAGGGATACCATGGTAAATAGGTTACCTATTTACCATGGTATCTCTCCCCTGGGTGCGTTGTGTTTTGGTGAGCATTAATGCAGGAAAGCAGCGGGCGGGATGGCGAGCTTGTCCTGCTGCTCCAACACAAGCTAGCTTAAGAGTCGGTACGATGCAGGCAATGGGTGAAGTTCGTCAGGAGTACTGCATAAAAAAACGAGTGTGTTGTCGTGGCAGTTGGTGATCAAAGAAATAAAACAAAATAAAATCAATAAATAATAATGTCATAGACTTAAAGCCATACCTTTGAAGTCATTATGCATTGCAAGTGTTATTAGAGAATGTTGTGCTGTGTTTTCAAGCGCTTCAATGTGCTGCTCTGCAAGGTTTGGAGACAGCGGGTGCATTCACGGAGATCAAGAGCAGCCGGCGCAAAACACAAGGCACCCAGAGGAGAGATACCATGGTAAATAGGTTACATATTTACCTATTTTTGTTTCGGCGAACGGTTTTGGTGAGCAATAATGCAGGAAAGCAGCGGGCGGGATGGCGAGCTTGTCCTGCTGCTCCAACAGAAGCTACCTTAAGAGCCGGTACGATGCGGTCAATTGGTGAAGTTCGTCAGGAGTACTGCATAAAAAAACGAGTGTGTTGTGGTGGCAGTTGGTGATCAAAGAAATAAAACAAAATAAAATCAATAAATAATAATGTCATAGACTTAAAGTCATACCTTTGAAGTCATAATGCATTGCAAGTGTTATTAGGGAATGTTGTGCTGTGTTTTCAAGCGCTTCAATGTGACAGTGGGTGCGTTCACGGAGATCAAGAGCAGCCAGCCGCCGCAGGGGAGGGATACCATGGTAAATAGGTTACCTATTTACCATGGTATCTCTCCCCTGGGTGCGTTGTGTTTTGGTGAGCATTAATGCAGGAAAGCAGCGGGCGGGATGGTGAGCTTGTCCTGCTGCTCCAACACAAGTTACCTTAAGATCCGGTACGATGCGGGCAATGGGTGAAGTTCGTCAGGAGTACTGCATAAAAAAACGAGTGTGTTGTGGTGGCAGTTGGTGATCAAAGAAATAAAACAAAATAAAATCAATAAATAATAATGTCATAGACTTAAAGTCATACCTTTGAAGTCATAATGCATTGCCAGTGTTATTAGGGAATGTTGTGCTGTGTTTTCAAGCGCTTCAATGTGCTGCTCTGCAAGGTTTGGAGACAGCGGGTGCGTTCACGGAGATCAAGAGCAGCCGGCGCAAAACACAAGGCACCCAGGGGAGAGATACCATGGTAAATAGGTTACATATTTACCTATTTTTGTTTCGGCGAACGGTTTTGGTGAGCAATAATGCAGGAAAGCAGCGGGCGGGATGGCGAGCTTGTCCTGCTGCTCCAACAGAAGCTACCTTAAGAGCCGGTACGATGCGGTCAATTGGTGAAGTTCGTCAGGAGTACTGCATAAAAAAACGAGTGTGTTGTCGTGGCAGTTGGTGATCAAAGAAATAAAACAAAATAAAATCAATAAATAATAATGTCATAGACTTAAAGTCATACCTTTGAAGTCATAATGCATTGCAAGTGTTATTAGGGAATGTTGTGCTGTGTTTTCAAGCGCTTCAATGTGACAGCGGGTGCGTTCACGGAGATCAAGAGCAGCCGGAGATCAAGAGCAGCCGCCGCAGGGGAGGGATACCATGGTAAATAGGTTACCTATTTACCATGGTATCTCTCCCCTGGGTGCGTTGTGTTTTGGTGAGCATTAATGCAGGAAAGCAGCGGGCGGGATGGCGAGCTTGTCCTGCTGCTCCAACACAAGCTAGCTTAAGAGTCGGTACGATGCAGGCAATGGGTGAAGTTCGTCAGGAGTACTGCATAAAAAAACGAGTGTGTTGTCGTGGCAGTTGGTGATCAAAGTAATAAAACAAAATAAAATCAATAAATAATAATGTCATAGACTTAAAGTCATACATTTGAAGTCATTATGCATTGCAAGTGTTATTAGAGAATGTTGTGCTGTGTTTTCAAGCGCTTCAATGTGCAACTCTGCAAGGTTTGGAGACAGCGGGTGCGTTCACGGAGATGAAGAGCAGCCGGCGCAAAACACAAGGCACCCAGGGGAGAGATACCATGGTAAATAGGTTACCTATTTACCTATTTTTGTTTCGGCGAACGGTTTTGGTGAGCATTAATGCAGGAAAGCAGCGGGCGGGATGGCGAGCTTGTCCTGCTGCTCCAACACAAGCTAGCTTTAGAGCCGGTACGATGCGTGCAATGGGTGAAGTTCGTCAGGAGTACTGCATAAAAAAACGAGTGTGTTGTCGTGGCAGTTGTGATCAAAGAAATAAAACAAAATAAAATCAATAAATAATAATGTCATAGACTTAAAGTCATACATTTGAAGTCATAATGCATTGCAAGTGTTATTAGGGAATGTTGTGCTGTGTTTTCAAGCGCTTCAATGTGACAGCGGGTGCGTTCACGGAGATCAAGAGCAGCCAGCCGCCGCAGGGGAGGGATACCATGGTAAATAGGTTACCTATTTACCATGGTATCTCTCCCCTGGGTGCGTTGTGTTTTGGTGAGCATTAATGCAGGAAAGCAGCGGGCGGGATGGCGAGCTTGTCCTGCTGCTCCAACACAAGCTAGCTTAAGAGTCGGTACGATGCAGGCAATGGGTGAAGTTCGTCAGGAGTACTGCATAAAAAAACGAGTGTGTTGTCGTGGCAGTTGGTGATCAAAGTAATAAAACAAAATAAAATCAATAAATAATAATGTCATAGACTTAAAGTCATACCTTTGAAGTCATAATGCATTGCAAGTGTTATTAGGGAATGTTGTGCTGTGTTTTCAAGCGCTTCAATGTGCTGCTCTGCAAGGTTTGGAGACAGCGGGTGCGTTCACGGAGATCAAGAGCAGCCGGCGCAAAACACAAGGCACCCAGGGGAGAGATACCATGGTAAATAGGTTACATATTTACCTATTTTTGTTTCGGCGAACGGTTTTGGTGAGCAATAATGCAGGAAAGCAGCGGGCGGGATGGCGAGCTTGTCCTGCTGCTCCAACACAAGCTACCTTAAGAGCCGGTACGATGCGGTCAATTGGTGAAGTTCGTCAGGAGTACTGCATAAAAAAACGAGTGTGTTGTCGTGGCAGTTGGTGATCAAAGAAATAAAACAAAATAAAATCAATAAATAATAATGTCATAGACTTAAAGTCATACCTTTGAAGTCATAATGCATTGCAAGTGTTATTAGGGAATGTTGTGCTGTGTTTTCAAGCGCTTCAATGTGACAGCGGGTGCGTTCACGGAGATCAAGAGCAGCCAGCCGCCGCAGGGGAGGGATACCATGGTAAATAGGTTACCTATTTACCATGGTATCTCTCCCCTGGGTGCGTTGTGTTTAGGTGAGCATTAATGCAGGAAAGCAGCGGGCGGGATGGCGAGCTTGTCCTGCTGCTCCAACACAAGTTACCTTAAGAGCCGGTACGATGCGGGCAATTGGTGAAGTTCGTCAGGAGTACTGCATAAAAAAACGAGTGTGTTGTGGTGGCAGTTGGTGATCAAAGAAATAAAACAAAATAAAATCAATAAATAATAATGTCATAGACTTAAAGTCATACCTTTGAAGTCATAATGCATTGCCAGTGTTATTAGGGAATGTTGTGCTGTGTTTTCAAGCGCTTCAATGTGCTGCTCTGCAAGGTTTGGAGACAGCGGGTGCTTTCACGGAGATCAAGAGCAGCCGGCGCAAAACACAAGGCACCCAGGGGAGAGATACCATGGTAAATAGGTTACATATTTACCTATTTTTGTTTCGGCAAACGGTTTTGGTGAGCAATAATGCAGGAAAGCAGCGGGCGGGATGGCGAGCTTGTCCTGCTGCTCCAACACAAGCTACCTTAAGAGCCGGTACGATGCGGTCAATTGGTGAAGTTCGTCAGGAGTACTGCATAAAAAAAACGAGTGTGTTGTCGTGGCAGTTGGTGATCAAAGAAATAAAACAAAATAAAATCAATAAATAATAATGTCATAGACTTAAAGTCATACCTTTGAAGTCATAATGCATTGCAAGTGTTATTAGGGAATGTTGTGCTGTGTTTTCAAGCGCTTCAATGTGACAGCGGGTGCGTTCACGGAGATCAAGAGCAGCCAGCCGCCGCAGGGGAGGGATACCATGGTAAATAGGTTACCTATTTACCATGGTATCTCTCCCCTGGGTGCGTTGTGTTTTGGTGAGCATTAATGCAGGAAAGCAGCGGGCGGGATGGCGAGCTTGTCCTGCTGCTCCAACACAAGTTACCTTAAGAGCCGGTACGATGCGGGCAATGGGTGAAGTTCGTCAGGAGTACTGCATAAAAAAACGAGTGTGTTGTCGTGGCAGTTGGTGATCAAAGAAATAAAACAAAATAAAATCAATAAATAATAATGTCATAGACTTAAAGTCATACCTTTGAAGTCATAATGCATTGCAAGTGTTATTAGGGAATGTTGTGCTGTGTTTTCAAGCGCTTCAATGTGCTGCTCTGCAAGGTTTGGAGACAGCGGGTGCGTTCACGGAGATCAAGAGCAGCCGGCGCAAAACACAAGGCACCCAGGGGAGAGATACCATGGTAAATAGGTTACATATTTACCTATTTTTGTTTCGGCGAACGGTTTTGGTGAGCAATAATGCAGGAAAGCAGCGGGCGGGATGGCGAGCTTGTCCTGCTGCTCCAACAGAAGCTACCTTAAGAGCCGGTACGATGCGGTCAATTGGTGAAGTTCGTCAGGAGTACTGCATAAAAAAACGAGTGTGTTGTCGTGGCAGTTGGTGATCAAAGAAATAAAACAAAATAAAATAAATAAATAATAATGTCATAGACTTAAAGTCATACCTTTGAAGTCATAATGCATTGCAAGTGTTATTAGGGAATGTTGTGCTGTGTTTTCAAGCGCTTCAATGTGACAGCGGGTGCGTTCACGGAGATCAAGAGCAGCCGGAGATCAAGAGCAGCCGCCGCAGGGGAGGGATACCATGGTAAATAGGTTACCTATTTACCATGGTATCTCTCCCCTGGGTGCGTTGTGTTTTGGTGAGCATTAATGCAGGAAAGCAGCGGGCGGGATGGCGAGCTTGTCCTGCTGCTCCAACACAAGTTACCTTAAGAGCCGGTACGATGCGGGCAATGGGTGAAGTTCGTCAGGAGTACTGCATAAAAAAACGAGTGTGTTGTGGTGGCAGTTGGTGATCAAAGAAATAAAACAAAATAAAAACAATAAATAATAATGTCATAGACTTAAAGTCATACCTTTGAAGTCATAATGCATTGCAAGTGTTATTAGTGAATGTTGTGCTGTGTTTTCAAGCGCTTCAATGTGCTGCTCTGCAAGGTTTGGAGACAGCGGGTGCGTTCACGGAGATCAAGAGCAGTCGGCGCAAAACACAAGGCACCCAGGGGAGAGATACCATGGTAAATAGGTTACATATTTACCTATTTTTGTTTCGGCGAACGGTTTTGGTGAGCAATAATGCAGGAAAGCAGCGGGCGGGATGGCGAGCTTGTCCTGCTGCTCCAACACAAGCTACCTTAAGAGCCGGTACGATGCGGTCAATTGGTGAAGTTCGTCAGGAGTACTGCATACAAAAACGAGTGTGTTGTCGTGGCAGTTGGTGATCAAAGAAATAAAACAAAATAAAATCAATAAATAATAATGTCATAGACTTAAAGTCATACCTTTGAAGTCATAATGCATTGCAAGTGTTATTAGGGAATGTTGTGCTGTGTTTTCAAGCGCTTCAATGTGACAGCGGGTGCGTTCACGGAGATAAAGAGCAGCCGGAGATCAAGAGCAGCCGCCGCAGAGGAGGGATACCATGGTAAATAGGTTACCTATTTACCATGGTATCTCTCCCCTGGGTGCGTTGTGTTTTGGTGAGCATTAATGCAGGAAAGCAGCGGGCGGGATGGCGAGCTTGTCCTGCTGCTCCAACACAAGCTAGCTTAAGAACCGGTACGATGCGTGCAATGGGTGAAGTTCGTCAGGAGTACTGCATAAAAAAACGAGTGTGTTGTCGTGGCAGTTGGTGATCAAAGAAATAAAACAAAATAAAATCAATAAATAATAATGTCATAGACTTAAAGTCATACCTTTGAAGTCATAATGCATTGCAAGTGTTATTAGGGAATGTTGTGCTGTGTTTTCAAGCGCTTCAATGTGCTGCTCTGCAAGGTTTGGAGACAGCGGGTGCGTTCACGGAGATCAAGAGCAGTCGGCGCAAAACACAAGGCACCCAGGGGAGAGATACCATGGTAAATAGGTTACATATTTACCTATTTTTGTTTCGGCGAACGGTTTTGGTGAGCAATAATGCAGGAAAGCAGCGGGCGGGATGGCGAGCTTGTCCTGCTGCTCCAAAACAAGCTACCTTAAGAGCCGGTACGATGCGGTCAATTGGTGAAGTTCGTCAGGAGTACTGCATAAAAAAAACGAGTGTGTTGTCGTGGCAGTTGGTGATCAAAGAAATAAAACAAAATAAAATCAATAAATAATAATGTCATAGACTTAAAGTCATACCTTTGAAGTCATAATGCATTGCAAGTGTTATTAGGGAATGTTGTGCTGTGTTTTCAAGCGCTTCAATGTGCTGCTCTGCAAGGTTTGGAGACAGCGGGTGCGTTCACGGAGATCAAGAGCAGCCGGCGCAAAACACAAGGCACCCAGGGGAGAGATACCATGGTAAATAGGTTACATATTTACCTATTTTTGTTTCGGCAAACGGTTTTGGTGAGCAATAATGCAGGAAAGCAGCGGGCGGGATGGTGAGCTTGTCCTGCTGCTCCAACAGAAGCTACCTTAAGAGCCGGTACGATGCGGTCAATTGGTGAAGTTCGTCAGGAGTACTGCATACAAAAACGAGTGTGTTGTCGTGGCAGTTGGTGATCAAAGAAATAAAACAAAATAAAATCAATAAATAATAATGTCATAGACTTAAAGTCATACCTTTGAAGTCATAATTCATTGCAAGTGTTATTAGGGAATGTTGTGCTGTGTTTTCAAGCGCTTCAATGTGACAGCGGGTGCGTTCACGGAGATCAAGAGCAGCCGGAGATCAAGAGCAGCCGCCGCAGGGGAGGGATACCATGGTAAATAGGTTACCTATTTACCATGGTTTCTCTCCCCTGGGTGCGTTGTGTTTTGGTGAGCATTAATGCAGGAAAGCAGCGGGCGGGATGGCGAGCTTGTCCTGCTGCTCCAACACAAGCTAGCTTAAGAGCCGGTACGATGCGTGCAATGGGTGAAGTTCGTCAGGAGTACTGCATAAAAAAACGAGTGTGTTGTCGTGGCAGTTGGTGATCAAAGAAATAAAACAAAATAAAATCAATAAATAATAATGTCATAGACTTAAAGTCATACCTTTGAAGTCATAATGCATTGCAAGTGTTATTAGTGAATGTTGTGCTGTGTTTTCAAGCGCTTCAATGTGCTGCTCTGCAAGGTTTGGAGACAGCGGGTGCGTTCACGGAGATCAAGAGCAGTCGGCGCAAAACACAAGGCACCCAGGGGAGAGATACCATGGTAAATAGGTTACATATTTACCTATTTTTGTTTCGGCGAACGGTTTTGGTGAGCAATAATGCAGGAAAGCAGCGGGCGGGATGGCGAGCTTGTCCTGCTGCTCCAACACAAGCTACCTTAAGAGCCGGTACGATGCGGTCAATTGGTGAAGTTCGTCAGGAGTACTGCATAAAAAAACGAGTGTGTTGTCGTGGCAGTTGGTGATCAAAGAAATAAAACAAAATAAAATCAATAAATAATAATGTCATAGACTTAAAGTCATACCTTTGAAGTCATAATGCATTGCAAGTGTTATTAGGGAATGTTGTGCTGTGTTTTCAAGCGCTTCAATGTGACAGCGGGTGCGTTCACGGAGATAAAGAGCAGCCGGAGATCAAGAGCAGCCGCCGCAGAGGAGGGATACCATGGTAAATAGGTTACCTATTTACCATGGTATCTCTCCCCTGGGTGCGTTGTGTTTTGGTGAGCATTAATGCAGGAAAGCAGCGGGCGGGATGGCGAGCTTGTCCTGCTGCTCCAACACAAGTTACCTTAAGAGCCGGTACGATGCGGGCAATGGGTGAAGTTCGTCAGGAGTACTGCATAAAAAAACGAGTGTGTTGTGGTGGCAGTTGGTGATCAAAGAAATAAAACAAAATAAAATCAATAAATAATAATGTCATAGACTTAAAGTCATACCTTTGAAGTCATAATGCATTGCAAGTGTTATTAGGGAATGTTGTGCTGTGTTTTCAAGCGCTTCAATGTGCTGCTCTGCAAGGTTTGGAGACAGCGGGTGCGTTCACGGAGATCAAGAGCAGCCGGCGCAAAACACAAGGCACCCAGGGGAGAGATACCATGGTAAATAGGTTACATATTTACCTATTTTTGTTTCGGCGAACGGTTTTGGTGAGCAATAATGCAGGAAAGCAGCGGGCGGGATGGCGAGCTTGTCCTGCTGCTCCAACACAAGCTACCTTAAGAGCCGGTACGATGCGGTCAATTGGTGAAGTTCGTCAGGAGTACTGCATACAAAAACGAGTGTGTTGTCGTGGCAGTTGGTGATCAAAGAAATAAAACAAAATAAAATCAATAAATAATAATGTCATAGACTTAAAGTCATACCTTTGAAGTCATAATGCATTGCAAGTGTTATTAGGGAATGTTGTGCTGTGTTTTCAAGCGCTTCAATGTGACAGCGGGTGCGTTCACGGAGATAAAGAGCAGCCGGAGATCAAGAGCAGCCGCCGCAGAGGAGGGATACCATGGTAAATAGGTTACCTATTTACCATGGTATCTCTCCCCTGGGTGCGTTGTGTTTTGGTGAGCATTAATGCAGGAAAGCAGCGGGCGGGATGGCGAGCTTGTCCTGCTGCTCCAACACAAGCTAGCTTAAGAACCGGTACGATGCGTGCAATGGGTGAAGTTCGTCAGGAGTACTGCATAAAAAAACGAGTGTGTTGTCGTGGCAGTTGGTGATCAAAGAAATAAAACAAAATAAAATCAATAAATAATAATGTCATAGACTTAAAGTCATACCTTTGAAGTCATAATGCATTGCAAGTGTTATTAGGGAATGTTGTGCTGTGTTTTCAAGCGCTTCAATGTGCTGCTCTGCAAGGTTTGGAGACAGCGGGTGCGTTCACGGAGATCAAGAGCAGTCGGCGCAAAACACAAGGCACCCAGGGGAGAGATACCATGGTAAATAGGTTACATATTTACCTATTTTTGTTTCGGCGAACGGTTTTGGTGAGCAATAATGCAGGAAAGCAGCGGGCGGGATGGCGAGCTTGTCCTGCTGCTCCAAAACAAGATACCTTAAGAGCCGGTACGATGCGGTCAATTGGTGAAGTTCGTCAGGAGTACTGCATAAAAAAAACGAGTGTGTTGTCGTGGCAGTTGGTGATCAAAGAAATAAAACAAAATAAAATCAATAAATAATAATGTCATAGACTTAAAGTCATACCTTTGAAGTCATAATGCATTGCAAGTGTTATTAGGGAATGTTGTGCTGTGTTTTCAAGCGCTTCAATGTGCTGCTCTGCAAGGTTTGGAGACAGCGGGTGCGTTCACGGAGATCAAGAGCAGCCGGCGCAAAACACAAGGCACCCAGGGGAGAGATACCATGGTAAATAGGTTACATATTTACCTATTTTTGTTTCGGCAAACGGTTTTGGTGAGCAATAATGCAGGAAAGCAGCGGGCGGGATGGTGAGCTTGTCCTGCTGCTCCAACAGAAGCTACCTTAAGAGCCGGTACGATGCGGTCAATTGGTGAAGTTCGTCAGGAGTACTGCATACAAAAACGAGTGTGTTGTCGTGGCAGTTGGTGATCAAAGAAATAAAACAAAATAAAATCAATAAATAATAATGTCATAGACTTAAAGTCATACCTTTGAAGTCATAATTCATTGCAAGTGTTATTAGGGAATGTTGTGCTGTGTTTTCAAGCGCTTCAATGTGACAGCGGGTGCGTTCACGGAGATCAAGAGCAGCCGGAGATCAAGAGCAGCCGCCGCAGGGGAGGGATACCATGGTAAATAGGTTACCTATTTACCATGGTTTCTCTCCCCTGGGTGCGTTGTGTTTTGGTGAGCATTAATGCAGGAAAGCAGCGGGCGGGATGGCGAGCTTGTCCTGCTGCTCCAACACAAGCTAGCTTAAGAGCCGGTACGATGCGTGCAATGGGTGAAGTTCGTCAGGAGTACTGCATAAAAAAACGAGTGTGTTGTCGTGGCAGTTGGTGATCAAAGAAATAAAACAAAATAAAATCAATAAATAATAATGTCATAGACTTAAAGTCATACCTTTGAAGTCATAATGCATTGCAAGTGTTATTAGTGAATGTTGTGCTGTGTTTTCAAGCGCTTCAATGTGACAGCGGGTGCGTTCACGGAGATCAAGAGCAGCCAGCCGCCGCAGGGGAGGGATACCATGGTAAATAGGTTACCTATTTACCATGGTATCTCTCCCCTGGGTGCGTTGTGTTTTGGTGAGCATTAATGCAGGAAAGCAGCGGGCGGGATGGCGAGCTTGTCCTGCTGCTCCAACACAAGTTACCTTAAGAGCCGGTACGATGCGGGCAATGGGTGAAGTTCGTCAGGAGTACTGCATAAAAAAACGAGTGTGTTGTGGTGGCAGTTGGTGATCAAAGAAATAAAACAAAATAAAATCAATAAATAATAATGTCATAGACTTAAAGTCATACCTTTGAAGTCATAATGCATTGCAAGTGTTATTAGGGAATGTTGTGCTGTGTTTTCAAGCGCTTCAATGTGCTGCTCTGCAAGGTTTGGAGACAGCGGGTGCGTTCACGGAGATCAAGAGCAGCCGGCGCAAAACACAAGGCACCCAGGGGAGAGATACCATGGTAAATAGGTTACATATTTACCTATTTTTGTTTCGGCGAACGGTTTTGGTGAGCAATAATGCAGGAAAGCAGCGGGCGGGATGGCGAGCTTGTCCTGCTGCTCCAACACAAGCTACCTTAAGAGCCGGTACGATGCGGTCAATTGGTGAAGTTCGTCAGGAGTACTGCATAAAAAAACGAGTGTGTTGTCGTGGCAGTTGGTGATCAAAGAAATAAAACAAAATAAAATCAATAAATAATAATGTCATAGACTTAAAGTCATACCTTTGAAGTCATAATGCATTGCAAGTGTTATTAGGGAATGTTGTGCTGTGTTTTCAAGCGCTTCAATGTGACAGCGGGTGCGTTCACGGAGATCAAGAGCAGCCAGCCGCCGCAGGGGAGGGATACCATGGTAAATAGGTTACCTATTTACCATGGTATCTCTCCCCTGGGTGCGTTGTGTTTTGGTGAGCATTAATGCAGGAAAGCAGCGGGCGGGATGGCGAGCTTGTCCTGCTGCTCCAACACAAGTTACCTTAAGAGCCGGTACGATGCGGGCAATGGGTGAAGTTCGTCAGGAGTACTGCATAAAAAAACGAGTGTGTTGTGGTGGCAGTTGGTGATCAAAGAAATAAAACAAAATAAAATCAATAAATAATAATGTCATAGACTTAAAGTCATACCTTTGAAGTCATAATGCATTGCAAGTGTTATTAGGGAATGTTGTGCTGTGTTTTCAAGCGCTTCAATGTGCTGCTCTGCAAGGTTTGGAGACAGCGGGTGCGTTCACGGAGATCAAGAGCAGCCGGTGCAAAACACAAGGCACCCAGGGGAGAGATACCATGGTAAATAGGTTACATATTTACCTATTTTTGTTTCGGCGAACGGTTTTGGTGAGCAATAATGCAGGAAAGCAGCGGGCGGGATGGCGAGCTTGTCCTGCTGCTCCAACACAAGCTACCTTAAGAGCCGGTACGATGCGGTCAATTGGTGAAGTTCGTCAGGAGTACTGCATAAAAAAACGAGTGTGTTGTCGTGGCAGTTGGTGATCAAAGAAATAAAACAAAATAAAATCAATAAATAATAATGTCATAGACTTAAAGTCATACCTTTGAAGTCATAATGCATTGCAAGTGTTATTAGGGAATGTTGTGCTGTGTTTTCAAGCGCTTCAATGTGACAGCGGGTGCGTTCACGGAGATCAAGAGCAGCCAGCCGCCACAGGGGAGGGATACCATGGTAAATAGGTTACCTATTTACCATGGTATCTCTCCCCTGGGTGCGTTGTGTTTTGGTGAGCATTAATGCAGGAAAGCAGCGGGCGGGATGGCAAGCTTGTCCTGCTGCTCCAACAGAAGCTACCTTAAGAGCCGGTACGATGCGGGCAATGGGTGAAGTTCGTCAGGAGTACTGCATAAAAAAACGAGTGTGTTGTGGTGGCAGTTGGTGATCAAAGAAATAAAACAAAATAAAATCAATAAAAAATAATGTCATAGACTTAAAGTCATACCTTTGAAGTCATAATGCATTGCAAGTGTTATTAGGGAATGTTGTGCTGTGTTTTCAAGCGCTTCAATGTGCTGCTCTGCAAGGTTTGGAGACAGCGGGTGCGTTCACGGAGATCAAGAGCAGCCGGTGCAAAACACAAGGCACCCAGGGGAGAGATACCATGGTAAATAGGTTACATATTTACCTATTTTTGTTTCGGCGAACGGTTTTGGTGAGCAATAATGCAGGAAAGCAGCGGGCGGGATGGCGAGCTTGTCCTGCTGCTCCAACACAAGCTACCTTAAGAGCCGGTACGATGCGGTCAATTGGTGAAGTTCGTCAGGAGTACTGCATAAAAAAACGAGTGTGTTGTCGTGGCAGTTGGTGATCAAAGAAATAAAACAAAATAAAATCAATAAATAATAATGTCATAGACTTAAAGTCATACCTTTGAAGTCATAATGCATTGCAAGTGTTATTAGGGAATGTTGTGCTGTGTTTTCAAGCGCTTCAATGTGCTGCTCTGCAAGGTTTGGAGACAGCGGGTGCGTTCACGGAGATCAAGAGCAGCCGGCGCAAAACACAAGGCACCCAGGGGAGAGATACCATGGTAAATAGGTTACATATTTACCTATTTTTGTTTCGGCGAACGGTTTTGGTGAGCAATAATGCAGGAAAGCAGCGGGCGGGATGGCGAGCTTGTCCTGCTGCTCCAACAGAAGCTACCTTAAGAGCCGGTACGATGCGGTCAATTGGTGAAGTTCGTCAGGAGTACTGCATAAAAAAAAACGAGTGTGTTGTCGTGGCAGTTGGTGATCAAAGAAATAAAACAAAATAAAATCAATAAATAATAATGTCATAGACTTAAAGTCATACCTTTGAAGTCATAATGCATTGCAAGTGTTATTAGGGAATGTTGTGCTGTGTTTTCAAGCGCTTCAATGTGACAGCGGGTGCGTTCACGGAGATCAAGAGCAGCCAGCCGCCGCAGGGGAGGGATACCATGGTAAATAGGTTACCTATTTACCATGGTATCTCTCCCCTGGGTGCGTTGTGTTTTGGTGAGCATTAATGCAGGAAAGCAGCGGGCGGGATGGCGAGCTTGTCCTGCTGCTCCAACACAAGTTACCTTAAGAGCCGGTACGATGCGGGCAATGGGTGAAGTTCGTCAGGAGTACTGCATAAAAAAACGAGTGTGTTGTGGTGGCAGTTGGTGATCAAAGAAATAAAACAAAATAAAATCAATAAATAATAATGTCATAGACTTAAAGTCATACCTTTGAAGTCATAATGCATTGCAAGTGTTATTAGGGAATGTTGTGCTGTGTTTTCAAGCGCTTCAATGTGCTGCTCTGCAAGGTTTGGAGACAGCGGGTGCGTTCACGGAGATCAAGAGCAGCCGGCGCAAAACACAAGGCACCCAGGGGAGAGATACCATGGTAAATAGGTTACATATTTACCTATTTTTGTTTCGGCGAACGGTTTTGGTGAGCAATAATGCAGGAAAGCAGCGGGCGGGATGGCGAGCTTGTCCTGCTGCTCCAACACAAGCTACCTTAAGAGCCGGTACGATGCGGTCAATTGGTGAAGTTCGTCAGGAGTACTGCATAAAAAAACGAGTGTGTTGTCGTGGCAGTTGGTGATCAAAGAAATAAAACAAAATAAAATCAATAAATAATAATGTCATAGACTTAAAGTCATACCTTTGAAGTCATAATGCATTGCAAGTGTTATTAGGGAATGTTGTGCTGTGTTTTCAAGCGCTTCAATGTGACAGCGGGTGCGTTCACGGAGATCAAGAGCAGCCAGCCGCCGCAGGGGAGGGATACCATGGTAAATAGGTTACCTATTTACCATGGTATCTCTCCCCTGGGTGCGTTGTGTTTTGGTGAGCATTAATGCAGGAAAGCAGCGGGCGGGATGGCGAGCTTGTCCTGCTGCTCCAACACAAGTTACCTTAAGAGCCGGTACGATGCGGGCAATGGGTGAAGTTCGTCAGGAGTACTGCATAAAAAAACGAGTGTGTTGTGGTGGCAGTTGGTGATCAAAGAAATAAAACAAAATAAAATCAATAAATAATAATGTCATAGACTTAAAGTCATACCTTTGAAGTCATAATGCATTGCAAGTGTTATTAGGGAATGTTGTGCTGTGTTTTCAAGCGCTTCAATGTGCTGCTCTGCAAGGTTTGGAGACAGCGGGTGCGTTCACGGAGATCAAGAGCAGCCGGTGCAAAACACAAGGCACCCAGGGGAGAGATACCATGGTAAATAGGTTACATATTTACCTATTTTTGTTTCGGCGAACGGTTTTGGTGAGCAATAATGCAGGAAAGCAGCGGGCGGGATGGCGAGCTTGTCCTGCTGCTCCAACACAAGCTACCTTAAGAGCCGGTACGATGCGGTCAATTGGTGAAGTTCGTCAGGAGTACTGCATAAAAAAACGAGTGTGTTGTCGTGGCAGTTGGTGATCAAAGAAATAAAACAAAATAAAATCAATAAATAATAATGTCATAGACTTAAAGTCATACCTTTGAAGTCATAATGCATTGCAAGTGTTATTAGGGAATGTTGTGCTGTGTTTTCAAGCGCTTCAATGTGACAGCGGGTGCGTTCACGGAGATCAAGAGCAGCCAGCCGCCACAGGGGAGGGATACCATGGTAAATAGGTTACCTATTTACCATGGTATCTCTCCCCTGGGTGCGTTGTGTTTTGGTGAGCATTAATGCAGGAAAGCAGCGGGCGGGATGGCAAGCTTGTCCTGCTGCTCCAACAGAAGCTACCTTAAGAGCCGGTACGATGCGGGCAATGGGTGAAGTTCGTCAGGAGTACTGCATAAAAAAACGAGTGTGTTGTGGTGGCAGTTGGTGATCAAAGAAATAAAACAAAATAAAATCAATAAAAAATAATGTCATAGACTTAAAGTCATACCTTTGAAGTCATAATGCATTGCAAGTGTTATTAGGGAATGTTGTGCTGTGTTTTCAAGCGCTTCAATGTGCTGCTCTGCAAGGTTTGGAGACAGCGGGTGCGTTCACGGAGATCAAGAGCAGCCGGTGCAAAACACAAGGCACCCAGGGGAGAGATACCATGGTAAATAGGTTACATATTTACCTATTTTTGTTTCGGCGAACGGTTTTGGTGAGCAATAATGCAGGAAAGCAGCGGGCGGGATGGCGAGCTTGTCCTGCTGCTCCAACACAAGCTACCTTAAGAGCCGGTACGATGCGGGCAATGGGTGAAGTTCGTCAGGAGTACTGCATAAAAAAACGAGTGTGTTGTGGTGGCAGTTGGTGATCAAAGAAATAAAACAAAATAAAATCAATAAATAATAATGTCATAGACTTTAAGCCATACCTTTGAAGTCATTATGCATTGCAAGTGTTATTAGAGAATGTTGTGCTGTGTTTTCAAGCGCTTCAATGTGACAGCGGGTGCGTTCACGGAGATCAAGAGCAGCCAGCCGCCGCAGGGGAGGGATACCATGGTAAATAGGTTACCTATTTACCATGGTATCTCTCCCCTGGGTGCGTTGTGTTTTGGTGAGCATTAATGCAGGAAAGCAGCGGGCGGGATGGCGAGCTTGTCCTGCTGCTCCAACACAAGTTACCTTAAGAGCCGGTACGATGCGGGCAATGGGTGAAGTTCGTCAGGAGTACTGCATAAAAAAACGAGTGTGTTGTGGTGGCAGTTGGTGATCAAAGAAATAAAACAAAATAAAATCAATAAATAATAATGTCATAGACTTAAAGTCATACCTTTGAAGTCATAATGCATTGCAAGTGTTATTAGGGAATGTTGTGCTGTGTTTTCAAGCGCTTCAATGTGCTGCTCTGCAAGGTTTGGAGACAGCGGGTGCGTTCACGGAGATCAAGAGCAGCCGGCGCAAAACACAAGGCACCCAGGGGAGAGATACCATGGTAAATAGGTTACATATTTACCTATTTTTGTTTCGGCGAACGGTTTTGGTGAGCAATAATGCAGGAAAGCAGCGGGCGGGATGGCGAGCTTGTCCTGCTGCTCCAACACAAGCTACCTTAAGAGCCGGTACGATGCGGTCAATTGGTGAAGTTCGTCAGGAGTACTGCATAAAAAAACGAGTGTGTTGTCGTGGCAGTTGGTGATCAAAGAAATAAAACAAAATAAAATCAATAAATAATAATGTCATAGACTTAAAGTCATACCTTTGAAGTCATAATGCATTGCAAGTGTTATTAGGGAATGTTGTGCTGTGTTTTCAAGCGCTTCAATGTGCTGCTCTGCAAGGTTTGGAGACAGCGGGTGCGTTCACGGAGATCAAGAGCAGCCGGCGCAAAACACAAGGCACCCAGGGGAGAGATACCATGGTAAATAGGTTACATATTTACCTATTTTTGTTTCGGCGAACGGTTTTGGTGAGCAATAATGCAGGAAAGCAGCGGGCGGGATGGCGAGCTTGTCCTGCTGCTCCAACAGAAGCTACCTTAAGAGCCGGTACGATGCGGTCAATTGGTGAAGTTCGTCAGGAGTACTGCATAAAAAAACGAGTGTGTTGTCGTGGCAGTTGGTGATCAAAGAAATAAAACAAAATAAAATCAATAAATAATAATGTCATAGACTTAAAGTCATACCTTTGAAGTCATAATGCATTGCAAGTGTTATTAGGGAATGTTGTGCTGTGTTTTCAAGCGCTTCAATGTGACAGCGGGTGCGTTCACGGAGATCAAGAGCAGCCAGCCGCCGCAGGGGAGGGATACCATGGTAAATAGGTTACCTATTTACCATGGTATCTCTCCCCTGGGTGCGTTGTGTTTTGGTGAGCATTAATGCAGGAAAGCAGCGGACGGGATGGCGAGCTTGTCCTGCTGCTCCAACACAAGTTACCTTAAGAGCCGGTACGATGCGGGCAATGGGTGAAGTTCGTCAGGAGTACTGCATAAAAAAACGAGTGTGTTGTGGTGGCAGTTGGTGATCAAAGAAATAAAACAAAATAAAATCAATAAATAATAATGTCATAGACTTAAAGTCATACCTTTGAAGTCATAATGCATTGCAAGTGTTATTAGGGAATGTTGTGCTGTGTTTTCAAGCGCTTCAATGTGCTGCTCTGCAAGGTTTGGAGACAGCGGGTGCGTTCACGGAGATCAAGAGCAGCCGGCGCAAAACACAAGGCACCCAGGGGAGAGATACCATGGTAAATAGGTTACATATTTACCTATTTTTGTTTCGGCGAACGGTTTTGGTGAGCAATAATGCAGGAAAGCAGCGGGCGGGATGGCGAGCTTGTCCTGCTGCTCCAACAGAAGCTACCTTAAGAGCCGGTACGATGCGGTCAATTGGTGAAGTTCGTCAGGAGTACTGCATAAAAAAAAACGAGTGTGTTGTCGTGGCAGTTGGTGATCAAAGAAATAAAACAAAATAAAATCAATAAATAATAATGTCATAGACTTAAAGTCATACCTTTGAAGTCATAATGCATTGCAAGTGTTATTAGGGAATGTTGTGCTGTGTTTTCAAGCGCTTCAATGTGACAGCGGGTGCGTTCACGGAGATCAAGAGCAGCCAGCCGCCGCAGGGGAGGGATACCATGGTAAATAGGTTACCTATTTACCATGGTATCTCTCCCCTGGGTGCGTTGTGTTTTGGTGAGCATTAATGCAGGAAAGCAGCGGACGGGATGGCGAGCTTGTCCTGCTGCTCCAACACAAGTTACCTTAAGAGCCGGTACGATGCGGGCAATGGGTGAAGTTCGTCAGGAGTACTGCATAAAAAAACGAGTGTGTTGTGGTGGCAGTTGGTGATCAAAGAAATAAAACAAAATAAAATCAATAAATAATAATGTCATAGACTTAAAGTCATACCTTTGAAGTCATAATGCATTGCAAGTGTTATTAGGGAATGTTGTGCTGTGTTTTCAAGCGCTTCAATGTGCTGCTCTGCAAGGTTTGGAGACAGCGGGTGCGTTCACGGAGATCAAGAGCAGCCGGCGCAAAACACAAGGCACCCAGGGGAGAGATACCATGGTAAATAGGTTACATATTTACCTATTTTTGTTTCGGCGAACGGTTTTGGTGAGCAATAATGCAGGAAAGCAGCGGGCGGGATGGCGAGCTTGTCCTGCTGCTCCAACAGAAGCTACCTTAAGAGCCGGTACGATGCGGTCAATTGGTGAAGTTCGTCAGGAGTACTGCATAAAAAAAAACGAGTGTGTTGTCGTGGCAGTTGGTGATCAAAGAAATAAAACAAAATAAAATCAATAAATAATAATGTCATAGACTTAAAGTCATACCTTTGAAGTCATAATGCATTGCAAGTGTTATTAGGGAATGTTGTGCTGTGTTTTCAAGCGCTTCAATGTGACAGCGGGTGCGTTCACGGAGATCAAGAGCAGCCAGCCGCCGCAGGGGAGGGATACCATGGTAAATAGGTTACCTATTTACCATGGTATCTCTCCCCTGGGTGCGTTGTGTTTTGGTGAGCATTAATGCAGGAAAGCAGCGGGCGGGATGGCGAGCTTGTCCTGCTGCTCCAACACAAGTTACCTTAAGAGCCGGTACGATGCGGGCAATGGGTGAAGTTCGTCAGGAGTACTGCATAAAAAAACGAGTGTGTTGTGGTGGCAGTTGGTGATCAAAGAAATAAAACAAAATAAAATCAATAAATAATAATGTCATAGACTTAAAGTCATACCTTTGAAGTCATAATGCATTGCAAGTGTTATTAGGGAATGTTGTGCTGTGTTTTCAAGCGCTTCAATGTGCTGCTCTGCAAGGTTTGGAGACAGCGGGTGCGTTCACGGAGATCAAGAGCAGCCGGCGCAAAACACAAGGCACCCAGGGGAGAGATACCATGGTAAATAGGTTACATATTTACCTATTTTTGTTTCGGCGAACGGTTTTGGTGAGCAATAATGCAGGAAAGCAGCGGGCGGGATGGCGAGCTTGTCCTGCTGCTCCAACACAAGCTACCTTAAGAGCCGGTACGATGCGGTCAATTGGTGAAGTTCGTCAGGAGTACTGCATAAAAAAACGAGTGTGTTGTGGTGGCAGTTGGTGATTAAAGAAATAAAACAAAATAAAATCAATAAATAATAATGTCATAGACTTAAAGTCATACCTTTGAAGTCATAATGCATTGCAAGTGTTATTAGGGAATGTTGTGCTGTGTTTTCAAGCGCTTCAATGTGCTGCTCTGCAAGGTTTGGAGACAGCGGGTGCGTTCACGGAGATCAAGAGCAGCCGGCGCAAAACACAAGGCACCCAGGGGAGAGATACCATGGTAAATAGGTTACATATTTACCTATTTTTGTTTCGGCGAACGGTTTTGGTGAGCAATAATGCAGGAAAGCAGCGGGCGGGATGGCGAGCTTGTCCTGCTGCTCCAACAGAAGCTACCTTAAGAGCCGGTACGATGCGGTCAATTGGTGAAGTTCGTCAGGAGTACTGCATAAAAAAACGAGTGTGTTGTCGTGGCAGTTGGTGATCAAAGAAATAAAACAAAATAAAATCAATAAATAATAATGTCATAGACTTAAAGTCATACCTTTGAAGTCATAATGCATTGCAAGTGTTATTAGGGAATGTTGTGCTGTGTTTTCAAGCGCTTCAATGTGACAGCGGGTGCGTTCACGGAGATCAAGAGCAGCCAGCCGCCGCAGGGGAGGGATACCATGGTAAATAGGTTACCTATTTACCATGGTATCTCTCCCCTGGGTGCGTTGTGTTTTGGTGAGCATTAATGCAGGAAAGCAGCGGGCGGGATGGCGAGCTTGTCCTGCTGCTCCAACACAAGTTACCTTAAGAGCCGGTACGATGCGGGCAATGGGTGAAGTTCGTCAGGAGTACTGCATAAAAAAACGAGTGTGTTGTGGTGGCAGTTGGTGATCAAAGAAATAAAACAAAATAAAATCAATAAATAATAATGTCATAGACTTAAAGTCATACCTTTGAAGTCATAATGCATTGCAAGTGTTATTAGGGAATGTTGTGCTGTGTTTTCAAGCGCTTCAATGTGCTGCTCTGCAAGGTTTGGAGACAGCGGGTGCGTTCACGGAGATCAAGAGCAGCCGGCGCAAAACACAAGGCACCCAGGGGAGAGATACCATGGTAAATAGGTTACATATTTACCTATTTTTGTTTCGGCGAACGGTTTTGGTGAGCAATAATGCAGGAAAGCAGCGGGCGGGATGGCGAGCTTGTCCTGCTGCTCCAACAGAAGCTACCTTAAGAGCCGGTACGATGCGGTCAATTGGTGAAGTTCGTCAGGAGTACTGCATAAAAAAAAACGAGTGTGTTGTCGTGGCAGTTGGTGATCAAAGAAATAAAACAAAATAAAATCAATAAATAATAATGTCATAGACTTAAAGTCATACCTTTGAAGTCATAATGCATTGCAAGTGTTATTAGGGAATGTTGTGCTGTGTTTTCAAGCGCTTCAATGTGACAGCGGGTGCGTTCACGGAGATCAAGAGCAGCCAGCCGCCGCAGGGGAGGGATACCATGGTAAATAGGTTACCTATTTACCATGGTATCTCTCCCCTGGGTGCGTTGTGTTTTGGTGAGCATTAATGCAGGAAAGCAGCGGGCGGGATGGCGAGCTTGTCCTGCTGCTCCAACACAAGTTACCTTAAGAGCCGGTACGATGCGGGCAATGGGTGAAGTTCGTCAGGAGTACTGCATAAAAAAAACGAGTGTGTTGTGGTGGCAGTTGGTGATCAAAGAAATAAAACAAAATAAAATCAATAAATAATAATGTCATAGACTTAAAGTCATACCTTTGAAGTCATAATGCATTGCCAGTGTTATTAGGGAATGTTGTGCTGTGTTTTCAAGCGCTTCAATGTGCTGCTCTGCAAGGTTTGGAGACAGCGGGTGCGTTCACGGAGATCAAGAGCAGCCGGCGCAAAACACAAGGCACCCAGGGGAGAGATACCATGGTAAATAGGTTACATATTTACCTATTTTTGTTTCGGCGAACGGTTTTGGTGAGCAATAATGCAGGAAAGCAGCGGGCGGGATGGCGAGCTTGTCCTGCTGCTCCAACAGAAGCTACCTTAAGAGCCGGTACGATGCGGTCAATTGGTGAAGTTCGTCAGGAGTACTGCATAAAAAAACGAGTGTGTTGTCGTGGCAGTTGGTGATCAAAGAAATAAAACAAAATAAAATCAATAAATAATAATGTCATAGACTTAAAGTCATACCTTTGAAGTCATAATGCATTGCAAGTGTTATTAGGGAATGTTGTGCTGTGTTTTCAAGCGCTTCAATGTGACAGCGGGTGCGTTCACGGAGATCAAGAGCAGCCAGCCGCCGCAGGGGAGGGATACCATGGTAAATAGGTTACCTATTTACCATGGTATCTCTCCCCTGGGTGCGTTGTGTTTTGGTGAGCATTAATGCAGGAAAGCAGCGGGCGGGATGGCGAGCTTGTCCTGCTGCTCCAACACAAGTTACCTTAAGAGCCGGTACGATGCGGGCAATGGGTGAAGTTCGTCAGGAGTACTGCATAAAAAAACGAGTGTGTTGTGGTGGCAGTTGGTGATCAAAGAAATAAAACAAAATAAAATCAATAAATAATAATGTCATAGACTTAAAGTCATACCTTTGAAGTCATAATGCATTGCAAGTGTTATTAGGGAATGTTGTGCTTTGTTTTCAAGCGCTTCAATGTGCTGCTCTGCAAGGTTTGGAGACAGCGGGTGCGTTCACGGAGATCAAGAGCAGCCGGCGCAAAACACAAGGCACCCAGGGGAGAGATACCATGGTAAATAGGTTACATATTTACCTATTTTTGTTTCGGCGAACGGTTTTGGTGAGCAATAATGCAGGAAAGCAGCGGGCGGGATGGCGAGCTTGTCCTGCTGCTCCAACAGAAGCTACCTTAAGAGCCGGTACGATGCGGTCAATTGGTGAAGTTCGTCAGGAGTACTGCATAAAAAAAAACGAGTGTGTTGTCGTGGCAGTTGGTGATCAAAGAAATAAAACAAAATAAAATCAATAAATAATAATGTCATAGACTTAAAGTCATACCTTTGAAGTCATAATGCATTGCAAGTGTTATTAGGGAATGTTGTGCTGTGTTTTCAAGCGCTTCAATGTGACAGCGGGTGCGTTCACGGAGATCAAGAGCAGCCAGCCGCCGCAGGGGAGGGATACCATGGTAAATAGGTTACCTATTTACCATGGTATCTCTCCCCTGGGTGCGTTGTGTTTTGGTGAGCATTAATGCAGGAAAGCAGCGGGCGGGATGGCGAGCTTGTCCTGCTGCTCCAACACAAGTTACCTTAAGAGCCGGTACGATGCGGGCAATGGGTGAAGTTCGTCAGGAGTACTGCATAAAAAAAACGAGTGTGTTGTGGTGGCAGTTGGTGATCAAAGAAATAAAACAAAATAAAATCAATAAATAATAATGTCATAGACTTAAAGTCATACCTTTGAAGTCATAATGCATTGCCAGTGTTATTAGGGAATGTTGTGCTGTGTTTTCAAGCGCTTCAATGTGCTGCTCTGCAAGGTTTGGAGACAGCGGGTGCGTTCACGGAGATCAAGAGCAGCCGGCGCAAAACACAAGGCACCCAGGGGAGAGATACCATGGTAAATAGGTTACATATTTACCTATTTTTGTTTCGGCGAACGGTTTTGGTGAGCAATAATGCAGGAAAGCAGCGGGCGGGATGGCGAGCTTGTCCTGCTGCTCCAACACAAGCTACCTTAAGAGCCGGTACGATGCGGTCAATTGGTGAAGTTCGTCAGGAGTACTGCATAAAAAAACGAGTGTGTTGTCGTGGCAGTTGGTGATCAAAGAAATAAAACAAAATAAAATCAATAAATAATAATGTCATAGACTTAAAGTCATACCTTTGAAGTCATAATGCATTGCAAGTCTTATTAGGGAATGTTGTGCTGTGTTTTCAAGCGCTTCAGTGTGACAGCGGGTGCGTTCACGGAGATCAAGAGCAGCCAGCCGCCGCAGGGGAGGGATACCATGGTAAATAGGTTACCTATTTACCATGGTATCTCTCCCCTGGGTGCGTTGTGTTTTGGTGAGCATTAATGCAGGAAAGCAGCGGGCGGGATGGCGAGCTTGTCCTGCTGCTCCAACACAAGTTACCTTAAGAGCCGGTACGATGCGGGCAATGGGTGAAGTTCGTCAGGAGTACTGCATAAAAAAACGAGTGTGTTGTGGTGGCAGTTGGTGATCAAAGAAATAAAACAAAATAAAATCAATAAATAATAATGTCATAGACTTAAAGTCATACCTTTGAAGTCATAATGCATTGCCAGTGTTATTAGGGAATGTTGTGCTGTGTTTTCAAGCGCTTCAATGTGCTGCTCTGCAAGGTTTGGAGACAGCGCGTGCGTTCACGGAGATCAAGAGCAGCCGGCGCAAAACACAAGGCACCCAGGGGAGAGATACCATGGTAAATAGGTTACATATTTACCTATTTTTGTTTCGGCGAACGGTTTTGGTGAGCAATAATGCAGGAAAGCAGCGGGCGGGATGGCGAGCTTGTCCTGCTGCTCCAACAGAAGCTACCTTAAGAGCCGGTACGATGCGGTCAATTTGTGAAGTTCGTCAGGAGTACTGCATAAAAAAACGAGTGTGTTGTCGTGGCAGTTGGTGATCAAAGAAATAAAACAAAATAAAATCAATAAATAATAATGTCATAGACTTAAAGTCATACCTTTGAAGTCATAATGCATTGCAAGTGTTATTAGGGAATGTTGTGCTGTGTTTTCAAGCGCTTCAATGTGCTGCTCTGCAAGGTTTGGAGACAGCGGGTGCGTTCACGGAGATCAAGAGCAGCCGGCGCAAAACACAAGGAACCCAGGGGAGAGATACCATGGTAAATAGGTTACATATTTACCTATTTTTGTTTCGGCGAAGGGTTTTGGTGAGCAATAATGCAGGAAAGCAGCGGGCGGGATGGCGAGCTTGTCCTGCTGCTCCAACAGAAGCTACCTTAAGAGCCGGTACGATGCGGTCAATTGGTGAAGTTCGTCAGGAGTACTGCATAAAAGAACGAGTGTGTTGTCGTGGCAGTTGGTGATCAAAGAAATAAAACAAAATAAAATCAATAAATAATAATGTCATAGACTTAAAGTCATACCTTTGAAGTCATAATGCATTGCAAGTGTTATTTGGGAATGTTGTGCTGTGTTTTCAAGCGCTTCAATGTGACAGCGGGTGCGTTCACGGAGATCAAGAGCAGCCAGCCGCCGCAGGGGAGGGATACCATGGTAAATAGGTTACCTATTTACCATGGTATCTCTCCCCTGGGTGCGTTGTGTTTTGGTGAGCATTAATGCAGGAAAGCAGCGGGCGGGATGGCGAGCTTGTCCTGCTGCTCCAACACAAGTTACCTTAAGAGCCGGTACGATGCGGGCAATGGGTGAAGTTCGTCAGGAGTACTGCATAAAAAAACGAGTGTGTTGTGGTGGCAGTTGGTGATCAAAGAAATAAAACAAAATAAAATCAATAAATAATAATGTCATAGACTTAAAGTCATACCTTTGAAGTCATAATGCATTGCAAGTGTTATTAGGGAATGTTGTGCTGTGTTTTCAAGCGCTTCAATGTGACAGCGGGTGCGTTCACGGAGATCAAGAGCAGCCAGCCGCCGCAGGGGAGGGATACCATGGTAAATAGGTTACCTATTTACCATGGTATCTCTCCCCTGGGTGCGTTGTGTTTTGGTGAGCATTAATGCAGGAAAGCAGCGGGCGGGATGGCGAGCTTGTCCTGCTGCTCCAACACAAGCTAGCTTAAGAGTCGGTACGATGCAGGCAATGGGTGAAGTTCGTCAGGAGTACTGCATAAAAAAACGAGTGTGTTGTCGTGGCAGTTGGTGATCAAAGAAATAAAACAAAATAAAATCAATAAATAATAATGTCATAGACTTAAAGCCATACCTTTGAAGTCATTATGCATTGCAAGTGTTATTAGAGAATGTTGTGCTGTGTTTTCAAGCGCTTCAATGTGCTGCTCTGCAAGGTTTGGAGACAGCGGGTGCGTTCACGGAGATGAAGAGCAGCCGGCGCAAAACACAAGGCACCCAGGGGAGAGATACCATGGTAAATAGATTACATATTTACCTATTTTTGTTTCGGCGAACGGTTTTGGTGAGCAATAATGCAGGAAAGCAGCGGGCGGGATGGCGAGCTTGTCCTGCTGCTCCAACACAAGCTACCTTAAGAGCCGGTACGATGCGGTCAATTGGTGAAGTTCGTCAGGAGTACTGCATAAAAAAAACGAGTGTGTTGTCGTGGCAGTTGGTGATCAAAGAAATAAAACAAAATAAAATCAATAAATAATAATGTCATAGACTTAAAGTCATACCTTTGAAGCCATAATGCATTGCAAGTGTTATTAAGGAATGTTGTGCTGTGTTTTCAAGCGCTTCAATGTGACAGCGGGTGCGTTCACGGAGATCAAGAGCAGCCAGCCGCCGCAGGGGAGGGATACCATGGTAAATAGGTTACCTATTTACCATGGTATCTCTCCCCTGGGTGCGTTGTGTTTTGGTGAGCATTAATGCAGGAAAGCAGCGGGCGGGATGGCGAGCTTGTCCTGCTGCTCCAACACAAGTTACCTTAAGAGCCGGTACGATGCGGGCAATGGGTGAAGTTCGTCAGGAGTACTGCATAAAAAAACGAGTGTGTTGTGGTGGCAGTTGGTGATCAAAGAAATAAAACAAAATAAAATCAATAAATAATAATGTCATAGACTTAAAGTCATACCTTTGAAGTCATAATGCATTGCAAGTGTTATTAGGGAATGTTGTGCTGTGTTTTCAAGCGCTTCAATGTGCTGCTCTGCAAGGTTTGGAGACAGCGGGTGCGTTCACGGAGATCAAGAGCAGCCGGCGCAAAACACAAGGCACCCAGGGGAGAGATACCATGGTAAATAGGTTACATATTTACCTATTTTTGTTTCGGCGAACGGTTTTGGTGAGCAATAATGCAGGAAAGCAGCGGGCGGGATGGCGAGCTTGTCCTGCTGCTCCAACAGAAGCTACCTTAAGAGCCGGTACGATGCGGTCAATTGGTGAAGTTCGTCAGGAGTACTGCATAAAAAAAAACGAGTGTGTTGTCGTGACAGTTGGTGATCAAAGAAATAAAACAAAATAAAATCAATAAATAATAATGTCATAGACTTAAAGTCATACCTTTGAAGTCATAATGCATTGCAAGTGTTATTAGGGAATGTTGTGCTGTGTTTTCAAGCGCTTCAATGTGACAGCGGGTGCGTTCACGGAGATCAAGAGCAGCCAGCCGCCGCAGGGGAGGGATACCATGGTAAATAGGTTACCTATTTACCATGGTATCTCTCCCCTGGGTGCGTTGTGTTTTGGTGAGCATTAATGCAGGAAAGCAGCGGGCGGGATGGCGAGCTTGTCCTGCTGCTCCAACACAAGTTACCTTAAGAGCCGGTACGATGCGGGCAATGGGTGAAGTTCGTCAGGAGTACTGCATAAAAAAAACGAGTGTGTTGTGGTGGCAGTTGGTGATCAAAGAAATAAAACAAAATAAAATCAATAAATAATAATGTCATAGACTTAAAGTCATACCTTTGAAGTCATAATGCATTGCCAGTGTTATTAGGGAATGTTGTGCTGTGTTTTCAAGCGCTTCAATGTGCTGCTCTGCAAGGTTTGGAGACAGCGGGTGCGTTCACGGAGATCAAGAGCAGCCGGCGCAAAACACAAGGCACCCAGGGGAGAGATACCATGGTAAATAGGTTACATATTTACCTATTTTTGTTTCGGCGAACGGTTTTGGTGAGCAATAATGCAGGAAAGCAGCGGGCGGGATGGCGAGCTTGTCCTGCTGCTCCAACACAAGCTACCTTAAGAGCCGGTACGATGCGGTCAATTGGTGAAGTTCGTCAGGAGTACTGCATAAAAAAACGAGTGTGTTGTCGTGGCAGTTGGTGATCAAAGAAATAAAACAAAATAAAATCAATAAATAATAATGTCATAGACTTAAAGTCATACCTTTGAAGTCATAATGCATTGCAAGTCTTATTAGGGAATGTTGTGCTGTGTTTTCAAGCGCTTCAGTGTGACAGCGGGTGCGTTCACGGAGATCAAGAGCAGCCAGCCGCCGCAGGGGAGGGATACCATGGTAAATAGGTTACCTATTTACCATGGTATCTCTCCCCTGGGTGCGTTGTGTTTTGGTGAGCATTAATGCAGGAAAGCAGCGGGCGGGATGGCGAGCTTGTCCTGCTGCTCCAACACAAGTTACCTTAAGAGCCGGTACGATGCGGGCAATGGGTGAAGTTCGTCAGGAGTACTGCATAAAAAAACGAGTGTGTTGTGGTGGCAGTTGGTGATCAAAGAAATAAAACAAAATAAAATCAATAAATAATAATGTCATAGACTTAAAGTCATACCTTTGAAGTCATAATGCATTGCAAGTGTTATTAGGGAATGTTGTGCTGTGTTTTCAAGCGCTTCAATGTGCTGCTCTGCAAGGTTTGGAGACAGCGGGTGCGTTCACGGAGATCAAGAGCAGCCGGCGCAAAACACAAGGCACCCAGGGGAGAGATACCATGGTAAATAGGTTACATATTTACCTATTTTTGTTTCGGCGAACGGTTTTGGTGAGCATTAATGCAGGAAAGCAGCGGGCGGGATGGCGAGCTTGTCCTGCTGCTCCAACACAAGTTACCTTAAGAGCCGGTACCATGCGGGCAATGGGTGAAGTTCGTCAGGAGTACTGCATAAAAAAACGAGTGTGTTGTGGTGGCAGTTGGTGATCAAAGAAATAAAACAAAATAAAATCAATAAATAATAATGTCATAGACTTAAAGTCATACCTTTGAAGTCATAATGCATTGCAAGTGTTATTAGGGAATGTTGTGCTGTGTTTTCAAGCGCTTCAATGTGACAGCGGGTGCGTTCACGGAGATCAAGAGCAGCCAGCCGCCGCAGGGGAGGGATACCATGGTAAATAGGTTACCTATTTACCATGGTATCTCTCCCCTGGGTGCGTTATGTTTTGGTGAGCATTAATGCAGGAAAGCAGCGGGCGGGATGGCGAGCTTGTCCTGCTGCTCCAACACAAGCTAGCTTAAGAGTCGGTACGATGCAGGCAATGGGTGAAGTTCGTCAGGAGTACTGCATAAAAAAACGAGTGTGTTGTCGTGGCAGTTGGTGATCAAAGAAATAAAACAAAATAAAATCAATAAATAATAATGTCATAGACTTAAAGCCATACCTTTGAAGTCATTATGCATTGCAAGTGTTATTAGAGAATGTTGTGCTGTGTTTTCAAGCGCTTCAATGTGCTGCTCTGCAAGGTTTGGAGACAGCGGGTGCGTTCACGGAGATGAAGAGCAGCCGGCGCAAAACACAAGGCACCCAGGGGAGAGATACCATGGTAAATAGATTACATATTTACCTATTTTTGTTTCGGCGAACGGTTTTGGTGAGCAATAATGCAGGAAAGCAGCGGGCGGGATGGCGAGCTTGTCCTGCTGCTCCAACACAAGCTACCTTAAGAGCCGGTACGATGCGGTCAATTGGTGAAGTTCGTCAGGAGTACTGCATAAAAAAAACGAGTGTGTTGTCGTGGCAGTTGGTGATCAAAGAAATAAAACAAAATAAAATCAATAAATAATAATGTCATAGACTTAAAGTCATACCTTTGAAGCCATAATGCATTGCAAGTGTTATTAGGGAATGTTGTGCTGTGTTTTCAAGCGCTTCAATGTGACAGCGGGTGCGTTCACGGAGATCAAGAGCAGTCAGCCGCCGCAGGGGAGGGATACCATGGTAAATAGGTTACCTATTTACCATGGTATCTCTCCCCTGGGTGCGTTGTGTTTTGGTGAGCATTAATGCAGGAAAGCAGCGGGCGGGATGGCGAGCTTGTCCTGCTGCTCCAACACAAGTTACCTTAAGAGCCGGTACGATGCGGGCAATGGGTGAAGTTCGTCAGGAGTACTGCATAAAAAAACGAGTGTGTTGTGGTGGCAGTTGGTGATCAAAGAAATAAAACAAAATAAAATCAATAAATAATAATGTCATAGACTTAAAGTCATACCTTTGAAGTCATAATGCATTGCAAGTGTTATTAGGGAATGTTGTGCTGTGTTTTCAAGCGCTTCAATGTGCTGCTCTGCAAGGTTTGGAGACAGCGGGTGCGTTCACGGAGATCAAGAGCAGCCGGCGCAAAACACAAGGCACCCAGGGGAGAGATACCATGGTAAATAGGTTACATATTTACCTATTTTTGTTTCGGCGAACGGTTTTGGTGAGCAATAATGCAGGAAAGCAGCGGGCGGGATGGCGAGCTTGTCCTGCTGCTCCAACAGAAGCTACCTTAAGAGCCGGTACGATGCGGTCAATTGGTGAAGTTCGTCAGGAGTACTGCATAAAAAAAAACGAGTGTGTTGTCGTGGCAGTTGGTGATCAAAGAAATAAAACAAAATAAAATCAATAAATAATAATGTCATAGACTTAAAGTCATACCTTTGAAGTCATAATGCATTGCAAGTGTTATTAGGGAATGTTGTGCTGTGTTTTCAAGCGCTTCAATGTGACAGCGGGTGCGTTCACGGAGATCAAGAGCAGCCAGCCGCCGCAGGGGAGGGATACCATGGTAAATAGGTTACCTATTTACCATGGTATCTCTCCCCTGGGTGCGTTGTGTTTTGGTGAGCATTAATGCAGGAAAGCAGCGGGCGGGATGGCGAGCTTGTCCTGCTGCTCCAACACAAGTTACCTTAAGAGCCGGGACGATGCGGGCAATGGGTGAAGTTCGTCAGGAGTACTGCATAAAAAAAACGAGTGTGTTGTGGTGGCAGTTGGTGATCAAAGAAATAAAACAAAATAAAATCAATAAATAATAATGTCATAGACTTAAAGTCATACCTTTGAAGTCATAATGCATTGCCAGTGTTATTAGGGAATGTTGTGCTGTGTTTTCAAGCGCTTCAATGTGCTGCTCTGCAAGGTTTGGAGACAGCGGGTGCGTTCACGGAGATCAAGAGCAGCCGGCGCAAAACACAAGGCACCCAGGGGAGAGATACCATGGTAAATAGGTTACATATTTACCTATTTTTGTTTCGGCGAACGGTTTTGGTGAGCAATAATGCAGGAAAGCAGCGGGCGGGATGGCGAGCTTGTCCTGCTGCTCCAACACAAGCTACCTTAAGAGCCGGTACGATGCGGTCAATTGGTGAAGTTCGTCAGGAGTACTGCATAAAAAAACGAGTGTGTTGTCGTGGCAGTTGGTGATCAAAGAAATAAAACAAAATAAAATCAATAAATAATAATGTCATAGACTTAAAGTCATACCTTTGAAGTCATAATGCATTGCAAGTCTTATTAGGGAATGTTGTGCTGTGTTTTCAAGCGCTTCAGTGTGACAGCGGGTGCGTTCACGGAGATCAAGAGCAGCCAGCCGCCGCAGGGGAGGGATACCATGGTAAATAGGTTACCTATTTACCATGGTATCTCTCCCCTGGGTGCGTTGTGTTTTGGTGAGCATTAATGCAGGAAAGCAGCGGGCGGGATGGCGAGCTTGTCCTGCTGCTCCAACACAAGTTACCTAAAGAGCCGGTACGATGCGGGCAATGGGTGAAGTTCGTCAGGAGTACTGCATAAAAAAACGAGTGTGTTGTGGTGGCAGTTGGTGATCAAAGAAATAAAACAAAATAAAATCAATAAATAATAATGTCATAGACTTAAAGTCATACCTTTGAAGTCATAATGCATTGCCAGTGTTATTAGGGAATGTTGTGCTGTGTTTTCAAGCGCTTCAATGTGCTGCTCTGCAAGGTTTGGAGACAGCGCGTGCGTTCACGGAGATCAAGAGCAGCCGGCGCAAAACACAAGGCACCCAGGGGAGAGATACCATGGTAAATAGGTTACATATTTACCTATTTTTGTTTCGGCGAACGGTTTTGGTGAGCAATAATGCAGGAAAGCAGCGGGCGGGATGGCGAGCTTGTCCTGCTGCTCCAACAGAAGCTACCTTAAGAGCCGGTACGATGCGGTCAATTGGTGAAGTTCGTCAGGAGTACTGCATAAAAAAACGAGTGTGTTGTCGTGGCAGTTGGTGATCAAAGAAATAAAACAAAATAAAATCAATAAATAATAATGTCATAGACTTAAAGTCATACCTTTGAAGTCATAATGCATTGCAAGTGTTATTAGGGAATGTTGTGCTGTGTTTTCAAGCGCTTCAATGTGACAGCGGGTGCGTTCACGGAGATCAAGAGCAGCCAGCCGCCGCAGGGGAGGGATACCATGGTAAATAGGTTACCTATTTACCATGGTATCTCTCCCCTGGGTGCGTTGTGTTTTGGTGAGCATTAATGCAGGAAAGCAGCGGGCGGGATGGCGAGCTTGTCCTGCTGCTCCAACACAAGTTACCTTAAGAGCCGGTACGATGCGGGCAATGGGTGAAGTTCGTCAGGAGTACTGCATAAAAAAACGAGTGTGTTGTCGTGGCAGTTGGTGATCAAAGAAATAAAACAAAATAAAATCAATAAATAATAATGTCATAGACTTAAAGTCATACCTTTGAAGTCATAATGCATTGCAAGTGTTATTAGGGAATGTTGTGCTGTGTTTTCAAGCGCTTCAATGTGACAGCGGGTGCGTTCACGGAGATCAAGAGCAGCCAGCCGCCGCAGGGGAGGGATACCATGGTAAATAGGTTACCTATTTACCATGGTATCTCTCCCCTGGGTGCGTTGTGTTTTGGTGAGCATTAATGCAGGAAAGCAGCGGGCGGGATGGCGAGCTTGTCCTGCTGCTCCAACACAAGTTACCTTAAGAGCCGGTACGATGCGGGCAATGGGTGAAGTTCGTCAGGAGTACTGCATAAAAAAACGAATGTGTTGTCGTGGCGGTTGGTGATCAAAGAAATAAAACAAAATAAAATCAATAAATAATAATGTCATAGACTTAAAGTCATACCTTTGAAGTCATAATGCATTGCAAGTGTTATTAGGGAATGTTGTGCTGTGTTTTCAAGCGCTTCAATGTGCTGCTCTGCAAGGTTTGGAGACAGCGGGTGCGTTCACGGAGATGAAGAGCAGCCGGCGCAAAACACAAGGCACCCAGGGGAGAGATACCATGGTAAATAGGTTACCTATTTACCTATTTTTGTTTCGGCGAACGGTTTTGGTGAGCAGTAATGCAGGAAAGCAGCGGGCGGTATGGCGAGCTTGTCCTGCTGCTCCAACACAAGTTACCTTAAGAGCCGGTACGATGCGGGCAATGGGTAAAGTTCGTCAGGAGTACTGCATAAAAAAACGAGTGTGTTGTGGTGGCAGTTGGTGATCAAAGAAATAAAACAAAATAAAATCAATAAATAATAATGTCATAGACTTAAAGTCATACCTTTGAAGTCATAATGCATTGCAAGTGTTATTAGGGAATGTTGTGCTGTGTTTTCAAGCGCTTCAATGTGCTGCTCTGCAAGGTTTGGAGACAGCGGGTGCGTTCACGGAGATCAAGAGCAGCCGGCGCAAAACACAAGGCACCCAGGGGAGAGATACCATGGTAAATAGGTTACCTATTTACCTATTTTTGTTTCGGCGAACGGTTTTGGTGAGCAGTAATGCAGGAAAGCAGCGGGCGGGATGGCGAGCTTGTCCTGCTGCTCCAACACAAGTTACCTTAAGAGCCGGTACGATGCGGGCAATGGGTAAAGTTCGTCAGGAGTACTGCATAAAAAAACGAGTGTGTTGTGGTGGCAGTTGGTGATCAAAGAAATAAAACAAAATAAAATCAATAAATAATAATGTCATAGACTTAAAGTCATACCTTTGAAGTCATAATGCATTGCAAGTGTTATTAGGGAATGTTGTGCTGTGTTTTCAAGCGCTTCAATGTGCTGCTCTGCAAGGTTTGGAGACAGCGGGTGCGTTCACGGAGATCAAGAGCAGCCGGCGCAAAACACAAGGCACCCAGGGGAGAGATACCATGGTAAATAGGTTACATATTTACCTATTTTTGTTTCGGCGAACGGTTTTGGTGAGCAATAATGCAGGAAAGCAGCGGGCGGGATGGCGAGCTTGTCCTGCTGCTCCAACACAAGCTACCTTAAGAGCCGGTACGATGCGGTCAATTGGTGAAGTTCGTCAGGAGTACTGCATAAAAAAAACGAGTGTGTTGTCGTGGCAGTTGGTGATCAAAGAAATAAAACAAAATAAAATCAATAAATAATAATGTCATAGACTTAAAGTCATACCTTTGAAGTCATAATGCATTGCAAGTGTTATTAGGGAATGTTGTGCTGTGTTTTCAAGCGCTTCAATGTGACAGCGGGTGCGTTCACGGAGATCAAGAGCAGCCGGAGATCAAGAGCAGCCGCCGCAGGGGAGGGATACCATGGTAAATAGGTTACCTATTTACCATGGTATCTCTCCCCTGGGTGCGTTGTGTTTTGGTGAGCATTAATGCAGGAAAGCAGCGGGCGGCATGGCGAGCTTGTCCTGCTGCTCCAACACAAGCTACCTTAAGAGCTGGTACGATGCGGTCAATTGGTGAAGTTCGTCAGGAGTACTGCATAAAAAAACGAGTGTGTTGTCGTGGCAGTTGGTGATCAAAGAAATAAAACAAAATAAAATCAATAAATAATAATGTCATAGACTTAAAGTCATACCTTTGAAGTCATAATGCATTGCAAGTGTTATTAGGGAATGTTGTGCTGTGTTTTCAAGCGCTTCAATGTGACAGCGGGTGCGTTCACGGAGATCAAGAGCAGCCGGAGATCAAGAGCAGTCGCCGCAGGGGAGGGATACCATGGTAAATAGGTTACCTATTTACCATGGTATCTCTCCCCTGGGTGCGTTGTGTTTTGGTGAGCATTAATGCAGGAAAGCAGCGGGCGGGATGGCGAGCTTGTCCTGCTGCTCCAACACAAGCTAGCTTAAGAGCCGGTACGATGCGGGCAATGGGTGAAGTTCGTCAGGAGTACTGCATATAAAAACGAGTGTGTTGTCGTGGCAGTTGGTGATCAAAGAAATAAAACAAAATAAAATCAATAAATAATAATGTCATTGACTTAAAGCCATACCTTTGAAGTCATTATGCATTGCAAGTGTTATTAGAGAATGTTGTGCTGTGTTTTCAAGCGCTTCAATGTGCTGCTCTGCAAGGTTTGGAGACAGCGGGTGCGTTCACGGAGATCAAGAGCAGCCGGCGCAAAACACAAGGCACCCAGGGGAGAGATACCATGGTAAATAGGTTACATATTTACCTATTTTTGTTTCGGCGAACGGTTTTGGTGAGCAATAATGCAGGAAAGCAGCGGGCGGGATGGCGAGCTTGTCCTGCTGCTCCAACAGAAGCTACCTTAAGAGCCGGTACGATGCGGTCAATTGGTGAAGTTCGTCAGGAGTACTGCATAAAAAAACGAGTGTGTTGTCGTGGCAGTTGGTGATCAAAGAAATAAAACAAAATAAAATCAATAAATAATAATGTCATAGACTTAAAGTCATACCTTTGAAGTCATAATGCATTGCAAGTGTTATTAGGGAATGTTGTGCTGTGTTTTCAAGCGCTTCAATGTGACAGCGGGTGCGTTCACGGAGATCAAGAGCAGCCGGAGATCAAGAGCAGCCGCCGCAGGGGAGGGATACCATGGTAAATAGGTTACCTATTTACCATGGTATCTCTCCCCTGGGTGCGTTGTGTTTTGGTGAGCATTAATGCAGGAAAGCAGCGGGCGGGATGGCGAGCTTGTCCTGCTGCTCCAACACAAGCTACCTTAAGAGCCGGTACGATGCGGTCAATTGGTGAAGTTCGTCAGGAGTACTGCATAAAAAAAACGAGTGTGTTGTCGTGGCAGTTGTGATCAAAGAAATAAAACAAAATAAAATCAATAAATAATAATGTCATAGACTTAAAGTCATACCTTTGAAGTCATAATGCATTGCAAGTGTTATTAGGGAATGTTGTGCTGTGTTTTCAAGCGCTTCAATGTGCTGCTCTGCAAGGTTTGGAGACAGCGGGTGCGTTCACGGAGATCAAGAGCAGCCGGCGCAAAACACAAGGCACCCAGGGGAGAGATACCATGGTAAATAGGTTACATATTTACCTATTTTTGTTTCGGCGAACGGTTTTGGTGAGCAATAATGCAGGAAAGCAGCGGGCGGGATGGCGAGCTTGTCCTGCTGCTCCAACACAAGTTACCTTAAGAGCCGGTACGATGCGGGCAATGGGTGAAGTTCGTCAGGAGTACTGCATAAAAAAACGAGTGTGTTGTGGTGGCAGTTGGTGATCAAAGAAATAAAATAAAATAAAATCAATAAATAATAATGTCATAGACTTAACGTCATACCTTTGAAGTCATAATGCATTGCAAGTGTTATTAGGGAATGTTGTGCTGTGTTTTCAAGCGCTTCAATGTGACAGCGGGTGCGTTCACGGAGATCAAGAGCAGCCGGAGATCAAGAGCAGCCGCCGCAGGGGAGGGATACCATGGTAAATAGGTTACCTATTTACCATGGTATCTCTCCCCTGGGTGCGTTGTGTTTTGGTGAGCATTAATGCAGGAAAGCAGCGGGCGGGATGGCGAGCTTGTCCTGCTGCTCCAACACAAGCTAGCTTAAGAGCCGGTATGATGCGTGCAATGGGTGAAGTTCGTCAGGAGTACTGCATAAAAAAACGAGTGTGTTGTGGTGGCAGTTGGTGATCAAAGAAATAAAACAAAATAAAATCAATAAATAATAATGTCATAGACTTAAAGTCATACCTTTGAAGTCATAATGCATTGCAAGTGTTATTAGGGAATGTTGTGCTGTGTTTTCAAGCGCTTCAATGTGCTGCTCTGCAAGGTTTGGAGACAGCGGGTGCGTTCACGGAGATGAAGAGCAGCCGGCGCAAAACACAAGGCACCCAGGGGAGAGATACCATGGTAAATAGGTTACATATTTACCTATTTTTGTTTCGGCGAACGGTTTTGGTGAGCAGTAATGCAGGAAAGCAGCGGGCGGGATGGCGAGCTTGTCCTGCTGCTCCAACACAAGTTACCTTAAGAGCCGGTACGATGCGGGCAATTGGTGAAGTTCGTCAGGAGTACTGCATAAAAAAACGAGTGTGTTGTGGTGGCAGTTGGTGATCAAAGAAATAAAACAAAATAAAATCAATAAATAATAATGTCATAGACTTAAAGTCATACCTTTGAAGTCATAATGCATTGCAAGTGTTATTAGGGAATGTTGTGCTGTGTTTTCAAGCGCTTCAATGTGCTGCTCTGCAAGGTTTGGAGACAGCGGGTGCGTTCACGGAGATCAAGAGCAGCCGGCTCAAAACACAAGGCACCCAGGGGAGAGATACCATGGTAAATAGGTTACATATTTACCTATTTTTGTTTCGGCGAACGGTTTTGGTGAGCAATAATGCAGGAAAGCAGCGGGCGGGATGGTGAGCTTGTCCTGCTGCTCCAACACAAGCTACCTTAAGAGCCGGTACGATGCGGTCAATTGGTGAAGTTCGTCAGGAGTACTGCATAAAAAAAATGAGTGTGTTGTCGTGGCAGTTGGTGATCAAAGAAATAAAACAAAATAAAATCAATAAATAATAATGTCATAGACTTAAAGTCATACCTTTGAAGTCATTATGCATTGCAAGTGTTATTAGGGAATGTTGTGCTGTGTTTTCAAGCGCTTCAATGTGACAGCGGGTGCGTTCACGGAGATCAAGAGCAGCCAGCCGCCGCAGGGGAGGGATACCATGGTAAATAGGTTACCTATTTACCATGGTATCTCTCCCCTGGGTGCGTTGTGTTTTGGTGAGCATTAATGCAGGAAAGCAGCGGGCGGGATGGCGAGCTTGTCCTGCTACTCCAACACAAGTTACCTTAAGAGCCGGTACGATGTGGGCAATGGGTGAAGTTCGTCAGGAGTACTGCATAAAAAAACGAGTGTGTTGTGGTGGCAGTTGGTGATCAAAGAAATAAAACAAAATAAAATCAATAAATAATAATGTCATAGACTTAAAGTCATACCTTTGAAGTCATAATGCATTGCAAGTGTTATTAGGGAATGTTGTGCTGTGTTTTCAAGCGCTTCAATGTGCTGCTCTGCAAGGTTTGGAGACAGCGGGTGCGTTCACGGAGATCAAGAGCAGCCGGCGCAAAACACAAGGCACCCAGGGGAGAGATACCATGGTAAATAGGTTACATATTTACCTATTTTTGTTTCGGCGAACGGTTTTGGTGAGCAATAATGCAGGAAAGCAGCGGGCGGGATGGCGAGCTTGTCCTGCTGCTCCAACACAAGCTACCTTAAGAGCCGGTACGATGCGGTCAATTGGTGAAGTTCGTCAGGAGTACTGCATAAAAAAACGAGTGTGTTGTCGTGGCAGTTGGTGATCAAAGAAATAAAACAAAATAAAATCAATAAATAATAATGTCATAGACTTAAAGTCATACCTTTGAAGTCATAATGCATTGCAAGTGTTATTAGGGAATGTTGTGCTGTGTTTTCAAGCGCTTCAATGTGACAGCGGGTGCGTTCACGGAGATCAAGAGCAGCCGGAGATCAAGAGCAGCCGCCGCAGGGGAGGGATACCATGGTAAATAGGTTACCTATTTACCATGGTATCTCTCCCCTGGGTGCGTTGTGTTTTGGTGAGCATTAATGCAGGAAAGCAGCGGGCGGGATGGCGAGCTTGTCCTGCTGCTCCAACACAAGTTACCTTAAGAGCCGGTACGATGCGGGCAATGGGTGAAGTTCGTCAGGAGTACTGCATAAAAAAACGAGTGTGTTGTGGTGGCAGTTGGTGATCAAAGAAATAAAACAAAATAAAATCAATAAATAATAATGTCATAGACTTAAAGTCATACCTTTGAAGTCATAATGCATTGCAAGTGTTATTAGGGAATGTTGTGCTGTGTTTTCAAGCGCTTCAATGTGCTGCTCTGCAAGGTTTGGAGACAGCGGGTGCGTTCACGGAGATCAAGAGCAGCCTGCGCAAAACACAAGGCACCCAGGGGAGAGATACCATGGTAAATAGGTTACATATTTACCTATTTTTGTTTCGGCGAACGGTTTTGGTGAGCAATAATGCAGGAAAGCAGCGGGCGGGATGGCGAGCTTGTCCTGCTGCTCCAACACAAGCTACCTTAAGAGCCGGTACGATGCGGTCAATTGGTGAAGTTCGTCAGGAGTACTGCATAAAAAAACGAGTGTGTTGTCGTGGCAGTTGGTGATCAAAGAAATAAAACAAAATAAAATCAATAAATAATAATGTCATAGACTTAAAGCCATACCTTTGAAGTCATAATGCATTGCAAGTGTTATTAGGGAATGTTGTGCTGTGTTTTCAAGCGCTTCAATGTGACAGCGGGTGCGTTCACGGAGATCAAGAGCAGCCGGAGATCAAGAGCAGCCGCCGCAGGGGAGGGATACCATGGTAAATAGGTTACCTATTTACCATGGTATCTCTCCCCTGGGTGCGTTGTTTTTTGGTGAGCATTAATGCAGGAAAGCAGCGGGCGGGATGGCGAGCTTGTCCTGCTGCTCCAACACAAGCTAGCTTAAGAGCCGGTACGATGCAGGCAATGGGTGAAGTTCGTCAGGAGTACTGCATAAAAAAACGTGTGTGTTGTCGTGGCAGTTGGTGATCAAAGAAATAAAACAAAATAAAATCAATAAATAATAATGTCATAGACTTAAAGTCATACCTTTGAAGTCATAATGCATTGCAAGTGTTATTAGGGAATGTTGTGCTGTGTTTTCAAGCGCTTCAATGTGACAGCGGGTGCGTTCACGGAGATCAAGAGCAGCCAGCCGCCGCAGGGGAGGGATACCATGGTAAATAGGTTACCTATTTACCATGGTATCTCTCCCCTGGGTGCGTTGTGTTTTGGTGAGCATTAATGCAGGAAAGCAGCGGGCGGGATGGCGAGCTTGTCCTGCTGCTCCAACACAAGTTACCTTAAGAGCCGGTACGATGCGGGCAATGGGTGAAGTTCGTCAGGAGTACTGCATAAAAAAACGAGTGTGTTGTCGTGGCAGTTGGTGATCAAAGAAATAAAACAAAATAAAATCAATAAATAATAATGTCATAGACTTAAAGTCATACCTTTGAAGTCATAATGCATTGCAAGTGTTATTAGGGAATGTTGTGCTGTGTTTTCAAGCGCTTCAATGTGCTGCTCTGCAAGGTTTGGAGACAGCGGGTGCGTTCACGGAGATGAAGAGCAGCCGGCGCAAAACACAAGGCACCCAGGGGAGAGATACCATGGTAAATGGTATCTCTCCCCTGGGTGCGTTGTGTTTTGGTGAGCAGTAATGCAGGAAAGCAGCGGGCGGGATGGCGAGCTTGTCCTGCTGCTCCAACACAAGCTAGCTTAAGAGCCGGTACGATGCGGGCAATGGGTGAAGTTCGTCAGGAGTACTGCATAAAAAAACGAGTGTGTTGTCGTGGCAGTTGGTGATCAAAGAAATAAAACAAAATAAAATCAATAAATAATAATGTCATAGACTTAAAGTCATACCTTTGAAGTCATAATGCATTGCAAGTGTTATTAGGGAATGTTGTGCTGTGTTTTCAAACGCTTCAATGTGCTGCTCTGCAAGGTTTGGAGACAGCGGGTGCGTTCACGGAGATCAGCAGCCGGCGCAAAACACAAGGCACCCAGGGGAGAGATACCATGGTAAATAGGTTACATATTTACCTATTTTTGTTTCGGCGAACGGTTTTGGTGAGCAATAATGCAGGAAAGCAGCGGGCGGGATGGCGAGCTTGTCCTGCTGCTCCAACACAAGCTACCTTAAGAGCCGGTACGATGCGGTCAATTGGTGAAGTTCGTCAGGAGTACTGCATAAAAAAACGAGTGTGTTGTGGTGGCAGTTGGTGATCAAAGAAATAAAACAAAATAAAATCAATAAATAATAATGTCATAGACTTAAAGTCATACCTTTGAAGTCATAATGCATTGCAAGTGTTATTAGGGAATGTTGTGCTGTGTTTTCAAGCGCTTCAATGTGACAGCGGGTGCGTTCACGGAGATCAAGAGCAGCCGGAGATCAAGAGCAGCCGCCGCAGGGGAGGGATACCATGGTAAATAGGTTACCTATTTACCATGGTATCTCTCCCCTGGGTGCGTTGTGTTTTGGTGAGCATTAATGCAGGAAAGCAGCGGGCGGGATGGCGAGCTTGTCCTGCTGCTCCAACACAAGCTAGCTTAAGAGCCGGTACGATGCGGGCAATGGGTGAAGTTCGTCAGGAGTACTGCATAAAAAAACGAGTGTGTTGTCGTGGCAGTTGGTGATCAAAGAAATAAAACAAAATAAAATCAATAAATAATAATGTCATAGACTTAAAGCCATACCTTTGAAGTCATTATGCATTGCAAGTGTTATTAGGGAATGTTGTGCTGTGTTTTCAAACGCTTCAATGTGCTGCTCTGCAAGGTTTGGAGACAGCGGGTGCGTTCACGGAGATCAGCAGCCGGCGCAAAACACAAGGCACCCAGGGGAGAGATACCATGGTAAATGGGTTACATATTTACCTATTTTTGTTTCGGCGAACGGTTTTGGTGAGCAATAATGCAGGAAAGCAGCGGGCGGGATGGCGAGCTTGTCCTGCTGCTCCAACACAAGCTACCTTAAGAGCCGGTACGATGCGGTCAATTGGTGAAGTTCGTCAGGAGTACTGCATAAAAAAACGAGTGTGTTGTCGTGGCAGTTGGTGATCAAAGAAATAAAACAAAATAAAATCAATAAATAATAATGTCATAGACTTAAAGTCATACCTTTGAAGTCATAATGCATTGCAAGTGTTATTAGGGAATGTTGTGCTGTGTTTTCAAGCGCTTCAATGTGACAGCGGGTGCGTTCACGGAGATCAAGAGCAGCCGGAGATCAAGAGCAGCCGCCGCAGGGGAGGGATACCATGGTAAATAGGTTACCTATTTACCATGGTATCTCTCCCCTGGGTGCGTTGTGTTTTGGTGAGCATTAATGCAGGAAAGCAGCGGGCGGGATGGCGAGCTTGTCCTGCTGCTCCAACACAAGCTAGCTTAAGAGCCGGGTGAAGTTCGTCAGGAGTACTGCATAAAAAAACGAGTGTGTTGTCGTGGCAGTTGGTGATCAAAGAAATAAAACAAAATAAAATCAATAAATAATAATGTCATAGACTTAAAGCCATACCTTTGAAGTCATTATGCATTGCAAGTGTTATTAGAGAATGTTGTGCTGTGTTTTCAAGCGCTTCAATGTGCTGCTCTGCAAGGTTTGGAGACAGCGGGTGCGTTCACGGAGATGAAGAGCAGCCGGCGCAAAACACAAGGCACCCAGGGGAGAGATACCATGGTAAATAGGTTACCTATTTACCTATTTTTGTTTCGGCGAACGGTTTTGGTGAGCAGTAATGCAGGAAAGCAGCGGGCGGGATGGCGAGCTTGTCCTGCTGTTCCAACACAAGTTACCTTAAGAGCCGGTACGATGCGGGCAATGGGTGAAGTTCGTCAGGAGTACTGCATAAAAAAACGAGTGTGTTGTGGTGGCAGTTGGTGATCAAAGAAATAAAACAAAATAAAATCAATAAATAATAATGTCATAGACTTAAAGTCATACCTTTGAAGTCATAATGCATTGCAAGTGTTATTAGGGAATGTTGTGCTGTGTTTTCAAGCGCTTCAATGTGCTGCTCTGCAAGGTTTGGAGACAGCGGGTGCGTTCACGGAGATCAAGAGCAGCCGGTGCAAAACACAAGGCACCCAGGGGAGAGATACCATGGTAAATAGGTTACCTATTTACCATGGTATCTCTCCCCTGGGTGCGTTGTGTTTTGGTGAGCAGTAATGCAGGAAAGCAGCGGGCGGGATGGCGAGCTTGTCCTGCTGTTCCAACACAAGCTAGCTTAAGAGCCGGTACGATGCGGGCAATGGGTGAAGTTCGTCAGGAGTACTGCATAACAAAACGAGTGTGTTGTCGTGGCAGTTGGTGATCAAAGAAATAAAACAAAATAAAATTAATAAATAAAAATGTCATAGACTTAAAGTCATACCTTTGAAGTCATAATGCATTGCAAGTGTTATTAGGGAATGTTGTGCTGTGTTTTCAAGCGCTTCAATGTGCTGCTCTGCAAGGTTTGGAGACAGGGGGTGCGTTCACAGAGATCAGCAGCCGGCGCAAGACACAAGGCACCCAGGGGAGAGATACCATGGTAAATAGATTACATATTTACCTATTTTTGTTTCGGCGAACGGTTTTGGTGAGCAATAATGCAGGAAAGCAGCGGGCGGGATGGCGAGCTTGTCCTGCTGCTCCAACACAAGCTAGCTTAAGAGCCGGTACGATGCGGGCAATGGGTGAAGTTCGTCAGGAGTACTGCATAAAAAAACGAGTGTGTTGTCGTGGCAGTTGGTGATCAAAGAAATAAAACAAAATAAAATCAATAAATAATAATGTCATAGACTTAAAGCCATACCTTTGAAGTCATTATGCATTGCAAGTGTTATTAGAGAATGTTGTGCTGTGTTTTCAAGCACTTCAATGTGCTGCTCTGCAAGGTTTGGAGACAGCGGGTGCGTTCACGGAGATCAAGAGCAGCGGGCGCAAAACACAAGGCACCCAGGGGTGAGATACCATGGTAAATAGGTTACATATTTACCTATTTTTGTTTCGGCGAACGATTTTGGTGAGCAATAATGCAGGAAAGCAGCGGGCGGGATGGCGAGCTTGTCCTGCTGCTCCAACACAAGCTACCTTAAGAGCCGGTACGATGCGGTCAATTGGTGAAGTTCGTCAGGAGTACTGCATAAAAAAACGAGTGTGTTGTCGTGGCAGTTGGTGATCAAAGAAATAAAACAAAATAAAATCAATAAATAATAATGTCATAGACTTAAAGTCATACCTTTGAAGTCATAATGCATTGCAAGTGTTATTAGGGAATGTTGTGCTGTGTTTTCAAGCGCTTCAATGTGACAGCGGGTGCGTTCACGGAGATCAAGAACAGCCGGAGATCAAGAGCAGCCGCCGCAGGGGAGGGATACCATGGTAAATAGGTTACCTATTTACCATGGTATCTCTCCCCTGGGTGCGTTGTGTTTTGGTGAGCATTAATGCAGGAAAGCAGCGGGCGGGATGGCGAGCTTGTCCTGCTGCTCCAACACAAGCTACCTTAAGAGCCGGTACGATACGGTCAATTGGTGAAGTTCGTCAGGAGTACTATGAGGGGCCGTTTCGGACAAAAGTCTGTCAAAAACGGCGAGTGATGGGTCACGTTTCTGCGCGCAGGGAATCAGGTTTCTGCGCGCAGGGAATCAGGTTTCTGCGCGCAGGGAATCAGGTTTCTGCGCGCAGGGAATCACGTTTCTGCGCGCAGGGAATCACGTTTCTGCGCGCAGGGAATCACGTTTCTGCGCGCAGGGAATCACGTTTCTGCGCGCAGGGAATCAGCAGGCTATGCTGCTAGAGGGGAGGGGTTACTTTTGTCGTCACACAAACGTATTTTGCCAGAGGAGGCGATAAAAAAAACTAAGGAGCTAGACATGTCTTCACAATCGAATAGTAATGTAGCCCGGGGAATCGCCGAAGAAATAATTAACAACCCGGAAATCCTTCAACGCCTGGAAAGTGCCCTGAATGGTAAAAACAATCGTATGCCTACTACAAGACAGGAGACATCAACTATTGATGAAGAAGTTCGTCAATTGTTTCAAGGGCGGAATGTGGTCGCTGATCGTCCCGCTCAAAATAATTCCCCTGCATTCAATATGCAAAGAAACTTTATCACAGCCGGAGCAGTTCCAGGGATTTTAAATAGAAGGGCCAGGTAATTATTATTATTTCTAAAAACATATATGCAATTCATTTCTTAGGTTATGCTGCTAAGGACTATTTTAATTTGATTCAGAAATACATACCTCCAACTCATGATTAATACTTCTACTCTAGTGAAAGTCTACTCATTAGTATATGCAAAAAGATAAATAAAATAAAATAAATAAATAAATAAACGATGTAAAAGAACCGATTTAACATCCCGTATTACACAGAATAATGTACAAATGCAATGTTTTGGACACAGTAGTAATAAAGTAATTAATACCCATTATCTTTGCTTTGTAGTCGCCCTGGGTAAGGGCATCTTCTAGTACTACTAATAATAACAAATGTAGGCCTATTATTCTTTCTTTTATTTGTATTTATTATTTACGAGCTGTATTTGTATTTTAGTAGCTGTATTTACATATTACAAACGGAAGGTAGGATTACAATGGCACCAACAATTGTAAAGCTTTTAGTAAGTTAATTTCTAATAATGAGGCCTACTGTTCAATTTAATTCAACTGCTAACTGCAACCCCCCCCCCCCCAAAAAAAAGGCCTCCATGAAAGCAAATATTTTGTCCAGGGCGACTTATAATTATTGTATTATTTTTACATACAATTACCCAGTACTACTGCAGTGAATTATACAATATTTATCTTTTGGTTGTATAATACAGTAAATATGACTATTATAATGTATATGTATACATATTGAAATGTGGAACTAAATGTATGGTTTATGGGCCTATTTGGGGGGGGGGGGGGGGGGGTGTTAATATAGGCTATATTAATATTAAGTGAATATGAGGCAAATGTAACCAGATCTTCATTTCCTGCAATGCAAAAAAATTAAAAATCTGCTCATGGAAGTAATTTATGGGCATTGTCATATCATTGTAGTTTGTACAACTGCATGTCCGTTTGCTTTAGGAACAGATGAGAAATAAACGAGTTGCCATTAAGTGATATATGTTAAATCTACTGGGTTGATGTTTTGCTTTTACTGTATATATTTTAATTAATTTCTTAGCTGACGTCCTTATCCAGGGCGACTTACAATTGTTACAAGATATCACATCATTTTTATATACAATTACCCATTTATACAGTTGGGTTTTTACTAGAGCAATCTAGGTAAAGTACCTTGCTCAAGGGTACAGCAGCAGTGTCCCCACCGGGGATTGAACCCACGACCCTCCGGTCAAGAGTCCAGAGCCCAGAGCCCTAACCACTACTCCACACTGCTGCTCTTTCCTTATAGGTATATCATGAATTATACTAAACAATATACTATTTTGAGTAGATAATCCTATTTTAAGGCTAGTTAGTCCTGAGTAATATAATGAATGCAGTGGTCATAACATTTTTAAATATATATATTTTGCACAGAAAGAGACCCAGAAATGTTTGTGGCCCTTTCCACAAAGATGTTTGTCTACTAACGGGTCCCAATGACACAGACATCCCGAAAGGCAAAATACGCTTATACCTGGCAGAGCAAGGGCATCTGGTTTTAGGTGTGAGATTTATGAAGGAGTGGGAGCCACATGAGGTGCAAAACCACTTGCACACAGTCTTTGAAAGAATCCTGACAGAAAACATTCAGTGAGTAAAGGAAGGCAGTCTTTGTAAACATAAGCACTTTATCATTTGTGTTAATATAATGATAATTGGTAGTTAAGATTTAAATATATATTATAATGTTGCATTTTGAAGAAGTGTGCTTTAGCTTATGATGTATTCGGTTTCCTAAGACCATGATATATTTTAGCTTGCATTCTCTATTCTTGTAGATTTGAAATAATGGTGACACTCAACAACAAATTAATAAAGCCAAGTCTGGAGCGAGACCAAAAGATGAATGGACTGTTACTAAATAACATTTTCAAGGACAAAACTGTGTACCTTCGTCCATCTTTACAACTGCTGGTCGTTCCTGCAAATGCAAAGGTAACAGTCAATGACTGTTTCTATTTGTTCGAATGTACAGTATATAGAAATAGCAATTGTTAAAGATTGTAGTCATTCATTCACAGTCTTACTGTATTTATTTTTAAAAGCAACTAATTCAGGCACTTTAGTTTTCTAAACTTAATTCACTACAGGAGATTTTTTTTTTTTGCAGAAGAACAGAGGTACTCTGTCAAATAATGATGATGATGATATTGAAATAGATTTGACTGATTCCAGTCCACCAATGAACAGCCTGAATGTAACAGTTCTTCAGGTCATTGAGGATGCTCCTTCAGAACTCATAGATGCTCCATATTCGACAGCAGGTTCAGATGGGCCTCTTATCATAACAGAAGAAGAAAATGCCACAGTTTCCAGGGTTCTTGATTGTCCAAGGTAAGAAATCACAACTATAGTAATGTGCTTACACTTTATTTGATCCAGATTGTGTATTATGTCCCAGTTGTACGATAAAAAAAAAGTGCTAGTTTTTTATTTTTACAAATATTAAGACTTTAGCTATTAGTATATCACAACAGGTCATAGTTTTTCTTGAATAGCAACAGATTTGCAGGTCATGCTGTGAAATCGGTGTCACAATACCTGGACTCCTATCAAATCTATTTTCTAGTGAATGGCAGTATGCTGCTTTATTTGTTGATGAAGAGCTCAGCGAAAGCTTTGAAGATCCAATACCCCGTTCCACTGGTATTGAAACATCCCACCATGAACGGTAAAGTTGCATTTGTGTTTCATACTTCCTTCCTTATAATCAGGGCCCTGTGTTTTTCGCTACTTGTTTTTTTAAACCGTGTTTCAGTTGATTAAAGTAACGCAATGGGGTGAGTGTTAATAATTGCTTAAGTGGTAGTTTCATGAGGACACTGTATCGGCATCTTGCGGTGCAGGTTGGAATAAAACGCAGGGCTCTACTTGTAATACATTCAAATTTTAACTGTTAAAAGGGGGACCATTGTAGCTTTTATCTGTAAACCATTTAAAATTAAAGACAACTTTTTATTATCTTTCCTTTTATAGGCATTTAGTTTGATGTATAGGTATATATTCTTATGAGTTAATGTAGTTTTATTTGTCAGGTATTTCTTTGATTTTTACATTTATAGTATCACAGTCAAGTGTTTCTGACAAGATATTTGATACAATAATATCTGCTAAAAATAAATAATTATTTTCTTTTAATATTTCTTATTATTTCACCAGAGACATTGGGGATATTCTCTGTGAGCTGGCCTCCCAGATTGATACAGAAAATGTCTCCCTGTTTAATATCAGCCGGAATCACCTATGGGACGGAGTGAAACGAGGCTTTAAAAAAAAAACTTTCTTACCTTGCAAAAGGCTTTCGGTGAAATTTATGGACGATATAGGAGTGAGCGAAGGAGCCGTCGACCTCGGAGGACCAAGGAGAGAATTTTTAACCATGCTAATGGAGTCCTTGCACCAAGGAAGCCTCTTTGTGGGACCAGACCATGCCAAGTTCCTAAACTACATTAGTGGATGTAATGAATCCATGCTTTTTTAATTCTTTATCATTAAGTTTTCAGTCTGTCTAAGTCTAACATTCTTTATTTCAGTGATGGTCTCGGATGACTATTTTTATGCGGGTATGACTATTGCAACATCACTGGTTCATGGTGGACCTGGCCCACAGTTCTTATCACCAGTACTTTTTGAGGCGCTTTCAAGTACACCCGAGTCCACATTTGTGGCAGTGCAAGATATCCCTGATATGGACATAAGGAACTATCTGGAGAAGGTAAATATTTGCCAATTGTGTTTGCAAAAGTAATCTACCATCATATTTACAGCTTTTTCTAATCTTATTCATCAATGTATCTATTGATTAGAACAATTATTCACGTTATATTGCACAGGTATGGAGTGAGATTACTGTAAAATAGTATGTACTTGTATTTACCATTATGAATAAAAAATACGACTATGAATCGTAAATACGACCACAAAAAAAAAAAAACAGGAGTGCGAGTAAAAAAAAACAAAAAACTACATTTTGGATGAAGATTATACGCTCAGAAGTCCTAATCAATTGTTCCCACCATTAACAATCTGTGGCTTCTGTGATGTATTTTTGACAGTGATATCACACTCCATCCAACTCGTAGCTTTTTTGATTCATAGTCATATTTTTTTTTATTCTTGTAAATAGTACAAAATATTTGACAGTAATCTCACTCCATAACCGATTGCCTGGAAATGAATATAAGTAGTCTTTTCTTTGCAAAATGTAATATGAAAGATTTATAAAGACAAATTGCATTTTTATTTTTTACAGCTTCTAACTTACCAGGAAGAACATTCAAACACAGCAGACTTATTTGAACCAATCCAAACTCTGATGCAGCTGGCTGGAACACACAAAGTTATCCGTAATGCTGATGATTATCGCAAGATTGCTGAAGAAACTGCACATTGGTACATTTTTGGAAGAACACGGGCAGCATTTGAGAGGTACACTCATTCTGCTCGGCCCTGCCCTGTCCTGCTCGGCCATCCCCGGCCATGTGCACTTGGCCCCCTACGTGGCTCTGTTCTGCCGTTCTGCCCTGCTCTGCCCCGCTCTGCTCGGCCATGCCCTGCGTTTGGCCCTGCTTTTAATTCTTATTAAACAATGCAAAGCTGCAATGTAGATTTTATGTTTGTTGGTTAACTTTGCTTTGCATTATAAATGAAAGGTAATTGGTTTTTAATTAATGTTTAATTCATTTTGATGTTTATTTTTCATTTTTAAGAGGGCTGTAGTGGGGTCATTAAAAACAATGTGCTTGTTCAGGCTCGGTTTATGGTTGGGCTCTTTGTTCTCTGGCACTGTACGATATCCATATTTCACACAGACTTCACTCCAGTGGTCTGCTCTTTTTATCTTGTGATTTTGTACGAAATGATTGTTTTAGTAATTGTTATTTTTAACACACAGTAAGGCAACTGTGGAAGGAAGCACCCTTCTGAATATTAAATACCTCCCTCGTAGTGTCATTTGCATACATTTCAATGGCATTTGTCCCCGGTATATAGTCCATGTGTTAAAAAGCAGATAGAGCATGGAAAGCAGATAGCACATGGTAAGCTGAATCAGGCCCTATGTTTTTAATTCTTAAAATGTCCATTCTTTTTCAGATTAAAGGAAGGGCTGAAAACTCTAGGTGTACTGGATGCTATGACCAAGTATCCCAATGCATTCAAGCATGTCATGTGCTACACAGAAGACACCCTCACAGCCAAGACATTTGATAATATCTTCCGCCCTGTTCTACACCCATTGGGCTCCAATAAAAGGGGAACAGAAAATCTTGTATTGTCTCACTGGAAAGACTTTATACAAGAACTACAAGGTGACTGTACTACTGTTGTTCACTAGAAAAAAATACATACTTCTTTGTAGTTAGGTTACTTTTCTAACTTGTTTAGGGGATTCATCTTTCACTCAGCTGGGCACACTGTCTTTGGAAGTATTTTGATTATGTTGATGTTGGCCACACAAACACAGTAAGTAACAAGCTTGCTTTATTTATTTATTTATTTTATTAATTTCAGATGAGCCATCAGATGTCACATTGAAGTCACTACTATTCTTTATTACTGGCTGCAAGACCGTACCACCACTGGGATTCAGACCAGAACCCACTGTAGATTTTTTACATGATGCTGAGGACAATGGAGAGAAATCAAGATTTCCAAAGGCAAATACATGCAACTGCACGCTGTTTTTACCAACTATACATGTAGTTTATGAAGAATTCACTGAAGCCATGAGATATGCTGTTCTAAATTGTCAGGGCTTTGGCTTTGCATAGTCAACTATTGATCTTCTGGTGTGCTGGATGGTAGGGACGCTCCAGATAAAACCAAAGAAAGGAAAAATAAAAAAAAAATGAGAAAAAAAATACAGTATACTTGGGATTTCTTGTTTTTCCTGGTCCTGGGGAGATCTGTGTGTTCTGTTTTTTTTCCCCCAACTCAATGATTTAATTGCACCCTTCATTTAACTAATACTTTACCTAATCTGAGCTTTTTCTTTTCTTTGGAGCTCTTAAAGTTAATTTGAAGTTACAGGTATAGAAAAGAATTGTGAAACACTGCTTTAACCAATTCATCAGTTTCAAACAACAAACACTAAATGGGCAACTGATTTGATCATTTATTATTTCCATGGCAAATGCAAATTTATTTATATTAAATATTATTTGTATTAAATATATTTGGCTCAGCACTACTTTTTATTATTAGTCATAACACAAAATTGAATGTTTAATAATGGTTTTGAAAAAAAAACTGACAAGCAGGGGTGTGCTCTAAATTACTTAAGTGGGCCAATTATGTATGTATTTATTTATTTATTGATATTTATATAGCGCTTTTATCAAAGTGCTTTACAAAGTGTAACAGTACAGTATAGGATAAATGAAAATTGTATTAAACAAAGGAAACTGACAAATATGTAAATAAATGAATGCTGGGAAGGGCAGGAGAGGACAATAGACAAACAAAAAGACAACAACAAATCTAATTGGAAAGATGGTATGGAAGGATTCGGAGGAGAATTAGGGTAGGCCACAGAAAATAGGTGGGTTTGAGGGAGGAACGGAATGTCATTGGGTTGGGAGACTGCTTAATATTAAGGGGGAGCCTGTTCCATTGAAGGAGGGGGGGGGGGGGGGCAAGAAGAGAAAAGAGAAACCACAGTAGTACGTTAACAGAGGTAAGATTGAATCCAAGATAAAGGTGTACCAGAAATACCAAGATTAGACAGAGTGGTAGAGAGGACAGAATGATCCACGGTGTTGAAGGCTGGCGAAAAATCAAGAATAAGACTAGAGGAAAGGTTTGCATGCACAGCATTAGCAGATGGTTGTAAGTGATCAGAGGTAGAGGAGAGAGATGTGGCAGAGATGGAGTTGAAGATAACAGAAAGGAATTATTGGAAAAAGGAAGAAGAAAGAAAGAGGACAAACAAAGGAGGTTTGCTAGGAACTATGGGGATTGAAGCTTTTGACCTGGACAGGCTACTAACCCAACTTAAAAGGGACAGGGGGATGAGTATCCACCCACATATGTAGCATCGGGAGTGATACAACAACACCATTTTTGCAATTAATTGAGTTGGAACGTAATTATTTGTATACAACACTATCTAACATTGTTTATCACATAATCCAAAACAAATAAATAATGATTAATACCACTATTGTCATCATCTGATAATGGATCACAAAGAGATAGAAGCTCCCTGTGGTTTTCAGCGCTCATTTGTACTGTATTATGTGGAACATGAATGTATGTGTCTGCCTCATTTGCTGTAATTGGGCCTGCATGGTCAATTCCATAATTATCTATGCCACTCAGAAGATCTTGTGAATTTACTGTAGTAAGATCTGAAAGTATTCCAGAATGCCATAATGCTAAGGGAGACATTGACTGAACAGTGCTAAGTCGATGGTAATTCCACTGGCGAGTGAATTCTTGCACAGAATTTCCTATTCTTGGAATGTAAACAAAGTGTAATGCACATAAATCAACTTCATTTGTAGAATCTAAGATTCCAATGTTTTCCATGTACATAAACAATTGCCTATAAAACTCAGAAACCACTCTGTTCACTTCACCCCAAAGACGCTCTATTCTCTGGTTGTGAACACTTCTGCCTGCAATAAAACTTCCTCTGTTTCTGCCACGGCTCATAATCTTGTATCTAGCAACATCAATGTTTTCACCACCTCGATCCCCTCTAACTCTCAGTGGTAACCCATACCCTGATACACCCTCTTCAAAGAAATGCAAAACAGTAGCTGCACAATTGTTTGTGCAGCATGTCAGGTATATAATCATTCTACTGTAACCATCAATGCATCCATGGTACACAAATCTCCATGAAATAAGCTTGTGATTTGAATCAATGTGCCTGAAATGACAAAAGAAAAAATAGAAGTTTTAAGTATTAGGTTTCCATGGTTTCCAATAAAACAATTTACACATAATGTACACAATGGACCTTGTGAATCCACAACCAAATAGTGTTATTTTTATATATATATATATATATATATATATATATATATAATTTAAAATCCTTAATCCCTAGCAGTACAGGACTGCTGGATTTATAATTTACCTTAAACTTTATTTTTACCTTAAACTTTCCTTAATCATTATATAAATGTTTAAGTTCCTACCATAAATGATTAGGTCCTCTGACATTATATATTCTCCTTCTAATTGTATGCCGTCTTCTAAGGGCTCTGCCAACTGGGTCCAGGGCATTTAATCGATCTCTAATTCTCCTTCTCTGAACTCTTAATCCTCTGGCTAGGACACCACCTTAGAATAAGAGCAATAGTTCATAATGTTGTTTAGTTCGAATTAAATAAACCTAATCATAACTACATGCAAGTACACTTTCACCTGTATTGCCTAAAATAACATGCAATATATATAACAAATAACTACTGAAATGTGTATTTTTTGTGAAACCTCTAAGTTGCACTGGGTAAGAGGATATGCACTGATTGAGACCTATGCTTTATTACACACCTTTGATGAACAAATACCAAAAATTCTACAGCGAAAAATTTATTTTACCTTGAACATAGTTGCCTCCTGCATTTGGCGTTTCTCTCAGGATTTCCCTTATAATATTATCCAGTTCACTATTTGAGATGTTGGCATAATTTTCTCCTGTCATTCCATATTGCTGCCTTCTGCGAAACAGTGTCCGCTCACTTGTGCAGAGGCAAGCTGCAATTGAACACCATGGCATTCCTGTTGCACGTAGTTGCTGTAGTTGATCTTTGGTTATGCAGTATCTGCAACATTAAATGTAATTTGTTTAATAATAAAATAACACATATTATTATTACTCTGATTAAATATGGTAGTGCATTTTCTCAGCATAAAATGTAGCAATAGCAATACAATAAGCATTTAAATCAATATACTTTAATGCTTTTAACCATACCTTGGGCGACCTCTTGTGCTTTCAAGGGGACTGTTGAAAAGAAATTCAAATTGGGATCGAGGAGCCAATCTTTGGTCAACTTCACCATACACTGTCCTCACAGCGTCAAATAATCTATTTATCAGCAAACATACTTGATCCACTCCCTGTTGAAAAATCAAGATTAAAATTAGTTATTTGTTTGAAATAAATGCAAGGAAAGAAAGCCAGAAAGAAAAACATGTTTCCTTGTGTCCAATGTTTGTATTTATTTTTAAGTCTTAAATGAAGTCCTTACTGCGCCTTAAAAATGATGTCCAAACAAACACAACCAGGTGTGTAGATCTCCAAATGCATTTTGAAGAATGGTGATGAAAAATCACTGATCAAAACCATGTGAAAAAATATTATTTTATTGATTAAAGAGCAGGCAAATAAAGTGATGACGTGCAGAAAGTGCTCAGTCCAAACTGATTATTAATTAAGGACAAATATCGGTCAGGTGTTCAGATAAAATACCATGTAAAACAGTCCAATTCAGTTAAATACCATGTAAAACAGTTTTTTTTTTCTGTAACTTGTCCTATAATGAAATCCTGCAATAGTATTTACTAGTGTATTCCTTTTAATGTCTGTCAATGTATGAATTGGTCTGTGTACATGTTATTTTTTTGGTATTATTACTTAATGTATTTTTTTTTTAAGAAATGCATTACATTTCTCTATTCATCAAATAAAGAGTAGATTTTTGAGACAACCAGTTTAAGGTATTGTTCTTACTTCACAACTGTCCAGGACGGATGCTAAAGTTGACAAAATCCTTACATGTTCTTCGAGTAAACGATGTAGATGGTCAAATGTATTAAAATCATTAGTATCTAATGCCTGTTGAACTTGTTCTAAACAGTCATCCAGCTCCAAAAAATATAAATTTAGATCCTCGATATTGTCAGTAACGGAACAGATAGCGCACAATACTATAATGAAAAAATGTATACAAGTAGCCATTTTTCTTCTGTTTATGACGATTTACTGATTTCCTTGTGTCAATTCATAAAGGCGACTCCTCCCTCAAAGAAACGTGATTCCCTGCGCGCAGAAAACCTGATTCCCTGCGCGCGGAAACCTGATTCCCTGCGCGCGGAAAACCTGATTCCCTGCGCGCGGAAACCTGATTCCCTGCGCGCGGAAACCTGATTCCCTGCGCGCGGAAACCTGATTCCCTGCGCGCGGAAACCTGATTCCCTGCGCGCGGAAAACATGATTCCCTGCGCGCGGAAACCTGATTCCCTGCGCGCGGAAACCTGATTCCCTGCGCGCGGAAACCTGATTCCCTGCGCGCGGAAAACATGATTCCCTGCGCGCGGAAACCTGATTCCCTGCGCGCGGAAACCTGATTCCCTGCGCGCGGAAACCTGATTCCCTGCGCGCGGAAACCTGATTCCCTGCGCGCGGAAACCTGATTCCCTGCGCGCAGAAAAGTGACCCATCACTCGCCGTTTTTGACAGACTTTTGTCCGGAACGGCACCCTATCGTGCAACCTGATTCCCTGCGCGCGGAAACGTGACCCTTCACTCGCCGTTTTTGACAGACTTTTGTCCGAAACGGCCCCTCATAGAGTACTGCATAAAAAAACGAGTGTGTTGTGGTGGCAGTTGGTGATCAAAGAAATAAAACAAAATAAAATCAATAAATAATAATGTCATAGACTTAAAGTCATACCTTTGAAGTCATAATGCATTGCAAGTGTTATTAGGGAATGTTGTGCTGTGTTTTCAAGCGCTTCAATGTGACAGCGGGTGCGTTCACGGAGATCAAGAGCAGCCAGCCGCCGCAGGGGAGGGATACCATAATGCAGGAAAGCAGCGGGCGGGATGGCGAGCTTGTCCTGCTGCTCCAACACAAGTTACCTTAAGAGCCGGTACGATGCGGGCAATGGGTGAAGTTCGTCAGGAGTACTGCATTATTAGGGAATGTTGTGCTGTGTTTTCAAGCGCTTCAATGTGACAGCGGGTGCGTTCACGGAGATCAAGAGCAGCCAGCCGCCGCAGGGGAGGGATACCATAATGCAGGAAAGCAGCGGGCGGGATGGCGAGCTTGTCCTGCTGCTCCAACACAAGTTACCTTAAGAGCCGGTACGATGCGGGCAATGGGTGAAGTTCGTCAGGAGTACTGCATAAAAAAACGAGTGTGTTGTGGTGGCAGTTGGTGATCAAAGAAATAAAACAAAATAAAATCAATAAATAATAATGTCATAGACTTAAAGTCATACCTTTGAAGTCATAATGCATTGCAAGTGTTATTAGGGAATGTTGTGCTATGTTTTCAAGCGCTTCAATGTGACAGCGGGTGCGTTCACGGAGATCAAGAGCAGCCAGCCGCCGCAGGGGAGGGATACCATGGTAAATAGGTTACCTATTTACCATGGTATCTCTCCCCTGGGTGCGTTGTGTTTTGGTGAGCATTAATGCAGGAAAGCAGCGGGCGGGATGGCGAGCTTGTCCTGCTGCTCCAACACAAGTTACCTTAAGAGCCGGTACGATGCGGGCAATGGGTGAAGTTCGTCAGGAGTACTGCATAAAAAAACGAGTGTGTTGTCGTGGCAGTTGGTGATCAAAGAAATAAAACAAAATAAAATCAATAAATAATAATGTCATAGACTTAAAGTCATACCTTTGAAGTCATAATGCATTGCCAGTGTTATTAGGGAATGTTGTGCTGTGTTTTCAAGCGCTTCAATGTGCTGCTCTGCAAGGTTTGGAGACAGCGGGTGCGTTCACGGAGATCAAGAGCAGCCGGCGCAAAACACAAGGCACCCAGGGGAGAGATACCATGGTAAATAGGTTACATATTTACCTATTTTTGTTTCGGCGAACGGTTTTGGTGAGCAATAATGCAGGAAAGCAGCGGGCGGGATGGCGAGCTTGTCCTGCTGCTCCAACACAAGTTACCTTAAGAGCCGGTACGATGCGGTCAATTGGTGAAGTTCGTCAGGAGTACTGCATAAAAAAACGAGTGTGTTGTGGTGGCAGTTGGTGATCAAAGAAATAAAACAAAATAAAATCAATAAATAATAATGTCATAGACTTAAAGTTGTAACAGATTTCTTAAACTGAATTGCTAAAACACTTTGTTCCAAAGAATTAACAGAAGTTAAAAATCTCTCTTTACAAAAAAGATAAAACAACTCAGTCAGAAATCAGCCACAGCACAAAAAAAGGGAATCCAGGGCAAGTAACAGATAGAAGCAAAATATAAGATTTATTACTTATCCAGCCAATAGCGAAACTATACAATTAACCCTCAGATCTTATGTAAATAGTAATTAATAAGTCTGGCAACCCCTGACAAAAGATAAACAAAATCCACTACAAAGAAAGGTAACTCATATTTTTCTGAGTTAGCTATATAAATATAAGTAACTCAGAAAATACTATTTGTTTAGGGATATATAAGACAATAATATCACAACCCAGGAGTATATTGACTAAATTGGCAAAGTTTAACAATTATATGCACCCTTTAGATGTTAACACCACCGAGAGAAAAACAATCACTTATACAGATTTTAGAGATTGATATCCCTTCACCCAACAATAAGAGTAACTAACAATTACAGGTTAGAGACCCAATAATATAATCCACTCAAGAGATAGCACAGAGAAAAAAAAAATAATGTTCAAAAACAAAAAACAAACACAGTCTTAATCCAAAGATCCATAAAACTCAAACAAGAAAAAAAAACAATGTCCCAGAAAACAAAACAAAAAATGGCCATTCAAAAAATTGTAATCCAATAGCAGCAGAAAAAAGAAAAAAAACAAAACCCCAAAAGGATTGATCTCACCCAATTCTACTGTTCAGGTCCACGGTGATGAAACTTCTTAATAGAGCTGCAATGTTCCTTTTAATCCATGCTTGAGAAAAAAGAAAACTCGCACCAGCGATTGAAAATAGTGCGTTCACACCAAATCCAACGCAAATATAGAAAAAGAACACGACTAGCAAACACGAAAGTATCAAAGCAAAACAAAACATTAAACTTACTATTAACAAACGTTAGTAAAGCCGAGTAAAAGATAATGTCCATGAAAAAGACTGAATATCTAATCCTAAACAAAGGAAACTACATCTTAAAAATCAATAGACATACTAAAACCCAGACTAACGAAATAGATAAAGAAGTAAATAAACTTAGCCAAAGGTTCCAAAAGAATGGCAAGTCCTGAGAGCACCAGCTGAGAACAAAGAACTCTCTAAAATAATTTTCTACCATCTTTTAAATTACCCGGCTACCAGTCAGGAAACGAGACCTGTGTAAAAAAAAGTATGGCAAGCCGAAAGGGACAGAATTGAAAAAAGCGTAGCAGTAATTCCAAGTGAAAAAATTAAGCAAGGCAATCTTAGTCAAATAACTACTGCTAACCACACCACGTCATATATATTAGAAAATCTGATCAAATAAAATACTTGACAGATTATATATATATTTTTTAGCCATGGATGATATTCAAAAGTATATTTAATTTGTTAGAAGCACAGAATATAGAACATAGAAAGTAAAGAAGTAACACGTCCAGACCATCTGCAATTCAGGTACGAATTAAACAGGTGTTGTGCTTATTACAACACATTGTGTGACAGTCGTCACAAAGTCATACCTTTGAAGTCATAATGCATTGCAAGTGTTATTAGGGAATGTTGTGCTGTGTTTTCAAGCGCTTCAATGTGCTGCTCTGCAAGGTTTGGAGACAGCGGGTGCGTTCACGGAGATCAAGAGCAGCCGGCGCAAAACACAAGGCACCCAGGGGAGAGATACCATGGTAAATAGGTTACATATTTACCTATTTTTGTTTCGGCGAACGGTTTTGGTGAGCAATAATGCAGGAAAGCAGCGGGCGGGATGGCGAGCTTGTCCTGCTGCTCCAACACAAGTTACCTTAAGAGCCGGTACGATGCGGGCAATGGGTGAAGTTCGTCAGGAGTACTGCATAAAAAAACGAGTGTGTTGTGGTGGCAGTTGGTGATCAAAGAAATAAAACAAAATAAAATCAATAAATAATAATGTCATAGACTTAAAGTCATACCTTTGAAGTCATAATGCATTGCAAGTGTTATTAGGGAATGTTGTGCTGTGTTTTCAAGCGCTTCAATGTGCTGCTCTGCAAGGTTTGGAGACAGCGGGTGCGTTCACGGAGATCAAGAGCAGCCGGCGCAAAACACAAGGCACCCAGGGGAGAGATACCATGGTAAATAGGTTACATATTTACCTATTTTTGTTTCGGCGAACGGTTTTGGTGAGCAATAATGCAGGAAAGCAGCGGGCGGGATGGCGAGCTTGTCCTGCTGCTCCAACACAAGTTACCTTAAGAGCCGGTACGATGCGGTCAATTGGTGAAGTTCGTCAGGAGTACTGCATAAAAAAACGAGTGTGTTGTCGTGGCAGTTGGTGATCAAAGAAATAAAACAAAATAAAATCAATAAATAATAATGTCATAGACTTAAAGTCATACCTTTGAAGTCATAATGCATTGCAAGTGTTATTAGGGAATGTTGTGCTGTGTTTTCAAGCGCTTCAATGTGACAGCGGGTGCGTTCACGGAGATCAAGAGCAGCCGGAGATCAAGAGCAGCCGCCGCAGGGGAGGGATACCATGGTAAATAGGTTACCTATTTACCATGGTATCTCTCCCCTGGGTGCGTTGTGTTTTGGTGAGCATTAATGCAGGAAAGCAGCGGGCGGGATGGCGAGCTTGTCCTGCTGCTCCAACACAAGTTACCTTAAGAGCCGGTACGATGCGGGCAATGGGTGAAGTTCGTCAGGAGTACTGCATAAAAAAACGAGTGTGTTGTGGTGGCAGTTGGTGATCAAAGAAATAAAACAAAATAAAATCAATAAATAATAATGTCATAGACTTAAAGTCATACCTTTGAAGTCATAATGCATTGCAAGTGTTATTAGGGAATGTTGTGCTGTGTTTTCAAGCGCTTCAATGTGCTGCTCTGCAAGGTTTGGAGACAGCGGGTGCGTTCACGGAGATCAAGAGCAGCCGGCGCAAAACACAAGGCAGCCAGGGGAGAGATACCATGGTAAATAGGTTACATATTTACCTATTTTTGTTTCGGCGAACGGTTTTGGTGAGCAATAATGCAGGAAAGCAGCGGGCGGGATGGCGAGCTTGTCCTGCTGCTCCAACACAAGCTACCTTAAGAGCCGGTAGGATGCGGTCAATTGGTGAAGTTCGTCAGGAGTACTGCATAAAAAAACGAGTGTGTTGTCGTGGCAGTTGGTGATCAAAGAAATAAAACAAAATAAAATCAATAAATAATAATGTCATAGACTTAAAGTCATACCTTTGAAGTCATAATGCATTGCAAGTGTTATTAGGGAATGTTGTGCTGTGTTTTCAAGCGCTTCAATGTGACAGCGGGTGCGTTCACGGAGATCAAGAGCAGCCAGCCGCCGCAGGGGAGGGATACCATGGTAAATAGGTTACCTATTTACCATGGTATCTCTCCCCTGGGTGCGTTGTTTTTTGGTGAGCATTAATGCAGGAAAGCAGCGGGCGGGATGGCGAGCTTGTCCTGCTGCTCCAACACAAGCTACCTTAAGAGCCGGTACGATGCGGGCAATGGGTGAAGTTCGTCAGGAGTACTGCATAAAAAAATGAGTGTGTTGTGGTGGCAGTTGGTGATCAAAGAAATAAAACAAAATAAAATCAATAAATAATAATGTCATAGACTTAAAGTCATACCTTTGAAGTCATAATGCATTGCAAGTGTTATTAGGGAATGTTGTGCTGTGTTTTCAAGCGCTTCAATGTGCTGCTCTGCAAGGTTTGGAGACAGCGGGTGCGTTCACGGAGATCAAGAGCAGCCGGCGCAAAACACAAGGCACCCAGGGGAGAGATACCATGGTAAATAGGTTACATATTTACCTATTTTTGTTTCGGCGAACGGTTTTGGTGAGCAATAATGCAGGAAAGCAGCGGGCGGGATGGCGAGCTTGTCCTGCTGCTCCAACAGAAGCTACCTTAAGAGCCGGTACGATGCGATCAATTGGTGAAGTTCGTGAGGAGTACTGCATAAAAAAACGAGTGTGTTGTCGTGGCAGTTGGTGATCAAAGAAATAAAACAAAATAAAATCAATAAATAATAATGTCATAGACTTAAAGTCATACCTTTGAAGTCATAATGCATTGCAAGTGTTATTAGGGAATGTTGTGCTGTGTTTTCAAGCGCTTCAATGTGACAGCGGGTGCGTTCACGGAGATCAAGAGCAGCCGGAGATCAAGAGCAGCCGCCGCAGGGGAGGGATACCATGGTAAATAGGTTACCTATTTACCATGGTATCTCTCCCCTGGGTGCGTTGTGTTTTGGTGAGCATTAATGCAGGAAAGCAGCGGGCGGGATGGCGAGCTTGTCCTGCTGCTCCAACACAAGCTAGCTTAAGAGCCGGTACGATGCAGGCAATGGGTGAAGTTCGTCAGGAGTACTGCATAAAAAAACGAGTGTGTTGTCGTGGCAGTTGGTGATCAAAGAAATAAAACAAAATAAAATCAATAAATAATAATGTCATAGACTTAAAGCCATACCTTTGAAGTCATTATGCATTGCAAGTGTTATTAGAGAATGTTGTGCTGTGTTTTCAAGCGCTTCAATGTGCTGCTCTGCAAGGTTTGGAGACAGCGGGTGCGTTCACGGAGATGAAGAGCAGCCGGCGCAAAACACAAGGCACCCAGGGGAGAGATACCATGGTAAATAGGTTACTTATTTACCTATTTTTGTTTCGGCGAACGGTTTTGGTGAGCAATAATGCAGGAAAGCAGCGGGCGGGATGGCGAGCTTGTCCTGCTGCTCCAACACAAGCTACCTTAAGAGCCGGTACGATGCGGTCAATTGGTGAAGTTCGTCAGGAGTACTGCATAAAAAAACGAGTGTGTTGTCGTGGCAGTTGGTGATCAAAGAAATAAAACAAAATAAAATCAATAAATAATAATGTCATAGACTTAAAGTCATACCTTTGAAGTCATAATGCATTGCAAGTGTTATTAGGGAATGTTGTGCTGTGTTTTCAAGCGCTTCAATGTGACAGCGGGTGCGTTCACGGAGATCAAGAGCAGCCAGCCGCCGCAGGGGAGGGATACCATGGTAAATAGGTTACCTATTTACCATGGTATCTCTCCCCTGGGTGCGTTGTGTTTTGGTGAGCATTAATGCAGGAAAGCAGCGGGCGGGATGGCGAGCTTGTCCTGCTGCTCCAACAGAAGTTACCATAAGAGCCGGTACGATGCGGGCAATGGGTGAAGTTCGTCAGGAGTACTGCATAAAAAAACGAGAGTGTTGTGGTGGCAGTTGGTGATCAAAGAAATAAAACAAAATAAAATCAATAAATAATAATGTCATAGACTTAAAGTCATACCTTTGAAGTCATAATGCATTGCCAGTGTTATTAGAGAATGTTGTGCTGTGTTTTCAAGCGCTTCAATGTGACAGCGGGTGCGTTCACGGAGATCAAGAGCAGCCGGAGATCAAGAGCAGCCGCCGCAGGGGAGGGATACAATGGTAAATAGGTTACCTATTTACCATGGTATCTCTCCCCTGGGTGCGTTGTGTTTTGGTGAGCAGTAATGCAGGAAAGCAGCGGGCGGGATGGCGAGCTTGTCCTGCTGCTCCAACACAAGTTACCTTAAGAGCCGGTACGATGCGGGCAATTGGTGAAGTTCGTCAGGAGTACTGCATAAAAAAACGAGTGTGTTGTGGTGGCAGTTGGTGATCAAACAAATAAAACAAAATAAAATCAATAAATAATAATGTCATAGACTTAAAGTCATACCTTTGAAGTCATAATGCATTGCAAGTGTTATTAGGGAATGTTGTGCTGTGTTTTCAAGCGCTTCAATGTGCTGCTCTGCAAGGTTTGGAGACAGCGGGTGCGTTCACGGAGATCAAGAGCAGCCGGCGCAAAACACAAGGCACCCAGGGGAGAGATACCATGGTAAATAGGTTACATATTTACCTATTTTTGTTTCGGCGAACGGTTTTGGTGAGCAATAATGCAGGAAAGCAGCGGGCGGGATGGCGAGCTTGTCCTGCTGCTCCAACAGAAGCTACCTTAAGAGCCGGTACGATGCGGTCAATTGGTGAAGTTCGTCAGGAGTACTGCATAAAAAAACGAGTGTGTTGTCGTGGCAGTTGGTGATCAAAGAAATAAAACAAAATAAAATCAATAAATAATAATGTCATAGACTTAAAGTCATACCTTTGAAGTCATAATGCATTGCAAGTGTTATTAGGGAATGTTGTGCTGTGTTTTCAAGCGCTTCAATGTGACAGCGGGTGCGTTCACGGAGATCAAGAGCAGCCAGCCGCCGCAGGGGAGGGATACCATGGTAAATAGGTTACCTATTTACCATGGTATCTCTCCCCTGGGTGCGTTGTGTTTTGGTGAGCATTAATGCAGGAAAGCAGCGGGCGGGATGGCGAGCTTGTCCTGCTGCTCCAACACAAGTTACCTTAAGAGCCGGTACGATGCGGGCAATGGGTGAAGTTCGTCCGGAGTACTGCATAAAAAAACGAGTGTGTTGTGGTGGCAGTTGGTGATCAAAGAAATAAAACAAAATAAAATCAATAAATAATAATGTCATAGACTTAAAGTCATACCTTTGAAGTCATAATGCATTGCAAGTGTTATTAGGGAATGTTGTGCTGTGTTTTCAAGCGCTTCAATGTGCTGCTCTGCAAGGTTTGGAGACAGCGGGTGCGTTCACGGAGATCAAGAGCAGCCGGCGCAAAATACAAGGCACCCAGGGGAGAGATACCATGGTAAATAGGTTACATATTTACCTATTTTTGTTTCGGCGAACGGTTTTGGTGAGCAATAATGCAGGAAAGCAGCGGGCGGGATGGCGAGCTTGTCCTGCTGCTCCAACAGAAGCTACCTTAAGAGCCGGTACGATGCGGTCAATTGGTGAAGTTCGTCAGGAGTACTGCATAAAAAAACGAGTGTGTTGTCGTGGCAGTTGGTGATCAAAGAAATAAAACAAAATAAAATCAATAAATAATAATGTCATAGACTTAAAGTCATACCTTTGAAGTCATAATGCATTGCAAGTGTTATTAGGGAATGTTGTGCTGTGTTTTCAAGCGCTTCAATGTGACAGCGGGTGCGTTCACGGAGATCAAGAGCAGCCAGCCGCCGCAGGGGAGGGATACCATGGTAAATAGGTTACCTATTTACCATGGTATCTCTCCCCTGGGTGCGTTGTGTTTTGGTGAGCATTAATGCAGGAAAGCAGCGGGCGGGATGGCGAGCTTGTCCTGCTGCTCCAACACAAGTTACCTTAAGAGCCGGTACGATGCGGGCAATGGGTGAAGTTCGTCAGGAGTACTGCATAAAAAAACGAGTGTGTTGTGGTGGCAGTTGGTGATCAAAGAAATAAAACAAAATAAAATCAATAAATAATAATGTCATAGACTTAAAGTCATACCTTTGAAGTCATAATGCATTGCAAGTGTTATTAGGGAAAGTTGTGCTGTTTTTTCAAGCGCTTCAATGTGCTGCTCTGCAAGGTTTGGAGACAGCGGGTGCGTTCACGGAGATCAAGAGCAGCCGGCGCAAAACACAAGGCACCCAGGGGAGAGATACCATGGTAAATAGGTTACATATTTACCTATTTTTGTTTCGGCGAACGGTTTTGGTGAGCAATAATGCAGGAAAGCAGCGGGCGGGATGGCGAGCTTGTCCTGCTGCTCCAACACAAGTTACCTTAAGAGCCGGTACGATGCGGGCAATGGGTGAAGTTCGTCAGGAGTACTGCATAAAAAAACGAGTGTGTTGTGGTGGCAGTTGGTGATCAAAGAAATAAAACAAAATAAAATCAATAAATAATAATGTCATAGACTTAAAGTCATACCTTTGAAGTCATAATGCATTGCAAGTGTTATTAGGGAATGTTGTGCTGTGTTTTCAAGCGCTTCAATGTGCTGCTCTGCAAGGTTTGGAGACAGCGGGTGCGTTCACGGAGATCAAGAGCAGCCGGCGCAAAACACAAGGCACCCAGGGGAGAGATACCATGGTAAATAGGTTACATATTTACCTATTTTTGTTTCGGCGAACGGTTTTGGTGAGCAATAATGCAGGAAAGCAGCGGGCGGGATGGTGAGCTTGTCCTGCTGCTCCAACAGAAGCTACCTTAAGAGCCGGTACGATGCGGTCAATTGGTGAAGTTCGTCAGGAGTACTGCATACAAAAACGAGTGTGTTGTCGTGGCAGTTGGTGATCAAAGAAATAAAACAAAATAAAATCAATAAATAATAATGTCATAGACTTAAAGTCATACCTTTGAAGTCATAATGCATTGCAAGTGTTATTAGGGAATGTTGTGCTGTGTTTTCAAGCGCTTCAATGTGACAGCGGGTGCGTTCACGGAGATAAAGAGCAGCCGGAGATCAAGAGCAGCCGCCGCAGAGGAGGGATACCATGGTAAATAGGTTACCTATTAACCATGGTATCTCTCCCCTGGGTGCGTTGTGTTTTGGTGAGCATTAATGCAGGAAAGCAGCGGGCGGGATGGCGAGCTTGTCCTGCTGCTCCAACACAAGCTAGCTTAAGAACCGGTACGATGCGTGCAATGGGTGAAGTTCGTCAGGAGTACTGCATAAAAAAACGAGTGTGTTGTCGTGGCAGTTGGTGATCAAAGAAATAAAACAAAATAAAATCAATAAATAATAATGTCATAGACTTAAAGTCATACCTTTGAAGCCATAATGCATTGCAAGTGTTATTAGGGAATGTTGTGCTGTGTTTTCAAGCGCTTCAATGTGACAGCGGGTGCGTTCACGGAGATCAAGAGCAGCCAGCCGCCGCAGGGGAGGGATACCATGGTAAATAGGTTACCTATTTACCATGGTATCTCTCCCCTGGGTGCGTTGTATTTTGGTGAGCATTAATGCAGGAAAGCAGCGGGCGGGATGGCGAGCTTGTCCTGCTGCTCCAACACAAGTTACCTTAAGAGCCGGTACGATGCGGGCAATGGGTGAAGTTCGTCAGGAGTACTGCATAAAAAAACGAGTGTGTTGTGGTGGCAGTTGGTGATCAAAGAAATAAAACAAAATAAAATCAATAAATAATAATGTCATAGACTTAAAGTCATACCTTTGAAGTCATAATGCATTGCAAGTGTTATTAGGGAATGTTGTGCTGTGTTTTCAAGCGCTTCAATGTGCTGCTCTGCAAGGTTTGGAGACAGCGGGTGCGTTCACGGAGATCAAGAGCAGCCGGCGCAAAACACAAGGCACCCAGGGGAGAGATACCATGGTAAATAGGTTACATATTTACCTATTTTTGTTTCGGCGAATGGTTTTGGTGAGCAATAATGCAGGAAAGCAGCGGGCGGGATGGCGAGCTTGTCCTGCTGCTCCAACAGAAGCTACCTTAAGAGCCGGTACGATGCGGTCAATTGGTGAAGTTCGTCAGGAGTACTGCATAAAAAAACGAGTGTGTTGTCGTGGCAGTTGGTGATCAAAGAAATAAAACAAAATAAAATCAATAAATAATAATGTCATAGACTTAAAGTCATACCTTTGAAGTCATAATGCATTGCAAGTGTTATTAGGGAATGTTGTGCTGTGTTTTCAAGCGCTTCAATGTGACAGCGGGTGCGTTCACGGAGATCAAGAGCAGCCGGAGATCAAGAGCAGCCGCCGCAGGGGAGGGATACCATGGTAAATAGGTTACCTATTTACCATGGTATCTCTCCCCTGGGTGCGTTGTGTTTTGGTGAGCATTAATGCAGGAAAGCAGTTGGCGGGATGGCGAGCTTGGCCTGCTGCTCCAACACAAGCTAGCTTAAGAGCCGGTACGATGCGTGCAATGGGTGAAGTTCGTCAGGAGTACTGCATAAAAAAACGAGTGTGTTGTCGTGGCAGTTGTGATCAAAGAAATAAAACAAAATAAAATCAATAAATAATAATGTCATAGACTTAAAGTCATACCTTTGAAGTCATAATGCATTGCAAGTGTTATTAGGGAAAGTTGTGCTGTTTTTTCAAGCGCTTCAATGTGCTGCTCTGCAAGGTTTGGAGACAGCGGGTGCGTTCACGGAGATCAAGAGCAGCCGGCGCAAAACACAAGGCACCCAGGGGAGAGATACCATGGTAAATAGGTTACATATTTACCTATTTTTGTTTCGGCGAACGGTTTTGGTGAGCAATAATGCAGGAAAGCAGCGGGCGGGATGGCGAGCTTGTCCTGCTGCTCCAACAGAAGCTACCTTAAGAGCCGGTACGATGCGGTCAATTGGTGAAGTTCGTCAGGAGTACTGCATAAAAAAACGAGTGTGTTGTCGTGGCAGTTGGTGATCAAAGAAATAAAACAAAATAAAATCAATAAATAATAATGTCATAGACTTAAAGTCATACCTTTGAAGTCATAATGCATTGCAAGTGTTAATAGGGAATGTTGTGCTGTGTTTTCAAGCGCTTCAATGTGACAGCGGCTGCGTTCACGGAGATCAAGAGCAGCCAGCCGCCGCAGGGGAGGGATACCATGGTAAATAGGTTACCTATTTACCATGGTATCTCTCCCCTGGGTGCGTTGTGTTTTGGTGAGCATTAATGCAGGAAAGCAGCGGGCGGGATGGCGAGCTTGTCCTGCTGCTCCAACACAAGCTAGCTTAAGAACCGGTACGATGCGTGCAATGGGTGAAGTTCGTCAGGAGTACTGCATAAAATAACGAGTGTGTTGTGGTGGCAGTTGGTGATCAAAGAAATAAAACAAAATAAAATCAATAAATAATAATGTCATAGACTTTAAGCCATACCTTTGAAGTCATTATGCATTGCAAGTGTTATTAGAGAATGTTGTGCTGTGTTTTCAAGCGCTTCAATGTGCTGCTCTGCAAGGTTTGGAGACAGCGGGTGCGTTCACGGAGATCAAGAGCAGCCGGCGCAAAACACAAGGCACCCAGGGGAGAGATACCATGGTAAATAGGTTACATATTTACCTATTTTTGTTTCGGCGAACGGTTTTGGTGAGCAATAATGAAGGAAAGCAGCGGGCGGGATGGCGAGCTTGTCCTGCTGCTCCAACAGAAGCTACCTTAAGAGCCGGTACGATGCGGTCAATTGGTGAAGTTCGTCAGGAGTACTGCATAAAAAAACGAGTGTGTTGTCGTGGCAGTTGGTGATCAAAGAAATAAAACAAAATAAAATCAATAAATAATAATGTCATAGACTTAAAGTCATACCTTTGAAGTCATAATGCATTGCAAGTGTTATTAGGGAATGTTGTGCTGTGTTTTCAAGCGCTTCAATGTGACAGCGGGTGCGTTCACGGAGATCAAGAGCAGCCAGCCGCCGCAGGGGAGGGATACCATGGTAAATAGGTTACCTATTTACCATGGTATCTCTCCCCTGGGTGCGTTGTGTTTTGGTGAGCATTAATGCAGGAAAGCAGCGGGCGGGATGGCGAGCTTGTCCTGCTGCTCCAACACAAGTTACCTTAAGAGCCGGTACGATGCGGGCAATTGGTGAAGTTCGTCAGGAGTACTGCATAAAAAAACGAGTGTGTTGTGGTGGGAGTTGGTGATCAAAGAAATAAAACAAAATAAAATCAATAAATAATAATGTCATAGACTTAAAGTCATACCTTTGAAGTCATAATGCATTGCAAGTGTTAATAGGGAATGTTGTGCTGTGTTTTCAAGCGCTTCAATGTGACAGCGGGTGCGTTCACGGAGATCAAGAGCAGCCAGCCGCCGCAGGGGAGGGATACCATGGTAAATAGGTTACCTATTTACCATGGTATCTCTCCCCTGGGTGCGTTGTGTTTTGGTGAGCATTAATGCAGGAAAGCAGCGGGCGGGATGGCGAGCTTGTCCTGCTGCTCCAACACAAGTTACCTTAAGAGCCGGTACGATGCGGGCAATGGGTGAAGTTCGTCAGGAGTACTGCATAAAAAAACGAGTGTGTTGTGGTGGCAGTTGGTGATCAAAGAAATAAAACAAAATAAAATCAATAAATAATAATGTCATAGACTTAAAGTCATACCTTTGAAGTCATAATGCATTGTAAGTGTTATTAGGGAATGTTGTGCTGTGTTTTCAAGCGCTTCAATGTGCTGCTCTGCAAGGTTTGGAGACAGCGGGTGCGTTCACGGAGATCAAGAGCAGCCGGCGCAAAACACAAGGCACCCAGGGGAGAGATACCATGGTAAATAGGTTACATATTTACCTATTTTTGTTTCGGCGAACGGTTTTGGTGAGCAATAATGCAGGAAAGCAGCGGGCGGGATGGCGAGCTTGTCCTGCTGCTCCAACACAAGTTACCTTAAGAGCCGGTACGATGCGGGCAATGGGTGAAGTTCGTCAGGAGTACTGCATAAAAAAACGAGTGTGTTGTGGTGGCAGTTGGTGATCAAAGAAATAAAACAAAATAAAATCAATAAATAATAATGTCATAGACTTAAAGTCATACCTTTGAAGTCATAATGCATTGCAAGTGTTATTAGGGAATGTTGTGCTGTGTTTTCAAGCGCTTCAATGTGCTGCTCTGCAAGGTTTGGAGACAGCGGGTGCGTTCACGGAGATCAAGAGCAGCCGGCGCAAAACACAAGGCACCCAGGGGAGAGATACCATGGTAAATAGGTTACATATTTACCTATTTTTGTTTCGGCGAACGGTTTTGGTGAGCAATAATGCAGGAAAGCAGCGGGCGGGATGGCGAGCTTGTCCTGCTGCTCCAACACAAGCTACCTTAAGAGCCGGTACGATGCGGTCAATTGGTGAAGTTCGTCAGGAGTACTGCATAAAAAAACGAGTGTGTTGTCGTGGCAGTTGGTGATCAAAGAAATAAAACAAAATAAAATCAATAAATAATAATGTCATAGACTTAAAGTCATACCTTTGAAGTCATAATGCATTGCAAGTGTTATTAGGGAATGTTGTGCTGTGTTTTCAAGCGCTTCAATGTGACAGCGGGTGCGTTCACGGAGATCAAGAGCAGCCAGCCGCCGCAGGGGAGGGATACCATGGTAAATAGGTTACCTATTTACCATGGTATCTCTCCCCTGGGTGCGTTGTGTTTTGGTGAGCATTAATGCAGGAAAGCAGCGGGCGGGATGGCGAGCTTGTCCTGCTGCTCCAACACAAGTTACCTTAAGAGCCGGTACGATGCGGGCAATGGGTGAAGTTCGTCAGGAGTACTGCATAAAAAAACGAGTGTGTTGTGGTGGCAGTTGGTGATCAAAGAAATAAAACAAAATAAAATCAATAAATAATAATGTCATAGACTTAAAGTCATACCTTTGAAGTCATAATGCATTGCAAGTGTTATTAGGGAATGTTGTGCTGTGTTTTCAAGCGCTTCAATGTGCTGCTCTGCAAGGTTTGGAGACAGTGGGTGCGTTCACGGAGATCAAGAGCAGCCGGCGCAAAACACAAGGCACCCAGGGGAGAGATACCATGGTAAATAGGTTACATATTTACCTATTTTTGTTTCGGCGAACGGTTTTGGTGAGCAGTAATGCAGGAAAGCAGCGGGCGGGATGGCGAGCTTGTCCTGCTGCTCCAACACAAGTTACCTTAAGAGCCGGTACGATGCGGGCAATTGGTGAAGTTCGTCAGGAGTACTGCATAAAAAAACGAGTGTGTTGTGGTGGGAGTTGGTGATCAAAGAAATAAAACAAAATAAAATCAATAAATAATAATGTCATAGACTTAAAGTCATACCTTTGAAGTCATAATGCATTGCAAGTGTTATTAGGGAATGTTGTGCTGTGTTTTCAAGCGCTTTAATGTGCTGCTCTGCAAGGTTTGGAGACAGCGGGTGCGTTCACGGAGATCAAGAGCAGCCGGCGCAAAACACAAGGCACCCAGGGGAGAGATACCATGGTAAATAGGTTACATATTTACCTATTTTTGTTTCGGCAAACGGTTTTGGTGAGCAATAATGCAGGAAAGCAGCGGGCGGGATGGCGAGCTTGTCCTGCTGCTCCAACACAAGCTACCTTAAGAGCCGGTACGATGCGGTCAATTGGTGAAGTTCGTCAGGAGTACTGCATAAAAAAACGAGTGTGTTGTCGTGGCAGTTGGTGATCAAAGAAATAAAACAAAATAAAATCAATAAATAATAATGTCATAGACTTAAAGTCATACCTTTGAAGTCATAATGCATTGCAAGTGTTATTAGGGAATGTTGTGCTGTGTTTTCAAGCGCTTCAATGTGCTGCTCTGCAAGGTTTGGAGACAGTGGGTGCGTTCACGGAGATCAAGAGCAGCCGGCGCAAAACACAAGGCACCCAGGGGAGAGATACCATGGTAAATAGGTTACATATTTACCTATTTTTGTTTCGGCGAACGGTTTTGGTGAGCAATAATGCAGGAAAGCAGCGGGCGGGATGGCGAGCTTGTCCTGCTGCTCCAACACAAGCTACCTTAAGAGCCGGTACGATGCGGTCAATTGGTGAAGTTCGTCAGGAGTACTGCATAAAAAAACGAGTGTGTTGTCGTGGCAGTTGGTGATCAAAGAAATAAAACAAAATAAAATCAATAAATAATAATGTCATAGACTTAAAGTCATACCTTTGAAGTCATAATGCATTGCAAGTGTTATTAGGGAATGGTGTGCTGTGTTTTCAAGCGCTTCAATGTGACAGCGGGTGCGTTCACGGAGATCAAGAGCAGCCAGCCGCCGCAGGGGAGGGATACCATGGTAAATAGGTTACCTATTTACCATGGTATCTCTCCCCTGGGTGCGTTGTGTTTTGGTGAGCATTAATGCAGGAAAGCAGCGGGCGGGATGGCGAGCTTGTCCTGCTGCTCCAACACAAGTTACCTTAAGAGCCGGTACGATGCGGGCAATGGGTGAAGTTCGTAAGGAGTACTGCATAAAAAAACGAGTGTGTTGTGGTGGCAGTTGGTGATCAAAGAAATAAAACAAAATAAAATCAATAAATAATAATGTCATAGACTTAAAGTCATACCTTTGAAGTCATAATGCATTGCAAGTGTTATTAGGGAATGTTGTGCTGTGTTTTCAAGCGCTTCAATGTGCTGCTCTGCAAGGTTTGGAGACAGCGGGTGCGTTCACGGAGATCAAGAGCAGCCGGCGCAAAACACAAGGCACCCAGGGGAGAGATACCATGGTAAATAGGTTACATATTTACCTATTTTTGTTTCGGCGAACGGTTTTGGTGAGCAATAATGCAGGAAAGCAGCGGGCGGGATGGCGAGCTTGTCCTGCTGCTCCAACACAAGCTACCTTAAGAGCCGGTACGATGCGGTCAATTGGTGAAGTTCGTCAGGAGTACTGCATAAAAAAAACGAGTGTGTTGTCGTGGCAGTTGGTGATCAAAGAAATAAAACAAAATAAAATCAATAAATAATAATGTCATAGACTTAAAGTCATACCTTTGAAGTCATAATGCATTGCAAGTGTTATTAGGGAATGTTGTGCTTTGTTTTCAAGTGCTTCAATGTGACAGCGGGTGCGTTCACGGAGATCAAGAGCAGCCAGCCGCCGCAGGGGAGGGATACCATGGTAAATAGGTTACCTATTTACCATGGTATCTCTCCCCTGGGTGCGTTGTGTTTTGGTGAGCATTAATGCAGGAAAGCAGCGGGCGGGATGGCGAGCTTGTCCTGCTGCTCCAACACAAGTTACCTTAAGAGCCGGTACGATGCGGGCAATGGGTGAAGTTCGTCAGGAGTACTGCATAAAAAAACGAGTGTGTTGTGGTGGCAGTTGGTGATCAAAGAAATAAAACAAAATAAAATCAATAAATAATAATGTCATAGACTTAAAGTCATACCTTTGAAGTCATAATGCATTGCAAGTGTTATTAGGGAATGTTGTGCTGTGTTTTCAAGCGCTTCAATGTGACAGCGGGTGCGTTCACGGAGATCAAGAGCAGCCAGCCGCCGCAGGGGAGGGATACCATGGTAAATAGGTTACCTATTTACCATGGTATCTCTCCCCTGGGTGCGTTGTGTTTTGGTGAGCATTAATGCAGGAAAGCAGCGGGCGGGATGGCGAGCTTGTCCTGCTGCTCCAACACAAGTTACCTTAAGAGCCGGTACGATGCGGGCAATGGGTGAAGTTCGTCAGGAGTACTGCATAAAAAAACGAGTGTGTTGTGGTGGCAGTTGGTGATCAAAGAAATAAAACAAAATAAAATCAATAAATAATAATGTCATAGACTTAAAGTCATACCTTTGAAGTCATAATGCATTGCAAGTGTTATTAGGGAATGTTGTGCTGTGTTTTCAAGCGCTTCAATGTGCTGCTCTGCAAGGTTTGGAGACAGCGGGTGCGGTCACGGAGATCAAGAGCAGCCGGCGCAAAACACAAGGCACCCAGGGGAGAGATACCATGGTAAATAGGTTACATATTTACCTATTTTTGTTTCGGCGAACGGTTTTGGTGAGCAATAATGCAGGAAAGCAGCGGGCGGGATGGCGAGCTTGTCCTGCTGCTCCAACACAAGCTACCTTAAGAGCCGGTACGATGCGGTCAATTGGTGAAGTTCGTCAGGAGTACTGCATAAAAAAACGAGTGTGTTGTCGTGGCAGTTGGTGATCAAAGAAATAAAAAAAAATAAAATCAATAAATAATAATGTCATAGACTTAAAGTCATACCTTTGAAGTCATAATGCATTGCAAGTGTTATTAGGGAATGTTGTGCTGTGTTTTCAAGCGCTTCAATGTGACAGCGGGTGCGTTCACGGAGATCAAGAGCAGCCAGCCGCCGCAGGGGAGGGATACCATGGTAAATAGGTTACCTATTTACCATGGTATCTCTCCCCTGGGTGCGTTGTGTTTTGGTGAGCATTAATGCAGGAAAGCAGCGGGCGGGATGGCGAGCTTGTCCTGCTGCTCCAACACAAGTTACCTTAAGAGCCGGTACGATGCGGGCAATGGGTGAAGTTCGTCAGGAGTACTGCATAAAAAAACGAGTGTGTTGTGGTGGCAGTTGGTGATCAAAGAAATAAAACAAAATAAAATCAATAAATAATAATGTCATAGACTTAAAGTCATACCTTTGAAGTCATAATGCATTGCAAGTGTTATTAGGGAATGTTGTGCTGTGTTTTCAAGCGCTTCAATGTGACAGCGGGTGCGTTCACGGAGATCAAGAGCAGCCAGCCGCCGCAGGGGAGGGATACCATGGTAAATAGGTTACCTATTTACCATGGTATCTCTCCCCTGGGTGCGTTGTGTTTTGGTGAGCATTAATGCAGGAAAGCAGCGGGCGGGATGGCGAGCTTGTCCTGCTGCTCCAACACAAGTTACCTTAAGAGCCGGTACGATGCGGGCAATGGGTGAAGTTCGTCAGGAGTACTGCATAAAAAAACGAGTGTGTTGTGGTGGCAGTTGGTGATCAAAGAAATAAAACAAAATAAAATCAATAAATAATAATGTCATAGACTTAAAGTCATACCTTTGAAGTCATGATGCATTGCAAGTGTTATTAGGGAATGTTGTGCTGTGTTTTCAAGCGCTTCAATGTGCTGCTCTGCAAGGTTTGGAGACAGCGGGTGCGTTCACGGAGATCAAGAGCAGCCGGCGCAAAACACAAGGCACCCAGGGGAGAGATACCATTGTAAATAGGTTACATATTTACCTATTTTTGTTTCGGCGAACGGTTTTGGTGAGCAATAATGCAGGAAAGCAGCGGGCGGGATGGCGAGCTTGTCCTGCTGCTCCAACAGAAGCTACCTTAAGAGCCGGTACGATGCGGTCAATTGGTGAAGTTCGTCAGGAGTACTGCATAAAAAAACGAGTGTGTTGTCGTGGCAGTTGGTGATCAAAGAAATAAAACAAAATAAAATCAATAAATAATAATGTCATAGACTTAAAGTCATACCTTTGAAGTCATAATGCATTGCAAGTGTTATTAGGGAATGTTGTGCTGTGTTTTCAAGCGCTTCAATGTGACAGCGGGTGCGTTCACGGAGATCAAGAGCAGCCAGCCGCCGCAGGGGAGGGATACCATGGTAAATAGGTTACCTATTTACCATGGTATCTCTCCCCTGGATGCGTTGTGTTTTGGTGAGCATTAATGCAGGAAAGCAGCGGGCGGGATGGCGAGGTTGTCCTGCTGCTCCAACACAAGTTACCTTAAGAGCCGGTACGATGCGGGCAATGGGTGAAGTTCGTCAGGAGTACTGCATAAAAAAACGAGTGTGTTGTGGTGGCAGTTGGTGATCAAAGAAATAAAACAAAATAAAATCAATAAATAATAATGTCATAGACTTAAAGTCATACCTTTGAAGTCATAATGCATTGCAAGTGTTATTAGGGAATGTTGTGCTGTGTTTTCAAGCGCTTCAATGTGCTGCTCTGCAAGGTTTGGAGACAGCGGGTGCGTTCACGGAGATCAAGAGCAGCCGGCGCAAAACACAAGGCACCCAGTGGAGAGATACCATGGTAAATAGGTTACATATTTACCTATTTTTGTTTCGGCGAACGGTTTTGGTGAGCAATAATGCAGGAAAGCAGCGGGCGGGATGGCGAGCTTGTCCTGCTGCTCCAACAGAAGCTACCTTAAGAGCCGGTACGATGCGGTCAATTGGTGAAGTTCGTCAGGAGTACTGCATAAAAAAACGAGTGTGTTGTGGTGGCAGTTGGTGATCAAAGAAATAAAACAAAATAAAATCAATAAATAATAATGTCATAGACTTAAAGTCATACCTTTGAAGTCATAATGCATTGCAAGTGTTATTAGGGAATGTTGTGCTGTGTTTTCAAGCGCTTCAATGTGACAGCGGGTGCGTTCACGGAGATCAAGAGCAGCCGGAGATCAAGAGCAGCCGCCGCAGGGGAGGGATACCATGGTAAATAGGTTACCTATTTACCATGGTATCTCTCCCCTGGGTGCGTTGTGTTTTGGTGAGCATTAATGCAGGAAAGCAGCGGGCGGGATGGCGAGCTTGTCCTGCTGCTCCAACACAAGCTACCTTAAGAGCCGGTACGATGCGGTCAATTGGTGAAGTTCGTCAGGAGTACTGCATAAAAAAAACGAGTGTGTTGTCGTGGCAGTTGGTGATCAAAGAAATAAAACAATATAAAATCAATAAATAATAATGTCATAGACTTAAAGTCATACCTTTGAAGTCATAATGCATTGCAAGTGTTATTAGGGAATGTTGTGCTGTGTTTTCAAGCGCTTCAATGTGACAGCGGGTGCGTTCACGGAGATCAAGAGCAGCCGGAGATCAAGAGCAGCCGCCGCAGGGGAGGGATACCATGGTAAATAGGTTACCTATTTACCATGGTATCTCTCCCCTGGGTGCGTTGTGTTTTGGTGAGCATTAATGCAGGAAAGGAGCGGGCGGGATGGCGAGCTTGTCCTGCTGCTCCAACACAAGCTAGCTTAAGAGCCGGTACGATGCGGGCAATGGGTGAAGTTCGTCAGGAGTACTGCATATAAAAACGAGTGTGTTGTCGTGGCAGTTGGTGATCAAGGAAATAAAACAAAATAAAATCAATAAATAATAATGTCATTGACTTAAAGCCATACCTTTGAAGTCATTATGCATTGCAAGTGTTATTAGAGAATGTTGTGCTGTGTTTTCAAGCGCTTCAATGTGCTGCTCTGCAAGGTTTGGAGACAGCGGGTGCGTTCACGGAGATCAAGAGCAGCCGGCGCAAAACACAAGGCACCCAGGGGAGAGATACCATGGTAAATAGGTTACATATTTACCTATTTTTGTTTCGGCGAACGGTTTTGGTGAGCAATAATGCAGGAAAGCAGCGGGCGGGATGGCGAGCTTGTCCTGCTGCTCCAACAGAAGCTGCCTTAAGAGCCGGTACGATGCGGTCAATTGGTGAAGTTCGTCAGGAGTACTGCATAAAAAAACGAGTGTGTTGTCGTGGCAGTTGGTGATCAAAGAAATAAAACAAAATAAAATCAATAAATAATAATGTCATAGACTTAAAGTCATACCTTTGAAGTCATAATGCATTGCAAGTGTTATTAAGGAATGTTGTGCTGTGTTTTCAAGCGCTTCAATGTGACAGCGGGTGCGTTCACGGAGATCAAGAGCAGCCAGCCGCCGCAGGGGAGGGATACCATGGTAAATAGGTTACCTATTTACCATGGTATCTCTCCCCTGGGTGCGTTGTGTTTTGGTGAGCATTAATGCAGGAAAGCAGCGGGCGGGATGGCGAGCTTGTCCTGCTGCTCCAACACAAGTTACCTTAAGAGCCGGTACGATGCGGGCAATGGGTGAAGTTCGTCAGGAGTACTGCATAAAAAAACGAGTGTGTTGTGGTGGCAGTTTGTGATCAAAGAAATAAAACAAAATAAAATCAATAAATAATAATGTCATAGACTTAAAGTCATACCTTTGAAGTCATAATGCATTGCAAGTGTTATTAGGGAATGTTGTGCTGTGTTTTCAAGCGCTTCAATGTGCTGCTCTGCAAGGTTTGGAGACAGCGGGTGCGTTCACGGAGATCAAGAGCAGCCGGCGCAAAACACAAGGCACCCAGGGGAGAGATACCATGGTAAATAGGTTACATATTTACCTATTTTTGTTTCGGCGAACGGTTTTGGTGAGCAATAATGCAGGAAAGCAGCGGGCGGGATGGCGAGCTTGTCCTGCTGCTCCAACACAAGCTACCTTAAGAGCCGGTACGATGCGGTCAATTGGTGAAGTTCGTCAGGAGTACTGCATAAAAAAAACGAGTGTGTTGTCGTGGCAGTTGGTGATCAAAGAAATAAAACAAAATAAAATCAATAAATAATAATGTCATAGACTTAAAGTCATACCTTTGAAGTCATAATGCATTGCAAGTGTTATTAGGGAATGTTGTGCTGTGTTTTCAAGCGCTTCAATGTGACAGCGGGTGCGTTCACGGAGATCAAGAGCAGCCGGAGATCAAGAGCAGCCGCCGCAGGGGAGGGATACCATGGTAAATAGGTTACCTATTTACCATGGTATCTCTCCCCTGGGTGCGTTGTGTTTTGGTGAGCATTAATGCAGGAAAGCAGCGGGCGGGATGGCCAGCTTGTCCTGCTGCTCCAACACAAGTTACCTTAAGAGCCGGTACGATGCGGGCAATGGGTGAAGTTCGTCAGGAGTACTGCATAAAAAAACGAGTGTGTTGTGGTGGCAGTTGGTGATCAAAGAAATAAAACAAAATAAAATCAATAAATAATAATGTCATAGACTTAAAGTCATACCTTTGAAGTCATAATGCATTGCAAGTGTTATTAGGGAATGTTGTGCTGTGTTTTCAAGCGCTTCAATGTGCTGCTCTGCAAGGTTTGGAGACAGCGGGTGCGTTCACGGAGATCAAGAGCAGCCGGCGCAAAACACAAGGCACCCAGGGGAGAGATACCATGGTAAATAGGTTACATATTTACCTATTTTTGTTTCGGCGAACGGTTTTGGTGAGCAATAATGCAGGAAAGCAGCGGGCGGGATGGTGAGCTTGTCCTGCTGCTCCAACAGAAGCTACCTTAAGAGCCGGTACGATGCGGTCAATTGGTGAAGTTCGTCAGGAGTACTGCATACAAAAACGAGTGTGTTGTCGTGGCAGTTGGTGATCAAAGAAATAAAACAAAATAAAATCAATAAATAATAATGTCATAGACTTAAAGTCATACCTTTGAAGTCATAATGCATTGCAAATGTTATTAGGGAATGTTGTGCTGTGTTTTCAAGCGCTTCAATGTGACAGCGGGTGCGTTCACGGAGATAAAGAGCAGCCGGAGATCAAGAGCAGCCGCCGCAGGGGAGGGATACCATGGTAAATAGGTTACCTATTTACCATGGTATCTCTCCCCTGGGTGCGTTGTGTTTTGGTGAGCATTAATGCAGGAAAGCAGCGGGCGGGATGGCGAGCTTGTCCTGCTGCTCCAACAGAAGCTACCTTAAGAGCCGGTACGATGCGGTCAATTGGTGAAGTTCGTCAGGAGTACTGCATAAAAAAACGAGTGTGTTGTGGTGGCAGTTGGTGATCAAAGAAATAAAACAAAATAAAATCAATAAATAATAATGTCATAGACTTAAAGTCATACCTTTGAAGTCATAATGCATTGCAAGTGTTATTAGGGAATGTTGTGCTGTGTTTTCAAGCGCTTCAATGTGACAGCGGGTGCGTTCACGGAGATCAAGAGCAGCCGGAGATCAAGAGCAGCCGCCGCAGGGGAGGGATACCATGGTAAATAGGTTACCTATTTACCATGGTATCTTTCCCCTGGGTGCGTTGTGTTTTGGTGAGCATTAATGCAGGAAAGCAGCGGGCGGGATGGCGAGCTTGTCCTGCTGCTCCAACACAAGCTAGCTTAAGAGCCGGTACGATGCGGGCAATGGGTGAAGTTCGTCAGGAGTACTGCATAAAAAAACGAGTGTGTTGTGGTGGCAGTTGGTGATCAAAGAAATAAAACAAAATAAAATCAATAAATAATAATGTCATAGACTTAAAGTCATACCTTTGAAGTCATAATGCATTGCAAGTGTTATTAGGGAATGTTGTGCTGTGTTTTCAAGCGCTTCAATGTGACAGCGGGTGCGTTCACGGAGATCAAGAGCAGCCAGCCGCCGCAGGGGAGGGATACCATGGTAAATTGAAGTCATAATGCATTGCAAGTGTTATTAGAGAATGTTGTGCTGTGTTTTCAAGCGCTTCAATGTGCTGCTCTGCAAGGTTTGGAGACAGCGGGTGCGTTCACGGAGATCAAGAGCAGCCGGCGCAAAACACAAGGCACCCAGGGGAGAGATACCATGGTAAATAGGTTACATATTTACCTATTTTTGTTTCGGCGAACGGTTTTGGTGAGCAATAATGCAGGAAAGCAGCGGGCGGGATGGCGAGCTTGTCCTGCTGCTCCAACAGAAGCTACGTTAAGAGCCAGTACGATGCGGTCAATTGGTGAAGTTCGTCAGGAGTACTGCATAAAAAAACGAGTGTGTTGTGGTGGCAGTTGGTGATCAAAGAAATAAAACAAAATAAAATCAATAAATAATAATGTCATAGACTTAAAGTCATACCTTTGAAGTCATAATGCATTGCAAGTGTTATTAGGGAATGTTGTGCTGTGTTTTCAAGCGCTTCAATGTGACAGCGGGTGCGTTCACGGAGATCAAGAGCAGCCAGCCGCCGCAGGGGAGGGATACCATGGTAAATAGGTTACCTATTTACCATGGTATCTCTCCCCTGGGTGCGTTGTGTTTTGGTGAGCATTAATGCAGGAAAGCAGCGGGCGGGATGGCGAGCTTGTCCTGCTGCTCCAACACAAGTTACCTTAAGAGCCGGTACGATGCGGGCAATGGGTGAAGTTCGTCAGGAGTACTGCATAAAAAAACGAGTGTGTTGTGGTGGCAGTTGGTGATCAAAGAAATAAAACAAAATAAAATCAATAAATAATAATGTCATAGACTTAAAGTCATACCTTTGAAGTCATAATGCATTGCCAGTGTTATTAGGGAATGTTGTGCTGTGTTTTCAAGCGCTTCAATGTGCTGCTCTGCAAGGTTTGGAGACAGCGGGTGCGTTCACGGAGATCAAGAGCAGCCGGCGCAAAACAAAAGGCACCCAGGGGAGAGATACCATGGTAAAAAGGTTACATATTTACCTATTTTTGTTTCGGCGAACGGTTTTGGTGAGCAATAATGCAGGAAAGCAGCGGGCGGGATGGCGAGCTTGTCCTGCTGCTCCAACAGAAGCTACCTTAAGAGCCGGTACGATGCGGTCAATTGGTGAAGTTCGTCAGGAGTACTGCATAAAAAAACGAGTGTGTTGTCGTGGCAGTTGGTGATCAAAGAAATAAAACAAAATAAAATCAATAAATAATAATGTCATAGACTTAAAGTCATACCTTTGAAGTCATAATGCATTGCAAGTGTTATTAGGGAATGTTGTGCTGTGTTTTCAAGCGCTTCAATGTGACAGCGGGTGCGTTCACGGAGATCAAGAGCAGCCAGCCGCCGCAGGGGAGGGATACCATGGTAAATAGGTTACCTATTTACCATGGTATCTCTCCCCTGGGTGCGTTGTGTTTTGGTGAGCATTAATGCAGGAAAGCAGCGGGCGGGATGGCGAGCTTGTCCTGCTGCTCCAACACAAGTTACCTTAAGAGCCGGTACGATGCGGGCAATGGGTGAAGTTCGTAAGGAGTACTGCATAAAAAAACGAGTGTGTTGTGGTGGCAGTTGGTGATCAAAGAAATAAAACAAAATAAAATCAATAAATAATAATGTCATAGACTTAAAGTCATACCTTTGAAGTCATAATGCATTGCCAGTGTTATTAGGGAATGTTGTGCTGTGTTTTCAAGCGCTTCAATGTGCTGCTCTGCAAGGTTTGGAGACAGCGGGTGCGTTCACGGAGATCAAGAGCATCCGGCGCAAAACAAAAGGCACCCAGGGGAGAGATACCATGGTAAAAAGGTTACATATTTACCTATTTTTGTTTCGGCGAACGGTTTTGTTGAGCAATAATGCAGGAAAGCAGCGGGCGGGATGGCGAGCTTGTCCTGCTGCTCCAACAGAAGCTACCTTAAGAGCCGGTACGATGCGGTCAATTGGTGAAGTTCGTCAGGAGTACTGCATAAAAAAACGAGTGTGTTGTCGTGGCAGTTGGTGATCAAAGAAATAAAACAAAATAAAATCAATAAATAATAATGTCATAGACTTAAAGTCATACCTTTGAAGTCATAATGCATTGCAAGTGTTATTAGGGAATGTTGTGCTGTGTTTTCAAGCGCTTCAATGTGACAGCGGGTGCGTTCACGGAGATCAAGAGCAGCCAGCCGCCGCAGGGGAGGGATACCATGGTAAATAGGTTACCTATTTACCATGGTATCTCTCCCCTGGGTGCGTTGTGTTTTGGTGAGCATTAATGCAGGAAAGTAGCGGGCGGGATGGCGAGCTTGTCCTGCTGCTCCAACACAAGTTACCTTAAGAGCCGGTACGATGCGGGCAATGGGTGAAGTTCGTCAGGAGTACTGCATAAAAAAACGAGTGTGTTGTGGTGGCAGTTGGTGATCAAAGAAATAAAACAAAATAAAATCAATAAATAATAATGTCATAGACTTAAAGTCATACCTTTGAAGTCATAATGCATTGCAAGTGTTATTAGGGAATGTTGTGCTGTGTTTTCAAGCGCTTCAATATGCTGCTCTGCAAGGTTTGGAGACAGCGGGTGCGTTCACGGAGATCAAGAGCAGCCGGCGCAAAACACAAGGCACCCAGGGGAGAGATACCATGGTAAATAGGTTACATATTTACCTATTTTTGTTTCGGCGAACGGTTTTGGTGAGCAATAATGCAGGAAAGCAGCGGGCGGGATGGTGAGCTTGTCCTGCTGCTCCAACAGAAGCTACCTTAAGAGCCGGTACGATGCGGTCAATTGGTGAAGTTCGTCAGGAGTACTGCATACAAAAACGAGTGTGTTGTCGTGGCAGTTGGTGATCAAAGAAATAAAACAAAATAAAATCAATAAATAATAATGTCATAGACTTAAAGTCATACCTTTGAAGTCATAATGCATTGCAAATGTTATTAGGGAATGTTGTGCTGTGTTTTCAAGCGCTTCAATGTGACAGCGGGTGCGTTCACGGAGATAAAGAGCAGCCGGAGATCAAGAGCAGCCGCCGCAGGGGAGGGATACCATGGTAAATAGGTTACCTATTTACCATGGTATCTCTCCCCTGGGTGCGTTGTGTTTTGGTGAGCATTAATGCAGGAAAGCAGCGGGCGGGATGGCGAGCTTGTCCTGCTGCTCCAACAGAAGCTACCTTAAGAGCCGGTACGATGCGGTCAATTGGTGAAGTTCGTCAGGAGTACTGCATAAAAAAACGAGTGTGTTGTGGTGGCAGTTGGTGATCAAAGAAATAAAACAAAATAAAATCAATAAATAATAATGTCATAGACTTAAAGTCATACCTTTGAAGTCATAATGCATTGCAAGTGTTATTAGGGAATGTTGTGCTGTGTTTTCAAGCGCTTCAATGTGACAGCGGGTGCGTTCACGGAGATCAAGAGCAGCCGGAGATCAAGAGCAGCCGCCGCAGGGGAGGGATACCATGGTAAATAGGTTACCTATTTACCATGGTATCTCTCCCCTGGGTGCGTTGTGTTTTGGTGAGCATTAATGCAGGAAAGCAGCGGGCGGGATGGCGAGCTTGTCCTGCTGCTCCAACACAAGCTAGCTTAAGAGCCGGTACGATGCGGGCAATGGGTGAAGTTCGTCAGGAGTACTGCATAAAAAAACGAGTGTGTTGTGGTGGCAGTTGGTGATCAAAGAAATAAAACAAAATAAAATCAATAAATAATAATGTCATAGACTTAAAGTCATACCTTTGAAGTCATAATGCATTGCAAGTGTTATTAGGGAATGTTGTGCTGTGTTTTCAAGCGCTTCAATGTGACAGCGGGTGCGTTCACGGAGATCAAGAGCAGCCAGCCGCCGCAGGGGAGGGATACCATGGTAAATTGAAGTCATAATGCATTGCAAGTGTTATTAGAGAATGTTGTGCTGTGTTTTCAAGCGCTTCAATGTGCTGCTCTGCAAGGTTTGGAGACAGCGGGTGCGTTCACGGAGATCAAGAGCAGCCGGCGCAAAACACAAGGCACCCAGGGGAGAGATACCATGGTAAATAGGTTACATATTTACCTATTTTTGTTTCGGCGAACGGTTTTGGTGAGCAATAATGCAGGAAAGCAGCGGGCGGGATGGCGAGCTTGTCCTGCTGCTCCAACAGAAGCTACCTTAAGAGCCAGTACGATGCGGTCAATTGGTGAAGTTCGTCAGGAGTACTGCATAAAAAAACGAGTGTGTTGTGGTGGCAGTTGGTGATCAAAGAAATAAAACAAAATAAAATCAATAAATAATAATGTCATAGACTTAAAGTCATACCTTTGAAGTCATAATGCATTGCCAGTGTTATTAGGGAATGTTGTGCTGTGTTTTCAAGCGCTTCAATGTGACAGCGGGTGCGTTCACGGAGATCAAGAGCAGCCAGCCGCCGCAGGGGAGGGATACCATGGTAAATAGGTTACCTATTTACCATGGTATCTCTCCCCTGGGTGCGTTGTGTTTTGGTGAGCATTAATGCAGGAAAGCAGCGGGCGGGATGGCGAGCTTGTCCTGCTGCTCCAACACAAGTTACCTTAAGAGCCGGTACGATGCGGGCAATGGGTGAAGTTCGTCAGGAGTACTGCATAAAAAAACGAGTGTGTTGTGGTGGCAGTTGGTGATCAAAGAAATAAAACAAAATAAAATCAATAAATAATAATGTCATAGACTTAAAGTCATACCTTTGAAGTCATAATGCATTGCCAGTGTTATTAGGGAATGTTGTGCTGTGTTTTCAAGCGCTTCAATGTGCTGCTCTGCAAGGTTTGGAGACAGCGGGTGCGTTCACGGAGATCAAGAGCAGCCGGCGCAAAACAAAAGGCACCCAGGGGAGAGATACCATGGTAAAAAGGTTACATATTTACCTATTTTTGTTTCGGCGAACGGTTTTGGTGAGCAATAATGCAGGAAAGCAGCGGGCGGGATGGCGAGCTTGTCCTGCTGCTCCAACAGAAGCTACCTTAAGAGCCGGTACGATGCGGTCAATTGGTGAAGTTCGTCAGGAGTACTGCATAAAAAAACGAGTGTGTTGTCGTGGCAGTTGGTGATCAAAGAAATAAAACAAAATAAAATCAATAAATAATAATGTCATAGACTTAAAGTCATACCTTTGAAGTCATAATGCATTGCAAGTGTTATTAGGGAATGTTGTGCTGTGTTTTCAAGCGCTTCAATGTGACAGCGGGTGCGTTCACGGAGATCAAGAGCAGCCAGCCGCCGCAGGGGAGGGATACCATGGTAAATAGGTTACCTATTTACCATGGTATCTCTCCCCTGGGTGCGTTGTGTTTTGGTGAGCATTAATGCAGGAAAGCAGCGGGCGGGATGGCGAGCTTGTCCTGCTGCTCCAACACAAGTTACCTTAAGAGCCGGTACGATGCGGGCAATGGGTGAAGTTCGTAAGGAGTACTGCATAAAAAAACGAGTGTGTTGTGGTGGCAGTTGGTGATCAAAGAAATAAAACAAAATAAAATCAATAAATAATAATGTCATAGACTTAAAGTCATACCTTTGAAGTCATAATGCATTGCCAGTGTTATTAGGGAATGTTGTGCTGTGTTTTCAAGCGCTTCAATGTGCTGCTCTGCAAGGTTTGGAGACAGCGGGTGCGTTCACGGAGATCAAGAGCAGCCGGCGCAAAACAAAAGGCACCCAGGGGAGAGATACCATGGTAAAAAGGTTACATATTTACCTATTTTTGTTTCGGCGAACGGTTTTGTTGAGCAATAATGCAGGAAAGCAGCGGGCGGGATGGCGAGCTTGTCCTGCTGCTCCAACAGAAGCTACCTTAAGAGCCGGTACGATGCGGTCAATTGGTGAAGTTCGTCAGGAGTACTGCATAAAAAAACGAGTGTGTTGTCGTGGCAGTTGGTGATCAAAGAAATAAAACAAAATAAAATCAATAAATAATAATGTCATAGACTTAAAGTCATACCTTTGAAGTCATAATGCATTGCAAGTGTTATTAGGGAATGTTGTGCTGTGTTTTCAAGCGCTTCAATGTGACAGCGGGTGCGTTCACGGAGATCAAGAGCAGCCAGCCGCCGCAGGGGAGGGATACCATGGTAAATAGGTTACCTATTTACCATGGTATCTCTCCCCTGGGTGCGTTGTGTTTTGGTGAGCATTAATGCAGGAAAGTAGCGGGCGGGATGGCGAGCTTGTCCTGCTGCTCCAACACAAGTTACCTTAAGAGCCGGTACGATGCGGGCAATGGGTGAAGTTCGTCAGGAGTACTGCATAAAAAAACGAGTGTGTTGTGGTGGCAGTTGGTGATCAAAGAAATAAAACAAAATAAAATCAATAAATAATAATGTCATAGACTTAAAGTCATACCTTTGAAGTCATAATGCATTGCAAGTGTTATTAGGGAATGTTGTGCTGTGTTTTCAAGCGCTTCAATGTGCTGCTCTGCAAGGTTTGGAGACAGCGGGTGCGTTCACGGAGATCAAGAGCAGCCGGCGCAAAACACAAGGCACCCAGGGGAGAGATACCATGGTAAATAGGTTACATATTTACCTATTTTTGTTTCGGCGAACGGTTTTGGTGAGCAATAATGCAGGAAAGCAGCGGGCGGGATGGCGAGCTTGTCCTGCTGCTCCAACAGAAGCTACCTTAAGAGCCGGTACGATGCGGTCAATTGGTGAAGTTCGTCAGGAGTACTGCATAAAAAAACGAGTGTGTTGTCGTGGCAGTTGGTGATCAAAGAAATAAAACAAAATAAAATCAATAAATAATAATGTCATAGACTTAAAGTCATACCTTTGAAGTCATAATGCATTGCAAGTGTTATTAGGGAATGTTGTGCTGTGTTTTCAAGCGCTTCAATGTGACAGCGGGTGCGTTCACGGAGATCAAGAGCAGCCGGAGATCAAGAGCAGCCGCCGCAGGGGAGGGATACCATGGTAAATAGGTTACCTATTTACCATGGTATCTCTCCCCTGGGTGCGTTGTGTTTTGGTGAGCATTAATGCAGGAAAGCAGCGGGCGGGATGGCGAGCTTGTCCTGCTGCTCCAACACAAGCTACCTTAAGAGCCGGTACGATGCGTGCAATGGGTGAAGTTCGTCAGGAGTACTGCATAAAAAAACGAGTGTGTTGTCGTGGCAGTTGTGATCAAAGAAATAAAACAAAATAAAATCAATAAATAATAATGTCATAGACTTAAAGTCATACCTTTGAAGTCATAATGCATTGCAAGTGTTATTAGGGAATGTTGTGCTGTGTTTTCAAGCGCTTCAATGTGACAGCGGGTGCGTTCACGGAGATCAAGAGCAGCCAGCCGCCGCAGGGGAGGGATACCATGGTAAATAGGTTACCTATTTACCATGGTATCTCTCCCCTGGGTGCGTTGTGTTTTGGTGAGCATTAATGCAGGAAAGCAGCGGGCGGGATGGCGAGCTTGTCCTGCTGCTCCAACACAAGTTACCTTAAGAGCCGGTACGATGCGGGCAATGGGTGAAGTTCGTCAGGAGTACTGCATAAAAAAACGAGTGTGTTGTCGTGGCAGTTGGTGATCAAAGAAATAAAACAAAATAAAATCAATAAATAATAATGTCATAGACTTAAAGTCATACCTTTGAAGTCATAATGCATTGCAAGTGTTATTAGGGAATGTTGTGCTGTGTTTTCAAGCGCTTCAATGTGCTGCTCTGCAAGGTTTGGAGACAGCGGGTGCGTTCACGGAGATCAAGAGCAGCCGGCGCAAAACACAAGGCACCCAGGGGAGAGATACCATGGTAAATAGGTTACATATTTACCTATTTTTGTTTCGGCGAACGGTTTTGGTGAGCAATAATGCAGGAAAGCAGCGGGCAGGATGGCGAGATTGTCCTGCTGCTCCAACAGAAGCTACCTTAAGAGCCGGTACGATGCGGTCAATTGGTGAAGTTCGTCAGGAGTACTGCATAAAAAAACGAGTGTGTTGTGGTGGCAGTTGGTGATCAAAGAAATAAAACAAAATAAAATCAATAAATAATAATGTCATAGACTTAAAGTCATACCTTTGAAGTCATAATGCATTGCAAGTGTTATTAGGGAATGTTGTGCTGTGTTTTCAAGCGCTTCAATGTGACAGCGGGTGCGTTCACGGAGATCAAGAGCAGCCAGCCGCCGCAGGGGAGGGATACCATGGTAAATAGGTTACCTATTTACCATGGTATCTCTCCCCTGGGTGCGTTGTGTTTTGGTGAGCATTAATGCAGGAAAGCAGCGGGCGGGATGGCGAGCTTGTCCTGCTGCTCCAACACAAGTTACCTTAAGAGCCGGTACGATGCGGGCAATGGGTGAAGTTCGTCAGGAGTACTGCATAAAAAAACGAGTGTGTTGTGGTGGCAGTTTGTGATCAAAGAAATAAAACAAAATAAAATCAATAAATAATAATGTCATAGACTTAAAGTCATACCTTTGAAGTCATAATGCATTGCAAGTGTTATTAGGGAATGTTGTGCTGTGTTTTCAAGCGCTTCAATGTGCTGCTCTGCAAGGTTTGGAGACAGCGGGTGCGTTCACGGAGATCAAGAGCAGCCGGCGCAAAACACAAGGCACCCAGGGGAGAGATACCATGGTAAATAGGTTACATATTTACCTATTTTTGTTTTGGCGAACGGTTTTGGTGAGCAATAATGCAGGAAAGCAGCGGGCGGGATGGCGAGCTTGTCCTGCTGCTCCAACAGAAGCTACCTTAAGAGCCGGTACGATGCGGTCAATTGGTGAAGTTCGTCAGGAGTACTGCATAAAAATACGAGTGTGTTGTCGTGGCAGTTGGTGATCAAAGAAATAAAACAAAATAAAATCAATAAATAATAATGTCATAGACTTAAAGTCATACCTTTGAAGTCATAATGCATTGCAAGTGTTATTAGGGAATGTTGTGCTGTGTTTTCAAGCGCTTCAATGTGACAGCGGGTGCGTTCACGGAGATCAAGAGCAGCCAGCCGCCGCAGGGCAGGGATACCATGGTAAATAGGTTACCTATTTACCATGGTATCTCTCCCCTGGGTGCGTTGTGTTTTGGTGAGCATTAATGCAGGAAAGCAGCGGGCGGGATGGCGAGCTTGTCCTGCTGCTCCAACACAAGTTACCTTAAGAGCCGGTACGATGCGGGCAATGGGTGAAGTTCGTCAGGAGTACTGCATAAAAAAACGAGTGTGTTGTGGTGGCAGTTGGTGATCAAAGAAATAAAACAAAATAAAATCAATAAATAATAATGTCATAGGCTTAAAGTCATACCTTTGAAGTCATAATGCATTACAAGTGTTATTAGGGAATGTTGTGCTGTGTTTTCAAGCGCTTCAATGTGCTGCTCTGCAAGGTTTGGAGACAGCGGGTGCGTTCACGGAGATCAAGAGCAGCCGGCGCAAAACACAAGGCACCCAGGGGAGAGATACCATGGTAAATAGGTTACATATTTACCTATTTTTGTTTTGGCGAACGGTTTTGGTGAGCAATAATGCAGGAAAGCAGCGGGCGGGATGGCGAGCTTGTCCTGCTGCTCCAACAGAAGCTACCTTAAGAGCCGGTACGATGCGGTCAATTGGTGAAGTTCGTCAGGAGTACTGCATAAAAAAACGAGTGTGTTGTCGTGGCAGTTGGTGATCAAAGAAATAAAACAAAATAAAATCAATAAATAATAATGTCATAGACTTAAAGTCATACCTTTGAAGTCATAATGCATTGCAAGTGTTATTAGGGAATGTTGTGCTGTGTTTTCAAGCGCTTCAATGTGACAGCGGGTGCGTTCACGGAGATCAAGAGCAGCCAGCCGCCGCAGGGGAGGGATACCATGGTAAATAGGTTACCTATTTACCATGGTATCTCTCCCCTGGGTGCGTTGTGTTTTGGTGAGCATTAATGCAGGAAAGCAGCGGGCGGGATGGCGAGCTTGTCCTGCTGCTCCAACACAAGTTACCTTAAGAGCCGGTACGATGCGGGCAATGGGTGAAGTTCGTCAGGAGTACTGCATAAAAAAACGAGTGTGTTGGGGTGGCAGTTGGTGATCAAAGAAATAAAACAAAATAAAATCAATAAATAATAATGTCATAGACTTAAAGTCATACCTTTGAAGTCATAATGCATTGCAAGTGTTATTAGGGAATGTTGTGCTGTGTTTTCAAGCGCTTCAATGTGCTGCTCTGCAAGGTTTGGAGACAGCGGGTGCGTTCACGGAGATCAAGAGCAGCCGGCGCAAAACACAAGGCACCCAGGGGAGAGATACCATGGTAAATAGGTTACATATTTACCTATTTTTGTTTCGGCGAACGGTTTTGGTGAGCATTAATGCAGGAAAGCAGCGGGCGGGATGGCGAGCTTGTCCTGCTGCTCCAACACAAGTTACCTTAAGAGCCGGTACGATGCGGGCAATGGGTGAAGTTCGTCAGGAGTACTGCATAAAAAAACGAGTGTGTTGTGGTGGCAGTTGGTGATCAAAGAAATAAAACAAAATAAAATCAATAAATAATAATGTCATAGACTTAAAGTCATACCTTTGAAGTCATAATGCATTGCCAGTGTTATTAGGGAATGTTGTGCTGTGTTTTCAAGCGCTTCAATGTGCTGCTCTGCAAGGTTTGGAGACAGCGGGTGCGTTCACGGAGATCAAGAGCAGCCGGCGCAAAACACAAGGCACCCAGGGGAGAGATACCATGGTAAATAGGTTACATATTTACCTATTTTTGTTTCGGCGAACGGTTTTGGTGAGCAATAATGCAGGAAAGCAGCGGGCGGGATGGCGAGCTTGTCCTGCTGCTCCAACAGAAGCTACCTTAAGAGCCGGTACGATGCGGTCAATTGGTGAAGTTCGTCAGGAGTACTGCATAAAAAAACGAGTGTGTTGTCGTGGCAGTTGGTGATCAAAGAAATAAAACAAAATAAAATCAATAAATAATAATGTCATAGACTTAAAGTCATACCTTTGAAGTCATAATGCATTGCAAGTGTTATTAGGGAATGTTGTGCTGTGTTTTCAAGCGCTTCAATGTGACAGCGGGTGCGTTCACGGAGATCAAGAGCAGCCGGAGATCAAGAGCAGCCGCCGCAGGGGAGGGATACCATGGTAAATAGGTTACCTATTTACCATGGTATCTCTCCCCTGGGTGCGTTGTGTTTTGGTGAGCATTAATGCAGGAAAGCAGCGGGCGGGATGGCGAGCTTGTCCTGCTGCTCCAACACAAGCTACCTTAAGAGCCGGTACGATGCGTGCAATGGGTGAAGTTCGTCAGGAGTACTGCATAAAAAAACGAGTGTGTTGTCGTGGCATTTGTGATCAAAGAAATAAAACAAAATAAAATCAATAAATAATAATGTCATAGACTTAAAGTCATACCTTTGAAGTCATAATGCATTGCAAGTGTTATTAGGGAATGTTGTGCTGTGTTTTCAAGCGCTTCAATGTGACAGCGGGTGCGTTCACGGAGATCAAGAGCAGCCAGCCGCCGCAGGGGAGGGATACCATGGTAAATAGGTTACCTATTTACCATGGTATCTCTCCCCTGGGTGCGTTGTGTTTTGGTGAGCATTAATGCAGGAAAGCAGCGGGCGGGATGGCGAGCTTGTCCTGCTGCTCCAACACAAGCTAGCTTAAGAGTCGGTACGATGCAGGCAATGGGTGAAGTTCGTCAGGAGTACTGCATAAAAAAACGAGTGTGTTGTCGTGGCAGTTGGTGATCAAAGAAATAAAACAAAATAAAATCAATAAATAATAATGTCATAGACTTAAAGCCATACCTTTGAAGTTATTATGCATTGCAAGTGTTATTAGAGAATGTTGTGCTGTGTTTTCAAGCGCTTCAATGTGCTGCTCTGCAAGGTTTGGAGACAGCGGGTGCGTTCACGGAGATCAAGAGCAGCCGGCGCAAAACACAAGGCACCCAGGGGAGAGATACCATGGTAAATAGGTTACATATTTACCTATTTTTGTTTCGGCGAACGGTTTTGGTGAGCAATAATGCAGGAAAGCAGCGGGCGGGATGGCGAGCTTGTCCTGCTGCTCCAACAGAAGCTACCTTAAGAGCCGGTACGATGCGGTCAATTGGTGAAGTTCGTCAGGAGTACTGCATAAAAAAACGAGTGTGTTGTCGTGGCAGTTGGTGATCAAAGAAATAAAACAAAATAAAATCAATAAATAATAATGTCATAGACTTAAAGTCATACCTTTGAAGTCATAATGCATTGCAAGTGTTATTAGGGAATGTTGTGCTGTGTTTTCAAGCGCTTCAATGTGACAGCGGGTGCGTTCACGGAGATCAAGAGCAGCCAGCCGCCGCAGGGGAGGGATACCATGGTAAATAGGTTACCTATTTACCATGGTATCTCTCCCCTGGGTGCGTTGTGTTTTGGTGAGCATTAATGCAGGAAAGCAGCGGGCGGGATGGCGAGCTTGTCCTGCTGCTCCAACACAAGTTACCTTAAGAGCCGGTACGATGCGGGCAATGGGTGAAGTTCGTCAGGAGTACTGCATAAAAAAACGAGTGTGTTGTCGTGGCAGTTGGTGATCAAAGAAATAAAACAAAATAAAATCAATAAATAATAATGTCATAGACTTAAACTCATACCTTTGAAGTCATAATGCATTGCAAGTGTTATTAGGGAATGTTGTGCTGTGTTTTCAAGCGCTTCAATGTGCTGCTCTGCAAGGTTTGGAGACAGCGGGTGCGTTCACGGAGATCAAGAGCAGCCGGCGCAAAACACAAGGCACCCAGGGGAGAGATACCATGGTAAATAGGTTACATATTTACCTATTTTTGTTTCGGCGAACGGTTTTGGTGAGCAATAATGCAGGAAAGCAGCGGGCGGGATGGCGAGCTTGTCCTGCTGCTCCAACACAAGCTACCTTAAGAGCCGGTACGATGCGGTCAATTGGTGAAGTTCGTCAGGAGTACTGCATAAAAAAAACGAGTGTGTTGTGGTGGCAGTTGGTGATCAAAGAAATAAAACAAAATAAAATCAATAAATAATAATGTCATAGACTTAAAGTCATACCTTTGAAGTCATAATGCATTGCAAGTGTTATTAGGGAATGTTGTGCTGTGATTTCAAGCGCTTCAATGTACTGCTCTGCAAGGTTTGGAGACAGCGGGTGCGTTCACGGAGATGAAGAGCAGCCGGCGCAAAACACAAGGCACCCAGGGGAGAGATACCATGGTAAATAGGTTACATATTTACCTATTTTTGTTTCGGCGAACGGTTTTGGTGAGCAATAATGCAGGAAAGCAGCGGGCGGGATGGCGAGCTTGTCCTGCTGCTCCAACAGAAGCTACCTTAAGAGCCGGTACGATGTGGTCAATTGGTGAAGTTCGTCAGGAGTACTGCATAAAAAAACGAGTGTGTTGTCGTGGCAGTTGGTGATCAAAGAAATAAAACAAAATAAAATCAATAAATAATAATGTCATAGACTTAAAGTCATACCTTTGAAGTCATAATGCATTGCAAGTGTTATTAGGGAATGTTGTGCTGTGTTTTCAAGCGCTTCAATGTGACAGCGGGTGCGTTCACGGAGATCAAGAGCAGCCAGCCGCCGCAGGGGAGGGATACCATGGTAAATAGGTTACCTATTTACCATGGTATCTCTCCCCTGGGTGCGTTGTGTTTTGGTGAGCATTAATGCAGGAAAGCAGCGGGCGGGATGGCGAGCTTGTCCTGCTGCTCCAACACAAGCTACCTTAAGAGCCGGTCCGATGCGGTCAATTGGTGAAGTTCGTCAGGAGTACTGCATAAAAAAACGAGTGTGTTGTCGTGGCAGTTGGTGATCAAAGAAATAAAACAAAATAAAATCAATAAATAATAATGTCATAGACTTAAAGTCATACCTTTGAAGTCATAATGCATTGCCAGTGTTATTAGGGAATGTTGTGCTGTGTTTTCAAGCGCTTCAATGTGCTGCTCTGCAAGGTTTGGAGACAGCGGGTGCGTTCACGGAGATCAAGAGCAGCCGGCGCAAAACACAAGGCACCCAGGGGAGAGATACCATGGTAAATAGGTTACATATTTACCTATTTTTGTTTCGGCGAACGGTTTTGGTGAGCAATAATGCAGGAAAGCAGCGGGCGGGATGGCGAGCTTGTCCTGCTGCTCCAACACAAGCTACCTTAAGAGCCGGTACGATGCGGTCAATTGGTGAAGTTCGTCAGGAGTACTGCATAAAAAAACGAGTGTGTTGTCGTGGCAGTTGGTGATCAAAGAAATAAAACAAAATAAAATCAATAAATAATAATGTCATAGACTTAAAGTCATACCTTTGAAGTCATAATGCATTGCCAGTGTTATTAGGGAATGTTGTGCTGTGTTTTCAAGCGCTTCAATGTGCTGCTCTGCAAGGTTTGGAGACAGCGGGTGCGTTCACGGAGGTCAAGAGCAGCCGGCGCAAAACACAAGGCACCCAGGGGAGAGATACCATGGTAAATAGGTTACATATTTACCTATTTTTGTTTCGGCGAACGGTTTTGGTGAGCAATAATGCAGGAAAGCAGCGGGCGGGATGGCGAGCTTGTCCTGCTGCTCCAACAGAAGCTACCTTAAGAGCCGGTACGATGCGGTCAATTGGTGAAGTTCGTCAGGAGTACTGCATAAAAAAACGAGTGTGTTGTCGTGGCAGTTGGTGATCAAAGAAATAAAACAAAATAAAATCAATAAATAATAATGTCATAGACTTAAAGTCATACCTTTGAAGTCATAATGCATTGCAAGTGTTATTAGGGAATGTTGTGCTGTGTTTTCAAGCGCTTCAATGTGACAGCGGGTGCGTTCACGGAGATCAAGAGCAGCCAGCCGCCGCAGGGGAGGGATACCATGGTAAATAGGTTGCCTATTTACCATGGTATCTCTCCCCTGGGTGCGTTGTGTTTTGGTGAGCATTAATGCAGGAAAGCAGCGGGCGGGATGGCGAGCTTGTCCTGCTGCTCCAACACAAGTTACCTTAAGAGCCGGTACGATGCGGGCAATGGGTGAAGTTCGTCAGGAGTACTGCATAAAAAAACGAGTGTGTTGTCGTGGCAGTTGGTGATCAAAGAAATAAAACAAAATAAAATCAATAAATAATAATGTCATAGACTTAAAGTCATACCTTTGAAGTCATAATGCATTGCAAGTGTTATTAGGGAATGTTGTGCTGTGTTTTCAAGCGCTTCAATGTGCTGCTCTGCAAGGTTTGGAGACAGCGGGTGCGTTCACGGAGATCAAGAGCAGCCGGCGCAAAACACAATGCACCCAGGGGAGAGATACCATGGTAAATAGGTTACATATTTACCTATTTTTGTTTCGGCGAACGGTTTTGGTGAGCAATAATGCAGGAAAGCAGCGGGCGGGATGGCGAGCTTGTCCTGCTGCTCCAACAGAAGCTACCTTAAGAGCCGGTACGATGCGGTCAATTGGTGAAGTTCGTCAGGAGTACTGCATAAAAAAACGAGTGTGTTGTGGTGGCAGTTGGTGATCAAAGAAATAAAACAAAATAAAATCAATAAATAATAATGTCATAGACTTAAAGTCATACCTTTGAAGTCATAATGCATTGCAAGTGTTATTAGGGAATGTTGTGCTGTGTTTTCAAGCGCTTCAATGTGACAGCGGGTGCGTTCACGGAGATCAAGAGCAGCCGGAGATCAAGAGCAGCCGCCGCAGGGGAGGGATACCATGGTAAATAGGTTACCTATTTACCATGGTATCTCTCCCCTGGGTGCGTTGTGTTTTGGTGAGCATTAATGCAGGAAAGCAGCGGGCGGGATGGCGAGCTTGTCCTGCTGCTCCAACACAAGCTACCTTAAGAGCCGGTACGATGCGTGCAATGGGTGAAGTTCGTCAGGAGTACTGCATAAAAAAACGAGTGTGTTGTCGTGGCAGTTGTGATCAAAGAAATAAAACAAAATAAAATCAATAAAATAATAATGTCATAGACTTAAAGTCATACCTTTGAAGTCATAATGCATTGCAAGTGTTATTAGGGAATGTTGTGCTGTGTTTTCAAGCGCTTCAATGTGACAGCGGGTGCGTTCACGGAGATCAAGAGCAGCCAGCCGCCGCAGGGGAGGGATACCATGGTAAATAGGTTACCTATTTACCATGGTATCTCTCCCCTGGGTGCGTTGTGTTTTGGTGAGCATTAATGCAGGAAAGCAGCGGGCGGGATGGCGAGCTTGTCCTGCTGCTCCAACACAAGCTAGCTTAAGAGTCGGTACGATGCAGGCAATGGGTGAAGTTCGTCAGGAGTACTGCATAAAAAAACGAGTGTGTTGTCGTGGCAGTTGGTGATCAAAGAAATAAAACAAAATAAAATCAATAAATAATAATGTCATAGACTTAAAGCCATACCTTTGAAGTCATTATGCATTGCAAGTGTTATTAGAGAATGTTGTGCTGTGTTTTCAAGCGCTTCAATGTGCTGCTCTGCAAGGTTTGGAGACAGCGGGTGCGTTCACGGAGATCAAGAGCAGCCGGCGCAAAACACAAGGCACCCAGGGGAGAGATACCATGGTAAATAGGTTACATATTTACCTATTTTTGTTTCGGCGAACGGTTTTGGTGAGCAATAATGCAGGAAAGCAGCGGGCGGGATGGCGAGCTTGTCCTGCTGCTCCAACAGAAGCTACCTTAAGAGCCGGTACGATGCGGTCAATTGGTGAAGTTCGTCAGGAGTACTGCATAAAAAAACGAGTGTGTTGTGGTGGCAGTTGGTGATCAAAGAAATAAAACAAAATAAAATCAATAAATAATAATGTCATAGACTTAAAGTCATACCTTTGAAGTCATAATGCATTGCAAGTGTTATTAGGGAATGTTGTGCTGTGTTTTCAAGCGCTTCAATGTGACAGCGGGTGCGTTCAAGGAGATCAAGAGCAGCCAGCCGCCGCAGGGGAGGGATACCATGGTAAATAGGTTACCTATTTACCATGGTATCTCTCCCCTGGGTGCGTTGTGTTTTGGTGAGCATTAATGCAGGAAAGCAGCGGGCGGGATGGCGAGCTTGTCCTGCTGCTCCAACACAAGTTACCTTAAGAGCCGGTACGATGCGGGCAATGGGTGAAGTTCGTCAGGAGTACTGCATAAAAAAACGAGTGTGTTGTCGTGGCAGTTGGTGATCAAAGAAATAAAACAAAATAAAATCAATAAATAATAATGTCTTAGACTTAAAGTCATACCTTTGAAGTCATAATGCATTGCAAGTGTTATTAGGGAATGTTGTGCTGTGTTTTCAAGCGCTTCAATGTGCTGCTCTGCAAGGTTTGGAGACAGCGGGTGCGTTCACGGAGATCAAGAGCAGCCGGCGCAAAACACAATGCACCCAGGGGAGAGATACCATGGTAAATAGGTTACATATTTACCTATTTTTGTTTCGGCGAACGGTTTTGGTGAGCAATAATGCAGGAAAGCAGCGGGCGGGATGGCGAGCTTGTCCTGCTGCTCCAACAGAAGCTACCTTAAGAGCCGGTACGATGCGGTCAATTGGTGAAGTTCGTCAGGAGTACTGCATAAAAAAACGAGTGTGTTGTGGTGGCAGTTGGTGATCAAAGAAATAAAACAAAATAAAATCAATAAATAATAATGTCATAGACTTAAAGTCATACCTTTGAAGTCATAATGCATTGCAAGTGTTATTAGGGAATGTTGTGCTGTGTTTTCAAGCGCTTCAATGTGACAGCGGGTGCGTTCACGGAGATCAAGAGCAGCCGGAGATCAAGAGCAGCCGCCGCAGGGGAGGGATACCATGGTAAATAGGTTACCTATTTACCATGGTATCTCTCCCCTGGGTGCGTTGTGTTTTGGTGAGCATTAATGCAGGAAAGCAGCGGGCGGGATGGCGAGCTTGTCCTGCTGCTCCAACACAAGCTACCTTAAGAGCCGGTACGATGCGTGCAATGGGTGAAGTTCGTCAGGAGTACTGCATAAAAAAACGAGTGTGTTGTCGTGGCAGTTGTGATCAAAGAAATAAAACAAAATAAAATCAATAAATAATAATGTCATAGACTTAAAGTCATACCTTTGAAGTCATAATGCATTGCAAGTGTTATTAGGGAATGTTGTGCTGTGTTTTCAAGCGCTTCAATGTGACAGCGGGTGCGTTCACGGAGATCAAGAGCAGCCAGCCGCCGCAGGGGAGGGATACCATGGTAAATAGGTTACCTATTTACCATGGTATCTCTCCCCTGGGTGCGTTGTGTTTTGGTGAGCATTAATGCAGGAAAGCAGCGGGCGGGATGGCGAGCTTGTCCTGCTGCTCCAACACAAGCTAGCTTAAGAGTCGGTACGATGCAGGCAATGGGTGAAGTTCGTCAGGAGTACTGCATAAAAAAACGAGTGTGTTGTCGTGGCAGTTGGTGATCAAAGAAATAAAACAAAATAAAATCAATAAATAATAATGTCTTAGACTTAAAGTCATACCTTTGAAGTCATAATGCATTGCAAGTGTTATTAGGGAATGTTGTGCTGTGTTTTCAAGCGCTTCAATGTGCTGCTCTGCAAGGTTTGGAGACAGCGGGTGCGTTCACGGAGATCAAGAGCAGCCGGCGCAAAACACAATGCACCCAGGGGAGAGATACCATGGTAAATAGGTTACATATTTACCTATTTTTGTTTCGGCGAACGGTTTTGGTGAGCAATAATGCAGGAAAGCAGCGGGCGGGATGGCGAGCTTGTCCTGCTGCTCCAACAGAAGCTACCTTAAGAGCCGGTACGATGCGGTCAATTGGTGAAGTTCGTCAGGAGTACTGCATAAAAAAACGAGTGTGTTGTGGTGGCAGTTGGTGATCAAAGAAATAAAACAAAATAAAATCAATAAATAATAATGTCATAGACTTAAAGTCATACCTTTGAAGTCATAATGCATTGCAAGTGTTATTAGGGAATGTTGTGCTGTGTTTTCAAGCGCTTCAATGTGACAGCGGGTGCGTTCACGGAGATCAAGAGCAGCCGGAGATCAAGAGCAGCCGCCGCAGGGGAGGGATACCATGGTAAATAGGTTACCTATTTACCATGGTATCTCTCCCCTGGGTGCGTTGTGTTTTGGTGAGCATTAATGCAGGAAAGCAGCGGGCGGGATGGCGAGCTTGTCCTGCTGCTCCAACACAAGCTACCTTAAGAGCCGGTACGATGCGTGCAATGGGTGAAGTTCGTCAGGAGTACTGCATAAAAAAACGAGTGTGTTGTCGTGGCAGTTGTGATCAAAGAAATAAAACAAAATAAAATCAATAAATAATAATGTCATAGACTTAAAGTCATACCTTTGAAGTCATAATGCATTGCAAGTGTTATTAGGGAATGTTGTGCTGTGTTTTCAAGCGCTTCAATGTGACAGCGGGTGCGTTCACGGAGATCAAGAGCAGCCAGCCGCCGCAGGGGAGGGATACCATGGTAAATAGGTTACCTATTTACCATGGTATCTCTCCCCTGGGTGCGTTGTGTTTTGGTGAGCATTAATGCAGGAAAGCAGCGGGCGGGATGGCGAGCTTGTCCTGCTGCTCCAACACAAGCTAGCTTAAGAGTCGGTACGATGCAGGCAATGGGTGAAGTTCGTCAGGAGTACTGCATAAAAAAACGAGTGTGTTGTCGTGGCAGTTGGTGATCAAAGAAATAAAACAAAATAAAATCAATAAATAATAATGTCATAGACTTAAAGTCATACCTTTGAAGTCATTATGCATTGCAAGTGTTATTAGAGAATGTTGTGCTGTGTTTTCAAGCGCTTCAATGTGCTGCTCTGCAAGGTTTGGAGACAGCGGGTGCGTTCACGGAGATCAAGAGCAGCCGGCGCAAAACACAAGGCACCCAGGGGAGAGATACCATGGTAAATAGGTTACATATTTACCTATTTTTGTTTCGGCGAACGGTTTTGGTGAGCAATAATGCAGGAAAGCAGCGGGCGGGATGGCGAGCTTGTCCTGCTGCTCCAACAGAAGCTACCTTAAGAGCCGGTACGATGCGGTCAATTGGTGAAGTTCGTCAGGAGTACTGCATAAAAAAACGAGTGTGTTGTGGTGGCAGTTGGTGATCAAAGAAATAAAACAAAATAAAATCAATAAATAATAATGTCATAGACTTAAAGTCATACCTTTGAAGTCATAATGCATTGCAAGTGTTATTAGGGAATGTTGTGCTGTGTTTTCAAGCGCTTCAATGTGACAGCGGGTGCGTTCAAGGAGATCAAGAGCAGCCAGCCGCCGCAGGGGAGGGATACCATGGTAAATAGGTTACCTATTTACCATGGTATCTCTCCACTGGGTGCATTGTGTTTTGGTGAGCATTAATGCAGGAAAGCAGCGGGCGGGATGGCGAGCTTGTCCTGCTGCTCCAACACAAGTTACCTTAAGAGCCGGTACGATGCGGGCAATGGGTGAAGTTCGTAAGGAGTACTGCATAAAAAAACGAGTGTGTTGTCGTGGCAGTTGGTGATCAAAGAAATAAAACAAAATAAAATCAATAAATAATAATGTCATAGACTTAAAGTCATACCTTTGAAGTCATAATGCATTGCAAGTGTTATTAGGGAATGTTGTGCTGTGTTTTCAAGCGCTTCAATGTGCTGCTCTGCAAGGTTTGGAGACAGCGGGTGCGTTCACGGAGATCAAGAGCAGCCGGCGCAAAACACAAGGCACCCAGGGGAGAGATACCATGGTAAATAGGTTACATATTTACCTATTTTTGTTTCGGCGAACGGTTTTGGTGAGCAATAATGCAGGAAAGCAGCGGGCGGGATGGCGAGCTTGTCCTGCTGCTCCAACAGAAGCTACCTTAAGAGCCGGTACGATGCGGTCAATTGGTGAAGTTCGTCAGGAGTACTGCATAAAAAAACGAGTGTGTTGTCGTGGCAGTTGGTGATCAAAGAAATAAAACAAAATAAAATCAATAAATAATAATGTCATAGACTTAAAGTCATACCTTTGAAGTCATAATGCATTGCAAGTGTTATTAGGGAATGTTGTGCTGTGTTTTCAAGCGCTTCAATGTGACAGCGGGTGCGTTCACGGAGATCAAGAGCAGCCAGCCGCCGCAGGGGAGGGATACCATGGTAAATAGGTTACCTATTTACCATGGTATCTCTCCCCTGGGTGCGTTGTGTTTTGGTGAGCATTAATGCAGGAAAGCAGCGGGCGGGATGGCGAGCTTGTCCTGCTGCTCCAACACAAGTTACCTTAAGAGCCGGTACGATGCGGGCAATGGGTGAAGTTCGTCAGGAGTACTGCATAAAAAAACGAGTGTGTTGTGGTGGCAGTTGGTGATCAAAGAAATAAAACAAAATAAAATCAATAAATAATAATGTCATAGACTTAAAGTCATACCTTTGAAGTCATAATGCATTGCCAGTGTTATTAGGGAATGTTGTGCTGTGTTTTCAAGCGCTTCAATGTGCTGCTCTGCAAGGTTTGGAGACAGCGGGTGCGTTCACGGAGGTCAAGAGCAGCCGGCGCAAAACACAAGGCACCCAGGGGAGAGATACCATGGTAAATAGGTTACATATTTACCTATTTTTGTTTCGGCGAACGGTTTTGGTGAGCAATAATGCAGGAAAGCAGCGGGCGGGATGGCGAGCTTGTCCTGCTGCTCCAACAGAAGCTACCTTAAGAGCCGGTACGATGCGGTCAATTGGTGAAGTTCGTCAGGAGTACTGCATAAAAAAACGAGTGTGTTGTCGTGGCAGTTGGTGATAAAAGAAATAAAACAAAATAAAATCAATAAATAATAATGTCATAGACTTAAAGTCATACCTTTGAAGTCATAATGCATTGCAAGTGTTATTAGGGAATGTTGTGCTGTGTTTTCAAGCGCTTCAATGTGACAGCGGGTGCGTTCACGGAGATCAAGAGCAGCCAGCCGCCGCAGGGGAGGGATACCATGGTAAATAGGTTACCTATTTACCATGGTATCTCTCCACTGGGTGCGTTGTGTTTTGGTGAGCATTAATGCAGGAAAGCAGCGGGCGGGATGGCGAGCTTGTCCTGCTGCTCCAACACAAGTTACCTTAAGAGCCGGTACGATGCGGGCAATGGGTGAAGTTCGTCAGGAGTACTGCATAAAAAAACGAGTGTGTTGTCGTGGCAGTTGGTGATCAAAGAAATAAAACAAAATAAAATAAATAAATAATAATGTCATAGACTTAAAGTCATACCTTTGAAGTCATAATGCATTGCAAGTGTTATTAGGGAATGTTGTGCTGTGTTTTCAAGCGCTTCAATGTGCTGCTCTGCAAGGTTTGGAGACAGCGGGTGCGTTCACGGAGATCAAGAGCAGCCGGCGCAAAACACAAGGCACCCAGGGGAGAGATACCATGGTAAATAGGTTACATATTTACCTATTTTTGTTTCGGCGAACGGTTTTGGTGAGCAATAATGCAGGAAAGCAGCGGGCGGGATGGCGAGCTTGTCCTGCTGCTCCAACACAAGCTACCTTAAGAGCCGGTACGATGCGGTCAATTGGTGAAGTTCGTCAGGAGTACTGCATAAAAAAACGAGTGTGTTGTGGTGGCAGTTGGTGATCAAAGAAATAAAACAAAATAAAATCAATAAATAATAATGTCATAGACTTAAAGTCATACCTTTGAAGTCATAATGCATTGCAAGTGTTATTAGGGAATGTTGTGCTGTGTTTTCAAGCGCTTCAATGTGACAGCGGGTGCGTTCACGGAGATCAAGAGCAGCCGGAGATCAAGAGCAGCCGCCGCAGGGGAGGGATACCATGGTAAATAGGTTACCTATTTACCATGGTATCTCTCCCCTGGGTGCGTTGTGTTTTGGTGAGCATTAATGCAGGAAAGCAGCGGGCGGGATGGCGAGCTTGTCCTGCTGCTCCAACACAAGCTACCTTAAGAGCCGGTACGATGCGTGCAATGGGTGAAGTTCGTCAGGAGTACTGCATAAAAAAACGAGTGTGTTGTCGTGGCAGTTGTGATCAAAGAAATAAAACAAAATAAAATCAATAAATAATAATGTCATAGACTTAAAGTCATACCTTTGAAGTCATAATGCATTGCAAGTGTTATTAGGGAATGTTGTGCTGTGTTTTCAAGCGCTTCAATGTGACAGCGGGTGCGTTCACGGAGATCAAGAGCAGCCAGCCGCCGCAGGGGAGGGATACCATGGTAAATAGGTTACCTATTTACCATGGTATCTCTCCCCTGGGTGCGTTGTGTTTTGGTGAGCATTAATGCAGGAAAGCAGCGGGCGGGATGGCGAGCTTGTCCTGCTGCTCCAACACAAGCTAGCTTAAGAGTCGGTACGATGCAGGCAATGGGTGAAGTTCGTCAGGAGTACTGCATAAAAAAACGAGTGTGTTGTCGTGGCAGTTGGTGATCAAAGAAATAAAACAAAATAAAATCAATAAATAATAATGTCATAGACTTAAAGCCATACCTTTGAAGTCATTATGCATTGCAAGTGTTATTAGAGAATGTTGTGCTGTGTTTTCAAGCGCTTCAATGTGCTGCTCTGCAAGGTTTGGAGACAGCGGGTGCGTTCACGGAGATCAAGAGCAGCCGGCGCAAAACACAAGGCACCCAGGGGAGAGATACCATGGTAAATAGGTTACATATTTACCTATTTTTGTTTCGGCGAACGGTTTTGGTGAGCAATAATGCAGGAAAGCAGCGGGCGGGATGGCGAGCTTGTCCTGCTGCTCCAACAGAAGCTACCTTAAGAGCCGGTACGATGCGGTCAATTGGTGAAGTTCGTCAGGAGTACTGCATAAAAAAACGAGTGTGTTGTGGTGGCAGTTGGTGATCAAAGAAATAAAACAAAATAAAATCAATAAATAATAATGTCATAGACTTAAAGTCATACCTTTGAAGTCATAATGCATTGCAAGTGTTATTAGGGAATGTTGTGCTGTGTTTTCAAGCGCTTCAATGTGACAGCGGGTGCGTTCACGGAGATCAAGAGCAGCCAGCCGCCGCAGGGGAGGGATACCATGGTAAATAGGTTACCTATTTACCATGGTATCTCTCCCCTGGGTGCGTTGTGTTTTGGTGAGCATTAATGCAGGAAAGCAGCGGGCGGGATGGTGAGCTTGTCCTGCTGATCCAACACAAGTTACCTTAAGAGCCGGTACGATGCGGGCAATGGGTGAAGTTCGTCAGGAGTACTGCATAAAAAAACGAGTGTGTTGTGGTGGCAGTTGGTGATCAAAGAAATAAAACAAAATAAAATCAATAAATAATAATGTCATAGACTTAAAGTCATACCTTTGAAGTCATAATGCATTGCCAGTGTTATTAGGGAATGTTGTGCTGTGTTTTCAAGCGCTTCAATGTGCTGCTCTGCAAGGTTTGGAGACAGCGGGTGCGTTCACGGAGATCAAGAGCAGCCGGCGCAAAACACAAGGCACCCAGGGGAGAGATACCATGGTAAATAGGTTACATATTTACCTATTTTTGTTTCGGCGAACGGTTTTGGTGAGCAATAATGCAGGAAAGCAGCGGGCGGGATGGCGAGCTTGTCCTGCTGCTCCAACACAAGCTACCTTAAGAGCCGGTACGATGCGGTCAATTGGTGAAGTTCGTCAGGAGTACTGCATAAAAAAACGAGTGTGTTGTCGTGGCAGTTGGTGATCAAAGAAATAAAACAAAATAAAATCAATAAATAATAATGTCATAGACTTAAAGTCATACCTTTGAAGTCATAATGCATTGCAAGTGTTATTAGGGAATGTTGTGCTGTGTTTTCAAGCGCTTCAATGTGACAGCGGGTGCGTTCACGGAGATCAAGAGCAGCCGGAGATCAAGAGCAGCCGCCGCAGGGGAGGGATACCATGGTAAATAGGTTACCTATTTACCATGGTATCTCTCCCCTGGGTGCGTTGTGTTTTGGTGAGCATTAATGCAGGAAAGCAGCGGGCGGGATGGCGAGCTTGTCCTGCTGCTCCAACACAAGCTACCTTAAGAGCCGGTACGATGCGTGCAATGGGTGAAGTTCGTCAGGAGTACTGCATAAAAAAACGAGTGTGTTGTCGTGGCAGTTGTGATCAAAGAAATAAAAAAAAATAAAATCAATAAATAATAATGTCATAGACTTAAAGTCATACATTTGAAGTCATAATGCATTGCAAGTGTTATTAGGGAATGTTGTGCTGTGTTTTCAAGCGCTTCAATGTGACAGCGGGTGCGTTCACGGAGATCAAGAGCAGCCAGCCGCCGCAGGGGAGGGATACCATGGTAAATAGGTTACCTATTTACCATGGTATCTCTCCCCTGGGTGCGTTGTGTTTTGGTGAGCATTAATGCAGGAAAGCAGCGGGCGGGATGGCGAGCTTGTCCTGCTGCTCCAACACAAGCTAGCTTAATAGTCGGTACGATGCAGGCAATGGGTGAAGTTCGTCAGGAGTACTGCATAAAAAAACGAGTGTGTTGTCGTGGCAGTTGGTGATCAAAGTAATAAAACAAAATAAAATCAATAAATAATAATGTCATAGACTTAAAGCCATACCTTTGAAGTCATTATGCATTGCAAGTGTTATTAGAGAATGTTGTGCTGTGTTTTCAAGCGCTTCAATGTGCAACTCTGCAAGGTTTGGAGACAGCGGGTGCGTTCACGGAGATGAAGAGCAGCCGGCGCAAAACACAAGGCACCCAGGGGAGAGATACCATGGTAAATAGGTTACCTATTTACCTATTTTTGTTTCGGCGAACGGTTTTGGTGAGCATTAATGCAGGAAAGCAGCGGGCGGGATGGCGAGCTTGTCCTGCTGCTCCAACACAAGCTAGCTTAAGAGCCGGTACGATGCGTGCAATGGGTGAAGTTCGTCAGGAGTACTGCATAAAAAAACGAGTGTGTTGTCGTGGCAGTTGTGATCAAAGAAATAAAACAAAATAAAATCAATAAATAATAATGTCATAGACTTAAAGTCATACATTTGAAGTCATAATGCATTGCAAGTGTTATTAGGGAATGTTGTGCTGTGTTTTCAAGCGCTTCAATGTGACAGCGGGTGCGTTCACGGAGATCAAGAGCAGCCAGCCGCCGCAGGGGAGGGATACCATGGTAAATAGGTTACCTATTTACCATGGTATCTCTCCCCTGGGTGCGTTGTGTTTTGGTGAGCATTAATGCAGGAAAGCAGCGGGCGGGATGGCGAGCTTGTCCTGCTGCTCCAACACAAGCTAGCTTAAGAGTCGGTACGATGCAGGCAATGGGTGAAGTTCGTCAGGAGTACTGCATAAAAAAACGAGTGTGTTGTCGTGGCAGTTGGTGATCAAAGTAATAAAACAAAATAAAATCAATAAATAATAATGTCATAGACTTAAAGTCATACCTTTGAAGTCATAATGCATTGCAAGTGTTATTAGGGAATGTTGTGCTGTGTTTTCAAGCGCTTCAATGTGCTGCTCTGCAAGGTTTGGAGACAGCGGGTGCGTTCACGGAGATCAAGAGCAGCCGGCGCAAAACACAAGGCACCCAGGGGAGAGATACCATGGTAAATAGGTTACATATTTACCTATTTTTGTTTCGGCGAACGGTTTTGGTGAGCAATAATGCAGGAAAGCAGCGGGCGGGATGGCGAGCTTGTCCTGCTGCTCCAACACAAGCTACCTTAAGAGCCGGTACGATGCGGTCAATTGGTGAAGTTCGTCAGGAGTACTGCATAAAAAAACGAGTGTGTTGTCGTGGCAGTTGGTGATCAAAGAAATAAAACAAAATAAAATCAATAAATAATAATGTCATAGACTTAAAGTCATACCTTTGAAGTCATAATGCATTGCAAGTGTTATTAGGGAATGTTGTGCTGTGTTTTCAAGCGCTTCAATGTGACAGCGGGTGCGTTCACGGAGATCAAGAGCAGCCAGCCGCCGCAGGGGAGGGATACCATGGTAAATAGGTTACCTATTTACCATGGTATCTCTCCCCTGGGTGCGTTGTGTTTTGGTGAGCATTAATGCAGGAAAGCAGCGGGCGGGATGGCGAGCTTGTCCTGCTGCTCCAACACAAGTTACCTTAAGAGCCGGTACGATGCGGGCAATTGGTGAAGTTCGTCAGGAGTACTGCATAAAAAAACGAGTGTGTTGTGGTGGCAGTTGGTGATCAAAGAAATAAAACAAAATAAAATCAATAAATAATAATGTCATAGACTTAAAGTCATACCTTTGAAGTCATAATGCATTGCCAGTGTTATTAGGGAATGTTGTGCTGTGTTTTCAAGCGCTTCAATGTGCTGCTCTGCAAGGTTTGGAGACAGCGGGTGCGTTCACGGAGATCAAGAGCAGCCGGCGCAAAACACAAGGCACCCAGGGGAGAGATACCATGGTAAATAGGTTACATATTTACCTATTTTTGTTTCGGCGAACGGTTTTGGTGAGCAATAATGCAGGAAAGCAGCGGGCGGGATGGCGAGCTTGTCCTGCTGCTCCAACACAAGCTACCTTAAGAGCCGGTACGATGCGGTCAATTGGTGAAGTTCGTCAGGAGTACTGCATAAAAAAACGAGTGTGTTGTCGTGGCAGTTGGTGATCAAAGAAATAAAACAAAATAAAATCAATAAATAATAATGTCATAGACTTAAAGTCATACCTTTGAAGTCATAATGCATTGCAAGTGTTATTAGGGAATGTTGTGCTGTGTTTTCAAGCGCTTCAATGTGACAGCGGGTGCGTTCACGGAGATCAAGAGCAGCCAGCCGCCGCAGGGGAGGGATACCATGGTAAATAGGTTACCTATTTACCATGGTATCTCTCCCCTGGGTGCGTTGTGTTTTGGTGAGCATTAATGCAGGAAAGCAGCGGGCGGGATGGTGAGCTTGTCCTGCTGCTCCAACACAAGTTACCTTAAGAGCCGGTACGATGCGGGCAATGGGTGAAGTTCGTCAGGAGTACTGCATAAAAAAACGAGTGTGTTGTGGTGGCAGTTGGTGATCAAAGAAATAAAACAAAATAAAATCAATAAATAATAATGTCATAGACTTAAAGTCATACCTTTGAAGTCATAATGCATTGCCAGTGTTATTAGGGAATGTTGTGCTGTGTTTTCAAGCGCTTCAATGTGCTGCTCTGCAAGGTTTGGAGACAGCGGGTGCGTTCACGGAGATCAAGAGCAGCCGGCGCAAAACACAAGGCACCCAGGGGAGAGATACCATGTTAAATAGGTTACATATTTACCTATTTTTGTTTCGGCGAACGGTTTTGGTGAGCAATAATGCAGGAAAGCAGCGGGCGGGATGGCGAGCTTGTCCTGCTGCTCCAACAGAAGCTACCTTAAGAGCCGGTACGATGCGGTCAATTGGTGAAGTTCGTCAGGAGTACTGCATAAAAAAACGAGTGTGTTGTCGTGGCAGTTGGTGATCAAAGAAATAAAACAAAATAAAATCAATAAATAATAATGTCATAGACTTAAAGTCATACCTTTGAAGTCATAATGCATTGCAAGTGTTATTAGGGAATGTTGTGCTGTGTTTTCAAGCGCTTCAATGTGACAGCGGGTGCGTTCACGGAGATCAAGAGCAGCCAGCCGCCGCAGGGGAGGGATACCATGGTAAATAGGTTACCTATTTACCATGGTATCTCTCCCCTGGGTGCGTTGTGTTTTGGTGAGCATTAATGCAGGAAAGCAGCGGGCGGGATGGCGAGCTTGTCCTGCTGCTCCAACACAAGTTACCTTAAGAGCCGGTACGATGCGGGCAATGGGTGAAGTTCGTCAGGAGTACTGCATAAAAAAACGAGTGTGTTGTCGTGGCAGTTGGTGATCAAAGAAATAAAACAAAATAAAATCAATAAATAATAATGTCATAGACTTAAAGTCATACCTTTGAAGTCATAATGCATTGCAAGTGTTATTAGGGAATGTTGTGCTGTGTTTTCAAGCGCTTCAATGTACTGCTCTGCAAGGTTTGGAGACAGCGGGTGCGTTCACGGAGATGAAGAGCAGCCGGCGCAAAACACAAGGCACCCAGGGGAGAGATACCATGGTAAATAGGTTACATATTTACCTATTTTTGTTTCGGCGAACGGTTTTGGTGAGCAATAATGCAGGAAAGCAGCGGGCGGGATGGCGAGCTTGTCCTGCTGCTCCAACAGAAGCTACCTTAAGAGCCGGTACGATGCGGTCAATTGGTGAAGTTCGTCAGGAGTACTGCATAAAAAAACGAGTGTGTTGTGGTGGCAGTTGGTGATCAAAGAAATAAAACAAAATAAAATCAATAAATAATAATGTCATAGACTTAAAGTCATACCTTTGAAGTCATAATGCATTGCAAGTGTTATTAGGGAATGTTGTGCTGTGTTTTCAAGCGCTTCAATGTGACAGCGGGTGCGTTCACGGAGATCAAGAGCAGCTGGAGATCAAGAGCAGCCGCCGCAGGGGAGGGATATCATGGTAAATAGGTTACCTATTTACCATGGTATCTCTCCCCTGGGTGCGTTGTGTTTTGGTGAGCATTAATGCAGGAAAGCAGCGGGCGGGATGGCGAGCTTGTCCTGCTGCTCCAACACAAGCTACCTTAAGAGCCGGTACGATGCGTGCAATGGGTGAAGTTCGTCAGGGGTACTGCATAAAAAAACGAGTGTGTTGTCGTGGCAGTTGTGATCAAAGAAATAAAACAAAATAAAATCAATAAATAATAATGTCATAGACTTAAAGTCATACCTTTGAAGTCATAATGCATTGCAAGTGTTATTAGGGAATGTTGTGCTGTGTTTTCAAGCGCTTCAATGTGCTGCTCTGCAAGGTTTGGAGACAGCGGGTGCGTTCACGGAGATCAAGAGCAGCCGGCGCAAAACACAAGGCACCCAGGGGAGAGATACCATGGTAAATAGGTTACATATTTACCTATTTTTGTTTCGGCGAACGGTTTTGGTGAGCAATAATGCAGGAAAGCAGCGGGCGGGATGGCGAGCTTGTCCTGCTGCTCCAACACAAGCTACCTTAAGAGCCGGTACGATGCGGTCAATTGGTGAAGTTCGTCAGGAGTACTGCATAAAAAAACGAGTGTGTTGTCGTGGCAGTTGGTGATCAAAGAAATAAAACAAAATAAAATCAATAAATAATAATTTCATAGACTTAAAGTCATACCTTTGAAGTCATAATGCATTGCAAGTGTTATTAGGGAATGTTGTGCTGTGTTTTCAAGCGCTTCAATGTGACAGCGGGTGCGTTCACGGAGATCAAGAGCAGCCAGCCGCCGCAGGGGAGGGATACCATGGTAAATAGGTTACCTATTTACCATGGTATCTCTCCCCTGGGTGCGTTGTGTTTTGGTGAGCATTAATGCAGGAAAGCAGCGGGCGGGATGGCGAGCTTGTCCTGCTGCTCCAACACAAGTTACCTTAAGAGCCGGTACGATGCGGGCAATGGGTGAAGTTCGTAAGGAGTACTGCATAAAAAAACGAGTGTGTTGTGGTGGCAGTTGGTGATCAAAGAAATAAAACAAAATAAAATCAATAAATAATAATGTCATAGACTTAAAGTCATACCTTTGAAGTCATAATGCATTGCAAGTGTTATTAGGGAATGTTGTGCTGTGTTTTCAAGCGCTTCAATGTGACAGCGGGTGCGTTCACGGAGATCAAGAGCAGCCGGAGATCAAGAGCAGCCGCCGCAGGGGAGGGATACCATGGTAAATAGGTTACCTATTTACCATGGTATCTCTCCCCTGGGTGCGTTGTGTTTTGGTGAGCATTAATGCAGGAAAGCAGCGGGCGGGATGGCGAGCTTGTCCTGCTGCTCGAACACAAGCTAGCTTAAGAGCCGGTACGATGCGGGCAATGGGTGAAGTTCGTCAGGAGTACTGCATATAAAAACGAGTGTGTTGTCGTGGCAGTTGGTGATCAAAGAAATAAAACAAAATAAAATCAATAAATAATAATGTCATAGACTTAAAGCCATACCTTTGAAGTCATTATGCATTGCAAGTGTTATTAGAGAATGTTGTGCTGTGTTTTCAAGCGCTTCAATGTGCTGCTCAGCAAGGTTTGGAGACAGCGGGTGCGTTCACGGAGATCAAGAGCAGCCGGCGCAAAACACAAGGCACCCAGGGGAGAGATACCATGGTAAATAGGTTACATATTTACCTATTTTTGTTTCGGCGAACGGTTTTGGTGAGCAATAATGCAGGAAAGCAGCGGGCGGGATGGCGAGCTTGTCCTGCTGCTCCAACACAAGCTACCTTAAGAGCCGGTACGATGCGGTCAATTGGTGAAGTTCGTCAGGAGTACTGCATAAAAAAACGAGTGTGTTGTCGTGGCAGTTGGTGATCAAAGAAATAAAACAAAATAAAATCAATAAATAATAATGTCATAGACTTAAAGTCATACCTTTGAAGTCATAATGCATTGCAAGTGTTATTAGGGAATGTTGTGCTGTGTTTTCAAGCGCTTCAATGTGACAGCGGGTGCGTTCACGGAGATCAAGAGCAGCCAGCCGCCGCAGGGGAGGGATACCATGGTAAATAGGTTACCTATTTACCATGGTATCTCTCCCCTGGGTGCGTTGTGTTTTGGTGAGCATTAATGCAGGAAAGCAGCGGGCGGGATGGCGAGCTTGTCCTGCTGCTCCAACACAAGTTACCTTAATAGCCGGTACGATGCGGGCAATGGGTGAAGTTCGTCAGGAGTACTGCATAAAAAAACGAGTGTGTTGTCGTGGCAGTTGGTGATCAAAGAAATAAAACAAAATAAAATCAATAAATAATAATGTCATAGACTTAAACTCATACCTTTGAAGTCATAATGCATTGCAAGTGTTATTAGGGAATGTTGTGCTGTGTTTTCAAGCGCTTCAATGTGCTGCTCTGCAAGGTTTGGAGACAGCGGGTGCGTTCACGGAGATCAAGAGCAGCCGGCGCAAAACACAAGGCACCCAGGGGAGAGATACCATGGTAAATAGGTTACATATTTACCTATTTTTGTTTCGGCGAACGGTTTTGGTGAGCAATAATGCAGGAAAGCAGCGGGCGGGATGGCGAGCTTGTCCTGCTGCTCCAACAGAAGCTACCTTAAGAGCCGGTACGATGCGGTCAATTGGTGAAGTTCGTCAGGAGTACTGCATAAAAAAACGAGTGTGTTGTGGTGGCAGTTGGTGATCAAAGAAATAAAACAAAATAAAATCAATAAATAATAATGTCATAGACTTAAAGTCATACCTTTGAAGTCATAATGCATTGCAAGTGTTATTAGGGAATGTTGTGCTGTGTTTTCAAGCGCTTCAATGTGCTGCTCTGCAAGGTTTGGAGACAGCGGGTGCGTTCACGGAGATCAAGAGCAGCCGGCGCAAAACACAAGGCACCCAGGGGAGAGATACCATGGTAAATAGGTTACATATTTACCTATTTTTGTTTCGGCGAACGGTTTTGGTGAGCAATAATGCAGGAAAGCAGCGGGCGGGATGGCGAGCTTGTCCTGCTGCTCCATCAGAAGCTACCTTAAGAGCCGGTACGATGCGGTCAATTGGTGAAGTTCGTCAGGAGTACTGCATAAAAAAACGAGTGTGTTGTCGTGGCAGTTGGTGATCAAAGAAATAAAACAAAATAAAATCAATAAATAATAATGTCATAGACTTAAAGTCATACCTTTGAAGTCATAATGCATTGCAAGTGTTATTAGGGAATGTTGTGCTGTGTTTTCAAGCGCTTCAATGTGCTGCTCTGCAAGGTTTGGAGACAGCGGGTGCGTTCACGGAGATCAAGAGCAGCCGGCGCAAAACACAAGGCACCCAGGGGAGAGATACCATGGTAAATAGGTTACATATTTACCTATTTTTGTTTCGGCGAACGGTTTTGGTGAGCAATAATGCAGGAAAGCAGCGGGCGGGATGGCGAGCTTGTCCTGCTGCTCCAACAGAAGCTACCTTAAGAGCCGGTACGATGCGGTCAATTGGTGAAGTTCGTCAGGAGTACTGCATAAAAAAACGAGTGTGTTGTCGTGGCAGTTGGTGATCAAAGAAATAAAACAAAATAAAATCAATAAATAATAATGTCATAGACTTAAAGTCATACCTTTGAAGTCATAATGCATTGCAAGTGTTATTAGGGAATGTTGTGCTGTGTTTTCAAGCGCTTCAATGTGACAGCGGGTGCGTTCACGGAGATCAAGAGCAGCCAGCCGCCGCAGGGGAGGGATACCATGGTAAATAGGTTACCTATTTACCATGGTATCTCTCCCCTGGGTGCGTTGTGTTTTGGTGAGCATTAATGCAGGAAAGCAGCGGGCGGGATGGCGAGCTTGTCCTGCTGCTCCAACACAAGTTACCTTAAGAGCCGGTACGATGCGGGCAATGGGTGAAGTTCGTAAGGAGTACTGCATAAAAAAACGAGTGTGTTGTCGTGGCAGTTGGTGATCAAAGAAATAAAACAAAATAAAATCAATAAATAATAATGTCATAGACTTAAAGTCATACCTTTGAAGTCATAATGCATTGCAAGTGTTATTAGGGAATGTTGTGCTGTGTTTTCAAGCGCTTCAATGTGCTGCTCTGCAAGGTTTGGAGACAGCGGGTGCGTTCACGGAGATCAAGAGCAGCCGGCGCAAAACACAAGGCACCCAGGGGAGAGATACCATGGTAAATAGGTTACATATTTACCTATTTTTGTTTCGGCGAACGGTTTTGGTGAGCAATAATGCAGGAAAGCAGCGGGCGGGATGGCGAGCTTGTCCTGCTGCTCCAACACAAGCTACCTTAAGAGCCGGTACGATGCGGTCAATTGGTGAAGTTCGTCAGGAGTACTGCATAAAAAAAACGAGTGTGTTGTCGTGGCAGTTGGTGATCAAAGAAATAAAACAAAATAAAATCAATAAATAATAATGTCATAGACTTAAAGTCATACCTTTGAAGTCATAATGCATTGCAAGTGTTATTAGGGAATGTTGTGCTGTGTTTTCAAGCGCTTCAATGTGACAGCGGGTGCGTTCACGGAGATCAAGAGCAGCCAGCCGCCGCAGGGGAGGGATACCATGGTAAATAGGTTACCTATTTACCATGGTATCTCTCCCCTGGGTGCGTTGTGTTTTGGTGAGCATTAATGCAGGAAAGCAGCGGGCGGGATGGCGAGCTTGTCCTGCTGCTCCAACACAAGTTACCTTAAGAGCCGGTACGATGCGGGCAATGGGTGAAGTTCGTCAGGAGTACTGCATAAAAAAACGAGTGTGTTGTGGTGGCAGTTGGTGATCAAAGAAATAAAACAAAATAAAATCAATAAATAATAATGTCATAGACTTAAAGTCATACCTTTGAAGTCATAATGCATTGCCAGTGTTATTAGGGAATGTTGTGCTGTGTTTTCAAGCGCTTCAATGTGCTGCTCTGCAAGGTTTGGAGACAGCGGGTGCGTTCACGGAGGTCAAGAGGAGCCGGCGCAAAACACAAGGCACCCAGGGGAGAGATACCATGGTAAATAGGTTACATATTTACCTATTTTTGTTTCGGCGAACGGTTTTGGTGAGCAATAATGCAGGAAAGCAGCGGGCGGGATGGCGAGCTTGTCCTGCTGCTCCAACAGAAGCTACCTTAAGAGCCGGTACGATGCGGTCAATTGGTGAAGTTCGTCAGGAGTACTGCATAAAAAAACGAGTGTGTTGTCGTGGCAGTTGGTGATCAAAGAAATAAAACAAAATAAAATCAATAAATAATAATGTCATAGACTTAAAGTCATACCTTTGAAGTCATAATGCATTGCAAGTGTTATTAGGGAATGTTGTGCTGTGTTTTCAAGCGCTTCAATGTGACAGCGGGTGCGTTCACGGAGATCAAGAGCAGCCAGCCGCCGCAGGGGAGGGATACCATGGTAAATAGGTTACCTATTTACCATGGTATCTCTCCCCTGGGTGCGTTGTGTTTTGGTGAGCATTAATGCAGGAAAGCAGCGGGCGGGATGGCGAGCTTGTCCTGCTGCTCCAACACAAGTTACCTTAAGAGCCGGTACGATGCGGGCAATGGGTGAAGTTCGTCAGGAGTACTGCATAAAAAAACGAGTGTGTTGTCGTGGCAGTTGGTGATCAAAGAAATAAAACAAAATAAAATCAATAAATAATAATGTCATAGACTTAAAGTCATACCTTTGAAGTCATAATGCATTGCAAGTGTTATTAGGGAATGTTGTGCTGTGTTTTCAAGCGCTTCAATGTGCTGCTCTGCAAGGTTTGGAGACAGCGGGTGCGTTCACGGAGATCAAGAGCAGCCGGCGCAAAACACAAGGCACCCAGGGGAGAGATACCATGGTAAATAGGTTACATATTTACCTATTTTTGTTTCGGCGAACGGTTTTGGTGAGCAATAATGCAGGAAAGCAGCGGGCGGGATGGCGAGCTTGTCCTGCTGCTCCAACAGAAGCTACCTTAAGAGCCGGTACGATGCGGTCAATTGGTGAAGTTCGTCAGGAGTACTGCATAAAAAAACGAGTGTGTTGTGGCAGTTGGTGATCAAAGAAATAAAACAAAATAAAATCAATAAATAATAATGTCATAGACTTAAAGTCATACCTTTGAAGTCATAATGCATTGCAAGTGTTATTAGGGAATGTTGTGCTGTGTTTTCAAGCGCTTCAATGTGACAGCGGGTGCGTTCACGGAGATCAAGAGCAGCCAGAGATCAAGAGCAGCCGCCGCAGGGGAGGGATACCATGGTAAATAGGTTACCTATTTACCATGGTATCTCTCCCCTGGGTGCGTTGTGTTTTGGTGAGCATTAATGCAGGAAAGCAGCGGGCGGGATGGCGAGCTTGTCCTGCTGCTCCAACACAAGCTACCTTAAGAGCCGGTACGATGCGTGCAATGGGTGAAGTTCGTCAGGAGTACTGCATAAAAAAACGAGTGTGTTGTCGTGGCAGTTGTGATCAAAGAAATAAAACAAAATAAAATCAATAAATAATAATGTCATAGACTTAAAGTCATACCTTTGAAGTCATAATGCATTGCAAGTGTTATTAGGGAATGTTGTGCTGTGTTTTCAAGCGCTTCAATGTGACAGCGGGTGCGTTCACGGAGATCAAGAGCAGCCAGCCGCCGCAGGGGAGGGATACCATGGTAAATAGGTTACCTATTTACCATGGTATCTCTCCCCTGGGTGCGTTGTGTTTTGGTGAGCATTAATGCAGGAAAGCAGCGGGCGGGATGGTGAGCTTGTCCTGCTGCTCCAACACAAGTTACCTTAAGAGCCGGTACGATGCGGGCAATGGGTGAAGTTCGTCAGGAGTACTGCATAAAAAAACGAGTGTGTTGTGGTGGCAGTTGGTGATCAAAGAAATAAAACAAAATAAAATCAATAAATAATAATGTCATAGACTTAAAGTCATACCTTTGAAGTCATAATGCATTGCCAGTGTTATTAGGGAATGTTGTGCTGTGTTTTCAAGCGCTTCAATGTGCTGCTCTGCAAGGTTTGGAGACAGCGGGTGCGTTCACGGAGATCAAGAGCAGCCGGCGCAAAACACAAGGCACCCAGGGGAGAGATACCATGTTAAATAGGTTACATATTTACCTATTTTTGTTTCGGCGAACGGTTTTGGTGAGCAATAATGCAGGAAAGCAGCGGGCGGGATGGCGAGCTTGTCCTGCTGCTCCAACAGAAGCTACCTTAAGAGCCGGTACGATGCGGTCAATTGGTGAAGTTCGTCAGGAGTACTGCATAAAAAAACGAGTGTGTTGTCGTGGCAGTTGGTGATCAAAGAAATAAAACAAAATAAAATCAATAAATAATAATGTCATAGACTTAAAGTCATACCTTTGAAGTCATAATGCATTGCAAGTGTTATTAGAGAATGTTGTGCTGTGTTTTCAAGCGCTTCAATGTGACAGCGGGTGCGTTCACGGAGATCAAGAGCAGCCAGCCGCCGCAGGGGAGGGATACCATGGTAAATAGGTTACCTATTTACCATGGTATCTCTCCCCTGGGTGCGTTGTGTTTTGGTGAGCATTAATGCAGGAAAGCAGCGGGCGGGATGGCGAGCTTGTCCTGCTGCTCCAACACAAGTTACCTTAAGAGCCGGTACGATGCGGGCAATGGGTGAAGTTCGTCAGGAGTACTGCATAAAAAAACGAGTGTGTTGTCGTGGCAGTTGGTGATCAAAGAAATAAAACAAAATAAAATCAATAAATAATAATGTCATAGACTTAAAGTCATACCTTTGAAGTCATAATGCATTGCAAGTGTTATTAGGGAATGTTGTGCTGTGTTTTCAAGCGCTTCAATGTACTGCTCTGCAAGGTTTGGAGACAGCGGGTGCGTTCACGGAGATGAAGAGCAGCCGGCGCAAAACACAAGGCACCCAGGGGAGAGATACCATGGTAAATAGGTTACATATTTACCTATTTTTGTTTCGGCGAACGGTTTTGGTGAGCAATAATGCAGGAAAGCAGCGGGCGGGATGGCGAGCTTGTCCTGCTGCTCCAACAGAAGCTACCTTAAGAGCCGGTACGATGCGGTCAATTGGTGAAGTTCGTCAGGAGTACTGCATAAAAAAACGAGTGTGTTGTGGTGGCAGTTGGTGATCAAAGAAATAAAACAAAATAAAATCAATAAATAATAATGTCATAGACTTAAAGTCATACCTTTGAAGTCATAATGCATTGCAAGTGTTATTAGGGAATGTTGTGCTGTGTTTTCAAGCGCTTCAATGTGACAGCGGGTGCGTTCACGGAGATCAAGAGCAGCCGGAGATCAAGAGCAGCCGCCGCAGGGGAGGGATACCATGGTAAATAGGTTACCTATTTACCATGGTATCTCTCCCCTGGGTGCGTTGTGTTTTGGTGAGCATTAATGCAGGAAAGCAGCGGGCGGGATGGCGAGCTTGTCCTGCTGCTCGAACACAAGCTAGCTTAAGAGCCGGTACGATGCGGGCAATGGGTGAAGTTCGTCAGGAGTACTGCATATAAAAACGAGTGTGTTGTCGTGGCAGTTGGTGATCAAAGAAATAAAACAAAATAAAATCAATAAATAATAATGTCATAGACTTAAAGTCATACCTTTGAAGTCATAATGCATTGCCAGTGTTATTAGGGAATGTTGTGCTGTGTTTTCAAGCGCTTCAATGTGCTGCTCTGCAAGGTTTGGAGACAGCGGGTGCGTTCACGGAGGTCAAGAGCAGCCGGCGCAAAACACAAGGCACCCAGGGGAGAGATACCATGGTAAATAGGTTACATATTTACCTATTTTTGTTTCGGCGAACGGTTTTGGTGAGCAATAATGCAGGAAAGCAGCGGGCGGGATGGCGAGCTTGTCCTGCTGCTCCAACAGAAGCTACCTTAAGAGCCGGTACGATGCGGTCAATTGGTGAAGTTCGTCAGGAGTACTGCATAAAAAAAACGAGTGTGTTGTCGTGGCAGTTGGTGATCAAAGAAATAAAACAAAATAAAATCAATAAATAATAATGTCATAGACTTAAAGTCATACCTTTGAAGTCATAATGCATTGCAAGTGTTATTAGGGAATGTTGTGCTGTGTTTTCAAGCGCTTCAATGTGACAGCGGGTGCGTTCACGGAGATCAAGAGCAGCCAGCCGCCGCAGGGGAGGGATACCATGGTAAATAGGTTACCTATTTACCATGGTATCTCTCCCCTGGGTGCGTTGTGTTTTGGTGAGCATTAATGCAGGAAAGCAGCGGGCGGGATGGCGAGCTTGTCCTGCTGCTCCAACACAAGTTACCTTAAGAGCCGGTACGATGCGGGCAATGGGTGAAGTTCGTCAGGAGTACTGCATAAAAAAACGAGTGTGTTGTCGTGGCAGTTGGTGATCAAAGAAATAAAACAAAATAAAATCAATAAATAATAATGTCATAGACTTAAAGTCATACCTTTGAAGTCATAATGCATTGCAAGTGTTATTAGGGAATGTTGTGCTGTGTTTTCAAGCGCTTCAATGTGCTGCTCTGCAAGGTTTGGAGACAGCGGGTGCGTTCACGGAGATCAAGAGCAGCCGGCGCAAAACACAAGGCACCCAGGGGAGAGATACCATGGTAAATAGGTTACATATTTACCTATTTTTGTTTCGGCGAACGGTTTTGGTGAGCAATAATGCAGGAAAGCAGCGGGCGGGATGGCGAGCTTGTCCTGCTGCTCCAACAGAAGCTACCTTAAGAGCCGGTACGATGCGGTCAATTGGTGAAGTTCGTCAGGAGTACTGCATAAAAAAACGAGTGTGTTGTGGCAGTTGGTGATCAAAGAAATAAAACAAAATAAAATCAATAAATAATAATGTCATAGACTTAAAGTCATACCTTTGAAGTCATAATGCATTGCAAGTGTTATTAGGGAATGTTGTGCTGTGTTTTCAAGCGCTTCAATGTGACAGCGGGTGCGTTCACGGAGATCAAGAGCAGCCGGAGATCAAGAGCAGCCGCCGCAGGGGAGGGATACCATGGTAAATAGGTTACCTATTTACCATGGTATCTCTCCCCTGGGTGCGTTGTGTTTTGGTGAGCATTAATGCAGGAAAGCAGTGGGCGGGATGGCGAGCTTGTCCTGCTGCTCCAACACAAGCTACCTTAAGAGCCGGTACGATGCGTGCAATGGGTGAAGTTCGTCAGGAGTACTGCATAAAAAAACGAGTGTGTTGTCGTGGCAGTTGTGATCAAAGAAATAAAACAAAATAAAATCAATAAATAATAATGTCATAGACTTAAAGTCATACCTTTGAAGTCATAATGCATTGCAAGTGTTATTAGGGAATGTTGTGCTGTGTTTTCAAGCGCTTCAATGTGACAGTGGGTGCGTTCACGGAGATCAAGAGCAGCCAGCCGCCGCAGGGGAGGGATACCATGGTAAATAGGTTACCTATTTACCATGGTATCTCTCCCCTGGGTGCGTTGTGTTTTGGTGAGCATTAATGCAGGAAAGCAGCGGGCGGGATGGCGAGCTTGTCCTGCTGCTCCAACACAAGCTAGCTTAAGAGTCGGTACGATGCAGGCAATGGGTGAAGTTCGTCAGGAGTACTGCATAAAAAAACGAGTGTGTTGTCGTGGCAGTTGGTGATCAAAGAAATAAAACAAAATAAAATCAATAAATAATAATGTCATAGACTTAAAGCCATACCTTTGAAGTCATTATGCATTGCAAGTGTTATTAGAGAATGTTGTGCTGTGTTTTCAAGCGCTTCAATGTGCTGCTCTGCAAGGTTTGGAGACAGCGGGTGCATTCACGGAGATCAAGAGCAGCCGGCGCAAAACACAAGGCACCCAGAGGAGAGATACCATGGTAAATAGGTTACATATTTACCTATTTTTGTTTCGGCGAACGGTTTTGGTGAGCAATAATGCAGGAAAGCAGCGGGCGGGATGGCGAGCTTGTCCTGCTGCTCCAACAGAAGCTACCTTAAGAGCCGGTACGATGCGGTCAATTGGTGAAGTTCGTCAGGAGTACTGCATAAAAAAACGAGTGTGTTGTGGTGGCAGTTGGTGATCAAAGAAATAAAACAAAATAAAATCAATAAATAATAATGTCATAGACTTAAAGTCATACCTTTGAAGTCATAATGCATTGCAAGTGTTATTAGGGAATGTTGTGCTGTGTTTTCAAGCGCTTCAATGTGACAGTGGGTGCGTTCACGGAGATCAAGAGCAGCCAGCCGCCGCAGGGGAGGGATACCATGGTAAATAGGTTACCTATTTACCATGGTATCTCTCCCCTGGGTGCGTTGTGTTTTGGTGAGCATTAATGCAGGAAAGCAGCGGGCGGGATGGTGAGCTTGTCCTGCTGCTCCAACACAAGTTACCTTAAGATCCGCTACGATGCGGGCAATGGGTGAAGTTCGTCAGGAGTACTGCATAAAAAAACGAGTGTGTTGTGGTGGCAGTTGGTGATCAAAGAAATAAAACAAAATAAAATCAATAAATAATAATGTCATAGACTTAAAGTCATACCTTTGAAGTCATAATGCATTGCCAGTGTTATTAGGGAATGTTGTGCTGTGTTTTCAAGCGCTTCAATGTGCTGCTCTGCAAGGTTTGGAGACAGCGGGTGCGTTCATGGAGATCAAGAGCAGCCGGCGCAAAACACAAGGCACCCAGGGGAGAGATACCATGGTAAATAGATTACATATTTACCTATTTTTGTTTCGGCGAACGGTTTTGGTGAGCAATAATGCAGGAAAGCAGCGGGCGGGATGGCGAGCTTGTCCTGCTGCTCCAACAGAAGCTACCTTAAGAGCCGGTACGATGCGGTCAATTGGTGAAGTTCGTCAGGAGTACTGCATAAAAAAACGAGTGTGTTGTCGTGGCAGTTGGTGATCAAAGAAATAAAACAAAATAAAATCAATAAATAATAATGTCATAGACTTAAAGTCATACCTTTGAAGTCATAATGCATTGCAAGTGTTATTAGGGAATGTTGTGCTGTGTTTTCAAGCGCTTCAATGTGACAGCGGGTGCGTTCACGGAGATCAAGAGCAGCCGGAGATCAAGAGCAGCCGCCGCAGGGGAGGGATACCATGGTAAATAGGTTACCTATTTACCATGGTATCTCTCCCCTGGGTGCGTTGTGTTTTGGTGAGCATTAATGCAGGAAAGCAGCGGGCGGGATGGCGAGCTTGTCCTGCTGCTCCAACACAAGCTAGCTTAAGAGTCGGTACGATGCAGGCAATGGGTGAAGTTCGTCAGGAGTACTGCATAAAAAAACGAGTGTGTTGTCGTGGCAGTTGGTGATCAAAGTAATAAAACAAAATAAAATCAATAAATAATAATGTCATAGACTTAAAGTCATACATTTGAAGTCATTATGCATTGCAAGTGTTATTAGAGAATGTTGTGCTGTGTTTTCAAGCGCTTCAATGTGCAACTCTGCAAGGTTTGGAGACAGCGGGTGCGTTCACGGAGATGAAGAGCAGCCGGCGCAAAACACAAGGCACCCAGGGGAGAGATACCATGGTAAATAGGTTACCTATTTACCTATTTTTGTTTCGGCGAACGGTTTTGGTGAGCATTAATGCAGGAAAGCAGCGGGCGGGATGGCGAGCTTGTCCTGCTGCTCCAACACAAGCTAGCTTTAGAGCCGGTACGATGCGTGCAATGGGTGAAGTTCGTCAGGAGTACTGCATAAAAAAACGAGTGTGTTGTCGTGGCAGTTGTGATCAAAGAAATAAAACAAAATAAAATCAATAAATAATAATGTCATAGACTTAAAGTCATACATTTGAAGTCATAATGCATTGCAAGTGTTATTAGGGAATGTTGTGCTGTGTTTTCAAGCGCTTCAATGTGACAGCGGGTGCGTTCACGGAGATCAAGAGCAGCCAGTCGCCGCAGGGGAGGGATACCATGGTAAATAGGTTACCTATTTACCATGGTATCTCTCCCCTGGGTGCGTTGTGTTTTGGTGAGCATTAATGCAGGAAAGCAGCGGGCGGGATGGCGAGCTTGTCCTGCTGCTCCAACACAAGCTAGCTTAAGAGTCGGTACGATGCAGGCAATGGGTGAAGTTCGTCAGGAGTACTGCATAAAAAAACGAGTGTGTTGTCGTGGCAGTTGGTGATCAAAGTAATAAAACAAAATAAAATCAATAAATAATAATGTCATAGACTTAAAGTCATACCTTTGAAGTCATAATGCATTGCAAGTGTTATTAGGGAATGTTGTGCTGTGTTTTCAAGCGCTTCAATGTGACAGCGGGTGCGTTCACGGAGATCAAGAGCAGCCGGAGATCAAGAGCAGCCGCCGCAGGGGAGGGATACCATGGTAAATAGGTTACCTATTTACCATGGTATCTCTCCCCTGGGTGCGTTGTGTTTTGGTGAGCATTAATGCAGGAAAGCAGCGGGCGGGATGGCGAGCTTGTCCTGCTGCTCCAACACAAGCTAGCTTTAGAGCCGGTACGATGCGTGCAATGGGTGAAGTTCGTCAGGAGTACTGCATAAAAAAACGAGTGTGTTGTCGTGGCAGTTGTGATCAAAGAAATAAAACAAAATAAAATCAATAAATAATAATGTCATAGACTTAAAGTCATACATTTGAAGTCATAATGCATTGCAAGTGTTATTAGGGAATGTTGTGCTGTGTTTTCAAGCGCTTCAATGTGACAGCGGGTGCGTTCACGGAGATCAAGAGCAGCCGGCGCAAAACACAAGGCACCCAGGGGAGAGATACCATGGTAAATAGGTTACATATTTACCTATTTTTGTTTCGGCGAACGGTTTTGGTGAGCAATAATGCAGGAAAGCAGCGGGCGGGATGGCGAGCTTGTCCTGCTGCTCCAACACAAGCTACCTTAAGAGCCGGTACGATGCGGTCAATTGGTGAAGTTCGTCAGGAGTACTGCATAAAAAAACGAGTGTGTTGTCGTGGCAGTTGGTGATCAAAGAAATAAAACAAAATAAAATCAATAAATAATAATGTCATAGACTTAAAGTCATACCTTTGAAGTCATAATGCATTGCAAGTGTTATTAGGGAATGTTGTGCTGTGTTTTCAAGCGCTTCAATGTGACAGCGGGTGCGTTCACGGAGATCAAGAGCAGCCGGAGATCAAGAGCAGCCGCCGCAGGGGAGGGATACCATGGTAAATAGGTTACCTATTTACCATGGTATCTCTCCCCTGGGTGCGTTGTGTTTTGGTGAGCATTAATGCAGGAAAGCAGCGGGCGGGATGGCGAGCTTGTCCTGCTGCTCCAACACAAGTTACCTTAAGAGCCGGTACGATGCGGGCAATGGGTGAAGTTCGTCAGGAGTACTGCATAAAAAAACGAGTGTGTTGTGGTGGCAGTTGGTGATCAAAGAAATAAAACAAAATAAAAACAATAAATAATAATGTCATAGACTTAAAGTCATACCTTTGAAGTCATAATGCATTGCCAGTGTTATTAGGGAATGTTGTGCTGTGTTTTCAAGCGCTTCAATGTGCTGCTCTGCAAGGTTTGGAGACAGCGGGTGCGTTCACGGAGATCAAGAGCAGCCGGCGCAAAACACAAGGCACCCAGGGGAGAGATACCATGGTAAATAGGTTACATATTTACCTATTTTTGTTTCGGCGAACGGTTTTGGTGAGCAATAATGCAGGAAAGCAGCGGGCGGGATGGCGAGCTTGTCCTGCTGCTCCAACACAAGCTACCTTATGAGCCGGTACGATGCGGTCAATTGGTGAAGTTCGTCAGGAGTACTGCATAAAAAAAACGAGTGTGTTGTCGTGGCAGTTGGTGATCAAAGAAATAAAACAAAATAAAATCAATAAATAATAATGTCATAGACTTAAAGTCATACCTTTGAAGTCATAATACATTGCAAGTGTTATTAGGGAATGTTGTGCTGTGTTTTCAAGCGCTTCAATGTGACAGCGGGTGCGTTCACGGAGATCAAGAGCAGGCAGCCGCCGCAGGGGAGGGATACCATGGTAAATAGGTTACCTATTTACCATGGTATCTCTCCCCTGGGTGCGTTGTGTTTTGGTGAGCATTAATGCAGGAAAGCAGCGGGCGGGATGGCGAGCTTGTCCTGCTGCTCCAACACAAGTTACCTTAAGAGCCGGTACGATGCGGGCAATGGGTGAAGTTCGTCAGGAGTACTGCATAAAAAAACGAGTGTGTTGTGGTGGCAGTTGGTGATCAAAGAAATAAAACAAAATAAAAACAATAAATAATAATGTCATAGACTTAAAGTCATACCTTTGAAGTCATAATGCATTGCCAGTGTTATTAGGGAATGTTGTGCTGTGTTTTCAAGCGCTTCAATGTGCTGCTCTGCAAGGTTTGGAGACAGCGGGTGCGTTCACGGAGATCAAGAGCAGCCGGCGCAAAACACAAGGCACCCAGGGGAGAGATACCATGGTAAATAGGTTACATATTTACCTATTTTTGTTTCGGCGAACGGTTTTGGTGAGCAATAATGCAGGAAAGCAGCGGGCGGGATGGCGAGCTTGTCCTGCTGCTCCAACAGAAGCTACCTTAAGAGCCGGTACGATGCGGTCAATTGGTGAAGTTCGTCAGGAGTACTGCATAAAAAAACGAGTGTGTTGTCGTGGCAGTTGGTGATCAAAGAAATAAAACAAAATAAAATCAATAAATAATAATGTCATAGACTTAAAGTCATACCTTTGAAGTCATAATGCATTGCAAGTGTTATTAGGGAATGTTGTGCTGTGTTTTCAAGCGCTTCAATGTGACAGCGGGTGCGTTCACGGAGATCAAGAGCATCCAGCCGCCGCAGGGGAGGGATACCATGGTAAATAGGTTACCTATTTACCATGGTATCTCTCCCCTGGGTGCGTTGTGTTTTGGTGAGCATTAATGCAGGAAAGCAGCGGGCGGGATGGCGAGCTTGTCCTGCTGCTCCAACACAAGTTACCTTAAGAGCCGGTACGATGCGGGCAATGGGTGAAGTTCGTAAGGAGTACTGCATAAAAAAACGAGTGTGTTGTGGTGGCAGTTGGTGATCAAAGAAATAAAACAAAATAAAATCAATAAATAATAATGTCATAGACTTAAAGTCATACCTTTGAAGTCATAATGCATTGCAAGTGTTATTAGGGAATGTTGTGCTGTGTTTTCAAGCGCTTCAATGTGACAGCGGGTGCGTTCACGGAGATCAAGAGCAGCCGGAGATCAAGAGCAGCCGCCGCAGGGGAGGGATACCATGGTAAATAGGTTACCTATTTACCATGGTATCTCTCCCCTGGGTGCGTTGTGTTTTGGTGAGCATTAATGCAGGAAAGCAGCGGGCGGGATGGCGAGCTTGTCCTGCTGCTCCAACACAAGTTACCTTAAGAGCCGGTACGATGCGGGCAATGGGTGAAGTTCGTCAGGAGTACTGCATAAAAAAACGAGTGTGTTGTGGTGGCAGTTGGTGATCAAAGAAATAAAACAAAATAAAATCAATAAATAATAATGTCATAGACTTAAAGTCATACCTTTGAAGTCATAATGCATTGCAAGTGTTATTAGGGAATGTTGTGCTGTGTTTTCAAGCGCTTCAATGTGCTGCTCTGCAAGGTTTGGAGACAGCGGGTGCGTTCACGGAGATCAAGAGCAGCCGGCGCAAAACACAAGGCACCCAGGGGAGAGATACCATGGTAAATAGGTTACATATTTACCTATTTTTGTTTCGGCGAACGGTTTTGGTGAGCAATAATGCAGGAAAGCAGCGGGCGGGATGGCGAGCTTGTCCTGCTGCTCCAACAGAAGCTACCTTAAGAGCCGGTACGATGCGGTCAATTGGTGAAGTTCGTCAGGAGTACTGCATAAAAAAACGAGTGTGTTGTCGTGGCAGTTGGTGATCAAAGAAATAAAACAAAATAAAATCAATAAATAATAATGTCATAGACTTAAAGTCATACCTTTGAAGTCATAATGCATTGCAAGTGTTATTAGGGAATGTTGTGCTGTGTTTTCAAGCGCTTCAATGTGACAGCGGGTGCGTTCACGGAGATCAAGAGCAGCCAGCCGCCGCAGGGGAGGGATACCATGGTAAATAGGTTACCTATTTACCATGGTATCTCTCCCCTGGGTGCGTTGTGTTTTGGTGAGCATTAATGCAGGAAAGCAGCGGGCGGGATGGCGAGCTTGTCCTGCTGCTCCAACACAAGTTACCTTAAGAGCCGGTACGATGCGGGCAATGGGTGAAGTTCGTCAGGAGTACTGCATAAAAAAACGAGTGTGTTGTCGTGGCAGTTGTGATCAAAGAAATAAAACAAAATAAAATCAATAAATAATAATGTCATAGACTTAAAGTCATACCTTTGAAGTCATAATGCATTGCAAGTGTTATTAGGGAAAGTTGTGCTGTGTTTTCAAGCGCTTCAATGTGCTGCTCTGCAAGGTTTGGAGACAGCGGGTGCGTTCACGGAGATCAAGAGCAGCCGGCGCAAAACACAAGGCACCCAGGGGAGAGATACCATGGTAAATAGGTTACATATTTACCTATTTTTGTTTCGGCGAACGGTTTTGGTGAGCAATAATGCAGGAAAGCAGCGGGCGGGATGGCGAGCTTGTCCTGCTGCTCCAACACAAGTTACCTTAAGAGCCGGTACGATGCGGGCAATGGGTGAAGTTCGTCAGGAGTAATGCATAAAAAAACGAGTGTGTTGTCGTGGCAGTTGGTGATCAAAGAAATAAAACAAAATAAAATCAATAAACAATAATGTCATAGACTTAAAGTCATACCTTTGAAGTCATAATGCATTGCAAGTGTTATTAGGGAATGTTGTGCTGTGTTTTCAAGCGCTTCAATGTGACAGCGGGTGCGTTCACGGAGATAAAGAGCAGCCGGAGATCAAGAGCAGCCGCCGCAGGGGAGGGATACCATGGTAAATAGGTTACCTATTTACCATGGTATCTCTCCCCTGGGTGCGTTGTGTTTTGGTGAGCATTAATGCAGGAAAGCAGAGGGCGGGATGGCGAGCTTGTCCTGCTGCTCCAACACAAGCTAGCTTAAGAACTGGTACGATGCGTGCAATGGGTGAAGTTCGTCAGGAGTACTGCATAAAAAAACGAGTGTGTTGTCGTGGCAGTTGGTGATCAAAGAAATAAAACAAAATAAAATAAATAAATAATAATGTCATAGACTTAAAGTCATACCTTTGAAGTCATAATGCATTGCAAGTGTTATTACGGAATGTTGTGCTGTGTTTTCAAGCGCTTCAATGTGCTGCTCTGCAAGGTTTGGAGACAGCGGGTGCGTTCACGGAGATCAAGAGCAGTCGGCGCAAAACACAAGGCACCCAGGGGAGAGATACCATGGTAAATAGGTTACATATTTACCTATTTTTGTTTCGGCGAACGGTTTTGGTGAGCAATAATGCAGGAAAGCAGCGGGCGGGATGGCGAGCTTGTCCTGCTGCTCCAACACAAGCTACCTTAAGAGCCGGTACGATGCGGTCAATTGGTGAAGTTCGTCAGGAGTACTGCATACAAAAACGAGTGTGTTGTCGTGGCAGTTGGTGATCAAAGAAATAAAACAAAATAAAATCAATAAATAATAATGTCATAGACTTAAAGTCATACCTTTGAAGTCATAATGCATTGCAAGTGTTATTAGGGAATGTTGTGCTGTGTTTTCAAGCGCTTCAATGTGACAGCGGGTGCGTTCACGGAGATAAAGAGCAGCCGGAGATCAAGAGCAGCCGCCGCAGAGGAGGGATACCATGGTAAATAGGTTACCTATTTACCATGGTATCTCTCCCCTGGGTGCGTTGTGTTTTGGTGAGCATTAATGCAGGAAAGCAGCGGGCGGGATGGCGAGCTTGTCCTGCTGCTCCAACACAAGCTAGCTTAAGAACCGGTACGATGCGTGCAATGGGTGAAGTTCGTCAGGAGTACTGCATAAAAAAACGAGTGTGTTGTCGTGGCAGTTGGTGATCAAAGAAATAAAACAAAATAAAATCAATAAATAATAATGTCATAGACTTAAAGTCATACCTTTGAAGTCATAATGCATTGCAAGTGTTATTAGGGAATGTTGTGCTGTGTTTTCAAGCGCTTCAATGTGCTGCTCTGCAAGGTTTGGAGACAGCGGGTGCGTTCACGGAGATCAAGAGCAGTCGGCGCAAAACACAAGTCACCCAGGGGAGAGATACCATGGTAAATAGGTTACATATTTACCTATTTTTGTTTCGGCGAACGGTTTTGGTGAGCAATAATGCAGGAAAGCAGCGGGCGGGATGGCGAGCTTGTCCTGCTGCTCCAAAACAAGCTACCTTAAGAGCCGGTACGATGCGGTCAATTGGTGAAGTTCGTCAGGAGTACTGCATAAAAAAAACGAGTGTGTTGTCGTGGCAGTTGGTGATCAAAGAAATAAAACAAAATAAAATCAATAAATAATAATGTCATAGACTTAAAGTCATACCTTTGAAGTCATAATGCATTGCAAGTGTTATTAGGGAATGTTGTGCTGTGTTTTCAAGCGCTTCAATGTGCTGCTCTGCAAGGTTTGGAGACAGCGGGTGCGTTCACGGAGATCAAGAGCAGCCGGCGCAAAACACAAGGCACCCAGGGGAGAGATACCATGGTAAATAGGTTACATATTTACCTATTTTTGTTTCGGCAAACGGTTTTGGTGAGCAATAATGCAGGAAAGCAGCGGGCGGGATGGTGAGCTTGTCCTTTTGCTCCAACAGAAGCTACCTTAAGAGCCGGTACGATGCGGTCAATTGGTGAAGTTCTTCAGGAGTACTGCATACAAAAACGAGTGTGTTGTCGTGGCAGTTGGTGATCAAAGAAATAAAACAAAATAAAATCAATAAATAATAATGTCATAGACTTAAAGTCATACCTTTGAAGTCATAATTCATTGCAAGTGTTATTAGGGAATGTTGTGCTGTGTTTTCAAGCGCTTCAATGTGACAGCGGGTGCGTTCACGGAGATCAAGAGCAGCCGGAGATCAAGAGCAGCCGCCGCAGGGGAGGGATACCATGGTAAATAGGTTACCTATTTACCATGGTATCTCTCCCCTGGGTGCGTTGTGTTTTGGTGAGCATTAATGCAGGAAAGCAGCGGGCGGGATGGCGAGCTTGTCCTGCTGCTCCAACACAAGCTAGCTTAAGAGCCGGTACGATGCGTGCAATGGGTGAAGTTCGTCAGGAGTACTGCATAAAAAAACGAGTGTGTTGTCGTGGCAGTTGGTGATCAAAGAAATAAAACAAAATAAAATCAATAAATAATAATGTCATAGACTTAAAGTCATACCTTTGAAGTCATAATGCATTGCAAGTGTTATTAGTGAATGTTGTGCTGTGTTTTCAAGCGCTTCAATGTGCTGCTCTGCAAGGTTTGGAGACAGCGGGTGCGTTCACGGAGATCAAGAGCAGTCGGCGCAAAACACAAGGCACCCAGGGGAGAGATACCATGGTAAATAGGTTACATATTTACCTATTTTTGTTTCGGCGAACGGTTTTGGTGAGCAATAATGCAGGAAAGCAGCGGGCGGGATGGCGAGCTTGTCCTGCTGATCCAACACAAGCTACCTTAAGAGCCGGTACGATGCGGTCAATTGGTGAAGTTCGTCAGGAGTACTGCATAAAAAAAAACGAGTGTGTTGTCGTGGCAGTTGGTGATCAAAGAAATAAAACAAAATAAAATCAATAAATAATAATGTCATAGACTTAAAGTCATACCTTTGAAGTCATAATGCATTGCAAGTGTTATTAGGGAATGTTGTGCTGTGTTTTCAAGCGCTTCAATGTGACAGCGGGTGCGTTCACGGAGATCAAGAGCAGCCAGCCGCCGCAGGGGAGGGATACCATGGTAAATAGGTTACCTATTTACCATGGTATCTCTCCCCTGGGTGCGTTGTGTTTTGGTGAGCATTAATGCAGGAAAGCAGCGGGCGGGATGGCAAGCTTGTCCTGCTGCTCCAACACAAGCTACCTTAAGAGCCGGTACGATGCGGGCAATGGGTGAAGTTCGTCAGGAGTACTGCATAAAAAAACGAGTGTGTTGTGGTGGCAGTTGGTGATCAAAGAAATAAAACAAAATAAAATCAATAAATAATAATGTCATAGACTTTAAGCCATACCTTTGAAGTCATTATGCATTGCAAGTGTTATTAGAGAATGTTGTGCTGTGTTTTCAAGCGCTTCAATGTGCTGCTCTGCAAGGTTTGGAGACAGCGGGTGCGTTCACGGAGATCAAGAGCAGCCGGCGCAAAACACAAGGCACCCATGGGAGAGATACCATGGTAAATAGGTTACATATTTACCTATTTTTGTTTCGGCGAACGGTTTTGGTGAGCAATAATGCAGGAAAGCAGCGGGCGGGATGGCGAGCTTGTCCTGCTGCTCCAACACAAGCTACCTTAAGAGCCGGTACGATGCGGTCAATTGGTGAAGTTCGTCAGGAGTACTGCATATAAAAACGAGTGTGTTGTCGTGACAGTTGGTGATCAAAGAAATAAAACAAAATAAAATCAATAAATAATAATGTCATAGACTTAAAGTCATACCTTTGAAGTCATAATGCATTGCAAGTGTTAATAGGGAATGTTGTGCTGTGTTTTCAAGCGCTTCAATGTGCTGCTCTGCAAGGTTTGGAGACAGCGGGTGCGTTCACGGAGATCAAGAGCAGCCGGTGCAAAACACAAGGCACCCAGGGGAGAGATACCATGGTAAATAGGTTACATATTTACCTATTTTTGTTTCGGCGAACGGTTTTGGTGAGCAATAATGCAGGAAAGCAGCGGGCGGGATGGCGAGCTTGTCCTGCTGCTCCAACACAAGCTACCTTAAGAGCCGGTACGATGCGGTCAATTGGTGAAGTTCGTCAGGAGTACTGCATAAAAAAACGAGTGTGTTGTCGTGGCAGTTGGTGATCAAAGAAATAAAACAAAATAAAATCAATAAATAATAATGTCATAGACTTAAAGTCATACCTTTGAAGTCATAATGCATTGCAAGAGTTATTAGGGAATGTTGTGCTGTGTTTTCAAGCGCTTCAATGTGACAGCGGGTGCGTTCACGGAGATCAAGAGCAGCCAGCCGCCGCAGGGGAGGGATACCATGGTAAATAGGTTACCTATTTACCATGGTATCTCTCCCCTGGGTGCGTTGTGTTTTGGTGAGCATTAATGCAGGAAAGCAGCGGGCGGGATGGCGAGCTTGTCCTGCTGCTCCAACACAAGTTACCTTAAGAGCCGGTACGATGCGGGCAATGGGTGAAGTTCGTCAGGAGTACTGCATAAAAAAACGAGTGTGTTGTGGTGGCAGTTGGTGATCAAAGAAATAAAACAAAATAAAATCAATAAATAATAATGTCATAGACTTAAAGTCATACCTTTGAAGTCATAATGCATTGCAAGTGTTATTAGGGAATGTTGTGCTGTGTTTTCAAGCGCTTCAATGTGCTGCTCTGCAAGGTTTGGAGACAGCGGGTGCGTTCACGGAGATCAAGAGCAGCCGGTGCAAAACACAAGGCACCCAGGGGAGAGATACCATGGTAAATAGGTTACATATTTACCTATTTTTGTTTCGGCGAACGGTTTTGGTGAGCAATAATGCAGGAAAGCAGCGGGCGGGATGGCGAGCTTGTCCTGCTGCTCCAACACAAGCTACCTTAAGAGCCGGTACGATGCGGTCAATTGGTGAAGTTCGTCAGGAGTACTGCATAAAAAAACGAGTGTGTTGTCGTGGCAGTTGGTGATCAAAGAAATAAAACAAAATAAAATCAATAAATAATAATGTCATAGACTTAAAGTCATACCTTTGAAGTCATAATGCATTGCAAGTGTTATTAGGGAATGTTGTGCTGTGTTTTCAAGCGCTTCAATGTGACAGCGGGTGCGTTCACGGAGATCAAGAGCAGCCAGCCGCCGCAGGGGAGGGATACCATGGTAAATAGGTTACCTATTTACCATGGTATCTCTCCCCTGGGTGCGTTGTGTTTTGGTGAGCATTAATGCAGGAAAGCAGCGGGCGGGATGGCAAGCTTGTCCTGCTGCTCCAACACAAGCTACCTTAAGAGCCGGTACGATGCGGGCAATGGGTGAAGTTCGTCAGGAGTACTGCATAAAAAAACGAGTGTGTTGTGGTGGCAGTTGGTGATCAAAGAAATAAAACAAAATAAAATCAATAAATAATAATGTCATAGACTTTAAGCCATACCTTTGAAGTCATTATGCATTGCAAGTGTTATTAGAGAATGTTGTGCTGTGTTTTCAAGCGCTTCAATGTGCTGCTCTGCAAGGTTTGGAGACAGCGGGTGCGTTCACGGAGATCAAGAGCAGCCGGCGCAAAACACAAGGCACCCAGGGGAGAGATACCATGGTAAATAGGTTACAGATTTACCTATTTTTGTTTCGGCGAACGGTTTTGGTGAGCAATAATGCAGGAAAGCAGCGGGCGGGATGGCGAGCTTGTCCTGCTGCTCCAACACAAGCTACCTTAAGAGCCGGTACGATGCGGTCAATTGGTGAAGTTCGTCAGGAGTACTGCATAAAAAAACGAGTGTGTTGTCGTGGCAGTTGGTGATCAAAGAAATAAAACAAAATAAAATCAATAAATAATAATGTCATAGACTTAAAGTCATACCTTTGAAGTCATAATGCATTGCAAGTGTTATTAGGGAATGTTGTGCTGTGTTTTCAAGCGCTTCAATGTGACAGCGGGTGCGTTCACGGAGATCAAGAGCAGCCAGCCGCCGCAGGGGAGGGATACCATGGTAAATAGGTTACCTATTTACCATGGTATCTCTCCCCTGGGTGCGTTGTGTTTTGGTGAGCATTAATGCAGGAAAGCAGCGGGCGGGATGGCGAGCTTGTCCTGCTGCTCCAACACAAGTTACCTTAAGAGCCGGTACGATGCGGGCAATGGGTGAAGTTCGTCAGGAGTACTGCATAAAAAAACGAGTGTGTTGTGGTGGCAGTTGGTGATAAAAGAAATAAAACAAAATAAAATCAATAAATAATAATGTCATAGACTTAAAGTCATACCTTTGAAGTCATAATGCATTGCAAGTGTTATTAGGGAATGTTGTGCTGTGTTTTCAAGCGCTTCAATGTGCTGCTCTGCAAGGTTTGGAGACAGCGGGTGCGTTCACGGAGATCAAGAGCAGCCGGCGCAAAACACAAGGCACCCAGGGGAGAGATACCATGGTAAATAGGTTACATATTTACCTATTTTTGTTTCGGCGAACGGTTTTGGTGAGCAATAATGCAGGAAAGCAGCGGGCGGGATGGCGAGCTTGTCCTGCTGCTCCAACACAAGCTACCTTAAGAGCCGGTACGATGCGGTCAATTGGTGAAGTTCGTCAGGAGTACTGCATAAAAAAACGAGTGTGTTGTCGTGGCAGTTGGTGATCAAAGAAATAAAACAAAATAAAATCAATAAATAATAATGTCATAGACTTAAAGTCATACCTTTGAAGTCATAATGCATTGCAAGTGTTAATAGGGAATGTTGTGCTGTGTTTTCAAGCGCTTCAATGTGCTGCTCTGCAAGGTTTGGAGACAGCGGGTGCGTTCACGGAGATCAAGAGCAGCCGGTGCAAAACACAAGGCACCCAGGGGAGAGATACCATGGTAAATAGGTTACATATTTACCTATTTTTGTTTCGGCGAACGGTTTTGGTGAGCAATAATGCAGGAAAGCAGCGGGCGGGATGGCGAGCTTGTCCTGCTGCTCCAACACAAGCTACCTTAAGAGCAGGTACGATGCGGTCAATTGGTGAAGTTCGTCAGGAGTACTGCATAAAAAAACGAGTGTGTTGTCGTGGCAGTTGGTGATCAAAGAAATAAAACAAAATAAAATCAATAAATAATAATGTCATAGACTTAAAGTCATACCTTTGAAGTCATAATGCATTGCAAGTGTTATTAGGGAATGTTGTGCTGTGTTTTCAAGCGCTTCAATGTGACAGCGGGTGCGTTCACGGAGATCAAGAGCAGCCAGCCGCCGCAGGGGAGGGATACCATGGTAAATAGGTTACCTATTTACCATGGTATCTCTCCCCTGGGTGCGTTGTGTTTTGGTGAGCATTAATGCAGGAAAGCAGCGGGCGGGATGGCAAGCTTGTCCTGCTGCTCCAACACAAGCTACCTTAAGAGCCGGTACGATGCGGGCAATGGGTGAAGTTCGTCAGGAGTACTGCATAAAAAAACGAGTGTGTTGTGGTGGCAGTTGGTGATCAAAGAAATAAAACAAAATAAAATCAATAAATAATAATGTCATAGACTTTAAGCCATACCTTTGAAGTCATTATGCATTGCAAGTGTTATTAGAGAATGTTGTGCTGTGTTTTCAAGCGCTTCAATGTGCTGCTCTGCAAGGTTTGGAGACAGCGGGTGCGTTCACGGAGATCAAGAGCAGCCGGCGCAAAACACAAGGCACCCAGGGGAGAGATACCATGGTAAATAGGTTACAGATTTACCTATTTTTGTTTCGGCGAACGGTTTTGGTGAGCAATAATGCAGGAAAGCAGCGGGCGGGATGGCGAGCTTGTCCTGCTGCTCCAACACAAGCTACCTTAAGAGCCGGTACGATGCGGTCAATTGGTGAAGTTCGTCAGGAGTACTGCATAAAAAAACGAGTGTGTTGTCGTGGCAGTTGGTGATCAAAGAAATAAAACAAAATAAAATCAATAAATAATAATGTCATAGACTTAAAGTCATACCTTTGAAGTCATAATGCATTGCAAGTGTTATTAGGGAATGTTGTGCTGTGTTTTCAAGCGCTTCAATGTGACAGCGGGTGCGTTCACGGAGATCAAGAGCAGCCAGCCGCCGCAGGGGAGGGATACCATGGTAAATAGGTTACCTACTTACCATGGTATCTCTCCCCTGGGTGCGTTGTGTTTTGGTGAGCATTAATGCAGGAAAGCAGCGGGCGGGATGGCGAGCTTGTCCTGCTGCTCCAACACAAGTTACCTTAAGAGCCGGTACGATGCGGGCAATGGGTGAAGTTCGTCAGGAGTACTGCATAAAAAAACGAGTGTGTTGTGGTGGCAGTTGGTGATCAAAGAAATAAAACAAAATAAAATCAATAAATAATAATGTCATAGACTTAAAGTCATACCTTTGAAGTCATAATGCATTGCAAGTGTTATTAGGGAATGTTGTGCTGTGTTTTCAAGCGCTTCAATGTGACAGCGGGTGCGTTCACGGAGATCAAGAGCAGCCAGCCGCCGCAGGGGAGGGATACCATGGTAAATAGGTTACCTATTTACCATGGTATCTCTCCCCTGGGTGCGTTGTGTTTTGGTGAGCATTAATGCAGGAAAGCAGCGGGCGGGATGGTGAGCTTGTCCTGCTGCTCCAACACAAGTTACCTTAAGAGCCGGTACGATGCGGGCAATGGGTGAAGTTCGTCAGGAGTACTGCATAAAAAAACGAGTGTGTTGTGGTGGCAGTTGGTGATCAAAGAAATAAAACAAAATAAAATCAATAAATAATAATGTCAGAGACTTAAAGTCATACCTTTGAAGTCATAATGCATTGCAAGTGTTATTAGGGAATGTTGTGCTGTGTTTTCAAGCGCTTCAATGTGCTGCTCTGCAAGGTTTGGAGACAGCGGGTGCGTTCACGGAGATCAAGAGCAGCCGGCGCAAAACACAAGGCACCCAGGGGAGAGATACCATGGTAAATAGGTTACATATTTACCTATTTTTGTTTCGGCGAACGGTTTTGGTGAGCAATAATGCAGGAAAGCAGCGGGCGGGATGGCGAGCTTGTCCTGCTGCTCCAACACAAGCTACCTTAAGAGCCGGTACGATGCGGTCAATTGGTGAAGTTCGTCAGGAGTACTGCATAAAAAAACGAGTGTGTTGTCGTGGCAGTTGGTGATCAAAGAAATAAAACAAAATAAAATCAATAAATAATAATGTCATAGACTTAAAGTCATACCTTTGAAGTCATAATGCATTGCAAGTGTTAATAGGGAATGTTGTGCTGTGTTTTCAAGCGCTTCAATGTGCTGCTCTGCAAGGTTTGGAGACAGCGGGTGCGTTCACGGAGATCAAGAGCAGCCGGTGCAAAACACAAGGCACCCAGGGGAGAGATACCATGGTAAATAGGTTACATATTTACCTATTTTTGTTTCGGCGAACGGTTTTGGTGAGCAATAATGCAGGAAAGCAGCGGGCGGGATGGCGAGCTTGTCCTGCTGCTCCAACACAAGCTACCTTAAGAGCAGGTACGATGCGGTCAATTGGTGAAGTTCGTCAGGAGTACTGCATAAAAAAACGAGTGTGTTGTCGTGGCAGTTGGTGATCAAAGAAATAAAACAAAATAAAATCAATAAATAATAATGTCATAGACTTAAAGTCATACCTTTGAAGTCATAATGCATTGCAAGTGTTATTAGGGAATGTTGTGCTGTGTTTTCAAGCGCTTCAATGTGACAGCGGGTGCGTTCACGGAGATCAAGAGCAGCCAGCCGCCGCAGGGGAGGGATACCATGGTAAATAGGTTACCTATTTACCATGGTATCTCTCCCCTGGGTGCGTTGTGTTTTGGTGAGCATTAATGCAGGAAAGCAGCGGGCGGGATGGCGAGCTTGTCCTGCTGCTCCAACACAAGTTACCTTAAGAGCCGGTACGATGCGGGCAATGGGTGAAGTTCGTCAGGAGTACTGCATAAAAAAACGAGTGTGTTGTGGTGGCAGTTGGTGATCAAAGAAATAAAACAAAATAAAATCAATAAATAATAATGTCATAGACTTAAAGTCATACCTTTGAAGTCATAATGCATTGCAAGTGTTATTAGGGAATGTTGTGCTGTGTTTTCAAGCGCTTCAATGTGCTGCTCTGCAAGGTTTGGAGACAGCGGGTGCGTTCACGGAGATCAAGAGCAGCCGGCGCAAAACACAAGGCACCCAGGGGAGAGATACCATGGTAAATAGGTTACATATTTACCTATTTTTGTTTCGGCGAACGGTTTTGGTGAGCAATAATGCAGGAAAGCAGCGGGCGGGATGGCGAGCTTGTCCTGCTGCTCCAACAGAAGCTACCTTAAGAGCCGGTACGATGCGGTCAATTGGTGAAGTTCGTCAGGAGTACTGCATAAAAAAACGAGTGTGTTGTCGTGGCAGTTGGTGATCAAAGAAATAAAACAAAATAAAATCAATAAATAATAATGTCATAGACTTAAAGTCATACCTTTGAAGTCATAATGCATTGCAAGTGTTATTAGGGAATGTTGTGCTGTGTTTTCAAGCGCTTCAATGTGACAGCGGGTGCGTTCACGGAGATCAAGAGCAGCCAGCCGCCGCAGGGGAGGGATACCATGGTAAATAGGTTACCTATTTACCATGGTATCTCTCCCCTGGGTGCGTTGTGTTTTGGTGAGCATTAATGCAGGAAAGCAGCGGGCGGGATGGCGAGCTTGTCCTGCTGCTCCAACACAAGTTACCTTAAGAGCCGGTACGATGCGGGCAATGGGTGAAGTTCGTCAGGAGTACTGCATAAAAAAACGAGTGTGTTGTCGTGGCAGTTGGTGATCAAAGAAATAAAACAAAATAAAATCAATAAATAATAATGTCATAGACTTAAAGTCATACCTTTGAAGTCATAATGCATTGCAAGTGTTATTAGGGAATGTTGTGCTGTGTTTTCAAGCGCTTCAATGTGCTGCTCTGCAAGGTTTGGAGACAGCGGGTGCGTTCACGGAGATCAAGAGCAGCCGGCGCAAAACACAAGGCACCCAGGGGAGAGATACCATGGTAAATAGGTTACATATTTACCTATTTTTGTTTCGGCGAACGGTTTTGGTGAGCATTAATGCAGGAAAGCAGCGGGCGGGATGGCGAGCTTGTCCTGCTGCTCCAACACAAGTTACCTTAAGAGCCGGTACGATGCGGGCAATGGGTGAAGTTCGTCAGGAGTACTGCATAAAAAAACGAGTGTGTTGTGGTGGCAGTTGGTGATCAAAGAAATAAAACAAAATAAAATCAATAAATAATAATGTCATAGACTTAAAGTCATACCTTTGAAGTCATAATGCATTGCCAGTGTTATTAGGGAATGTTGTGCTGTGTTTTCAAGCGCTTCAATGTGCTGCTCTGCAAGGTTTGGAGACAGCGGGTGCGTTCACGGAGATCAAGAGCAGCCGGCGCAAAACACAAGGCACCCAGGGGAGAGATACCATGGTAAATAGGTTACATATTTACCTATTTTTGTTTCGGCGAACGGTTTTGGTGAGCAATAATGCAGGAAAGCAGCGGGCGGGATGGCGAGCTTGTCCTGCTGCTCCAACAGAAGCTACCTTAAGAGCCGGTACGATGCGGTCAATTGGTGAAGTTCGTCAGGAGTACTGCATAAAAAAACGAGTGTGTTGTCGTGGCAGTTGGTGATCAAAGAAATAAAACAAAATAAAATCAATAAATAATAATGTCATAGACTTAAAGTCATACCTTTGAAGTCATAATGCATTGCAAGTGTTATTAGGGAATGTTGTGCTGTGTTTTCAAGCGCTTCAATGTGACAGCGGGTGCGTTCACGGAGATCAAGAGCAGCCGGAGATCAAGAGCAGCCGCCGCAGGGGAGGGATACCATGGTAAATAGGTTACCTATTTACCATGGTATCTCTCCCCTGGGTGCGTTGTGTTTTGGTGAGCATTAATGCAGGAAAGCAGCGGGCGGGATGGCGAGCTTGTCCTGCTGCTCCAACACAAGCTACCTTAAGAGCCGGTACGATGCGGTCAATTGGTGAAGTTCGTCAGGAGTACTGCATAAAAAAACGAGTGTGTTGTGGTGGCAGTTGGTGATCAAAGAAATAAAACAAAATAAAATCAATAAATAATAATGTCATAGACTTAAAGTCATACCTTTGAAGTCATAATGCATTGCAAGTGTTATTAGGGAATGTTGTGCTGTGTTTTCAAGCGCTTCAATGTGACAGCGGGTGCGTTCACGGAGATCAAGAGCAGCCGGAGATCAAGAGCAGCCGCCGCAGGGGAGGGATACCATGGTAAATAGGTTACCTATTTACCATGGTATCTCTCCCCTGGGTGCGTTGTGTTTTGGTGAGCATTAATGCAGGAAAGCAGCGGGCGGGATGGCGAGCTTGTCCTGCTGCTCCAACACAAGCTACCTTAAGAGCCGGTACGATGCGTGCAATGGGTGAAGTTCGTCAGGAGTACTGCATAAAAAAACGAGTGTGTTGTCGTGGCAGTTGTGATCAAAGAAATAAAACAAAATAAAATCAATAAATAATAATGTCATAGACTTAAAGTCATACCTTTGAAGTCATAATGCATTGCAAGTGTTATTAGGGAATGTTGTGCTGTGTTTTCAAGCGCTTCAATGTGACAGCGGGTGCGTTCACGGAGATCAAGAGCAGCCAGCCGCCGCAGGGGAGGGATACCATGGTAAATAGGTTACCTATTTACCATGGTATCTCTCCCCTGGGTGCGTTGTGTTTTGGTGAGCATTAATGCAGGAAAGCAGCGGGCGGGATGGCGAGCTTGTCCTGCTGCTCCAACACAAGCTAGCTTAAGAGTCGGTACGATGCAGGCAATGGGTGAAGTTCGTCAGGAGTACTGCATAAAAAAACGAGTGTGTTGTCGTGGCAGTTGGTGATCAAAGAAATAAAACAAAATAAAATCAATAAATAATAATGTCATAGACTTAAAGCCATACCTTTGAAGTCATTATGCATTGCAAGTGTTATTAGAGAATGTTGTGCTGTGTTTTCAAGCGCTTCAATGTGCTGCTCTGCAAGGTTTGGAGACAGCGGGTGCGTTCACGGAGATCAAGAGCAGCCGGCGCAAAACACAAGGCACCCAGGGGAGAGATACCATGGTAAATAGGTTACATATTTACCTATTTTTGTTTCGGCGAACGGTTTTGGTGAGCAATAATGCAGGAAAGCAGCGGGCGGGATGGCGAGCTTGTCCTGCTGCTCCAACAGAAGCTACCTTAAGAGCCGGTACGATGCGGTCAATTGGTGAAGTTCGTCAGGAGTACTGCATAAAAAAACGAGTGTGTTGTCGTGGCAGTTGGTGATCAAAGAAATAAAACAAAATAAAATCAATAAATAATAATGTCATAGACTTAAAGTCATACCTTTGAAGTCATAATGCATTGCAAGTGTTATTAGGGAATGTTGTGCTGTGTTTTCAAGCGCTTCAATGTGACAGCGGGTGCGTTCACGGAGATCAAGAGCAGCCAGCCGCCGCAGGGGAGGGATACCATGGTAAATAGGTTACCTATTTACCATGGTATCTCTCCCCTGGGTGCGTTGTGTTTTGGTGAGCATTAATGCAGGAAAGCAGCGGGCGGGATGGCGAGCTTGTCCTGCTGCTCCAACACAAGTTACCTTAAGAGCCGGTACGATGCGGGCAATGGGTGAAGTTCGTCAGGAGTACTGCATAAAAAAACGAGTGTGTTGTCGTGGCAGTTGGTGATCAAAGAAATAAAACAAAATAAAATCAATAAATAATAATGTCATAGACTTAAAGTCATACCTTTGAAGTCATAATGCATTGCAAGTGTTATTAGGGAATGTTGTGCTGTGTTTTCAAGCGCTTCAATGTGCTGCTCTGCAAGGTTTGGAGACAGCGGGTGCGTTCACGGAGATCAAGAGCAGCCGGCGCAAAACACAAGGCACCCAGGGGAGAGATACCATGGTAAATAGGTTACATATTTACCTATTTTTGTTTCGGCGAACGGTTTTGGTGAGCATTAATGCAGGAAAGCAGCGGGCGGGATGGCGAGCTTGTCCTGCTGCTCCAACACAAGTTACCTTAAGAGCCGGTACGATGCGGGCAATGGGTGAAGTTCGTCAGGAGTACTGCATAAAAAAACGAGTGTGTTGTGGTGGCAGTTGGTGATCAAAGAAATAAAACAAAATAAAATCAATAAATAATAATGTCATAGACTTAAAGTCATACCTTTGAAGTCATAATGCATTGCCAGTGTTATTAGGGAATGTTGTGCTGTGTTTTCAAGCGCTTCAATGTGCTGCTCTGCAAGGTTTGGAGACAGTGGGTGCGTTCACGGAGATCAAGAGCAGCCGGCGCAAAACACAAGGCACCCAGGGGAGAGATACCATGGTAAATAGGTTACATATTTACCTATTTTTGTTTCGGCGAACGGTTTTGGTGAGCAATAATGCAGGAAAGCAGCGGGCGGGATGGCGAGCTTGTCCTGCTGCTCCAACAGAAGCTACCTTAAGAGCCGGTACGATGCGGTCAATTGGTGAAGTTCGTCAGGAGTACTGCATAAAAAAACGAGTGTGTTGTCGTGGCAGTTGGTGATCAAAGAAATAAAACAAAATAAAATCAATAAATAATAATGTCATAGACTTAAAGTCATACCTTTGAAGTCATAATGCATTGCAAGTGTTATTAGGGAATGTTGTGCTGTGTTTTCAAGCGCTTCAATGTGACAGCGGGTGCGTTCACGGAGATCAAGAGCAGCCAGCCGCCGCAGGGGAGGGATACCATGGTAAATAGGTTACCTATTTACCATGGTATCTCTCCCCTGGGTGCGTTGTGTTTTGGTGAGCATTAATGCAGGAAAGCAGCGGGCGGGATGGCGAGCTTGTCCTGCTGCTCCAACACAAGTTACCTTAAGAGCCGGTACGATGCGGGCAATGGGTGAAGTTCGTCAGGAGTACTGCATAAAAAAACGAGTGTGTTGTCGTGGCAGTTGGTGATCAAAGAAATAAAACAAAATAAAATCAATAAATAATAATGTCATAGACTTAAAGTCATACCTTTGAAGTCATAATGCATTGCAAGTGTTATTAGGGAATGTTGTGCTGTGTTTTCAAGCGCTTCAATGTGCTGCTCTGCAAGGTTTGGAGACAGCGGGTGCGTTCACGGAGATCAAGAGCAGCCGGCGCAAAACACAAGGCACCCAGGGGAGAGATACCATGGTAAATAGGTTACATATTTACCTATTTTTGTTTCGGCGAACGGTTTTGGTGAGCATTAATGCAGGAAAGCAGCGGGCGGGATGGCGAGCTTGTCCTGCTGCTCCAACACAAGTTACCTTAAGAGCCGGTACGATGCGGGCAATGGGTGAAGTTCGTCAGGAGTACTGCATAAAAAAACGAGTGTGTTGTGGTGGCAGTTGGTGATCAAAGAAATAAAACAAAATAAAATCAATAAATAATAATGTCATAGACTTAAAGTCATACCTTTGAAGTCATAATGCATTGCAAGTGTTATTAGGGAATGTTGTGCTGTGTTTTCAAGCGCTTCAATGTGCTGCTCTGCAAGGTTTGGAGACAGCGGGTGCGTTCACGGAGATCAAGAGCAGCCGGCGCAAAACACAAGGCACCCAGGGGAGAGATACCATGGTAAATAGGTTACATATTTACCTATTTTTGTTTCGGCGAATGGTTTTGGTGAGCAATAATGCAGGAAAGCAGCGGGCGGGATGGCGAGCTTGTCCTGCTGCTCCAACAGAAGCTACCTTAAGAGCCGGTACGATGCGGTCAATTGGTGAAGTTCGTCAGGAGTTCTGCATAAAAAAACGAGTGTGTTGTCGTGGCAGTTGGTGATCAAAGAAATAAAACAAAATAAAATCAATAAATAATAATGTCATAGACTTAAAGTCATACCTTTGAAGTCATAATGCATTGCAAGTGTTATTAGGGAATGTTGTGCTGTGTTTTCAAGCGCTTCAATGTGACAGCGGGTGCGTTCACGGAGATCAAGAGCAGCCGGAGATCAAGAGCAGCCGCCGCAGGGGAGGGATACCATGGTAAATAGGTTACCTATTTACCATGGTATCTCTCCCCTGGGTGCGTTGTGTTTTGGTGAGCATTAATGCAGGAAAGCAGCGGGCGGGATGGCGAGCTTGTCCTGCTGCTCCAACACAAGCTACCTTAAGAGCCGGTACGATGCGTGCAATGGGTGAAGTTCGTCAGGAGTACTGCATAAAAAAACGAGTGTGTTGTCGTGGCAGTTGTGATCAAAGAAATAAAACAAAATAAAATCAATAAATAATAATGTCATAGACTTAAAGTCATACCTTTGAAGTCATAATGCATTGCAAGTGTTATTAGGGAATGTTGTGCTGTGTTTTCAAGCGCTTCAATGTGACAGCGGGTGCGTTCACGGAGATCAAGAGCAGCCAGCCGCCGCAGGGGAGGGATACCATGGTAAATAGGTTACCTATTTACCATATTATCTCTCCCCTGGGTGCGTTGTGTTTTGGTGAGCATTAATGCAGGAAAGCAGCGGGCGGGATGGCGAGCTTGTCCTGCTGCTCCAACACAAGCTAGCTTAAGAGTCGGTACGATGCAGGCAATGGGTGAAGTTCGTCAGGAGTACTGCATAAAAAAACGAGTGTGTTGTCGTGGCAGTTGGTGATCAAAGAAATAAAACAAAATAAAATCAATAAATAATAATGTCATAGACTTAAAGCCATACCTTTGAAGTCATTATGCATTGCAAGTGTTATTAGAGAATGTTGTGCTGTGTTTTCAAGCGCTTCAATGTGCTGCTCTGCAAGGTTTGGAGACAGCGGGTGCGTTCACGGAGATCAAGAGCAGCCGGCGCAAAACACAAGGCACCCAGGGGAGAGATACCATGGTAAATAGGTTACATATTTACCTATTTTTGTTTCGGCGAACGGTTTTGGTGAGCAATAATGCAGGAAAGCAGCGGGCGGGATGGCGAGCTTGTCCTGCTGCTCCAACAGAAGCTACCTTAAGAGCCGGTACGATGCGGTCAATTGGTGAAGTTCGTCAGGAGTACTGCATAAAAAAACGAGTGTGTTGTCGTGGCAGTTGGTGATCAAAGAAATAAAACAAAATAAAATCAATAAATAATAATGTCATAGACTTAAAGTCATACCTTTGAAGTCATAATGCATTGCAAGTGTTATTAGGGAATGTTGTGCTGTGTTTTCAAGCGCTTCAATGTGACAGCGGGTGCGTTCACGGAGATCAAGAGCAGCCAGCCGCCGCAGGGGAGGGATACCATGGTAAATAGGTTACCTATTTACCATGGTATCTCTCCCCTGGGTGCGTTGTGTTTTGGTGAGCATTAATGCAGGAAAGCAGCGGGCGGGATGGCGAGCTTGTCCTGCTGCTCCAACACAAGTTACCTTAAGAGCCGGTACGATGCGGGCAATGGGTGAAGTTCGTCAGGAGTACTGCATAAAAAAACGAGTGTGTTGTGGTGGCAGTTGGTGATCAAAGAAATAAAACAAAATAAAATCAATAAATAATAATGTCATAGACTTAAAGTCATACCTTTGAAGTCATAATGCATTGCAAGTGTTATTAGGGAATGTTGTGCTGTGTTTTCAAGCGCTTCAATGTGCTGCTCTGCAAGGTTTGGAGACAGCGGGTGCGTTCACGGAGATCAAGAGCAGCCGGCGCAAAACACAAGGCACCCAGGGGAGAGATACCATGGTAAATAGGTTACATATTTACCTATTTTTGTTTCGGCGAACGGTTTTGGTGAGCATTAATGCAGGAAAGCAGCGGGCGGGATGGCGAGCTTGTCCTGCTGCTCCAACACAAGTTACCTTAAGAGCCGGTACGATGCGGGCAATGGGTGAAGTTCGTCAGGAGTACTGCATAAAAAAACGAGTGTGTTGTGGTGGCAGTTGGTGATCAAAGAAATAAAACAAAATAAAATCAATAAATAATAATGTCATAGACTTAAAGTCATACCTTTGAAGTCATAATGCATTGCCAGTGTTATTAGGGAATGTTGTGCTGTGTTTTCAAGCGCTTCAATGTGCTGCTCTGCAAGGTTTGGAGACAGCGGGTGCGTTCACGGAGATCAAGAGCAGCCGGCGCAAAACACAAGGCACCCAGGGGAGAGATACCATGGTAAATAGGTTACATATTTACCTATTTTTGTTTCGGCGAACGGTTTTGGTGAGCAATAATGCAGGAAAGCAGCGGGCGGGATGGCGAGCTTGTCCTGCTGCTCCAACAGAAGCTACCTTAAGAGCCGGTACGATGCGGTCAATTGGTGAAGTTCGTCAGGAGTACTGCATAAAAAAACGAGTGTGTTGTCGTGGCAGTTGGTGATCAAAGAAATAAAACAAAATAAAATCAATAAATAATAATGTCATAGACTTAAAGTCATACCTTTGAAGTCATAATGCATTGCAAGTGTTATTAGGGAATGTTGTGCTGTGTTTTCAAGCGCTTCAATGTGACAGCGGGTGCGTTCACGGAGATCAAGAGCAGCCGGAGATCAAGAGCAGCCGCCGCAGGGGAGGGATACCATGGTAAATAGGTTACCTATTTACCATGGTATCTCTCCCCTGGGTGCGTTGTGTTTTGGTGAGCATTAATGCAGGAAAGCAGCGGGCGGGATGGGGAGCTTGTCCTGCTGCTCCAACACAAGTTACCTTAAGAGCCGGTACGATGCGGGCAATGGGTGAAGTTCGTCAGGAGTACTGCATAAAAAAACGAGTGTGTTGTGGTGGCAGTTGGTGATCAAAGAAATAAAACAAAATAAAATCAATAAATAATAATGTCATAGACTTAAAGTCATACCTTTGAAGTCATAATGCATTGCCAGTGTTATTAGGGAATGTTGTGCTGTGTTTTCAAGCACTTCAATGTGCTGCTCTGCAAGGTTTGGAGACAGCGGGTGCGTTCACGGAGATCAAGAGCAGCCGGCGCAAAACACAAGGCACCCAGGGGAGAGATACCATGGTAAATAGGTTACATATTTACCTATTTTTGTTTCGGCGAACGGTTTTGGTGAGCAATAATGCAGGAAAGCAGCGGGCGGGATGGCGAGCTTGTCCTGCTGCTCCAACAGAAGCTACCTTAAGAGCCGGTACGATGCGGTCAATTGGTGAAGTTCGTCAGGAGTACTGCATAAAAAAACGAGTGTGTTGTGGTGGCAGTTGGTGATCAAAGAAATAAAACAAAATAAAATCAATAAATAATAATGTCATAGACTTAAAGTCATACCTTTGAAGTCATAATGCATTGCAAGTGTTATTAGGGAATGTTGTGCTGTGTTTTCAAGCGCTTCAATGTGACAGCGGGTGCGTTCACGGAGATCAAGAGCAGCCGGAGATCAAGAGCAGCCGCCGCAGGGGAGGGATACCATGGTAAATAGGTTACCTATTTACCATGGTATCTCTCCCCTGGGTGCGTTGTGTTTTGGTGAGCATTAATGCAGGAAAGCAGCGGGCGGGATGGCGAGCTTGTCCTGCTGCTCCAACACAAGCTACCTTAAGAGCCGGTACGATGCGTGCAATGGGTGAAGTTCGTCAGGGGTACTGCATAAAAAAACGAGTGTGTTGTCGTGGCAGTTGTGATCAAAGAAATAAAACAAAATAAAATCAATAAATAATAATGTCATAGACTTAAAGTCATACCTTTGAAGTCATAATGCATTGCAAGTGTTATTAGGGAATGTTGTGCTGTGTTTTCAAGCGCTTCAATGTGACAGCGGGTGCGTTCACGGAGATCAAGAGCAGCCAGCCGCCGCAGGGGAGGGATACCATGGTAAATAGGTTACCTATTTACCATGGTATCTCTCCCCTGGGTGCGTTGTGTTTTGGTGAGCATTAATGCAGGAAAGCAGCGGGCGGGATGGCGAGCTTGTCCTGCTGCTCCAACACAAGCTAGCTTAAGAGTCGGTACGATGCAGGCAATGGGTGAAGTTCGTCAGGAGTACTGCATAAAAAAACGAGTGTGTTGTCGTGGCAGTTGGTGATCAAAGAAATAAAACAAAATAAAATCAATAAATAATAATGTCATAGACTTAAAGCCATACCTTTGAAGTCATTATGCATTGCAAGTGTTATTAGAGAATGTTGTGCTGTGTTTTCAAGCGCTTCAATGTGCTGCTCTGCAAGGTTTGGAGACAGCGGGTGCGTTCACGGAGATCAAGAGCAGCCGGCGCAAAACACAAGGCACCCAGGGGAGAGATACCATGGTAAATAGGTTACATATTTACCTATTTTTGTTTCGGCGAACGGTTTTGGTGAGCAATAATGCAGGAAAGCAGCGGGCGGGATGGCGAGCTTGTCCTGCTGCTCCAACAGAAGCTACCTTAAGAGCCGGTACGATGCGGTCAATTGGTGAAGTTCGTCAGGAGTACTGCATAAAAAAACGAGTGTGTTGTCGTGGCAGTTGGTGATCAAAGAAATAAAACAAAATAAAATCAATAAATAATAATGTCATAGACTTAAAGTCATACCTTTGAAGTCATAATGCATTGCAAGTGTTATTAGGGAATGTTGTGCTGTGTTTTCAAGCGCTTCAATGTGACAGCGGGTGCGTTCACGGAGATCAAGAGCAGCCAGCCGCCGCAGGGGAGGGATACCATGGTAAATAGGTTACCTATTTACCATGGTATCTCTCCCCTGGGTGCGTTGTGTTTTGGTGAGCATTAATGCAGGAAAGCAGCGGGCGGGATGGCGAGCTTGTCCTGCTGCTCCAACACAAGTTACCTTAAGAGCCGGTACGATGCGGGCAATGGGTGAAGTTCGTCAGGAGTACTGCATAAAAAAACGAGTGTGTTGTCGTGGCAGTTGGTGATCAAAGAAATAAAACAAAATAAAATCAATAAATAATAATGTCATAGACTTAAAGTCATACCTTTGAAGTCATAATGCATTGCAAGTGTTATTAGGGAATGTTGTGCTGTGTTTTCAAGCGCTTCAATGTGCTGCTCTGCAAGGTTTGGAGACAGCGGGTGCGTTCACGGAGATCAAGAGCAGCCGGCGCAAAACACAAGGCACCCAGGGGAGAGATACCATGGTAAATAGGTTACATATTTACCTATTTTTGTTTCGGCGAACGGTTTTGGTGAGCATTAATGCAGGAAAGCAGCGGGCGGGATGGCGAGCTTGTCCTGCTGCTCCAACACAAGTTACCTTAAGAGCCGGTACGATGCGGGCAATGGGTGAAGTTCGTCAGGAGTACTGCATAAAAAAACGAGTGTGTTGTGGTGGCAGTTGGTGATCAAAGAAATAAAACAAAATAAAATCAATAAATAATAATGTCATAGACTTAAAGTCATACCTTTGAAGTCATAATGCATTGCCAGTGTTATTAGGGAATGTTGTGCTGTGTTTTCAAGCGCTTCAATGTGCTGCTCTGCAAGGTTTGGAGACAGCGGGTGCGTTCACGGAGATCAAGAGCAGCCGGCGCAAAACACAAGGCACCCAGGGGAGAGAAACCATGGTAAATAGGTTACATATTTACCTATTTTTGTTTCGGCGAACGGTTTTGGTGAGCAATAATGCAGGAAAGCAGCGGGCGGGATGGCGAGCTTGTCCTGCTGCTCCAACAGAAGCTACCTTAAGAGCCGGTACGATGCGGTCAATTGGTGAAGTTCGTCAGGAGTACTGCATAAAAAAACGAGTGTGTTGTCGTGGCAGTTGGTGATCAAAGAAATAAAACAAAATAAAATCAATAAATAATAATGTCATAGACTTAAAGTCATACCTTTGAAGTCATAATGCATTGCAAGTGTTATTAGGGAATGTTGTGCTGTGTTTTCAAGCGCTTCAATGTGACAGCGGGTGCGTTCACGGAGATCAAGAGCAGCCGGAGATCAAGAGCAGCCGCCGCAGGGGAGGGATACCATGGTAAATAGGTTACCTATTTACCATGGTATCTCTCCCCTGGGTGCGTTGTGTTTTGGTGAGCATTAATGCAGGAAAGCAGCGGGCGGGATGGCGAGCTTGTCCTGCTGCTCCAACACAAGTTACCTTAAGAGCCGGTACGATGCGGGCAATGGGTGAAGTTCGTCAGGAGTACTGCATAAAAAAACGAGTGTGTTGTGGTGGCAGTTGGTGATCAAAGAAATAAAACAAAATAAAATCAATAAATAATAATGTCATAGACTTAAAGTCATACCTTTGAAGTCATAATGCATTGCCAGTGTTATTAGGGAATGTTGTGCTGTGTTTTCAAGCACTTCAATGTGCTGCTCTGCAAGGTTTGGAGACAGCGGGTGCGTTCACGGAGATCAAGAGCAGCCGGCGCAAAACACAAGGCACCCAGGGGAGAGATACCATGGTAAATAGGTTACATATTTACCTATTTTTGTTTCGGCGAACGGTTTTGGTGAGCAATAATGCAGGAAAGCAGCGGGCGGGATGGCGAGCTTGTCCTGCTGCTCCAACAGAAGCTACCTTAAGAGCCGGTACGATGCGGTCAATTGGTGAAGTTCGTCAGGAGTACTGCATAAAAAAACGAGTGTGTTGTGGTGGCAGTTGGTGATCAAAGAAATAAAACAAAATAAAATCAATAAATAATAATGTCATAGACTTAAAGTCATACCTTTGAAGTCATAATGCATTGCAAGTGTTATTAGGGAATGTTGTGCTGTGTTTTCAAGCGCTTCAATGTGACAGCGGGTGCGTTCACGGAGATCAAGAGCAGCCGGAGATCAAGAGCAGCCGCCGCAGGGGAGGGATACCATGGTAAATAGGTTACCTATTTACCATGGTATCTCTCCCCTGGGTGCGTTGTGTTTTGGTGAGCATTAATGCAGGAAAGTAGCGGGCGGGATGGCGAGCTTGTCCTGCTGCTCCAACACAAGCTACCTTAAGAGCCGGTACGATGCGTGCAATGGGTGAAGTTCGTCAGGGGTACTGCATAAAAAAACGAGTGTGTTGTCGTGGCAGTTGTGATCAAAGAAATAAAACAAAATAAAATCAATAAATAATAATGTCATAGACTTAAAGTCATACCTTTGAAGTCATAATGCATTGCAAGTGTTATTAGGGAATGTTGTGCTGTGTTTTCAAGCGCTTCAATGTGACAGCGGGTGCGTTCACGGAGATCAAGAGCAGCCAGCCGCCGCAGGGGAGGGATACCATGGTAAATAGGTTACCTATTTACCATGGTATCTCTCCCCTGGGTGCGTTGTGTTTTGGTGAGCATTAATGCAGGAAAGCAGCGGGCGGGATGGCGAGCTTGTCCTGCTGCTCCAACACAAGTTACCTTAAGAGCCGGTACGATGCGGGCAATGGGTGAAGTTCGTCAGGAGTACTGCATAAAAAAACGAGTGTGTTGTGGTGGCAGTTGGTGATCAAAGAAATAAAACAAAATAAAATCAATAAATAATAATGTCATAGACTTAAAGTCATACCTTTGAAGTCATAATGCATTGCAAGTGTTATTAGGGAATGTTGTGCTGTGTTTTCAAACGCTTCAATGTGCTGCTCTGCAAGGTTTGGAGACAGCGGGTGCGTTCACGGAGATCAAGAGCAGCCGGCGCAAAACACAAGGCACCCAGGGGAGAGATACCATGGTAAATAGGTTACATATTTACCTATTTTTGTTTCGGCGAACGGTTTTGGTCAGCATTAATGCAGGAAAGCAGCGGGCGGGATGGCGAGCTTGTCCTGCTGCTCCAACACAAGCTACCTTAAGAGCCGGTACGATGCGGTCAATTGGTGAAGTTCGTCAGGAGTACTGCATAAAAAAACGAGTGTGTTGTCGTGGCAGTTGGTGATCAAAGAAATAAAACAAAATAAAATCAATAAATAATAATGTCATAGACTTAAAGTCATACCTTTGAAGTCATAATGCATTGCAAGTGTTATTAGGGAATGTTGTGCTGTGTTTTCAAGCGCTTCAATGTGCTGCTCTGCAAGGTTTGGAGACAGCGGGTGCGTTCACGGAGATCAAGAGCAGCCGGCGCAAAACACAAGGCACCCAGGGGAGAGATACCATGGTAAATAGGTTACATATTTACCTATTTTTGTTTCGGCGAACGGTTTTGGTGAGCAATAATGCAGGAAAGCAGCGGGCGGGATGGCGAGCTTGTCCTGCTGCTCCAACAGAAGCTACCTTAAGAGCCGGTACGATGCGGTCAATTGGTGAAGTTCGTCAGGAGTACTGCATAAAAAAACGAGTGTGTTGTCGTGGCAGTTGGTGATCAAAGAAATAAAACAAAATAAAATCAATAAATAATAATGTCATAGACTTAAAGTCATACCTTTGAAGTCATAATGCATTGCAAGTGTTATTAGGGAATGTTGTGCTGTGTTTTCAAGCGCTTCAATGTGACAGCGGGTGCGTTCACGGAGATCAAGAGCAGCCAGCCGCCGCAGGGGAGGGATACCATGGTAAATAGGTTACCTATTTACCATGGTATCTCTCCCCTGGGTGCGTTGTGTTTTGGTGAGCATTAATGCAGGAAAGCAGCGGGCGGGATGGCGAGCTTGTCCTGCTGCTCCAACACAAGTTACCTTAAGAGCCGGTACGATGCGGGCAATGGGTGAAGTTCGTCAGGAGTACTGCATAAAAAAACGAGTGTGTTGTGGTGGCAGTTGGTGATCAAAGAAATAAAACAAAATAAAATCAATAAATAATAATGTCATAGACTTAAAGTCATACCTTTGAAGTCATAATGCATTGCAAGTGTTATTAGGGAATGTTGTGCTGTGTTTTCAAGCGCTTCAATGTGCTGCTCTGCAAGGTTTGGAGACAGCGGGTGCGTTCACGGAGATCAAGAGCAGCCGGCGCAAAACACAAGGCACCCAGGGGAGAGATACCATGGTAAATAGGTTACATATTTACCTATTTTTGTTTCGGCGAACGGTTTTGGTGAGCAATAATGCAGGAAAGCAGCGGGCGGGATGGCGAGCTTGTCCTGCTGCTCCAACACAAGCTACCTTAAGAGCCGGTACGATGCGGTCAATTGGTGAAGTTCGTCAGGAGTACTGCATAAAAAAAAACGAGTGTGTTGTCGTGGCAGTTGGTGATCAAAGAAATAAAACAAAATAAAATCAATAAATAATAATGTCATAGACTTAAAGTCATACCTTTGAAGTCATAATGCATTGCAAGTGTTATTAGGGAATGTTGTGCTGTGTTTTCAAGCGCTTCAATGTGACAGCGGGTGCGTTCACGGAGATCAAGAGCAGCCAGCCGCCGCAGGGGAGGGATACCATGGTAAATAGGTTACCTATTTACCATGGTATCTCTCCCCTGGGTGCGTTGTGTTTTGGTGAGCATTAATGCAGGAAAGCAGCGGGCGGGATGGCGAGCTTGTCCTGCTGCTCCAACACAAGTTACCTTAAGAGCCGGTACGATGCGGGCAATGGGTGAAGTTCGTCAGGAGTACTGCATAAAAAAACGAGTGTGTTGTGGTGGCAGTTGGTGATCAAAGAAATAAAACAAAATAAAATCAATAAATAATAATGTCATAGACTTAAAGTCATACCTTTGAAGTCATAATGCATTGCAAGTGTTATTAGGGAATGTTGTGCTGTGTTTTCAAGCGCTTCAATGTGCTGCTCTGCAAGGTTTGGAGACAGCGGGTGCGTTCACGGAGATCAAGAGCAGCCGGCGCAAAACACAAGGCACCCAGGGGAGAGATACCATGGTAAATAGGTTACATATTTACCTATTTTTGTTTCGGCGAACGGTTTTGGTGAGCAATAATGCAGGAAAGCAGCGGGCGGGATGGCGAGCTTGTCCTGCTGCTCCAACACAAGCTACCTTAAGAGCCGGTACGATGCGGTCAATTGGTGAAGTTCGTCAGGAGTACTGCATAAAAAAACGAGTGTGTTGTCGTGGCAGTTGGTGATCAAAGAAATAAAACAAAATAAAATCAATAAATAATAATGTCATAGACTTAAGTCATACCTTTGAAGTCATAATGCATTGCAAGTGTTATTAGGGAATGTTGTGCTGTGTTTTCAAGCGCTTCAATGTGCTGCTCTGCAAGGTTTGGAGACAGCGGGTGCGTTCACGGAGATCAAGAGCAGCCGGCGCAAAACACAAGGCACCCAGGGGAGAGATACCATGGTAAATAGGTTACATATTTACCTATTTTTGTTTCGGCGAACGGTTTTGGTGAGCAATAATGCAGGAAAGCAGCGGGCGGGATGGCGAGCTTGTCCTGCTGCTCCAACAGAAGCTACCTTAAGAGCCGGTACGATGCGGTCAATTGGTGAAGTTCGTCAGGAGTACTGCATAAAAAAACGAGTGTGTTGTCGTGGCAGTTGGTGATCAAAGAAATAAAACAAAATAAAATCAATAAATAATAATGTCATAGACTTAAAGTCATACCTTTGAAGTCATAATGCATTGCAAGTGTTATTAGGGAATGTTGTGCTGTGTTTTCAAGCGCTTCAATGTGACAGCGGGTGCGTTCACGGAGATCAAGAGCAGCCAGCCGCCGCAGGGGAGGGATACCATGGTAAATAGGTTACCTATTTACCATGGTATCTCTCCCCTGGGTGCGTTGTGTTTTGGTGAGCATTAATGCAGGAAAGCAGCGGGCGGGATGGCGAGCTTGTCCTGCTGCTCCAACACAAGTTACCTTAAGAGCCGGTACGATGCGGGCAATGGGTGAAGTTCGTCAGGAGTACTGCATAAAAAAACGAGTGTGTTGTGGTGGCAGTTGGTGATCAAAGAAATAAAACAAAATAAAATCAATAAATAATAATGTCATAGACTTAAAGTCATACCTTTGAAGTCATAATGCATTGCAAGTGTTATTAGGGAATGTTGTGCTGTGTTTTCAAGCGCTTCAATGTGCTGCTCTGCAAGGTTTGGAGACAGCGGGTGCGTTCACGGAGATCAAGAGCAGCCGGCGCAAAACACAAGGCACCCAGGGGAGAGATACCATGGTAAATAGGTTACATATTTACCTATTTTTGTTTCGGCGAACGGTTTTGGTGAGCAATAATGCAGGAAAGCAGCGGGCGGGATGGCGAGCTTGTCCTGCTGCTCCAACAGAAGCTACCTTAAGAGCCGGTACGATGCGGTCAATTGGTGAAGTTCGTCAGGAGTACTGCATAAAAAAAAACGAGTGTGTTGTCGTGGCAGTTGGTGATCAAAGAAATAAAACAAAATAAAATCAATAAATAATAATGTCATAGACTTAAAGTCATACCTTTGAAGTCATAATGCATTGCAAGTGTTATTAGGGAATGTTGTGCTGTGTTTTCAAGCGCTTCAATGTGACAGCGGGTGCGTTCACGGAGATCAAGAGCAGCCAGCCGCCGCAGGGGAGGGATACCATGGTAAATAGGTTACCTATTTACCATGGTATCTCTCCCCTGGGTGCGTTGTGTTTTGGTGAGCATTAATGCAGGAAAGCAGCGGGCGGGATGGCGAGCTTGTCCTGCTGCTCCAACACAAGTTACCTTAAGAGCCGGTACGATGCGGGCAATGGGTGAAGTTCGTCAGGAGTACTGCATAAAAAAAACGAGTGTGTTGTGGTGGCAGTTGGTGATCAAAGAAATAAAACAAAATAAAATCAATAAATAATAATGTCATAGACTTAAAGTCATACCTTTGAAGTCATAATGCATTGCCAGTGTTATTAGGGAATGTTGTGCTGTGTTTTCAAGCGCTTCAATGTGCTGCTCTGCAAGGTTTGGAGACAGCGGGTGCGTTCACGGAGATCAAGAGCAGCCGGCGCAAAACACAAGGCACCCAGGGGAGAGATACCATGGTAAATAGGTTACATATTTACCTATTTTTGTTTCGGCGAACGGTTTTGGTGAGCAATAATGCAGGAAAGCAGCGGGCGGGATGGCGAGCTTGTCCTGCTGCTCCAACACAAGCTACCTTAAGAGCCGGTACGATGCGGTCAATTGGTGAAGTTCGTCAGGAGTACTGCATAAAAAAACGAGTGTGTTGTCGTGGCAGTTGGTGATCAAAGAAATAAAACAAAATAAAATCAATAAATAATAATGTCATAGACTTAAAGTCATACCTTTGAAGTCATAATGCATTGCAAGTCTTATTAGGGAATGTTGTGCTGTGTTTTCAAGCGCTTCAGTGTGACAGCGGGTGCGTTCACGGAGATCAAGAGCAGCCAGCCGCCGCAGGGGAGGGATACCATGGTAAATAGGTTACCTATTTACCATGGTATCCCTCCCCTGGGTGCGTTGTGTTTTGGTGAGCATTAATGCAGGAAAGCAGCGGGCGGGATGGCGAGCTTGTCCTGCTGCTCCAACACAAGTTACCTTAAGAGCCGGTACGATGCGGGCAATGGGTGAAGTTCGTCAGGAGTACTGCATAAAAAAACGAGTGTGTTGTGGTGGCAGTTGGTGATCAAAGAAATAAAACAAAATAAAATCAATAAATAATAATGTCATAGACTTAAAGTCATACCTTTGAAGTCATAATGCATTGCAAGTGTTATTAGGGAATGTTGTGCTGTGTTTTCAAGCGCTTCAATGTGCTGCTCTGCAAGGTTTGGAGACAGCGGGTGCGTTCACGGAGATCAAGAGCAGCCGGCGCAAAACACAAGGCACCCAGGGGAGAGATACCATGGTAAATAGGTTACATATTTACCTATTTTTGTTTCTGCGAACGGTTTTGGTGAGCAATAATGCAGGAAAGCAGCGGGCGGGATGGCGAGCTTGTCCTGCTGCTCCAACACAAGCTACCTTAAGAGCCGGTACGATGCGGTCAATTGGTGAAGTTCGTCAGGAGTACTGCATAAAAAAACGAGTGTGTTGTCGTGGCAGTTGGTGATCAAAGAAATAAAACAAAATAAAATCAATAAATAATAATGTCATAGACTTAAAGTCATACCTTTGAAGTCATAATGCATTGCAAGTGTTATTAGGGAATGTTGTGCTGTGTTTTCAAGCGCTTCAATGTGCTGCTCTGCAAGGTTTGGAGACAGCGGGTGCGTTCACGGAGATCAAGAGCAGCCGGCGCAAAACACAAGGCACCCAGGGGAGAGATACCATGGTAAATAGGTTACATATTTACCTATTTTTGTTTCGGCGAACGGTTTTGGTGAGCATTAATGCAGGAAAGCAGCGGGCGGGATGGCGAGCTTGTCCTGCTGCTCCAACACAAGTTACCTTAAGAGCCGGTACGATGCGGGCAATGGGTGAAGTTCGTCAGGAGTACTGCATAAAAAAACGAGTGTGTTGTGGTGGCAGTTGGTGATCAAAGAAATAAAACAAAATAAAATCAATAAATAATAATGTCATAGACTTAAAGTCATACCTTTGAAGTCATAATGCATTGCAAGTGTTATTAGGGAATGTTGTGCTGTGTTTTCAAGCGCTTCAATGTGACAGCGGGTGCGTTCACGGAGATCAAGAGCAGCCAGCCGCCGCAGGGGAGGGATACCATGGTAAATAGGTTACCTATTTACCATGGTATCTCTCCCCTGGGTGCGTTGTGTTTTGGTGAGCATTAATGCAGGAAAGCAGCGGGCGGGATGGCGAGCTTGTCCTGCTGCTCCAACACAAGCTACCTTAAGAGCCGGTACGATGCGGTCAATTGGTGAAGTTCGTCAGGAGTACTGCATAAAAAAAACGAGTGTGTTGTCGTGGCAGTTGGTGATCAAAGAAATAAAACAAAATAAAATCAATAAATAATAATGTCATAGACTTAAAGTCATACCTTTGAATCCATAATGCATTGCAAGTGTTATTAAGGAATGTTGTGCTGTGTTTTCAAGCGCTTCAATGTGACAGCGGGTGCGTTCACGGAGATCAAGAGCAGCCAGCCGCCGCAGGGGAGGGATACCATGGTAAATAGGTTACCTATTTACCATGGTATCTCTCCCCTGGGTGCGTTGTGTTTTGGTGAGCATTAATGCAGGAAAGCAGCGGGCGGGATGGCGAGCTTGTCCTGCTGCTCCAACACAAGTTACCTTAAGAGCCGGTACGATGCGGGCAATGGGTGAAGTTCGTCAGGAGTACTGCATAAAAAAACGAGTGTGTTGTGGTGGCAGTTGGTGATCAAAGAAATAAAACAAAATAAAATCAATAAATAATAATGTCATAGACTTAAAGTCATACCTTTGAAGTCATAATGCATTGCAAGTGTTATTAGGGAATGTTGTGCTGTGTTTTCAAACGCTTCAATGTGCTGCTCTGCAAGGTTTGGAGACAGCGGGTGCGTTCACGGAGATCAAGAGCAGCCGGCGCAAAACACAAGGCACCCAGGGGAGAGATACCATGGTAAATAGGTTACATATTTACCTATTTTTGTTTCGGCGAACGGTTTTGGTCAGCATTAATGCAGGAAAGCAGCGGGCGGGATGGCGAGCTTGTCCTGCTGCTCCAACACAAGCTACCTTAAGAGCCGGTACGATGCGGTCAATTGGTGAAGTTCGTCAGGAGTACTGCATAAAAAAACGAGTGTGTTGTCGTGGCAGTTGGTGATCAAAGAAATAAAACAAAATAAAATCAATAAATAATAATGTCATAGACTTAAAGTCATACCTTTGAAGTCATAATGCATTGCAAGTGTTATTAGGGAATGTTGTGCTGTGTTTTCAAGCGCTTCAATGTGCTGCTCTGCAAGGTTTGGAGACAGCGGGTGCGTTCACGGAGATCAAGAGCAGCCGGCGCAAAACACAAGGCACCCAGGGGAGAGATACCATGGTAAATAGGTTACATATTTACCTATTTTTGTTTCGGCGAACGGTTTTGGTGAGCAATAATGCAGGAAAGCAGCGGGCGGGATGGCGAGCTTGTCCTGCTGCTCCAACAGAAGCTACCTTAAGAGCCGGTACGATGCGGTCAATTGGTGAAGTTCGTCAGGAGTACTGCATAAAAAAAAACGAGTGTGTTGTCGTGACAGTTGGTGATCAAAGAAATAAAACAAAATAAAATCAATAAATAATAATGTCATAGACTTAAAGTCATACCTTTGAAGTCATAATGCACTGCAAGTGTTATTAGGGAATGTTGTGCTGTGTTTTCAAGCGCTTCAATGTGACAGCGGGTGCGTTCACGGAGATCAAGAGCAGCCAGCCGCCGCAGGGGAGGGATACCATGGTAAATAGGTTACCTATTTACCATGGTATCTCTCCCCTGGGTGCGTTGTGTTTTGGTGAGCATTAATGCAGGAAAGCAGCGGGCGGGATGGCGAGCTTGTCCTGCTGCTCCAACACAAGTTACCTTAAGAGCCGGTACGATGCGGGCAATGGGTGAAGTTCGTCAGGAGTACTGCATAAAAAAAACGAGTGTGTTGTGGTGGCAGTTGGTGATCAAAGAAATAAAACAAAATAAAATCAATAAATAATAATGTCATAGACTTAAAGTCATACCTTTGAAGTCATAATGCATTGCCAGTGTTATTAGGGAATGTTGTGCTGTGTTTTCAAGCGCTTCAATGTGCTGCTCTGCAAGGTTTGGAGACAGCGGGTGCGTTCACGGAGATCAAGAGCAGCCGGCGCAAAACACAAGGCACCCAGGGGAGAGATACCATGGTAAATAGGTTACATATTTACCTATTTTTGTTTCGGCGAACGGTTTTGGTGAGCAATAATGCAGGAAAGCAGCGGGCGGGATGGCGAGCTTGTCCTGCTGCTCCAACACAAGCTACCTTAAGAGCCGGTACGATGCGGTCAATTGGTGAAGTTCGTCAGGAGTACTGCATAAAAAAACGAGTGTGTTGTCGTGGCAGTTGGTGATCAAAGAAATAAAACAAAATAAAATCAATAAATAATAATGTCATAGACTTAAAGTCATACCTTTGAAGTCATAATGCATTGCAAGTCTTATTAGGGAATGTTGTGCTGTGTTTTCAAGCGCTTCAGTGTGACAGCGGGTGCGTTCACGGAGATCAAGAGCAGCCAGCCGCCGCAGGGGAGGGATACCATGGTAAATAGGTTACCTATTTACCATGGTATCTCTCCCCTGGGTGCGTTGTGTTTTGGTGAGCATTAATGCAGGAAAGCAGCGGGCGGGATGGCGAGCTTGTCCTGCTGCTCCAACACAAGTTACCTTAAGAGCCGGTACGATGCGGGCAATAGGTGAAGTTCGTCAGGAGTACTGCATAAAAAAACGAGTGTGTTGTGGTGGCAGTTGGTGATCAAAGAAATAAAACAAAATAAAATCAATAAATAATAATGTCATAGACTTAAAGTCATACCTTTGAAGTCATAATGCATTGCAAGTGTTATTAGGGAATGTTGTGCTGTGTTTTCAAGCGCTTCAATGTGCTGCTCTGCAAGGTTTGGAGACAGCGGGTGCGTTCACGGAGATCAAGAGCAGCCGGCGCAAAACACAAGGCACCCAGGGGAGAGATACCATGGTAAATAGGTTACATATTTACCTATTTTTGTTTCGGCGAACGGTTTTGGTGAGCATTAATGCAGGAAAGCAGCGGGCGGGATGGCGAGCTTGTCCTGCTGCTCCAACACAAGTTACCTTAAGAGCCGGTACGATGCGGGCAATGGGTGAAGTTCGTCAGGAGTACTGCATAAAAAAACGAGTGTGTTGTGGTGGCAGTTGGTGATCAAAGAAATAAAACAAAATAAAATCAATAAATAATAATGTCATAGACTTAAAGTCATACCTTTGAAGTCATAATGCATTGCAAGTGTTATTAGGGAATGTTGTGCTGTGTTTTCAAGCGCTTCAATGTGACAGCGGGTGCGTTCACGGAGATCAAGAGCAGCCAGCCGCCGCAGGGGAGGGATACCATGGTAAATAGGTTACCTATTTACCATGGTATCTCTCCCCTGGGTGCGTTATGTTTTGGTGAGCATTAATGCAGGAAAGCAGCGGGCGGGATGGCGAGCTTGTCCTGCTGCTCCAACACAAGCTAGCTTAAGAGTCGGTACGATGCAGGCAATGGGTGAAGTTCGTCAGGAGTACTGCATAAAAAAACGAGTGTGTTGTCGTGGCAGTTGGTGATCAAAGAAATAAAACAAAATAAAATCAATAAATAATAATGTCATAGACTTAAAGCCATACCTTTGAAGTCATTATGCATTGCAAGTGTTATTAGAGAATGTTGTGCTGTGTTTTCAAGCGCTTCAATGTGCTGCTCTGCAAGGTTTGGAGACAGCGGGTGCGTTCACTGAGATGAAGAGCAGCCGGCGCAAAACACAAGGCACCCAGGGGAGAGATACCATGGTAAATAGATTACATATTTACCTATTTTTGTTTCGGCGAACGGTTTTGGTGAGCAATAATGCAGGAAAGCAGCGGGCGGGATGGCGAGCTTGTCCTGCTGCTCCAACACAAGCTACCTTAAGAGCCGGTACGATGCGGTCAATTGGTGAAGTTCGTCAGGAGTACTGCATAAAAAAAACGAGTGTGTTGTCGTGGCAGTTGGTGATCAAAGAAATAAAACAAAATAAAATCAATAAATAATAATGTCATAGACTTAAAGTCATACCTTTGAAGTCATAATGCATTGCAAGTGTTATTAGGGAATGTTGTGCTGTGTTTTCAAGCGCTTCAATGTGCTGCTCTGCAAGGTTTGGAGACAGCGGGTGCGTTCACGGAGATCAAGAGCAGCCGGCGCAAAACACAAGGAACCCAGGAGAGAGATACCATGGTAAATAGGTTACATATTTACTTATTTTTGTTTCGGCGAACGGTTTTGGTGAGCAATAATGCAGGAAAGCAGCGGGCGGGATGGCGAGCTTGTCCTGCTGCTCCAACAGAAGCTACCTTAAGAGCCGGTACGATGCGGTCAATTGGTGAAGTTCGTCAGGAGTACTGCATAAAAAAAAACGAGTGTGTTGTCGTGGCAGTTGGTGATCAAAGAAATAAAACAAAATAAAATCAATAAATAATAATGTCATAGACTTAAAGTCATACCTTTGAAGTCATAATGCATTGCAAGTGTTATTAGGGAATGTTGTGCTGTGTTTTCAAGCGCTTCAATGTGACAGCGGGTGCGTTCACGGAGATCAAGAGCAGCCAGCCGCCGCAGGGGAGGGATACCATGGTAAATAGGTTACCTATTTACCATGGTATCTCTCCCCTGGGTGCGTTGTGTTTTGGTGAGCATTAATGCAGGAAAGCAGCGGGCGGGATGGCGAGCTTGTCCTGCTGCTCCAACACAAGTTACCTTAAGAGCCGGTACGATGCGGGCAATGGGTGAAGTTCGTCAGGAGTACTGCATAAAAAAAACGAGTGTGTTGTGGTGGCAGTTGGTGATCAAAGAAATAAAACAAAATAAAATCAATAAATAATAATGTCATAGACTTAAAGTCATACCTTTGAAGTCATAATGCATTGCCAGTGTTATTAGGGAATGTTGTGCTGTGTTTTCAAGCGCTTCAATGTGCTGCTCTGCAAGGTTTGGAGACAGCGGGTGCGTTCACGGAGATCAAGAGCAGCCGGCGCAAAACACAAGGCACCCAGGGGAGAGATACCATGGTAAATAGGTTACATATTTACCTATTTTTGTTTCGGCGAACGGTTTTGGTGAGCAATAATGCAGGAAAGCAGCGGGCGGGATGGCGAGCTTGTCCTGCTGCTCCAACACAAGCTACCTTAAGAGCCGGTACGATGCGGTCAATTGGTGAAGTTCGTCAGGAGTACTGCATAAAAAAACGAGTGTGTTGTGGTGGCAGTTGGTGATCAAAGAAATAAAACAAAATAAAATCAATAAATAATAATGTCATAGACTTAAAGTCATACCTTTGAAGTCATAATGCATTGCAAGTCTTAGTAGGGAATGTTGTGCTGTGTTTTCAAGCGCTTCAGTGTGACAGCGGGTGCGTTCACGGAGATCAAGAGCAGCCAGCCGCCGCAGGGGAGGGATACCATGGTAAATAGGTTACCTATTTACCATGGTATCTCTCCCCTGGGTGCGTTGTGTTTTGGTGAGCATTAATGCAGGAAAGCAGCGGGCGGGATGGCGAGCTTGTCCTGCTGCTCCAACACAAGTTACCTAAAGAGCCGGTACGATGCGGGCAATGGGTGAAGTTCGTCAGGAGTACTGCATAAAAAAACGAGTGTGTTGTGGTGGCAGTTGGTGATCAAAGAAATAAAACAAAATAAAATCAATAAATAATAATGTCATAGACTTAAAGTCATACCTTTGAAGTCATAATGCATTGCAAGTGTTATTAGGGAATGTTGTGCTGTGTTTTCAAGCGCTTCAATGTGCTGCTCTGCAAGGTTTGGAGACAGCGGGTGCGTTCACGGAGATCAAGAGCAGCCGGCGCAAAACACAAGGCACCCAGGGGAGAGATACCATGGTAAATAGGTTACATATTTACCTATTTTTGTTTCGGCGAACGGTTTTGGTGAGCAATAATGCAGGAAAGCAGCGGGCGGGATGGCGAGCTTGTCCTGCTGCTCCAACAGAAGCTACCTTAAGAGCCGGTACGATGCGGTCAATTGGTGAAGTTCGTCAGGAGTACTGCATAAAAAAACGAGTGTGTTGTCGTGGCAGTTGGTGATCAAAGAAATAAAACAAAATAAAATCAATAAATAATAATGTCATAGACTTAAAGTCATACCTTTGAAGTCATAATGCATTGCAAGTGTTATTAGGGAATGTTGTGCTGTGTTTTCAAGCGCTTCAATGTGACAGCGGGTGCGTTCACGGAGATCAAGAGCAGCCAGCCGCCGCAGGGGAGGGATACCATGGTAAATAGGTTACCTATTTACCATGGTATCTCTCCCCTGGGTGCGTTGTGTTTTGGTGAGCATTAATGCAGGAAAGCAGCGGGCGGGATGGCGAGCTTGTCCTGCTGCTCCAACACAAGTTACCTTAAGAGCCGGTACGATGCGGGCAATGGGTGAAGTTCGTCAGGAGTACTGCATAAAAAAACGAGTGTGTTGTCGTGGCGGTTGGTGATCAAAGAAATAAAACAAAATAAAATCAATAAATAATAATGTCATAGACTTAAAGTCATACCTTTGAAGTCATAATGCATTGCAAGTGTTATTAGGGAATGTTGTGCTGTGTTTTCAAGCGCTTCAATGTGCTGCTCTGCAAGGTTTGGAGACAGCGCGTGCGTTCACGGAGATCAAGAGCAGCCGGCGCAAAACACAAGGCACCCAGGGGAGAGATACCATGGTAAATAGGTTACCTATTTACCTATTTTTGTTTCGGCGAACGGTTTTGGTGAGCAGTAATGCAGGAAAGCAGCGGGCGGGATGGCGAGCTTGTCCTGCTGCTCCAACACAAGTTACCTTAAGAGCCGGTACGATGCGGGCAATGGGTAAAGTTCGTCAGGAGTACTGCATAAAAAAACGAGTGTGTTGTGGTGGCAGTTGGTGATCAAAGAAATAAAACAAAATAAAATCAATAAATAATAATGTCATAGACTTAAAGTCATACCTTTGAAGTCATAATGCATTGCAAGTGTTATTAGGGAATGTTGTGCTGTGTTTTCAAGCGCTTCAATGTGCTGCTCTGCAAGGTTTGGAGACAGCGGGTGCGTTCACGGAGATCAAGAGCAGCCGGCGCAAAACACAAGGCACCCAGGGGAGAGATACCATGGTAAATAGGTTACATATTTACCTATTTTTGTTTCGGCGAACGGTTTTGGTGAGCAATAATGCAGGAAAGCAGCGGGCGGGATGGCGAGCTTGTCCTGCTGCTCCAACACAAGCTACCTTAAGAGCCGGTACGATGCGGTCAATTGGTGAAGTTCGTCAGGAGTACTGCATAAAAAAACGAGTGTGTTGTCGTGGCAGTTGGTGATCAAAGAAATAAAACAAAATAAAATCAATAAATAATAATGTCATAGACTTAAAGTCATACCTTTGAAGTCATAATGCATTGCAAGTGTTATTAGGGAATGTTGTGCTGTGTTTTCAAGCGCTTCAATGTGACAGCGGGTGCGTTCACGGAGATCAAGAGCAGCCGGAGATCAAGAGCAGCCGCCGCAGGGGAGGGATACCATGGTAAATAGGTTACCTATTTACCATGGTATCTCTCCCCTGGGTGCGTTGTGTTTTGGTGAGCATTAATGCAGGAAAGCAGCGGGCGGCATGGCGAGCTTGTCCTGCTGCTCCAACACAAGCTACCTTAAGAGCCGGTACGATGCGGTCAATTGGTGAAGTTCGTCAGGAGTACTGCATAAAAAAACGAGTGTGTTGTCGTGGCAGTTGGTGATCAAAGAAATAAAACAAAATAAAATCAATAAATAATAATGTCATAGACTTAAAGTCATACCTTTGAAGTCATAATGCATTGCAAGTGTTATTAGGGAATGTTGTGCTGTGTTTTCAAGCGCTTCAATGTGACAGCGGGTGCGTTCACGGAGATCAAGAGCAGCCGGAGATCAAGAGCAGTCGCCGCAGGGGAGGGATACCATGGTAAATAGGTTACCTATTTACCATGGTATCTCTCCCCTGGGTGCGTTGTGTTTTGGTGAGCATTAATGCAGGAAAGCAGCGGGCGGGATGGCGAGCTTGTCCTGCTGCTCCAACACAAGCTAGCTTAAGAGCCGGTACGATGCGGGCAATGGGTGAAGTTCGTCAGGAGTACTGCATATAAAAACGAGTGTGTTGTCGTGGCAGTTGTTGATCAAAGAAATAAAACAAAATAAAATCAATAAATAATAATGTCATTGACTTAAAGCCATACCTTTGAAGTCATTATGCATTGCAAGTGTTATTAGAGAATGTTGTGCTGTGTTTTCAAGCGCTTCAATGTGCTGCTCTGCAAGGTTTGGAGACAGCGGGTGCGTTCACGGAGATCAAGAGCAGCCGGCGCAAAACACAAGGCACCCAGGGGAGAGATACCATGGTAAATAGGTTACATATTTACCTATTTTTGTTTTGGCGAACGGTTTTGGTGAGCAATAATGCAGGAAAGCAGCGGGCGGGATGGCGAGCTTGTCCTGCTGCTCCAACAGAAGCTACCTTAAGAGCCGGTACGATGCGGTCAATTGGTGAAGTTCGTCAGGAGTACTGCATAAAAAAACGAGTGTGTTGTCGTGGCAGTTGGTGATCAAAGAAATAAAACAAAATAAAATCAATAAATAATAATGTCATAGACTTAAAGTCATACCTTTGAAGTCATAATGCATTGCAAGTGTTATTAGGGAATGTTGTGCTGTGTTTTCAAGCGCTTCAATGTGACAGCGGGTGCGTTCACGGAGATCAAGAGCAGCCGGAGATCAAGAGCAGCCGCCGCAGGGGAGGGATACCATGGTAAATAGGTTACCTATTTACCATGGTATCTCTCCCCTGGGTGCGTTGTGTTTTGGTGAGCATTAATGCAGGAAAGCAGCGGGCGGGATGGCGAGCTTGTCCTGCTGCTCCAACACAAGCTAGCTTAAGAGCCGGTACGATGCGGGCAATGGGTGAAGTTCGTCAGGAGTACTGCATATAAAAACGAGTGTGTTGTCGTGGCAGTTGGTGATCAAAGAAATAAAACAAAATAAAATCAATAAATAATAATGTCATTGACTTAAAGCCATACCTTTGAAGTCATTATGCATTGCAAGTGTTATTAGAGAATGTTGTGCTGTGTTTTCAAGCGCTTCAATGTGCTGCTCTGCAAGGTTTGGAGACAGCGGGTGCGTTCACGGAGATCAAGAGCAGCCGGCGCAAAACACAAGGCACCCAGGGGAGAGATACCATGGTAAATAGGTTACATATTTACCTATTTTTGTTTCGGCGAACGGTTTTGGTGAGCAATAATGCAGGAAAGCAGCGGGCGGGATGGCGAGCTTGTCCTGCTGCTCCAACAGAAGCTACCTTAAGAGCCGGTACGATGCGGTCAATTGGTGAAGTTCGTCAGGAGTACTGCATAAAAAAACGAGTGTGTTGTCGTGGCAGTTGGTGATCAAAGAAATAAAACAAAATAAAATCAATAAATAATAATGTCATAGACTTAAAGTCATACCTTTGAAGTCATAATGCATTGCAAGTGTTATTAGGGAATGTTGTGCTGTGTTTTCAAGCGCTTCAATGTGACAGCGGGTGCGTTCACGGAGATCAAGAGCAGCCGGAGATCAAGAGCAGCCGCCGCAGGGGAGGGATACCATGGTAAATAGGTTACCTATTTACCATGGTATCTCTCCCCTGGGTGCGTTGTGTTTTGGTGAGCATTAATGCAGGAAAGCAGCGGGCGGGATGGCGAGCTTGTCCTGCTGCTCCAACACAAGCTACCTTAAGAGCCGGTACGATGCGGTCAATTGGTGAAGTTCGTCAGGAGTACTGCATAAAAAAAACGAGTGTGTTGTCGTGGCAGTTGTGATCAAAGAAATAAAACAAAATAAAATCAATAAATAATAATGTCATAGACTTAAAGTCATACCTTTGAAGTCATAATGCATTGCAAGTGTTATTAGGGAATGTTGTGCTGTGTTTTCAAGCGCTTCAATGTGCTGCTCTGCAAGGTTTGGAGACAGCGGGTGCGTTCACGGAGATCAAGAGCAGCCGGCGCAAAACACAAGGCACCCAGGGGAGAGATACCATGGTAAATAGGTTACATATTTACCTATTTTTGTTTCGGCGAACGGTTTTGGTGAGCAATAATGCAGGAAAGCAGCGGGCGGGATGGCGAGCTTGTCCTGCTGCTCCAACACAAGTTACCTTAAGAGCCGGTACGATGCGGGCAATGGGTGAAGTTCGTCAGGAGTACTGCATAAAAAAACGAGTGTGTTGTGGTGGCAGTTGGTGATCAAAGAAATAAAATAAAATAAAATCAATAAATAATAATGTCATAGACTTAACGTCATACCTTTGAAGTCATAATGCATTGCAAGTGTTATTAGGGAATGTTGTGCTGTGTTTTCAAGCGCTTCAATGTGACAGCGGGTGCGTTCACGGAGATCAAGAGCAGCCGGAGATCAAGAGCAGCCGCCGCAGGGGAGGGATACCATGGTAAATAGGTTACCTATTTACCATGGTATCTCTCCCCTGGGTGCGTTGTGTTTTGGTGAGCATTAATGCAGGAAAGCAGCGGGCGGGATGGCGAGCTTGTCCTGCTGCTCCAACACAAGCTAGCTTAAGAGCCGGTATGATGCGTGCAATGGGTGAAGTTCGTCAGGAGTACTGCATAAAAAAACGAGTGTGTTGTGGTGGCAGTTGGTGATCAAAGAAATAAAACAAAATAAAATCAATAAATAATAATGTCATAGACTTAAAGTCATACCTTTGAAGTCATAATGCATTGCAAGTGTTATTAGGGAATGTTGTGCTGTGTTTTCAAGCGCTTCAATGTGCTGCTCTGCAAGGTTTGGAGACAGCGGGTGCGTTCACGGAGATGAAGAGCAGCCGGCGCAAAACACAAGGCACCCAGGGGAGAGATACCATGGTAAATAGGTTACCTATTTACCTATTTTTGTTTCGGCGAACGGTTTTGGTGAGCAGTAATGCAGGAAAGCAGCGGGCGGGATGGCGAGCTTGTCCTGCTGCTCCAACACAAGTTACCTTAAGAGCCGGTACGATGCGGGCAATTGGTGAAGTTCGTCAGGAGTACTGCATAAAAAAACGAGTGTGTTGTGGTGGCAGTTGGTGATCAAAGAAATAAAACAAAATAAAATCAATAAATAATAATGTCATAGACTTAAAGTCATACCTTTGAAGTCATAATGCATTGCAAGTGTTATTAGGGAATGTTGTGCTGTGTTTTCAAGCGCTTCAATGTGACAGCGGGTGCGTTCACGGAGATCAAGAGCAGCCGGAGATCAAGAGCAGCCAGCCGCCGCAGGGGAGGGATACCATGGTAAATAGGTTACCTATTTACCATGGTATCTCTCCCCTGGGTGCGTTGTGTTTTGGTGAGCATTAATGCAGGAAAGCAGCGGGCGGGATGGCGAGCTTGTCCTGCTGCTCCAACACAAGCTTGCTAAAGAGCCGGTACGATGCGTGCAATGGGTGAAGTTCGTCAGGAGTACTGCATAAAAAAACGAGTGTGTTGTCGTGGCAGTTGTGATCAAAGAAATAAAACAAAATAAAATCAATAAATAATAATGTCATAGACTTAAAGTCATACCTTTGAAGTCATAATGCATTGCAAGTGTTATTAGGGAATGTTGTGCTGTGTTTTCAAGCGCTTCAATGTGCTGCTCTGCAAGGTTTGGAGACAGCGGGTGCGTTCACGGAGATCAAGAGCAGCCGGCGCAAAACACAAGGCACCCAGGGGAGAGATACCATGGTAAATAGGTTACATATTTACCTATTTTTGTTTCGGCGAACGGTTTTGGTGAGCAATAATGCAGGAAAGCAGCGGGCGGGATGGCGAGCTTGTCCTGCTGCTCCAACACAAGTTACCTTAAGAGCCGGTACGATGCGGGCAATGGGTGAAGTTCGTCAGGAGTACTGCATAAAAAAACGAGTGTGTTGTGGTGGCAGTTGGTGATCAAAGAAATAAAATAAAATAAAATCAATAAATAATAATGTCATAGACTTAAAGTCATACCTTTGAAGTCATAATGCATTGCAAGTGTTATTAGGGAATGTTGTGCTGTGTTTTCAAGCGCTTCAATGTGACAGCGGGTGCGTTCACGGAGATCAAGAGCAGCCGGAGATCAAGAGCAGCCGCCGCAGGGGAGGGATACCATGGTAAATAGGTTACCTATTTACCATGGTATCTCTCCCCTGGGTGCGTTGTGTTTTGGTGAGCATTAATGCAGGAAAGCAGCGGGCGGGATGGCGAGCTTGTCCTGCTGCTCCAACACAAGCTAGCTTAAGAGCCGGTATGATGCGTGCAATGGGTGAAGTTCGTCAGGAGTACTGCATAAAAAAACGAGTGTGTTGTGGTGGCAGTTGGTGATCAAAGAAATAAAATAAAATAAAATCAATAAATAATAATGTCATAGATTTAAAGTCATACCTTTGAAGTCATAATGCATTGCAAGTGTTATTAGGGAATGTTGTGCTGTGTTTTCAAGCGCTTCAATGTGACAGCGGGTGCGTTCACGGAGATCAAGAGCAGCCGGAGATCAAGAGCAGTCGCCGCAGGGGAGGGATACCATGGTAAATAGGTTACCTATTTACCATGGTATCTCTCCCCTGGGTGCGTTGTGTTTTGGTGAGCATTAATGCAGGAAAGCAGCGGGCGGGATGGCGAGCTTGTCCTGCTGCTCCAACACAAGCTAGCTTAAGAGCCGGTACGATGCGGGCAATGGGTGAAGTTCGTCAGGAGTACTGCATATAAAAACGAGTGTGTTGTCGTGGCAGTTGGTGATCAAAGAAATAAAACAAAATAAAATCAATAAATAATAATGTCATAGACTTAAAGTCATACCTTTGAAGTCATTATGCATTGCAAGTGTTATTAGGGAATGTTGTGCTGTGTTTTCAAGCGCTTCAATGTGACAGCGGGTGCGTTCACGGAGATCAAGAGCAGCCAGCCGCCGCAGGGGAGGGATACCATGGTAAATAGGTTACCTATTTACCATGGTATCTCTCCCCTGGGTGCGTTGTGTTTTGGTGAGCATTAATGCAGGAAAGCAGCGGGCTGGATGGCGAGCTTGTCCTGCTACTCCAACACAAGTTACCTTAAGAGCCGGTACGATGCGGGCAATGGGTGAAGTTCGTCAGGAGTACTGCATAAAAAAACGAGTGTGTTGTGGTGGCAGTTGGTGATCAAAGAAAAAAAACAAAATAAAATCAATAAATAATAATGTCATAGACTTAAAGTCATACCTTTGAAGTCATAATGCATTGCAAGTGTTATTAGGGAATGTTGTGCTGTGTTTTCAAGCGCTTCAATGTGCTGCTCTGCAAGGTTTGGAGACAGCGGGTGCGTTCACGGAGATCAAGAGCAGCCGGCGCAAAACACAAGGCACCCAGGGGAGAGATACCATGGTAAATAGCTTACATATTTACCTATTTTTGTTTCGGCGAACGGTTTTGGTGAGCAATAATGCAGGAAAGCAGCGGGCGGGATGGCGAGCTTGTCCTGCTGCTCCAACACAAGTTACCTTAAGAGCCGGTACGATGCGGGCAATGGGTGAAGTTCGTCAGGAGTACTGCATAAAAAAACGAGTGTGTTGTGGTGGCAGTTGGTGATCAAAGAAATAAAATAAAATAAAATCAATAAATAATAATGTCATAGACTTAAAGTCATACCTTTGAAGTCATAATGCATTGCAAGTGTTATTAGGGAATGTTGTGCTGTGTTTTCAAGCGCTTCAATGTGACAGCGGGTGCGTTCACGGAGATCAAGAGCAGCCGGAGATCAAGAGCAGCCGCCGCAGGGGAGGGATACCATGGTAAATAGGTTACCTATTTACCATGGTATCTCTCCCCTGGGTGCGTTGTGTTTTGGTGAGCATTAATGCAGGAAAGCAGCGGGCGGGATGGCGAGCTTGTCCTGCTGCTCCAACACAAGCTAGCTTAAGAGCCGGTATGATGCGTGCAATGGGTGAAGTTCGTCAGGAGTACTGCATAAAAAAACGAGTGTGTTGTGGTGGCAGTTGGTGATCAAAGAAATAAAACAAAATAAAATCAATAAATAATAATGTCATAGACTTAAAGTCATACCTTTGAAGTCATAATGCATTGCAAGTGTTATTAGGGAATGTTGTGCTGTGTTTTCAAGCGCTTCAATGTGCTGCTCTGCAAGGTTTGGAGACAGCGGGTGCGTTCACGGAGATGAAGAGCAGCCGGCGCAAAACACAAGGCACCCAGGGGAGAGATACCATGGTAAATAGGTTACATATTTACCTATTTTTGTTTCGGCGAACGGTTTTGGTGAGCAGTAATGCAGGAAAGCAGCGGGCGGGATGGCGAGCTTGTCCTGCTGCTCCAACACAAGTTACCTTAAGAGCCGGTACGATGCGGGCAATTGGTGAAGTTCGTCAGGAGTACTGCATAAAAAAACGAGTGTGTTGTGGTGGCAGTTGGTGATCAAAGAAATAAAACAAAATAAAATCAATAAATAATAATGTCATAGACTTAAAGTCATACCTTTGAAGTCATAATGCATTGCAAGTGTTATTAGGGAATGTTGTGCTGTGTTTTCAAGTGCTTCAATGTGCTGCTCTGCAAGGTTTGGAGACAGCGGGTGCGTTCACGGAGATCAAGAGCAGCCGGCGCAAAACACAAGGCACCCAGGGGAGAGATACCATGGTAAATAGGTTACATATTTACCTATTTTTGTTTCGGCGAACGGTTTTGGTGAGCAATAATGCAGGAAAGCAGCGGGCGGGATGGTGAGCTTGTCCTGCTGCTCCAACACAAGCTACCTTAAGAGCCGGTACGATGCGGTCAATTGGTGAAGTTCGTCAGGAGTACTGCATAAAAAAAATGAGTGTGTTGTCGTGGCAGTTGGTGATCAAAGAAATAAAACAAAATAAAATCAATAAATAATAATGTCATAGACTTAAAGTCATACCTTTGAAGTCATTATGCATTGCAAGTGTTATTAGGGAATGTTGTGCTGTGTTTTCAAGCGCTTCAATGTGACAGCGGGTGCGTTCACGGAGATCAAGAGCAGCCAGCCGCCGCAGGGGAGGGATACCATGGTAAATAGGTTACCTATTTACCATGGTATCTCTCCCCTGGGTGCGTTGTGTTTTGGTGAGCATTAATGCAGGAAAGCAGCGGGCGGGATGGCGAGCTTGTCCTGCTACTCCAACACAAGTTACCTTAAGAGCCGGTACGATGTGGGCAATGGGTGAAGTTCGTCAGGAGTACTGCATAAAAAAACGAGTGTGTTGTGGTGGCAGTTGGTGATCAAAGAAATAAAACAAAATAAAATCAATAAATAATAATGTCATAGACTTAAAGTCATACCTTTGAAGTCATAATGCATTGCAAGTGTTATTAGGGAATGTTGTGCTGTGTTTTCAAGCGCTTCAATGTGCTGCTCTGCAAGGTTTGGAGACAGCGGGTGCGTTCACGGAGATCAAGAGCAGCCGGCGCAAAACACAAGGCACCCAGGGGAGAGATACCATGGTAAATAGGTTACATATTTACCTATTTTTGTTTCGGCGAACGGTTTTGGTGAGCAATAATGCAGGAAAGCAGCGGGCGGGATGGCGAGCTTGTCCTGCTGCTCCAACACAAGCTACCTTAAGAGCCGGTACGATGCGGTCAATTGGTGAAGTTCGTCAGGAGTACTGCATAAAAAAACGAGTGTGTTGTCGTGGCAGTTGGTGATCAAAGAAATAAAACAAAATAAAATCAATAAATAATAATGTCATAGACTTAAAGTCATACCTTTGAAGTCATAATGCATTGCAAGTGTTATTAGGGAATGTTGTGCTGTGTTTTCAAGCGCTTCAATGTGACAGCGGGTGCGTTCACGGAGATCAAGAGCAGCCGGAGATCAAGAGCAGCCGCCGCAGGGGAGGGATACCATGGTAAATAGGTTACCTATTTACCATGGTATCTCTCCCCTGGGTGCGTTGTGTTTTGGTGAGCATTAATGCAGGAAAGCAGCGGGCGGGATGGCGAGCTTGTCCTGCTGCTCCAACACAAGTTACCTTAAGAGCCGGTACGATGCGGGCAATGGGTGAAGTTCGTCAGGAGTACTGCATAAAAAAACGAGTGTGTTGTGGTGGCAGTTGGTGATCAAAGAAATAAAACAAAATAAAATCAATAAATAATAATGTCATAGACTTAAAGTCATACCTTTGAAGTCATAATGCATTGCAAGTGTTATTAGGGAATGTTGTGCTGTGTTTTCAAGCGCTTCAATGTGCTGCTCTGCAAGGTTTGGAGACAGCGGGTGCGTTCACGGAGATCAAGAGCAGCCGGCGCAAAACACAAGGCACCCAGGGGAGAGATACCATGGTAAATAGGTTACATATTTACCTATTTTTGTTTCGGCGAACGGTTTTGGTGAGCAATAATGCAGGAAAGCAGCGGGCGGGATGGCGAGCTTGTCCTGCTGCTCCAACACAAGCTACCTTAAGAGCCGGTACGATGCGGTCAATTGGTGAAGTTCGTCAGGAGTACTGCATAAAAAAACGAGTGTGTTGTCGTGGCAGTTGGTGATCAAAGAAATAAAACAAAATAAAATCAATAAATAATAATGTCATAGACTTAAAGCCATACCTTTGAAGTCATAATGCATTGCAAGTGTTATTAGGGAATGTTGTGCTGTGTTTTCAAGCGCTTCAATGTGACAGCGGGTGCGTTCACGGAGATCAAGAGCAGCCGGAGATCAAGAGCAGCCGCCGCAGGGGAGGGATACCATGGTAAATAGGTTACCTATTTACCATGGTATCTCTCCCCTGGGTGCGTTGTGTTTTGGTGAGCATTAATGCAGGAAAGCAGCGGGCGGGATGGCGAGCTTGTCCTGCTGCTCCAACACAAGTTACCTTAAGAGCCGGTACGATGCGGGCAATGGGTGAAGTTCGTCAGGAGTACTGCATAAAAAAACGAGTGTGTTGTGGTGGCAGTTGGTGATCAAAGAAATAAAACAAAATAAAATCAATAAATAATAATGTCATAGACTTAAAGTCATACCTTTGAAGTCATAATGCATTGCAAGTGTTATTAGGGAATGTTGTGCTGTGTTTTCAAGCGCTTCAATGTGCTGCTCTGCAAGGTTTGGAGACAGCGGGTGCGTTCACGGAGATCAAGAGCAGCCGGCGCAAAACACAAGGCACCCAGGGGAGAGATACCATGGTAAATAGGTTACATATTTACCTATTTTTGTTTCGGCGAACGGTTTTGGTGAGCAATAATGCAGGAAAGCAGCGGGCGGGATGGCGAGCTTGTCCTGCTGCTCCAACACAAGCTACCTTAAGAGCCGGTACGATGCGGTCAATTGGTGAAGTTCGTCAGGAGTACTGCATAAAAAAACGAGTGTGTTGTCGTGGCAGTTGGTGATCAAAGAAATAAAACAAAATAAAATCAATAAATAATAATGTCATAGACTTAAAGCCATACCTTTGAAGTCATAATGCATTGCAAGTGTTATTAGGGAATGTTGTGCTGTGTTTTCAAGCGCTTCAATGTGACAGCGGGTGCGTTCACGGAGATCAAGAGCAGCCGGAGATCAAGAGCAGCCGCCGCAGGGGAGGGATACCATGGTAAATAGGTTACCTATTTACCATGGTATCTCTCCCCTGGGTGCGTTGTTTTTTGGTGAGCATTAATGCAGGAAAGCAGCGGGCGGGATGGCGAGCTTGTCCTGCTGCTCCAACACAAGCTAGCTTAAGAGCCGGTACGATGCAGGCAATGGGTGAAGTTCGTCAGGAGTACTGCATAAAAAAACGTGTGTGTTGTCGTGGCAGTTGGTGATCAAAGAAATAAAACAAAATAAAATCAATAAATAATAATGTCATAGACTTAAAGTCATACCTTTGAAGTCATAATGCATTGCAAGTGTTATTAGGGAATGTTGTGCTGTGTTTTCAAGCGCTTCAATGTGACAGCGGGTGCGTTCACGGAGATCAAGAGCAGCCAGCCGCCGCAGGGGAGGGATACCATGGTAAATAGGTTACCTATTTACCATGGTATCTCTCCCCTGGGTGCGTTGTGTTTTGGTGAGCATTAATGCAGGAAAGCAGCGGGCGGGATGGCGAGCTTGTCCTGCTGCTCCAACACAAGTTACCTTAAGAGCCGGTACGATGCGGGCAATGGGTGAAGTTCGTCAGGAGTACTGCATAAAAAAACGAGTGTGTTGTCGTGGCAGTTGGTGATCAAAGAAATAAAACAAAATAAAATCAATAAATAATAATGTCATAGACTTAAAGTCATACCTTTGAAGTCATAATGCATTGCAAGTGTTATTAGGGAATGTTGTGCTGTGTTTTCAAGCGCTTCAATGTGCTGCTCTGCAAGGTTTGGAGACAGCGGGTGCGTTCACGGAGATCAAGAGCAGCCGGCGCAAAACACAAGGCACCCAGGGGAGAGATACCATGGTAAATGGTATCTCTCCCCTGGGTGCGTTGTGTTTTGGTGAGCAGTAATGCAGGAAAGCAGCGGGCGGGATGGCGAGCTTGTCCTGCTGCTCCAACACAAGCTAGCTTAAGAGCCGGTACGATGCGGGCAATGGGTGAAGTTCGTCAGGAGTACTGCATAAAAAAACGAGTGTGTTGTCGTGGCAGTTGGTGATCAAAGAAATAAAACAAAATAAAATCAATAAATAATAATGTCATAGACTTAAAGTCATACCTTTGAAGTCATAATGCATTGCAAGTGTTATTAGGGAATGTTGTGCTGTGTTTTCAAACGCTTCAATGTGCTGCTCTGCAAGGTTTGGAGACAGCGGGTGCGTTCACGGAGATCAGCAGCCGGCGCAAAACACAAGGCACCCAGGGGAGAGATACCATGGTAAATAGGTTACATATTTACCTATTTTTGTTTCGGCGAACGGTTTTGGTGAGCAATAATGCAGGAAAGCAGCGGGCGGGATGGCGAGCTTGTCCTGCTGCTCCAACACAAGCTACCTTAAGAGCCGGTACGATGCGGTCAATTGGTGAAGTTCGTCAGGAGTACTGCATAAAAAAACGAGTGTGTTGTCGTGGCAGTTGGTGATCAAAGAAATAAAACAAAATAAAATCAATAAATAATAATGTCATAGACTTAAAGTCATACCTTTGAAGTCATAATGCATTGCAAGTGTTATTAGGGAATGTTGTGCTGTGTTTTCAAGCGCTTCAATGTGACAGCGGGTGCGTTCACGGAGATCAAGAGCAGCCGGAGATCAAGAGCAGCCGCCGCAGGGGAGGGATACCATGGTAAATAGGTTACCTATTTACCATGGTATCTCTCCCCTGGGTGCGTTGTGTTTTGGTGAGCATTAATGCAGGAAAGCAGCGGGCGGGATGGCGAGCTTGTCCTGCTGCTCCAACACAAGCTAGCTTAAGAGCCGGTACGATGCGGGCAATGGGTGAAGTTCGTCAGGAGTACTGCATAAAAAAACGAGTGTGTTGTCGTGGCAGTTGGTGATCAAAGAAATAAAACAAAATAAAATCAATAAATAATAATGTCATAGACTTAAAGCCATACCTTTGAAGTCATTATGCATTGCAAGTGTTATTAGGGAATGTTGTGCTGTGTTTTCAAACGCTTCAATGTGCTGCTCTGCAAGGTTTGGAGACAGCGGGTGCGTTCACGGAGATCAGCAGCCGGCGCAAAACACAAGGCACCCAGGGGAGAGATACCATGGTAAATAGGTTACATATTTACCTATTTTTGTTTCGGCGAACGGTTTTGGTGAGCAATAATGCAGGAAAGCAGCGGGCGGGATGGCGAGCTTGTCCTGCTGCTCCAACACAAGCTACCTTAAGAGCCGGTACGATGCGGTCAATTGGTGAAGTTCGTCAGGAGTACTGCATAAAAAAACGAGTGTGTTGTCGTGGCAGTTGGTGATCAAAGAAATAAAACAAAATAAAATCAATAAATAATAATGTCATAGACTTAAAGTCATACCTTTGAAGTCATAATGCATTGCAAGTGTTATTAGGGAATGTTGTGCTGTGTTTTCAAGCGCTTCAATGTGACAGCGGGTGCGTTCACGGAGATCAAGAGCAGCCGGAGATCAAGAGCAGCCGCCGCAGGGGAGGGATACCATGGTAAATAGGTTACCTATTTACCATGGTATCTCTCCCCTGGGTGCGTTGTGTTTTGGTGAGCATTAATGCAGGAAAGCAGCGGGCGGGATGGCGAGCTTGTCCTGCTGCTCCAACACAAGCTAGCTTAAGAGCCGGGTGAAGTTCGTCAGGAGTACTGCATAAAAAAACGAGTGTGTTGTCGTGGCAGTTGGTGATCAAAGAAATAAAACAAAATAAAATCAATAAATAATAATGTCATAGACTTAAAGCCATACCTTTGAAGTCATTATGCATTGCAAGTGTTATTAGAGAATGTTGTGCTGTGTTTTCAAGCGCTTCAATGTGCTGCTCTGCAAGGTTTGGAGACAGCGGGTGCGTTCACGGAGATGAAGAGCAGCCGGCGCAAAACACAAGGCACCCAGGGGAGAGATACTATGGTAAATAGGTTACCTATTTACCTATTTTTGTTTCGGCGAACGGTTTTGGTGAGCAATAATGCAGGAAAGCAGCGGGCGGGATGGCGAGCTTGTCCTGCTGCTCCAACACAAGCTAGCTTAAGAGCCGGGTGAAGTTCGTCAGGAGTACTGCATAAAAAAACGAGTGTGTTGTCGTGGCAGTTGGTGATCAAAGAAATAAAACAAAATAAAATCAATAAATAATAATGTCATAGACTTAAAGCCATACCTTTGAAGTCATTATGCATTGCAAGTGTTATTAGAGAATGTTGTGCTGTGTTTTCAAGCGCTTCAATGTGCTGCTCTGCAAGGTTTGGAGACAGGGGGTGTGTTCACAGAGATCAGCAGCCGGCGCAAGACACAAGGCACCCAGGGGAGAGATACCATGGTAAATAGATTACATATTTACCTATTTTTGTTTCGGCGAACGGTTTTGGTGAGCAATAATGCAGGAAAGCAGCGGGCGGGATGGCGAGCTTGTCCTGCTGCTCCAACACAAGCTAGCTTAAGAGCCGGTACGATGCGGGCAATGGGTGAAGTTCGTCAGGAGTACTGCATAAAAAAACGAGTGTGTTGTCGTGGCAGTTGGTGATCAAAGAAATAAAACAAAATAAAATTAATAAATAATAATGTCATAGACTTAAAGCCATACCTTTGAAGTCATTATGCATTGCAAGTGTTATTAGAGAATGTTGTGCTGTGTTTTCAAGCACTTCAATGTGCTGCTCTGCAAGGTTTGGAGACAGCGGGTGCGTTCACGGAGATCAAGAGCAGCGGGCGCAAAACACAAGGCACCCAGGGGTGAGATACCATGGTAAATAGGTTACATATTTACCTATTTTTGTTTCGGCGAACGATTTTGGTGAGCAATAATGCAGGAAAGCAGCGGGCGGGATGGCGAGCTTGTCCTGCTGCTCCAACACAAGCTACCTTAAGAGCCGGTACGATGCGGTCAATTGGTGAAGTTCGTCAGGAGTACTGCATAAAAAAACGAGTGTGTTGTCGTGGCAGTTGGTGATCAAAGAAATAAAACAAAATAAAATCAATAAATAATAATGTCATAGACTTAAAGTCATACCTTTGAAGTCATAATGCATTGCAAGTGTTATTAGGGAATGTTGTGCTGTGTTTTCAAGCGCTTCAATGTGACAGCGGGTGCGTTCACGGAGATCAAGAGCAGCCGGAGATCAAGAGCAGCCGCCGCAGGGGAGGGATACCATGGTAAATAGGTTACCTATTTACCATGGTATCTCTCCCCTGGGTGCGTTGTGTTTTGGTGAGCATTAATGCAGGAAAGCAGCGGGCGGGATGGCGAGCTTGTCCTGCTGCTCCAACACAAGCTACCTTAAGAGCCGGTACGATGCGGTCAATTGGTGAAGTTCGTCAGGAGTACTATGAGGGGCCGTTTCGGACAAAAGTCTGTCAAAAACGGCGAGTGATGGGTCACGTTTCTGCGCGCAGGGAATCAGGTTTCTGCGCGCAGGGAATCAGGTTTCTGCGCGCAGGGAATCACGTTTCTGCGCGCAGGGAATCACGTTTCTGCGCGCAGGGAATCACGTTTCTGCGCGCAGGGAATCACGTTTCTGCGCGCAGGGAATCACGTTTCTGCGCGCAGGGAATCACGTTTCTGCGCGCAGGGAATCAGCAGGCTATGCTGCTAGAGGGGAGGGGTTACTTTTGTCGTCACACAAACGTATTTTGCCAGAGGAGGCGATAAAAAAAACTAAGGAGCTAGACATGTCTTCACATTCGAATAGTAATGTAGCCCGGGGAATCGCCGAAGAAATAATTAACAACCCGGAAATCCTTCAACGCCTGGAAAGTGCCCTGAATGGTAAAAACAATCGTATGCCTACTACAAGACAGGAGACATCAACTATTGATGAAGAAGTTCGTCAATTGTTTCAAGGGCGGAATGTGGTCGCTGATCGTCCCGCTCAAAATAATTCCCCTGCATTCAATATGCAAAGAAACTTTATCACAGCCGGAGCAGTTCCAGGGATTTTAAATAGAAGGGCCAGGTAATTATTATTATTTCTAAAAACATATATGCAATTCATTTCTTAGGTTATGCTGCTAAGGACTATTTTAATTTGATTCAGAAATACATACCTCCAACTCATGATTAATACTTCTACTCTAGTGAAAGTCTACTCATTAGTATATGCAAAAAGATAAATAAAATAAAATAAATAAATAAATAAACGATGTAAAAGAACCGATTTAACATCCCGTATTACACAGAATAATGTACAAATGCAATGTTTTGGACACAGTAGTAATAAAGTAATTAATACCCATTATCTTTGCTTTGTAGTCGCCCTGGGTAAGGGCATCTTCTAGTACTACTAATAATAACAAATGTAGGCCTATTATTCTTTCTTTTATTTGTATTTATTATTTACGAGCTGTATTTGTATTTTAGTAGCTGTATTTACATATTACAAACGGAAGGTAGGATTACAATGGCACCAACAATTGTAAAGCTTTTAGTAAGTTAATTTCTAATAATGAGGCCTACTGTTCAATTTAATTCAACTGCTAACTGCAACCCCCCCCCCCAAAAAAAAAGGCCTCCATGAAAGCAAATATTTTGTCCAGGGCGACTTATAATTATTGTATTATTTTTACATACAATTACCCAGTACTACTGCAGTGAATTATACAATATTTATCTTTTGGTTGTATAATACAGTAAATATGACTATTATAATGTATATGTATACATATTGAAATGTGGAACTAAATGTATGGTTTATGGGCCTATTTGGGGGGGGGGGGGGGGGGGGGTTAATATAGGCTATATTAATATTAAGTGAATATGAGGCAAATGTAACCAGATCTTCATTTCCTGCAATGCAAAAAAATAAAAAATCTGCTCATGGAAGTAATTTATGGGCATTGTCATATCATTGTAGTTTGTACAACTGCATGTCCGTTTGCTTTAGGAACAGATGAGAAATAAACGAGTTGCCATTAAGTGATATATGTTAAATCTACTGGGTTGATGTTTTGCTTTTACTGTATATATTTTAATTAATTTCTTAGCTGACGTCCTTATCCAGGGCGACTTACAATTGTTACAAGATATCACATCATTTTTATATACAATTACCCATTTATACAGTTGGGTTTTTACTAGAGCAATCTAGGTAAAGTACCTTGCTCAAGGGTACAGCAGCAGTGTCCCCACCGGGGATTGAACCCACGACCCTCCGGTCAAGAGTCCAGAGCCCAGAGCCCTAACCACTACTCCACACTGCTGCTCTTTCCTTATAGGTATATCATGAATTATACTAAACAATATACTATTTTGAGTAGATAATCCTATTTTAAGGCTAGTTAGTCCTGAGTAATATAATGAATGCAGTGGTCATAACATTTTTAAATATATATATTTTGCACAGAAAGAGACCCAGAAATGTTTGTGGCCCTTTCCACAAAGATGTTTGTCTACTAACGGGTCCCAATGACACAGACATCCCGAAAGGCAAAATACGCTTATACCTGGCAGAGCAAGGGCATCTGGTTTTAGGTGTGAGATTTATGAAGGAGTGGGAGCCACATGAGGTGCAAAACCACTTGCACACAGTCTTTGAAAGAATCCTGACAGAAAACATTCAGTGAGTAAAGGAAGGCAGTCTTTGTAAACATAAGCACTTTATCATTTGTGTTAATATAATGATAATTGGTAGTTAAGATTTAAATATATATTATAATGTTGCATTTTGAAGAAGTGTGCTTTAGCTTATGATGTATTCGGTTTCCTAAGACCATGATATATTTTAGCTTGCATTCTCTATTCTTGTAGATTTGAAATAATGGTGACACTCAACAACAAATTAATAAAGCCAAGTCTGGAGCGAGACCAAAAGATGAATGGACTGTTACTAAATAACATTTTCAAGGACAAAACTGTGTACCTTCGTCCATCTTTACAACTGCTGGTCGTTCCTGCAAATGCAAAGGTAACAGTCAATGACTGTTTCTATTTGTTCGAATGTACAGTATATAGAAATAGCAATTGTTAAAGATTGTAGTCATTCATTCACAGTCTTACTGTATTTATTTTTAAAAGCAACTAATTCAGGCACTTTAGTTTTCTAAACTTAATTCACTACAGGAGATTTTTTTTTTTTGCAGAAGAACAGAGGTACTCTGTCAAATAATGATGATGATGATATTGAAATAGATTTGACTGATTCCAGTCCACCAATGAACAGCCTGAATGTAACAGTTCTTCAGGTCATTGAGGATGCTCCTTCAGAACTCATAGATGCTCCATATTCGACAGCAGGTTCAGATGGGCCTCTTATCATAACAGAAGAAGAAAATACCACAGTTTCCAGGGTTCTTGATTGTCCGAGGTAAGAAATCACAACTATAGTAATGTGCTTACACTTTATTTGATCCAGATTGTGTATTATGTCCCAGTTGTACGATAAAAAAAAAGTGCTAGTTTTTTATTTTTACAAATATTAAGACTTTAGCTATTAGTATATCACAACAGGTCATAGTTTTTCTTGAATAGCAACAGATTTGCAGGTCATGCTGTGAAATCGGTGTCACAATACCTGGACTCCTATCAAATCTATTTTCTAGTGAATGGCAGTATGCTGCTTTATTTGTTGATGAAGAGCTCAGCGAAAGCTTTGAAGATCCAATACCCCGTTCCACTGGTATTGAAACATCCCACCATGAACGGTAAAGTTGCATTTGTGTTTCATACTTCCTTCCTTATAATCAGGGCCCTGTGTTTTTCGCTACTTGTTTTTTTAAACCGTGTTTCAGTTGATTAAAGTAACGCAATGGGGTGAGTGTTAATAATTGCTTAAGTGGTAGTTTCATGAGGACACTGTATCGGCATCTTGCGGTGCAGGTTGGAATAAAACGCAGGGCTCTACTTGTAATACATTCAAATTTTAACTGTTAAAAGGGGGACCATTGTAGCTTTTATCTGTAAACCATTTAAAATTAAAGACAACTTTTTATTATCTTTCCTTTTATAGGCATTTAGTTTGATGTATAGGTATATATTCTTATGAGTTAATGTAGTTTTATTTGTCAGGTATTTCTTTGATTTTTACATTTATAGTATCACAGTCAAGTGTTTCTGACAAGATATTTGATACAATAATATCTGCTAAAAATAAATAATTATTTTCTTTTAATATTTCTTATTATTTCACCAGAGACATTGGGGATATTCTCTGTGAGCTGGCCTCCCAGATTGATACAGAAAATGTCTCCCTGTTTAATATCAGCCGGAATCACCTATGGGACGGAGTGAAACGAGGCTTTAAAAAAAAAACTTTCTTACCTTGCAAAAGGCTTTCGGTGAAATTTATGGACGATATAGGAGTGAGCGAAGGAGCCGTCGACCTCGGAGGACCAAGGAGAGAATTTTTAACCATGCTAATGGAGTCCTTGCACCAAGGAAGCCTCTTTGTGGGACCAGACCATGCCAAGTTCCTAAACTACATTAGTGGATGTAATGAATCCATGCTTTTTTAATTCTTTATCATTAAGTTTTCAGTCTGTCTAAGTCTAACATTCTTTATTTCAGTGATGGTCTCGGATGACTATTTTTATGCGGGTATGACTATTGCAACATCACTGGTTCATGGTGGACCTGGCCCACAGTTCTTATCACCAGTACTTTTTGAGGCGCTTTCAAGTACACCCGAGTCCACATTTGTGGCAGTGCAAGATATCCCTGATATGGACATAAGGAACTATCTGGAGAAGGTAAATATTTGCCAATTGTGTTTGCAAAAGTAATCTACCATCATATTTACAGCTTTTTCTAATCTTATTCATCAATGTATCTATTGATTAGAACAATTATTCACGTTATATTGCACAGGTATGGAGTGAGATTACTGTAAAATAGTATGTACTTGTATTTACCATTATGAATAAAAAATACGACTATGAATCGTAAATACGACCACAAAAAAAAAAAAACAGGAGTGCGAGTAAAAAAAAACAAAAAACTACATTTTGGATGAAGATTATACGCTCAGAAGTCCTAATCAATTGTTCCCACCATTAACAATCTGTGGCTTCTGTGATGTATTTTTGACAGTGATATCACACTCCATCCAACTCGTAGCTTTTTTGATTCATAGTCATATTTTTTTTTATTCTTGTAAATAGTACAAAATATTTGACAGTAATCTCACTCCATAACCGATTGCCTGGAAATGAATATAAGTAGTCTTTTCTTTGCAAAATGTAATATGAAAGATTTATAAAGACAAATTGCATTTTTATTTTTTACAGCTTCTAACTTACCAGGAAGAACATTCAAACACAGCAGACTTATTTGAACCAATCCAAACTCTGATGCAGCTGGCTGGAACACACAAAGTTATCCGTAATGCTGATGATTATCGCAAGATTGCTGAAGAAACTGCACATTGGTACATTTTTGGAAGAACACGGGCAGCATTTGAGAGGTACACTCATTCTGCTCGGCCCTGCCCTGTCCTGCTCGGCCATCCCCGGCCATGTGCACTTGGCCCCCTACGTGGCTCTGTTCTGCCGTTCTGCCCTGCTCTGCCCCGCTCTGCTCGGCCATGCCCTGCGTTTGGCCCTGCTTTTAATTCTTATTAAACAATGCAAAGCTGCAATGTAGATTTTATGTTTGTTGGTTAACTTTGCTTTGCATTATAAATGAAAGGTAATTGGTTTTTAATTAATGTTTAATTCATTTTGATGTTTATTTTTCATTTTTAAGAGGGCTGTAGTGGGGTCATTAAAAACAATGTGCTTGTTCAGGCTCGGTTTATGGTTGGGCTCTTTGTTCTCTGGCACTGTACGATATCCATATTTCACACAGACTTCACTCCAGTGGTCTGCTCTTTTTATCTTGTGATTTTGTACGAAATGATTGTTTTAGTAATTGTTATTTTTAACACACAGTAAGGCAACTGTGGAAGGAAGCACCCTTCTGAATATTAAATACCTCCCTCGTAGTGTCATTTGCATACATTTCAATGGCATTTGTCCCCGGTATATAGTCCATGTGTTAAAAAGCAGATAGAGCATGGAAAGCAGATAGCACATGGTAAGCTGAATCAGGCCCTATGTTTTTAATTCTTAAAATGTCCATTCTTTTTCAGATTAAAGGAAGGGCTGAAAACTCTAGGTGTACTGGATGCTATGACCAAGTATCCCAATGCATTCAAGCATGTCATGTGCTACACAGAAGACACCCTCACAGCCAAGACATTTGATAATATCTTCCGCCCTGTTCTACACCCATTGGGCTCCAATAAAAGGGGAACAGAAAATCTTGTATTGTCTCACTGGAAAGACTTTATACAAGAACTACAAGGTGACTGTACTACTGTTGTTCACTAGAAAAAAATACATACTTCTTTGTAGTTAGGTTACTTTTCTAACTTGTTTAGGGGATTCATCTTTCACTCAGCTGGGCACACTGTCTTTGGAAGTATTTTGATTATGTTGATGTTGGCCACACAAACACAGTAAGTAACAAGCTTGCTTTATTTATTTATTTATTTTATTAATTTCAGATGAGCCATCAGATGTCACATTGAAGTCACTACTATTCTTTATTACTGGCTGCAAGACCGTACCACCACTGGGATTCAGACCAGAACCCACTGTAGATTTTTTACATGATGCTGAGGACAATGGAGAGAAATCAAGATTTCCAAAGGCAAATACATGCAACTGCACGCTGTTTTTACCAACTATACATGTAGTTTATGAAGAATTCACTGAAGCCATGAGATATGCTGTTCTAAATTGTCAGGGCTTTGGCTTTGCATAGTCAACTATTGATCTTCTGGTGTGCTGGATGGTAGGGACGCTCCAGATAAAACCAAAGAAAGGAAAAATCAAAAAAAAATGAGAAAAAAAATACAGTATACTTGGGATTTCTTGTTTTTCCTGGTCCTGGGGAGATCTGTGTGTTCTGTTTTTTTTCCCCCAACTCAATGATTTAATTGCACCCTTCATTTAACTAATACTTTACCTAATCTGAGCTTTTTCTTTTCTTTGGAGCTCTTAAAGTTAATTTGAAGTTACAGGTATAGAAAAGAATTGTGAAACACTGCTTTAACCAATTCATCAGTTTCAAACAACAAACACTAAATGGGCAACTGATTTGATCATTTATTATTTCCATGGCAAATGCAAATTTATTTATATTAAATATTATTTGTATTAAATATATTTGGCTCAGCACTACTTTTTATTATTAGTCATAACACAAAATTGAATGTTTAATAATGGTTTTGAAAAAAAAACTGACAAGCAGGGGTGTGCTCTAAATTACTTAAGTGGGCCAATTATGTATGTATTTATTTATTTATTGATATTTATATAGCGCTTTTATCAAAGTGCTTTACAAAGTGTAACAGTACAGTATAGGATAAATGAAAATTGTATTAAACAAAGGAAACTGACAAATATGTAAATAAATGAATGCTGGGAAGGGCAGGAGAGGACAATAGACAAACAAAAAGACAACAACAAATCTAATTGGAAAGATGGTATGGAAGGATTCGGAGGAGAATTAGGGTAGGCCACAGAAAATAGGTGGGTTTGAGGGAGGAACGGAATGTCATTGGGTTGGGAGACTGCTTAATATTAAGGGGGAGCCTGTTCCATTGAAGGAGGGGGGGGGGGGGGCAAGAAGAGAAAAGAGAAACCACAGTAGTACGTTAACAGAGGTAAGATTGAATCCAAGATAAAGGTGTACCAGAAATACCAAGATTAGACAGAGTGGTAGAGAGGACAGAATGATCCACGGTGTTGAAGGCTGGCGAAAAATCAAGAATAAGACTAGAGGAAAGGTTTGCATGCACAGCATTAGCAGATGGTTGTAAGTGATCAGAGGTAGAGGAGAGAGATGTGGCAGAGATGGAGTTGAAGATAACAGAAAGGAATTATTGGAAAAAGGAAGAAGAAAGAAAGAGGACAAACAAAGGAGGTTTGCTAGGAACTATGGGGATTGAAGCTTTTGACCTGGACAGGCTACTAACCCAACTTAAAAGGGACAGGGGGATGAGTATCCACCCACATATGTAGCATCGGGAGTGATACAACAACACCATTTTTGCAATTAATTGAGTTGGAACGTAATTATTTGTATACAACACTATCTAACATTGTTTATCACATAATCCAAAACAAATAAATAATGATTAATACCACTATTGTCATCATCTGATAATGGATCACAAAGAGATAGAAGCTCCCTGTGGTTTTCAGCGCTCATTTGTACTGTATTATGTGGAACATGAATGTATGTGTCTGCCTCATTTGCTGTAATTGGGCCTGCATGGTCAATTCCATAATTATCTATGCCACTCAGAAGATCTTGTGAATTTACTGTAGTAAGATCTGAAAGTATTCCAGAATGCCATAATGCTAAGGGAGACATTGACTGAACAGTGCTAAGTCGATGGTAATTCCACTGGCGAGTGAATTCTTGCACAGAATTTCCTATTCTTGGAATGTAAACAAAGTGTAATGCACATAAATCAACTTCATTTGTAGAATCTAAGATTCCAATGTTTTCCATGTACATAAACAATTGCCTATAAAACTCAGAAACCACTCTGTTCACTTCACCCCAAAGACGCTCTATTCTCTGGTTGTGAACACTTCTGCCTGCAATAAAACTTCCTCTGTTTCTGCCACGGCTCATAATCATGTATCTAGCAACATCAATGTTTTCACCACCTCGATCCCCTCTAACTCTCAGTGGTAACCCATACCTTGATACACCCTCTTCAAAGAAATGCAAAACAGTAGCTGCACAATTGTTTGTGCAGCATGTCAGGTATATAATCATTCTACTGTAACCATCAATGCATCCATGGTACACAAATCTCCATGAAATAAGCTTGTGATTTGAATCAATGTGCCTGAAATGACAAAAGAAAAAATAGAAGTTTTAAGTATTAGGTTTCCATGGTTTCCAATAAAACAATTTACACATAATGTACACAATGGACCTTGTGAATCCACAACCAAATAGTGTTATTTTTATATATATATATATATATATAATTTAAAATCCTTAATCCCTAGCAGTACAGGACTGCTGGATTTATAATTTACCTTAAACTTTATTTTTACCTTAAACTTTCCTTAATCATTATATAAATGTTTAAGTTCCTACCATAAATGATTAGGTCCTCTGACATTATATATTCTCCTTCTAATTGTATGCCGTCTTCTAAGGGCTCTGCCAACTGGGTCCAGGGCATTTAATCGATCTCTAATTCTCCTTCTCTGAACTCTTAATCCTCTGGCTAGGACACCACCTTAGAATAAGAGCAATAGTTCATAATGTTGTTTAGTTCGAATTAAATAAACCTAATCATAACTACATGCAAGTACACTTTCACCTGTATTGCCTAAAATAACATGCAATATATATAACAAATAACTATTGAAATGTGTATTTTTTGTGAAACCTCTAAGTTGCACTGGGTAAGAGGATATGCACTGATTGAGACCTATGCTTTATTACACACCTTTGATGAACAAATACCAAAAATTCTACAGCGAAAAATTTATTTTACCTTGAACATAGTTGCCTCCTGCATTTGGCGTTTCTCTCAGGATTTCCCTTATAATATTATCCAGTTCACTATTTGAGATGTTGGCATAATTTTCTCCTGTCATTCCATATTGCTGCCTTCTGCGAAACAGTGTCCGCTCACTTGTGCAGAGGCAAGCTGCAATTGAACACCATGGCATTCCTGTTGCACGTAGTTGCTGTAGTTGATCTTTGGTTATGCAGTATCTGCAACATTAAATGTAATTTGTTTAATAATAAAATAACACATATTATTATTACTCTGATTAAATATGGTAGTGCATTTTCTCAGCATAAAATGTAGCAATAGCAATACAATAAGCATTTAAATCAATATACTTTAATGCTTTTAACCATACCTTGGGCGACCTCTTGTGCTTTCAAGGGGACTGTTGAAAAGAAATTCAAATTGGGATCGAGGAGCCAATCTTTGGTCAACTTCACCATACACTGTCCTCACAGCGTCAAATAATCTATTTATCAGCAAACATACTTGATCCACTCCCTGTTGAAAAATCAAGATTAAAATTAGTTATTTGTTTGAAATAAATGCAAGGAAAGAAAGCCAGAAAGAAAAACATGTTTCCTTGTGTCCAATGTTTGTATTTATTTTTAAGTCTTAAATGAAGTCCTTACTGCGCCTTAAAAATGATGTCCAAACAAACACAACCAGGTGTGTAGATCTCCAAATGCATTTTGAAGAATGGTGATGAAAAATCACTGATCAAAACCATGTGAAAAAATATTATTTTATTGATTAAAGAGCAGGCAAATAAAGTGATGACGTGCAGAAAGTGCTCAGTCCAAACTGATTATTAATTAAGGACAAATATCGGTCAGGTGTTCAGATAAAATACCATGTAAAACAGTCCAATTCAGTTAAATACCATGTAAAACAGTTTTTTTTTTCTGTAACTTGTCCTATAATGAAATCCTGCAATAGTATTTACTAGTGTATTCCTTTTAATGTCTGTCAATGTATGAATTGGTCTGTGTACATGTTATTTTTTTGGTATTATTACTTAATGTATTTTTTTTTTAAGAAATGCATTACATTTCTCTATTCATCAAATAAAGAGTAGATTTTTGAGACAACCAGTTTAAGGTATTGTTCTTACTTCACAACTGTCCAGGACGGATGCTAAAGTTGACAAAATCCTTACATGTTCTTCGAGTAAACGATGTAGATGGTCAAATGTATTAAAATCATTAGTATCTAATGCCTGTTGAACTTGTTCTAAACAGTCATCCAGCTCCAAAAAATATAAATTTAGATCCTCGATATTGTCAGTAACGGAACAGATAGCGCACAATACTATAATGAAAAAATGTATACAAGTAGCCATTTTTCTTCTGTTTATGACGATTTACTGATTTCCTTGTGTCAATTCATAAAGGCGACTCCTCCCTCAAAGAAACGTGATTCCCTGCGTGCAGAAAACCTGATTCCCTGCGCGCGGAAACCTGATTCCCTGCGCGCGGAAACCTGATTCCCTGCGCGCGGAAAACCTGATTCCCTGCGCGCGGAAAACCTGATTCCCTGCGCGCGGAAACCTGATTCCCTGCGCGCGGAAACCTGATTCCCTGCGCGCGGAAACCTGATTCCCTGCGCGCGGAAACCTGATTCCCTGCGCGCGGAAACCTGATTCCCTGCGCGCGGAAAACATGATTCCCTGCGCGCGGAAACGTGATTCCCTGCGCGCGGAAACCTGATTCCCTGCGCGCGGAAACCTGATTCCCTGCGCGCGGAAACCTGATTCCCTGCGCGCGGAAACCTGATTCCCTGCGCGCGGAAACCTGATTCCCTGCGCGCGGAAACCTGATTCCCTGCGCGCAGAAAAGTGACCCATCACTCGCCGTTTTTGACAGACTTTTGTCCGGAACGGCACCCTATCGTGCAACCTGATTCCCTGCGCGCGGAAACGTGACCCTTCACTCGCCGTTTTTGACAGACTTTTGTCCGAAACGGCCCCTCATAGAGTACTGCATAAAAAAACGAGTGTGTTGTGGTGGCAGTTGGTGATCAAAGAAATAAAACAAAATAAAATCAATAAATAATAATGTCATAGACTTAAAGTCATACCTTTGAAGTCATAATGCATTGCAAGTGTTATTAGGGAATGTTGTGCTGTGTTTTCAAGCGCTTCAATGTGACAGCGGGTGCGTTCACGGAGATCAAGAGCAGCCAGCCGCCGCAGGGGAGGGATACCATAATGCAGGAAAGCAGCGGGCGGGATGGCGAGCTTGTCCTGCTGCTCCAACACAAGTTACCTTAAGAGCCGGTACGATGCGGGCAATGGGTGAAGTTCGTCAGGAGTACTGCATTATTAGGGAATGTTGTGCTGTGTTTTCAAGCGCTTCAATGTGACAGCGGGTGCGTTCACGGAGATCAAGAGCAGCCAGCCGCCGCAGGGGAGGGATACCATAATGCAGGAAAGCAGCGGGCGGGATGGCGAGCTTGTCCTGCTGCTCCAACACAAGTTACCTTAAGAGCCGGTACGATGCGGGCAATGGGTGAAGTTCGTCAGGAGTACTGCATAAAAAAACGAGTGTGTTGTGGTGGCAGTTGGTGATCAAAGAAATAAAACAAAATAAAATCAATAAATAATAATGTCATAGACTTAAAGTCATACCTTTGAAGTCATAATGCATTGCAAGTGTTATTAGGGAATGTTGTGCTATGTTTTCAAGCGCTTCAATGTGACAGCGGGTGCGTTCACGGAGATCAAGAGCAGCCAGCCGCCGCAGGGGAGGGATACCATGGTAAATAGGTTACCTATTTACCATGGTATCTCTCCCCTGGGTGCGTTGTGTTTTGGTGAGCATTAATGCAGGAAAGCAGCGGGCGGGATGGCGAGCTTGTCCTGCTGCTCCAACACAAGTTACCTTAAGAGCCGGTACGATGCGGGCAATGGGTGAAGTTCGTCAGGAGTACTGCATAAAAAAACGAGTGTGTTGTCGTGGCAGTTGGTGATCAAAGAAATAAAACAAAATAAAATCAATAAATAATAATGTCATAGACTTAAAGTCATACCTTTGAAGTCATAATGCATTGCCAGTGTTATTAGGGAATGTTGTGCTGTGTTTTCAAGCGCTTCAATGTGCTGCTCTGCAAGGTTTGGAGACAGCGGGTGCGTTCACGGAGATCAAGAGCAGCCGGCGCAAAACACAAGGCACCCAGGGGAGAGATACCATGGTAAATAGGTTACATATTTACCTATTTTTGTTTCGGCGAACGGTTTTGGTGAGCAATAATGCAGGAAAGCAGCGGGCGGGATGGCGAGCTTGTCCTGCTGCTCCAACACAAGCTACCTTAAGAGCCGGTACGATGCGGTCAATTGGTGAAGTTCGTCAGGAGTACTGCATAAAAAAAACGAGTGTGTTGTCGTGGCAGTTGGTGATCAAAGAAATAAAACAAAATAAAATCAATAAATAATAATGTCATAGACTTAAAGTCATACCTTTGAAGTCATAATGCATTGCAAGTGTTATTAGGGAATGTTGTGCTGTGTTTTCAAGCGCTTCAATGTGACAGCGGGTGCGTTCACGGAGATCAAGAGCAGCCAGCCGCCGCAGGGGAGGGATACCATGGTAAATAGGTTACCTATTTACCATGGTATCTCTCCCCTGGGTGCGTTGTGTTTTGGTGAGCATTAATGCAGGAAAGCAGCGGGCGGGATGGCAAGCTTGTCCTGCTGCTCCAACACAAGTTACCTTAAGAGCCGGTACGATGCGGTCAATTGGTGAAGTTCGTCAGGAGTACTGCATAAAAAAACGAGTGTGTTGTGGTGGCAGTTGGTGATCAAAGAAATAAAACAAAATAAAATCAATAAATAATAATGTCATAGACTTAAAGTTGTAACAGATTTCTTAAACTGAATTGCTAAAACACTTTGTTCCAAAGAATTAACAGAAGTTAAAAATCTCTCTTTACAAAAAAGATAAAACAACTCAGTCAGAAATCAGCCACAGCACAAAAAAAGGGAATCCAGGGCAAGTAACAGATAGAAGCAAAATATAAGATTTATTACTTATCCAGCCAATAGCGAAACTATACAATTAACCCTCAGATCTTATGTAAATAGTAATTAATAAGTCTGGCAACCCCTGACAAAAGATAAACAAAATCCACTACAAAGAAAGGTAACTCATATTTTTCTGAGTTAGCTATATAAATATAAGTAACTCAGAAAATACTATTTGTTTAGGGATATATAAGACAATAATATCACAACCCAGGAGTATATTGACTAAATTGGCAAAGTTTAACAATTATATGCACCCTTTAGATGTTAACACAACCGAGAGAAAAACAATCACTTATACAGATTTTAGAGATTGATATCCCTTCACCCAACAATAAGAGTAACTAACAATTACAGGTTAGAGACCCAATAATATAATCCACTCAAGAGATAGCACAGAGAAAAAAAAAATAATGTTCAAAAACAAAAAACAAACACAGTCTTAATCCAAAGATCCATAAAACTCAAACAAGAAAAAAAAACAATGTCCCAGAAAACAAAACAAAAAATGGCCATTCAAAAAATTGTAATCCAATAGCAGCAGAAAAAAGAAAAAAAACAAAACCCCAAAAGGATTGATCTCACCCAATTCTACTGTTCAGGTCCACGGTGATGAAACTTCTTAATAGAGCTGCAATGTTCCTTTTAATCCATGCTTGAGAAAAAAGAAAACTCGCACCAGCGATTGAAAATAGTGCGTTCACACCAAATCCAACGCAAATATAGAAAAAGAACACGACTAGCAAACACGAAAGTATCAAAGCAAAACAAAACATTAAACTTACTATTAACAAACGTTAGTAAAGCCGAGTAAAAGATAATGTCCATGAAAAAGACTGAATATCTAATCCTAAACAAAGGAAACTACATCTTAAAAATCAATAGACATACTAAAACCCAGACTAACGAAATAGATAAAGAAGTAAATAAACTTAGCCAAAGGTTCCAAAAGAATGGCAAGTCCTGAGAGCACCAGCTGAGAACAAAGAACTCTCTAAAATAATTTTCTACCATCTTTTAAATTACCCGGCTACCAGTCAGGAAACGAGACCTGTGTAAAAAAAAGTATGGCAAGCCGAAAGGGACAGAATTGATAAAAGCGTAGCAGTAATTCCAAGTGAAAAAATTAAGCAAGGCAATCTTAGTCAAATAACTACTGCTAACCACACCACGTCATATATATTAGAAAATCTGATCAAATAAAATACTTGACAGATTATATATATATTTTTTAGCCATGGATGATATTCAAAAGTATATTTAATTTGTTAGAAGCACAGAATATAGAACATAGAAAGTAAAGAAGTAACACGTCCAGACCATCTGCAATTCAGGTACGAATTAAACAGGTGTTGTGCTTATTACAACACATTGTGTGACAGTCGTCACAAAGTCATACCTTTGAAGTCATAATGCATTGCAAGTGTTATTAGGGAATGTTGTGCTGTGTTTTCAAGCGCTTCAATGTGCTGCTCTGCAAGGTTTGGAGACAGCGGGTGCGTTCACGGAGATCAAGAGCAGCCGGCGCAAAACACAAGGCACCCAGGGGAGAGATACCATGGTAAATAGGTTACATATTTACCTATTTTTGTTTCGGCGAACGGTTTTGGTGAGCAATAATGCAGGAAAGCAGCGGGCGGGATGGCGAGCTTGTCCTGCTGCTCCAACACAAGCTACCTTAAGAGCCGGTACGATGCGGTCAATTGGTGAAGTTCGTCAGGAGTACTGCATAAAAAAAACGAGTGTGTTGTCGTGGCAGTTGGTGATCAAAGAAATAAAACAAAATAAAATCAATAAATAATAATGTCATAGACTTAAAGTCATACCTTTGAAGTCATAATGCATTGCAAGTGTTATTAGGGAATGTTGTGCTGTGTTTTCAAGCGCTTCAATGTGACAGCGGGTGCGTTCACGGAGATCAAGAGCAGCCAGCCGCCGCAGGGGAGGGATACCATGGTAAATAGGTTACCTATTTACCATGGTATCTCTCCCCTGGGTGCGTTGTTTTTTGGTGAGCATTAATGCAGGAAAGCAGCGGGCGGGATGGCGAGCTTGTCCTGCTGCTCCAACACAAGTTACCTTAAGAGCCGGTACGATGCGGGCAATGGGTGAAGTTCGTCAGGAGTACTGCATAAAAAAATGAGTGTGTTGTGGTGGCAGTTGGTGATCAAAGAAATAAAACAAAATAAAATCAATAAATAATAATGTCATAGACTTAAAGTCATACCTTTGAAGTCATAATGCATTGCAAGTGTTATTAGGGAATGTTGTGCTGTGTTTTCAAGCGCTTCAATGTGCTGCTCTGCAAGGTTTGGAGACAGCGGGTGCGTTCACGGAGATCAAGAGCAGCCGGCGCAAACCACAAGGCACCCAGGGGAGAGATACCATGGTAAATAGGTTACATATTTACCTATTTTTGTTTCGGCGAACGGTTTTGGTGAGCAATAATGCAGGAAAGCAGCGGGCGGGATGGCGAGCTTGTCCTGCTGCTCCAACAGAAGCTACCTTAAGAGCCGGTACGATGCGGTCAATTGGTGAAGTTCGTCAGGAGTACTGCATAAAAAAACGAGTGTGTTGTCGTGGCAGTTGGTGATCAAAGAAATAAAACAAAATAAAATCAATAAATAATAATGTCATAGACTTAAAGTCATACCTTTGAAGTCATAATGCATTGCAAGTGTTATTAGGGAATGTTGTGCTGTGTTTTCAAGCGCTTCAATGTGACAGCGGGTGCGTTCACGGAGATCAAGAGCAGCCGGAGATCAAGAGCAGCCGCCGCAGGGGAGGGATACCATGGTAAATAGGTTACCTATTTACCATGGTATCTCTCCCCTGGGTGCGTTGTGTTTTGGTGAGCATTAATGCAGGAAAGCAGCGGGCGGGATGGCGAGCTTGTCCTGCTGCTCCAACACAAGCTACCTTAAGAGCCGGTACGATGCGGTCAATTGGTGAAGTTCGTCAGGAGTACTACATAAAAAAAACGAGTGTGTTGTCGTGGCAGTTGGTGATCAAAGAAATAAAACAAAATAAAATCAATAAATAATAATGTCATAGATTTAAAGTCATACCTTTGAAGTCATAATGCATTGCAAGTGTTATTAGGGAATGTTGTGCTGTGTTTTCAAGCGCTTCAATGTGACAGCGGGTGCGTTCACGGAGATCAAGAGCAGCCGGAGATCAAGAGCAGCCGCCGCAGGGGAGGGATACCATGGTAAATAGGTTACCTATTTACCATGGTATCTCTCCCCTGGGTGCGTTGTGTTTTGGTGAGCATTAATGCAGGAAAGCAGCGGGCGGGATGGCGAGCTTGTCCTGCTGCTCCAACACAAGCTAGCTTAAGAGCCGGTACGATGCGGTCAATTGGTGAAGTTCGTCAGGAGTACTGCATAAAAAAACGAGTGTGTTGTCGTGGCAGTTGGTGATCAAAGAAATAAAACAAAATAAAATCAATAAATAATAATGTCATAGACTTAAAGTCATACCTTTGAAGTCATAATGCATTGCAAGTATTATTAGGGAATGTTGTGCTGTGTTTTCAAGCGCTTCAATGTGACAGCGGGTGCGTTCACGGAGATCAAGAGCAGCCGGAGATCAAGAGCAGCCGCCGCAGGGGAGGGATACCATGGTAAATAGGTTACCTATTTACCATGGTATCTCTCCCCTGGGTGCGTTGTGTTTTGGTGAGCATTAATGCAGGAAAGCAGCGGGCGGGATGGCGAGCTTGTCCTGCTGCTCCAACACAAGCTAGCTTAAGAGCCGGTACGATGCAGGCAATGGGTGAAGTTCGTCAGGAGTACTACATAAAAAAAACGAGTGTGTTGTCGTGGCAGTTGGTGATCAAAGAAATAAAACAAAATAAAATCAATAAATAATAATGTCATAGACTTAAAGCCATACCTTTGAAGTCATTATGCATTGCAAGTGTTATTAGAGAATGTTGTGCTGTGTTTTCAAGCGCTTCAATGTGCTGCTCTGCAAGGTTTGGAGACAGCGGGTGCGTTCACGGAGATGAAGAGCAGCCGGCGCAAAACACAAGGCACCCAGGGGAGAGATACCATGGTAAATAGGTTACATATTTACCTATTTTTGTTTCGGCGAACGGTTTTGGTGAGCAATAATGCAGGAAAGCAGCGGGCGGGATGGCGAGCTTGTCCTGCTGCTCCAACACAAGCTACCTTAAGAGCCGGTACGATGCGGTCAATTGGTGAAGTTCGTCAGGAGTACTGCATAAAAAAACGAGTGTGTTGTCGTGGCAGTTGGTGATCAAAGAAATAAAACAAAATAAAATCAATAAATAATAATGTCATAGACTTAAAGTCATACCTTTGAAGTCATAATGCATTGCAAGTGTTATTAGGGAATGTTGTGCTGTGTTGTCAAGCGCTTCAATGTGACAGCGGGTGCGTTCACGGAGATCAAGAGCAGCCAGCCGCCGCAGGGGAGGGATACCATGGTAAATAGGTTACCTATTTACCATGGTATCTCTCCCCTGGGTGCGTTGTTTTTTGGTGAGCATTAATGCAGGAAAGCAGCGGGCGGGATGGCGAGCTTGTCCTGCTGCTCCAACACAAGTTACCTTAAGAGCCGGTACGATGCGGGCAATGGGTGAAGTTCGTCAGGAGTACTGCATAAAAAAACGAGTGTGTTGTGGTGGCAGTTGGTGATCAAAGAAATAAAACAAAATAAAATCAATAAATAATAATGTCATAGACTTAAAGTCATACCTTTGAAGTCATAATGCATTGCAAGTGTTATTAGGGAATGTTGTGCTGTGTTTTCAAGCGCTTCAATGTGCTGCTCTGCAAGGTTTGGAGACAGCGGGTGCGTTCACGGAGATCAAGAGCAGCCGGCGCAAAACACAAGGCACCCAGGGGAGAGATACCATGGTAAATAGGTTACATATTTACCTATTTTTGTTTCGGCGAACGGTTTTGGTGAGCAATAATGCAGGAAAGCAGCGGGCGGGATGGCGAGCTTGTCCTGCTGCTCCAACAGAAGCTACCTTAAGAGCCGGTACGATGCGGTCAATTGGTGAAGTTCGTCAGGAGTACTGCATAAAAAAACGAGTGTGTTGTCGTGGCAGTTGGTGATCAAAGAAATAAAACAAAATAAAATCAATAAATAATAATGTCATAGACTTAAAGTCATACCTTTGAAGTCATAATGCATTGCAAGTGTTATTAGGGAATGTTGTGCTGTGTTTTCAAGCGCTTCAATGTGACAGCGGGTGCGTTCACGGAGATCAAGAGCAGCCGGAGATCAAGAGCAGCCGCCGCAGGGGAGGGATACAATGGTAAATAGGTTACCTATTTACCGTGGTATCTCTCCCCTGGGTGCGTTGTGTTTTGGTGAGCATTAATGCAGGAAAGCAGCGGGCGGGATGGCGAGCTTGTCCTGCTGCTCCAACACAAGCTACCTTAAGAGCCGGTACGATGCGGTCAATTGGTGAAGTTCGTCAGGAGTACTGCATAAAAAAAACGAGTGTGTTGTCGTGGCAGTTGGTGATCAAAGAAATAAAACAAAATAAAATCAATAAATAATAATGTCATAGATTTAAAGTCATACCTTTGAAGTCATAATGCATTGCAAGTGTTATTAGGGAATGTTGTGCTGTGTTTTCAAGCGCTTCAATGTGACAGCGGGTGCGTTCACGGAGATCAAGAGCAGCCGGAGATCAAGAGCAGCCGCCGCAGGGGAGGGATACCATGGTAAATAGGTTACCTATTTACCATGGTATCTCTCCCCTGGGTGCGTTGTGTTTTGGTGAGCATTAATGCAGGAAAGCAGCGGGCGGGATGGCGAGCTTGTCCTGCTGCTCCAACACAAGCTAGCTTAAGAGCCGGTACGATGCGGTCAATTGGTGAAGTTCGTCAGGAGTACTGCATAAAAAAACGAGTGTGTTGTCGTGGCAGTTGGTGATCAAAGAAATAAAACAAAATAAAATCAATAAATAATAATGTCATAGACTTAAAGTCATACCTTTGAAGTCATAATGCATTGCAAGTGTTATTAGGGAATGTTGTGCTGTGTTTTCAAGCGCTTCAATGTGACAGCGGGTGCGTTCACGGAGATCAAGAGCAGCCGGAGATCAAGAGCAGCCGCCACAGGGGAGGGATACCATGGTAAATAGGTTACCTATTTACCATGGTATCTCTCCCCTGGGTGCGTTGTGTTTTGGTGAGCAATAATGCAGGAAAGCAGCGGGCGGGATGGCGAGCTTGTCCTGCTGCTCCAACACAAGCTAGCTTAAGAGCCGGTACGATGCGTGCAATGGGTGAAGTTCGTCAGGAGTACTGCATAAAAAAACGAGTGTGTTGTCGTGGCAGTTGGTGATCAAAGAAATAAAACAAAATAAAATCAATAAATAATAATGTCATAGACTTAAAGCCATACCTTTGAAGTCATTATGCATTGCAAGTGTTATTAGAGAATGTTGTGCTGTGTTTTCAAGCGCTTCAATGTGCTGCTCTGCAAGGTTTGGAGACAGCGGGTGCGTTCACGGAGATGAAGAGCAGCCGGCGCAAAACACAAGGCACCCAGGGGAGAGATACCATGGTAAATAGGTTACTTATTTACCTATTTTTGTTTCGGCGAACGGTTTTGGTGAGCAGTAATGCAGGAAAGCAGCGGGCGGGATGGCGAGCTTGTCCTGCTGCTCCAACACAAGTTACCTTAAGAGCCGGTACGATGCGGGCAATTGGTGAAGTTCGTCAGGAGTACTGCATAAAAAAACGAGTGTGTTGTGGTGGCAGTTGGTGATCAAACAAATAAAACAAAATAAAATCAATAAATAATAATGTCATAGACTTAAAGTCATACCTTTGAAGTCATAATGCATTGCAAGTGTTATTAGGGAATGTTGTGCTGTGTTTTCAAGCGCTTCAATGTGCTGCTCTGCAAGGTTTGGAGACAGCGGGTGCGTTCACGGAGATCAAGAGCAGCCGGCGCAAAACACAAGGCACCCAGGGGAGAGATACCATGGTAAATAGGTTACATATTTACCTATTTTTGTTTCGGCGAACGGTTTTGGTGAGCAATAATGCAGGAAAGCAGCGGGCGGGATGGCGAGCTTGTCCTGCTGCTCCAACAGAAGCTACCTTAAGAGCCGGTACGATGCGGTCAATTGGTGAAGTTCGTCAGGAGTACTGCATAAAAAAACGAGTGTGTTGTCGTGGCAGTTGGTGATCAAAGAAATAAAACAAAATAAAATCAATAAAATAATAATGTCATAGACTTAAAGTCATACCTTTGAAGTCATAATGCATTGCAAGTGTTATTAGGGAATGTTGTGCTGTGTTTTCAAGCGCTTCAATGTGACAGCGGGTGCGTTCACGGAGATCAAGAGCAGCCAGCCGCCGCAGGGGAGGGATACCATGGTAAATAGGTTACCTATTTACCATGGTATCTCTCCCCTGGGTGCGTTGTGTTTTGGTGAGCATTAATGCAGGAAAGCAGCGGGCGGGATGGCGAGCTTGTCCTGCTGCTCCAACACAAGTTACCTTAAGAGCCGGTACGATGCGGGCAATGGGTGAAGTTCGTCCGGAGTACTGCATAAAAAAACGAGTGTGTTGTGGTGGCAGTTGGTGATCAAAGAAATAAAACAAAATAAAATCAATAAATAATAATGTCATAGACTTAAAGTCATACCTTTGAAGTCATAATGCATTGCAAGTGTTATTAGGGAATGTTGTGCTGTGTTTTCAAGCGCTTCAATGTGCTGCTCTGCAAGGTTTGGAGACAGCGGGTGCGTTCACGGAGATCAAGAGCAGCCGGCGCAAAATACAAGGCACCCAGGGGAGAGATACCATGGTAAATAGGTTACATATTTACCTATTTTTGTTTCGGCGAACGGTTTTGGTGAGCAATAATGCAGGAAAGCAGCGGGCGGGATGGCGAGCTTGTCCTGCTGCTCCAACAGAAGCTACCTTAAGAGCCGGTACGATGCGGTCAATTGGTGAAGTTCGTCAGGAGTACTGCATAAAAAAACGAGTGTGTTGTCGTGGCAGTTGGTGATCAAAGAAATAAAACAAAATAAAATCAATAAATAATAATGTCATAGACTTAAAGTCATACCTTTGAAGTCATAATGCATTGCAAGTGTTATTAGGGAATGTTGTGCTGTGTTTTCAAGCGCTTCAATGTGACAGCGGGTGCGTTCACGGAGATCAAGAGCAGCCAGCCGCCGCAGGGGAGGGATACCATGGTAAATAGGTTACCTATTTACCATGGTATCTCTCCCCTGGGTGCGTTGTGTTTTGGTGAGCATTAATGCAGGAAAGCAGCGGGCGGGATGGCGAGCTTGTCCTGCTGCTCCAACACAAGTTACCTTAAGAGCCGGTACGATGCGGGCAATGGGTGAAGTTCGTCAGGAGTACTGCATAAAAAAACGAGTGTGTTGTGGTGGCAGTTGGTGATCAAAGAAATAAAACAAAATAAAATCAATAAATAATAATGTCATAGACTTAAAGTCATACCTTTGAAGTCATAATGCATTGCAAGTGTTATTAGGGAATGTTGTGCTGTGTTTTCAAGCGCTTCAATGTGCTGCTCTGCAAGGTTTGGAGACAGCGGGTGCGTTCACGGAGATCAAGAGCAGCCGGCGCAAAACACAAGGCACCCAGGGGAGAGATACCATGGTAAATAGGTTACATATTTACCTATTTTTGTTTCGGCGAACGGTTTTGGTGAGCAATAATGCAGGAAAGCAGCGGGCGGGATGGTGAGCTTGTCCTGCTGCTCCAACAGAAGCTACCTTAAGAGCCGGTACGATGCGGTCAATTGGTGAAGTTCGTCAGGAGTACTGCATACAAAAACGAGTGTGTTGTCGTGGCAGTTGGTGATCAAAGAAATAAAACAAAATAAAATCAATAAATAATAATGTCATAGACTTAAAGTCATACCTTTGAAGTCATAATGCATTGCAAGTGTTATTAGGGAATGTTGTGCTGTGTTTTCAAGCGCTTCAATGTGACAGCGGGTGCGTTCACGGAGATAAAGAGCAGCCGGAGATCAAGAGCAGCCGCCGCAGAGGAGGGATACCATGGTAAATAGGTTACCTATTAACCATGGTATCTCTCCCCTGGGTGCGTTGTGTTTTGGTGAGCATTAATGCAGGAAAGCAGCGGGCGGGATGGCGAGCTTGTCCTGCTGCTCCAACACAAGCTAGCTTAAGAACCGGTACGATGCGTGCAATGGGTGAAGTTCGTCAGGAGTACTGCATAAAAAAACGAGTGTGTTGTCGTGGCAGTTGGTGATCAAAGAAATAAAACAAAATAAAATCAATAAATAATAATGTCATAGACTTAAAGTCATACCTTTGAAGTCATAATGCATTGCAAGTGTTATTAGGGAATGTTGTGCTGTGTTTTCAAGCGCTTCAATGTGACAGCGGGTGCGTTCACGGAGATCAAGAGCAGCCGGAGATCAAGAGCAGCCGCCGCAGGGGAGGGATACCATGGTAAATAGGTTACCTATTTACCATGGTATCTCTCCCCTGGGTGCGTTGTGTTTTGGTGAGCATTAATGCAGGAAAGCAGCGGGCGGGATGGCGAGCTTGGCCTGCTGCTCCAACACAAGCTAGCTTAAGAGCCGGTACGATGCGTGCAATGGGTGAAGTTCGTCAGGAGTACTGCATAAAAAAACGAGTGTGTTGTCGTGGCAGTTGTGATCAAAGAAATAAAACAAAATAAAATCAATAAATAATAATGTCATAGACTTAAAGTCATACCTTTGAAGTCATAATGCATTGCAAGTGTTATTAGGGAAAGTTGTGCTGTTTTTTCAAGCGCTTCAATGTGCTGCTCTGCAAGGTTTGGAGACAGCGGGTGCGTTCACGGAGATCAAGAGCAGCCGGCGCAAAACACAAGGCACCCAGGGGAGAGATACCATGGTAAATAGGTTACATATTTACCTATTTTTGTTTCGGCGAACGGTTTTGGTGAGCAATAATGCAGGAAAGCAGCGGGCGGGATGGTGAGCTTGTCCTGCTGCTCCAACAGAAGCTACCTTAAGAGCCGGTACGATGCGGTCAATTGGTGAAGTTCGTCAGGAGTACTGCATACAAAAACGAGTGTGTTGTCGTGGCAGTTGGTGATCAAAGAAATAAAACAAAATAAAATCAATAAATAATAATGTCATAGACTTAAAGTCATACCTTTGAAGTCATAATGCATTCCAAGTGTTATTAGGGAATGTTGTGCTGTGTTTTCAAGCGCTTCAATGTGACAGCGGGTGCGTTCACGGAGATAAAGAGCAGCCGGAGATCAAGAGCAGCCGCCGCAGAGGAGGGATACCATGGTAAATAGGTTACCTATTTACCATGGTATCTCTCCCCTGGGTGCGTTGTGTTTTGGTGAGCATTAATGCAGGAAAGCAGCGGGCGGGATGGCGAGCTTGTCCTGCTGCTCCAACACAAGTTACCTTAAGAGCCGGTACGATGCGGGCAATGGGTGAAGTTCGTCAGGAGTACTGCATAAAAAAACGAGTGTGTTGTGGTGGCAGTTGGTGATCAAAGAAATAAAACAAAATAAAATCAATAAATAATAATGTCATAGACTTTAAGCCATACCTTTGAAGTCATTATGCATTGCAAGTGTTATTAGAGAATGTTGTGCTGTGTTTTCAAGCGCTTCAATGTGCTGCTCTGCAAGGTTTGGAGACAGCGGGTGCGTTCACGGAGATCAAGAGCAGCCGGCGCAAAACACAAGGCACCCAGGGGAGAGAATCCATGGTAAATAGGTTACATATTTACCTATTTTTGTTTCGGCGAACGGTTTTGGTGAGCAATAATGAAGGAAAGCAGCGGGCGGGATGGCGAGCTTGTCCTGCTGCTCCAACAGAAGCTACCTTAAGAGCCGGTACGATGCGGTCAATTGGTGAAGTTCGTCAGGAGTACTGCATAAAAAAACGAGTGTGTTGTCGTGGCAGTTGGTGATCAAAGAAATAAAACAAAATAAAATCAATAAATAATAATGTCATAGACTTAAAGTCATACCTTTGAAGTCATAATGCATTGCAAGTGTTATTAGGGAATGTTGTGCTGTGTTTTCAAGCGCTTCAATGTGACAGCGGGTGCGTTCACGGAGATCAAGAGCAGCCAGCCGCCGCAGGGGAGGGATACCATGGTAAATAGGTTACCTATTTACCATGGTATCTCTCCCCTGGGTGCGTTGTGTTTTGGTGAGCATTAATGCAGGAAAGCAGCGGGCGGGATGGCGAGCTTGTCCTGCTGCTCCAACACAAGTTACCTTAAGAGCCGGTACGATGCGGGCAATGGGTGAAGTTCGTCAGGAGTACTGCATAAAAAAACGAGTGTGTTGTCGTGGCAGTTGGTGATCAAAGAAATAAAACATAATAAAATCAATAAATAATAATGTCATAGACTTAAAGTCATACCTTTGAAGTCATAATGCATTGCAAGTGTTATTAGGGAATGTTGTGCTGTGTTTTCAAGCGCTTCAATGTGCTGCTCTGCAAGGTTTGGAGACAGCGGGTGCGTTCACGGAGATCAAGAGCAGCCGGCGCAACACACAAGGCACACAGGGGAGAGATACCATGGTAAATAGGTTACATATTTACCTATTTTTGTTTCGGCGAACGGTTTTGGTGAGCAATAATGCAGGAAAGCAGCGGGCGGGATGGCGAGCTTGTCCTGCTGCTCCAACACAAGCTACCTTAAGAGCCGGTACGATGCGGTCAATTGGTGAAGTTCGTCAGGAGTACTGCATAAAAAAACGAGTGTGTTGTGGTGGCAGTTGGTGATCAAAGAAATAAAACAAAATAAAATCAATAAATAATAATGTCATAGACTTAAAGTCATACCTTTGAAGTCATAATGCATTGCAAGTGTTAATAGGGAATGTTGTGCTGTGTTTTCAAGCGCTTCAATGTGACAGCGGGTGCGTTCACGGAGATCAAGAGCAGCCAGCCGCCGCAGGGGAGGGATACCATGGTAAATAGGTTACCTATTTACCATGGTATCTCTCCCCTGGGTGCGTTGTGTTTTGGTGAGCATTAATGCAGGAAAGCAGCGGGCGGGATGGCGAGCTTGTCCTGCTGCTCCAACACAAGTTACCTTAAGAGCCGGTACGATGCGGGCAATGGGTGAAGTTCGTCAGGAGTACTGCATAAAAAAACGAGTGTGTTGTGGTGGCAGTTGGTGATCAAAGAAATAAAACAAAATAAAATCAATAAATAATAATGTCATAGACTTAAAGTCATACCTTTGAAGTCATAATGCATTGTAAGTGTTATTAGGGAATGTTGTGCTGTGTTTTCAAGCGCTTCAATGTGCTGCTCTGCAAGGTTTGGAGACAGCGGGTGCGTTCACGGAGATCAAGAGCAGCCGGCGCAAAACACAAGGCACCCAGGGGAGAGATACCATGGTAAATAGGTTACATATTTACCTATTTTTGTTTCGGCGAACGGTTTTGGTGAGCAATAATGCAGGAAAGCAGCGGGCGGGATGGCGAGCTTGTCCTGCTGCTCCAACACAAGTTACCTTAAGAGCCGGTACGATGCGGGCAATGGGTGAAGTTCGTCAGGAGTACTGCATAAAAAAACGAGTGTGTTGTGGTGGCAGTTGGTGATCAAAGAAATAAAACAAAATAAAATCAATAAATAATAATGTCATAGACTTAAAGTCATACCTTTGAAGTCATAATGCATTGCAAGTGTTATTAGGGAATGTTGTGCTGTGTTTTCAAGCGCTTCAATGTGCTGCTCTGCAAGGTTTGGAGACAGCGGGTGCGTTCACGGAGATCAAGAGCAGCCGGCGCAAAACACAAGGCACCCAGGGGAGAGATACCATGGTAAATAGGTTACATATTTACCTATTTTTGTTTCGGCGAACGGTTTTGGTGAGCAATAATGCAGGAAAGCAGCGGGCGGGATGGCGAGCTTGTCCTGCTGCTCCAACACAAGCTACCTTAAGAGCCGGTACGATGCGGTCAATTGGTGAAGTTCGTCAGGAGTACTGCATAAAAAAACGAGTGTGTTGTCGTGGCAGTTGGTGATCAAAGAAATAAAACAAAATAAAATCAATAAATAATAATGTCATAGACTTAAAGTCATACCTTTGAAGTCATAATGCATTGCAAGTGTTATTAGGGAATGTTGTGCTGTGTTTTCAAGCGCTTCAATGTGACAGCGGGTGCGTTCACGGAGATCAAGAGCAGCCAGCCGCCGCAGGGGAGGGATACCATGGTAAATAGGTTACCTATTTACCATGGTATCTCTCCCCTGGGTGCGTTGTGTTTTGGTGAGCATTAATGCAGGAAAGCAGCGGGCGGGATGGCGAGCTTGTCCTGCTGCTCCAACACAAGTTACCTTAAGAGCCGGTACGATGCGGGCAATGGGTGAAGTTCGTCAGGAGTACTGCATAAAAAAACGAGTGTGTTGTGGTGGCAGTTGGTGATCAAAGAAATAAAACAAAATAAAATCAATAAATAATAATGTCATAGACTTAAAGTCATACCTTTGAAGTCATAATGCATTGCCAGTGTTATTAGGGAATGTTGTGCTGTGTTTTCAAGCGCTTCAATGTGCTGCTCTGCAAGGTTTGGAGACAGCGGGTGCGTTCACGGAGATCAAGAGCAGCCGGCGCAAAACACAAGGCACCCAGGGGAGAGATACCATGGTAAATAGGTTACATATTTACCTATTTTTGTTTCGGCGAACGGTTTTGGTGAGCAATAATGCAGGAAAGCAGCGGGCCGGGATGGCGAGCTTGTCCTGCTGCTCCAACACAAGCTACCTTAAGAGCCGGTACGATGCGGTCAATTGGTGAAGTTCGTCAGGAGTACTGCATAAAAAAAACGAGTGTGTTGTCGTGGCAGTTGGTGATCAAAGAAATAAAACAAAATAAAATCAATAAATAATAATGTCATAGACCTAAAGTCATACCTTTGAAGTCATAATGCATTGCAAGTGTTATTAGGGAATGTTGTGCTGTGTTTTCAAGCGCTTCAATGTGACAGCGGGTGCGTTCACGGAGATCAAGAGCAGCCAGCCGCCGCAGGGGAGGGATACCATGGTAAATAGGTCCTATTTACCATGCTATCTCTCCCCTGGGTGCGTTGTGTTTTGGTGAGCATTAATGCAGGAAAGCAGCGGGCGGGATGGCGAGCTTGTCCTGCTGCTCCAACACAAGTTACCTTAAGAGCCGGTACGATGCGGGCAATGGGTGAAGTTCGTCAGGAGTACTGCATAAAAAAACGAGTGTGTTGTCGTGGCAGTTGGTGATCAAAGAAATAAAACAAAATAAAATCAATAAATAATAATGTCATAGACTTAAAGTCATACCTTTGAAGTCATAATGCATTGCAAGTGTTATTAGGGAATGTTGTGCTGTGTTTTCAAGCGCTTCAATGTGCTGCTCTGCAAGGTTTGGAGACAGCGGGTGCGTTCACGGAGATCAAGAGCAGCCGGCGCAAAACACAAGGCACCCAGGGGAGAGATACCATGGTAAATAGGTTACATATTTACCTATTTTTGTTTCGGCGAACGGTTTTGGTGAGCAATAATGCAGGAAAGCAGCGGGCGGGATGGCGAGCTTGTCCTGCTGCTCCAACAGAAGCTACCTTAAGAGCCGGTACGATGCGGTCAATTGGTGAAGTTCGTCAGGAGTACTGCATAAAAAAACGAGTGTGTTGTGGTGGCAGTTGGTGATCAAAGAAATAAAACAAAATAAAATCAATAAATAATAATGTCATAGACTTAAAGTCATACCTTTGAAGTCATAATGCATTGCAAGTGTTATTAGGGAATGTTGTGCTGTGTTTTCAAGCGCTTCAATGTGACAGCGGGTGCGTTCACGGAGATCAAGAGCAGCCAGCCGCCGCAGGGGAGGGATACCATGGTAAATAGGTTACCTATTTACCATGGTATCTCTCCCCTGGGTGCGTTGTGTTTTGGTCAGCATTAATGCAGGAAAGCAGCGGGCGGGATGGCGAGCTTGTCCTGCTGCTCCAACACAAGTTACCTTAAGAGCCGGTACGATGCGGGCAATGGGTGAAGTTCGTCAGGAGTACTGCATAAAAAAACGAGTGTGTTGTGGTGGCAGTTGGTGATCAAAGAAATAAAACATAATAAAATCAATAAATAATAATGTCATAGACTTAAAGTCATACCTTTGAAGTCATAATGCATTGCAAGTGTTATTAGGGAATGTTGTGCTGTGTTTTCAAGCGCTTCAATGTGCTGCTCTGCAAGGTTTGGAGACAGCGGGTGCGTTCACGGAGATCAAGAGCAGCCAGCCGCCGCAGGGGAGGGATACCATGGTAAATAGGTCCTATTTACCATGCTATCTCTCCCCTGGGTGCGTTGTGTTTTGGTGAGCATTAATGCAGGAAAGCAGCGGGCGGGATGGCGAGCTTGTCCTGCTGCTCCAACACAAGATAGCTTAAGAGTCGGTACGATGCAGGCAATGGGTGAAGTTCGTCAGGAGTACTGCATAAAAAAACGAGTGTGTTTTCGTGGCAGTTGGTGATCAAAGAAATAAAACAAAATAAAATCAATAAATAATAATGTCATAGACTTAAAGCCATACCTTTGAAGTCATTATGCATTGCAAGTGTTATTAGAGAATGTTGTGCTGTGTTTTCAAGCGCTTCAATGTGCTGCTCTGCAAGGTTTGGAGACAGCGGGTGCGTTCACGGAGATGAAGAGCAGCCGGCGCAAAACACAAGGCACCCAGGGGAGAGATACCATGGTAAATAGGTTACCTATTTACCTATTTTTGTTTCGGCGAACGGTTTTGGTGAGCAGTAATGCAGGAAAGCAGCGGGCGGGATGGCGAGCTTGTCCTGCTGCTCCAACACAAGTTACCTTAAGAGCCGGTACGATGCGGGCAATTGGTGAAGTTCGTCAGGAGTACTGCATAAAAAAACGAGTGTGTTGTGGTGGCAGTTGGTGATCAAAGAAATAAAACAAAATAAAATCAATAAATAATAATGTCATAGACTTAAAGTCATACCTTTGAAGTCATAATGCATTGCAAGTGTTATTAGGGAATGTTGTGCTGTGTTTTCAAGCGCTTCAATGTGCTGCTCTGCAAGGTTTGGAGACAGCGGGTGCGTTCACGGAGATCAAGAGCAGCCGGCGCAAAACACAAGGCACCCAGGGGAGAGATACCATGGTAAATAGGTTACATATTTACCTATTTTTGTTTCGGCAAACGGTTTTGGTGAGCAATAATGCAGGAAAGCAGCGGGCGGGATGGCGAGCTTGTCCTGCTGCTCCAACACAAGCTACCTTAAGAGCCGGTACGATGCGGTCAATTGGTGAAGTTCGTCAGGAGTACTGCATAAAAAAACGAGTGTGTTGTCGTGGCAGTTGGTGATCAAAGAAATAAAACAAAATAAAATCAATAAATAATAATGTCATAGACTTAAAGTCATACCTTTGAAGTCATAATGCATTGCAAGTGTTATTAGGGAATGTTGTGCTGTGTTTTCAAGCGCTTCAATGTGACAGCGGGTGCGTTCACGGAGATCAAGAGCAGCCAGCCGCCGCAGGGGAGGGATACCATGGTAAATAGGTTACCTATTTACCATGGTATCTCTCCCCTGGGTGCGTTGTGTTTTGGTCAGCATTAATGCAGGAAAGCAGCGGGCGGGATGGCGAGCTTGTCCTGCTGCTCCAACACAAGTTACCTTAAGAGCCGGTACGATGCGGGCAATGGGTGAAGTTCGTCAGGAGTACTGCATAAAAAAACGAGTGTGTTGTGGTGGCAGTTGGTGATCAAAGAAATAAAACATAATAAAATCAATAAATAATAATGTCATAGACTTAAAGTCATACCTTTGAAGTCATAATGCATTGCAAGTGTTATTAGGGAATGTTGTGCTGTGTTTTCAAGCGCTTCAATGTGCTGCTCTGCAAGGTTTGGAGACAGTGGGTGCGTTCACGGAGATCAAGAGCAGCCGGCGCAAAACACAAGGCACCCAGGGGAGAGATACCATGGTAAATAGGTTACATATTTACCTATTTTTGTTTCGGCGAACGGTTTTGGTGAGCAATAATGCAGGAAAGCAGCGGGCGGGATGGCGAGCTTGTCCTGCTGCTCCAACAGAAGCTACCTTAAGAGCCGGTACGATGCGGTCAATTGGTGAAGTTCGTCAGGAGTACTGCATAAAAAAAACGAGTGTGTTGTCGTGGCAGTTGGTGATCAAAGAAATAAAACAAAATAAAATCAATAAATAATAATGTCATAGACTTAAAGTCATACCTTTGAAGTCATAATGCATTGCAAGTGTTATTAGGGAATGTTGTGCTGTGTTTTCAAGCGCTTCAATGTGACAGCGGCTGCGTTCACGGAGATCAAGAGCAGCCAGCCGCCGCAGGGGAGGGATACCATGGTAAATAGGTTACATATTTACCATGGTATCTCTCCCCTGGGTGCGTTGTGTTTTGGTGAGCATTAATGCAGGAAAGCAGCGGGCGGGATGGCGAGCTTGTCCTGCTGCTCCAACACAAGCTACCTTAAGAGCCGGTACGATGCGTGCAATGGGTGAAGTTCGTCAGGAGTACTGCATAAAAAAACGAGTGTGTTGTCGTGGCAGTTGTGATCAAAGAAATAAAACAAAATAAAATCAATAAATAATAATGTCATAGACTTAAAGTCATACCTTTGAAGTCATAATGCATTGCAAGTGTTATTAGGGAATGTTGTGCTGTGTTTTCAAGCGCTTCAATGTGACAGCGGGTGCGTTCACGGAGATCAAGAGCAGCCAGCCGCCGCAGGGGAGGGATACCATGGTAAATAGGTTACCTATTTACCATGGTATCTCTCCCCTGGGTGCGTTGTGTTTTGGTGAGCATTAATGCAGGAAAGCAGCGGGCGGGATGGCGAGCTTGTCCTGCTGCTCCAACACAAGCTAGCTTAAGAGTCGGTACGATGCAGGCAATGGGTGAAGTTCGTCAGGAGTACTGCATAAAAAAACGAGTGTGTTGTCGTGGCAGTTGGTGATCAAAGAAATAAAACAAAATAAAATCAATAAATAATAATGTCATAGACTTAAAGCCATACCTTTGAAGTCATTATGCATTGCAAGTGTTATTAGAGAATGTTGTGCTGTGTTTTCAAGCGCTTCAATGTGCTGCTCTGCAAGGTTTGGAGACAGCGGGTGCGTTCACGGAGATGAAGAGCAGCCGGCGCAAAACACAAGGCACCCAGGGGAGAGATACCATGGTAAATAGGTTACCTATTTACCTATTTTTGTTTCGGCGAACGGTTTTGGTGAGCAGTAATGCAGGAAAGCAGCGGGCGGGATGGCGAGCTTGTCCTGCTGCTCCAACACAAGCTACCTTAAGAGCCGGTACGATGCGGTCAATTGGTGAAGTTCGTCAGGAGTACTGCATAAAAAAACGAGTGTGTTGTCGTGGCAGTTGGTGATCAAAGAAATAAAACAAAATAAAATCAATAAATAATAATGTCATAGACTTAAAGTCATACCTTTGAAGTCATAATGCATTGCAAGTGTTATTAGGGAATGTTGTGCTGTGTTTTCAAGCGCTTCAATGTGACAGCGGGTGCGTTCACGGAGATCAAGAGCAGCCAGCCGCCGCAGGGGAGGGATACCATGGTAAATAGGTTACCTATTTACCATGGTATCTCTCCCCTGGGTGCGTTGTGTTTTGGTCAGCATTAATGCAGGAAAGCAGCGGGCGGGATGGCGAGCTTGTCCTGCTGCTCCAACACAAGTTACCTTAAGAGCCGGTACGATGCGGGCAATGGGTGAAGTTCGTCAGGAGTACTGCATAAAAAAACGAGTGTGTTGTGGTGGCAGTTGGTGATCAAAGAAATAAAACATAATAAAATCAATAAATAATAATGTCATAGACTTAAAGTCATACCTTTGAAGTCATAATGCATTGCAAGTGTTATTAGGGAATGTTGTGCTGTGTTTTCAAGCGCTTCAATGTGCTGCTCTGCAAGGTTTGGAGACAGTGGGTGCGTTCACGGAGATCAAGAGCAGCCGGCGCAAAACACAAGGCACCCAGGGGAGAGATACCATGGTAAATAGGTTACATATTTACCTATTTTTGTTTCGGCGAACGGTTTTGGTGAGCAATAATGCAGGAAAGCAGCGGGCGGGATGGCGAGCTTGTCCTGCTGCTCCAACAGAAGCTACCTTAAGAGCCGGTACGATGCAGTCAATTGGTGAAGTTCGTCAGGAGTACTGCATAAAAAAAACGAGTGTGTTGTCGTGGCAGTTGGTGATCAAAGAAATAAAACAAAATAAAATCAATAAATAATAATGTCATAGACTTAAAGTCATACCTTTGAAGTCATAATGCATTGCAAGTGTTATTAGGGAATGTTGTGCTGTGTTTTCAAGCGCTTCAATGTGACAGCGGCTGCGTTCACGGAGATCAAGAGCAGCCAGCCGCCGCAGGGGAGGGATACCATGGTAAATAGGTTACCTATTTACCATGGTATCTCTCCCCTGGGTGCGTTGTGTTTTGGTGAGCATTAATGCAGGAAAGCAGCGGGCGGGATGGCGAGCTTGTCCTGCTGCTCCAACACAAGTTACCTTAAGAGCCGGTACGATGCGGGCAATGGGTGAAGTTCGTCAGGAGTACTGCATAAAAAAACGAGTGTGTTGTGGTGGCAGTTGGTGATCAAAGAAATAAAACAAAATAAAATCAATAAATAATAATGTCATAGACTTAAAGTCATACCTTTGAAGTCATAATGCATTGCCAGTGTTATTAGGGAATGTTGTGCTGTGTTTTCAAGCGCTTCAATGTGCTGCTCTGCAAGGTTTGGAGACAGCGGGTGCGTTCACGGAGATCAAGAGCAGCCGGCGCAAAACACAAGGCACCCAGGGGAGAGATACCATGGTAAATAGGTTACATATTTACCTATTTTTGTTTCGGCGAACGGTTTTGGTGAGCAATAATGCAGGAAAGCAGCGGGCGGGATGGCGAGCTTGTCCTGCTGCTCCAACAGAAGCTACCTTAAGAGCCGGTACGATGCGGTCAATTGGTGAAGTTCGTCAGGAGTACTGCATAAAAAAACGAGTGTGTTGTCGTGGCAGTTGGTGATCAAAGAAATAAAACAAAATAAAATCAATAAATAATAATGTCATAGACTTAAAGTCATACCTTTGAAGTCATAATGCATTGCAAGTGTTATTAGGGAATGTTGTGCTGTGTTTTCAAGCGCTTCAATGTGACAGCGGGTGCGTTCACGGAGATCAAGAGCAGCCAGCCGCCGCAGGGGAGGGATACCATGGTAAATAGGTTACCTATTTACCATGGTATCTCTCCCCTGGGTGCGTTGTGTTTTGGTGAGCATTAATGCAGGAAAGCAGCGGGCGGGATGGCGAGCTTGTCCTGCTGCTCCAACACAAGTTACCTTAAGAGCCGGTACGATGCGGGCAATGGGTGAAGTTCGTCAGGAGTACTGCATAAAAAAACGAGTGTGTTGTGGTGGCAGTTGGTGATCAAAGAAATAAAACAAAATAAAATCAATAAATAATAATGTCATAGACTTAAAGTCATACCTTTGAAGTCATAATGCATTGCCAGTGTTATTAGAGAATGTTGTGCTGTGTTTTCAAGCGCTTCAATGTGCTGCTCTGCAAGGTTTGGAGACAGCGGGTGCGTTCACGGAGATCAAGAGCAGCCGGCGCAAAACACAAGGCACCCAGGGGAGAGATACCATGGTAAATAGGTTACATATTTACCTATTTTTGTTTCGGCGAACGGTTTTGGTGAGCAATAATGCAGGAAAGCAGCGGGCGGGATGAGGAGCTTGTCCTGCTGCTCCAACAGAAGCTACCTTAAGAGCCGGTACGATGCGGTCAATTGGTGAAGTTCGTCAGGAGTACTGCATAAAAAAACGAGTGTGTTGTCGTGGCAGTTGGTGATCAAAGAAATAAAACAAAATAAAATCAATAAATAATAATGTCATAGACTTAAAGTCATACCTTTGAAGTCATAATGCATTGCAAGTGTTATTAGGGAATGTTGTGCTGTGTTTTCAAGCGCTTCAATGTGACAGCGGGTGCGTTCACGGAGATCAAGAGCAGCCAGCCGCCGCAGGGGAGGGATACCATGGTAAATAGGTTACCTATTTACCATGGTATCTCTCCCCTGGGTGCGTTGTGTTTTGGTGAGCATTAATGCAGGAAAGCAGCGGGCGGGATGGCGAGCTTGTCCTGCTGCTCCAACACAAGTTACCTTAAGAGCCGGTACGATGCGGGCAATGGGTGAAGTTCGTCAGGAGTACTGCATAAAAAAACGAGTGTGTTGTGGTGGCAGTTGGTGATCAAAGAAATAAAACATAATAAAATCAATAAATAATAATGTCATAGACTTAAAGTCATACCTTTGAAGTCATAATGCATTGCAAGTGTTATTAGGGAATGTTGTGCTGTGTTTTCAAGCGCTTCAATGTGCTGCTCTGCAAGGTTTGGAGACAGCGGGTGCGTTCACGGAGATCAAGAGCAGCCGGCGCAAAACACAAGGCACCCAGGGGAGAGATACCATGGTAAATAGGTTACATATTTACCTATTTTTGTTTCGGCAAACGGTTTTGGTGAGCAATAATGCAGGAAAGCAGCGGGCGGGATGGCGAGCTTGTCCTGCTGCTCCAACACAAGCTACCTTAAGAGCCGGTACGATGCGGTCAATTGGTGAAGTTCGTCAGGAGTACTGCATAAAAAAACGAGTGTGTTGTCGTGGCAGTTGGTGATCAAAGAAATAAAACAAAATAAAATCAATAAATAATAATGTCATAGACTTAAAGTCATACCTTTGAAGTCATAATGCATTGCAAGTGTTATTAGGGAATGTTGTGCTGTGTTTTCAAGCGCTTCAATGTGACAGCGGGTGCGTTCACGGAGATCAAGAGCAGCCAGCCGCCGCAGGGGAGGGATACCATGGTAAATAGGTTACCTATTTACCATGGTATCTCTCCCCTGGGTGCGTTGTGTTTTGGTCAGCATTAATGCAGGAAAGCAGCGGGCGGGATGGCGAGCTTGTCCTGCTGCTCCAACACAAGTTACCTTAAGAGCCGGTACGATGCGGGCAATGGGTGAAGTTCGTCAGGAGTACTGCATAAAAAAACGAGTGTGTTGTGGTGGCAGTTGGTGATCAAAGAAATAAAACATAATAAAATCAATAAATAATAATGTCATAGACTTAAAGTCATACCTTTGAAGTCATAATGCATTGCAAGTGTTATTAGGGAATGTTGTGCTGTGTTTTCAAGCGCTTCAATGTGCTGCTCTGCAAGGTTTGGAGACAGCGGGTGCGTTCACGGAGATCAAGAGCAGCCGGCGCAAAACACAAGGCACCCAGGGGAGAGATACCATGGTAAATAGGTTACATATTTACCTATTTTTGTTTCGGCGAACGGTTTTGGTGAGCAATAATGCAGGAAAGCAGCGGGCGGGTTGGCGAGCTTGTCCTGCTGCTCCAACACAAGCTACCTTAAGAGCCGGTACGATGCGGTCAATTGGTGAAGTTCGTCAGGAGTACTGCATAAAAAAAACGAGTGTGTTGTCGTGGCAGTTGGTGATCAAAGAAATAAAACAAAATAAAATCAATAAATAATAATGTCATAGACTTAAAGTCATACCTTTGAAGTCATAATGCATTGCAAGTGTTATTAGGGAACGTTGTGCTGTGTTTTCAAGCGCTTCAATGTGACAGCGGGTGCGTTCACGGAGATCAAGAGCAGCCAGCCGCCGCAGGGGAGGGATACCATGGTAAATAGGTTACCTATTTACCATGGTATCTCTCCCCTGGGTGCGTTGTGTTTTGGTGAGCATTAATGCAGGAAAGCAGCGGGCGGGATGGCGAGCTTGTCCTGCTGCTCCAACACAAGTTACCTTAAGAGCCGGTACGATGCGGGCAATGGGTGAAGTTCGTCAGGAGTACTGCATAAAAAAACGAGTGTGTTGTGGTGGCAGTTGGTGATCAAAGAAATAAAACAAAATAAAATCAATAAATAATAATGTCATAGACTTAAAGTCATACCTTTGAAGTCATAATGCATTGCAAGTGTTATTAGGGAATGTTGTGCTGTGTTTTCAAGCGCTTCAATGTGCTGCTCTGCAAGGTTTGGAGACAGCGGGTGCGTTCACGGAGATCAAGAGCAGCCGGCGCAAAACACAAGGCACCCAGGGGAGAGATACCATGGTAAATAGGTTACATATTTACCTATTTTTGTTTCGGCGAACGGTTTTGGTGAGCAATAATGCAGGAAAGCAGCGGGCGGGATGGCGAGCTTGTCCTGCTGCTCCAACACAAGCTACCTTAAGAGCCGGTACGATGCGGTCAATTGGTGACGTTCGTCAGGAGTACTGCATAAAAAAAACGAGTGTGTTGTCGTGGCAGTTGGTGATCAAAGAAATAAAACAAAATAAAATCAATAAATAATAATGTCATAGACTTAAAGTCATACCTTTGAAGTCATAATGCATTGCAAGTGTTATTAGGGAACGTTGTGCTGTGTTTTCAAGCGCTTCAATGTGACAGCGGGTGCGTTCACGGAGATCAAGAGCAGCCAGCCGCCGCAGGGGAGGGATACCATGGTAAATAGGTTACCTATTTACCATGGTATCTCTCCCCTGGGTGCGTTGTGTTTTGGTGAGCATTAATGCAGGAAAGCAGCGGGCGGGATGGCGAGCTTGTCCTGCTGCTCCAACACAAGTTACCTTAAGAGCCGGTACGATGCGGGCAATGGGTGAAGTTCGTCAGGAGTACTGCATAAAAAAACGAGTGTGTTGTGGTGGCAGTTGGTGATCAAAGAAATAAAACAAAATAAAATCAATAAATAATAATGTCATAGACTTAAAGTCATACCTTTGAAGTCATAATGCATTGCAAGTGTTATTAGGGAATGTTGTGCTGTGTTTTCAAGCGCTTCAATGTGCTGCTCTGCAAGGTTTGGAGACAGCGGGTGCGTTCACGGAGATCAAGAGCAGCCGGCGCAAAACACAAGGCACCCAGGGGAGAGATACCATGGTAAATAGGTTACATATTTACCTATTTTTGTTTCGGCGAACGGTTTTGGTGAGCAATAATGCAGGAAAGCAGCGGGCGGGATGGCGAGCTTGTCCTGCTGCTCCAACAGAAGCTACCTTAAGAGCCGGTACGATGCGGTCAATTGGTGAAGTTCGTCAGGAGTACTGCATAAAAAAACGAGTGTGTTGTCGTGGCAGTTGGTGATCAAAGAAATAAAACAAAATAAAATCAATAAATAATAATGTCATAGACTTAAAGTCATACCTTTGAAGTCATAATGCATTGCAAGTGTTATTAGGGAATGTTGTGCTGTGTTTTCAAGCGCTTCAATGTGACAGCGGCTGCGTTCACGGAGATCAAGAGCAGCCAGCCGCCTCAGGGGAGGGATACCATGGTAAATAGGTTACCTATTTACCATGGTATCTCTCCCCTGGGTGCGTTGTGTTTTGGTGAGCATTAATGCAGGAAAGCAGCGGGCGGGATGGCGAGCTTGTCCTGCTGCTCCAACACAAGTTACCTTAAGAGCCGGTACGATGCGGGCAATGGGTGAAGTTCGTCAGGAGTACTGCATAAAAAAACGAGTGTGTTGTGGTGGCAGTTGGTGATCAAAGAAATAAAACAAAATAAAATCAATAAATAATAATGTCATAGACTTAAAGTCATACCTTTGAAGTCATAATGCATTGCCAGTGTTATTAGGGAATGTTGTGCTGTGTTTTCAAGCGCTTCAATGTGCTGCTCTGCAAGGTTTGGAGACAGCGGGTGCGTTCACGGAGATCAAGAGCAGCCGGCGCAAAACACAAGGCACCCAGGGGAGAGATACCATGGTAAATAGGTTACATATTTACCTATTTTTGTTTCGGCGAACGGTTTTGGTGAGCAATAATGCAGGAAAGCAGCGGGCGGGATGGCGAGCTTGTCCTGCTGCTCCAACAGAAGCTACCTTAAGAGCCGGTACGATGCGGTCAATTGGTGAAGTTCGTCAGGAGTACTGCATAAAAAAACGAGTGTGTTGTCGTGGCAGTTGGTGATCAAAGAAATAAAACAAAATAAAATCAATAAATAATAATGTCATAGACTTAAAGTCATACCTTTGAAGTCATAATGCATTGCAAGTGTTATTAGGGAATGTTGTGCTGTGTTTTCAAGCGCTTCAATGTGACAGCGGGTGCGTTCACGGAGATCAAGAGCAGCCAGCCGCCGCAGGGGAGGGATACCATGGTAAATAGGTTACCTATTTACCATGGTATCTCTCCCCTGGGTGCGTTGTGTTTTGGTGAGCATTAATGCAGGAAAGCAGCGGGCGGGATGGCGAGCTTGTCCTGCTGCTCCAACACAAGTTACCTTAAGAGCCGGTACGATGCGGGCAATGGGTGAAGTTCGTCAGGAGTACTGCATAAAAAAACGAGTGTGTTGTGGTGGCAGTTGGTGATCAAAGAAATAAAACAAAATAAAATCAATAAATAATAATGTCATAGACTTAAAGTCATACCTTTGAAGTCATAATGCATTGCAAGTGTTATTAGGGAATGTTGTGCTGTGTTTTCAAGCGCTTCAATGTGACAGCGGGTGCGTTCACGGAGATCAAGAGCAGCCGGAGATCAAGAGCAGCCGCCGCAGGGGAGGGATACCATGGTAAATAGGTTAACTATTTACCATGGTATCTCTCCCCTGGGTGCGTTGTGTTTTGGTGAGCATTAATGCAGGAAAGCAGCGGGCGGGATGGCGAGCTTGTCCTGCTGCTCCAACACAAGTTACCTTAAGAGCCGGTACGATGCGGGCAATTGGTGAAGTTCGTCAGGAGTACTGCATAAAAAAACGAGTGTGTTGTCGTGGCAGTTGGTGATCAAAGAAATAAAACAAAATAAAATCAATAAATAATAATGTCATAGACTTAAAGTCATACCTTTGAAGTCATAATGCATTGCAAGTGTTATTAGGGAATGTTGTGCTGTGTTTTCAAGCGCTTCAATGTGACAGCGGGTGCGTTCACGGAGATCAAGAGCAGCCAGCCGCCGCAGGGGAGGGATACCATGGTAAATAGGTTACCTATTTACCATGGTATCTCTCCCCTGGGTGCGTTGTGTTTTGGTGAGCATTAATGCAGGAAAGCAGCGGGCGGGATGGCGAGCTTGTCCTGCTGCTCCAACAGAAGTTACCATAAGAGCCGGTACGATGCGGGCAATGGGTGAAGTTCGTCAGGAGTACTGCATAAAAAAACGAGTGTGTTGTGGTGGCAGTTGGTGATCAACGAAATAAAACAAAATAAAATCAATAAATAATAATGTCATAGACTTAAAGTCATACCTTTGAAGTCATAATGCATTGCCAGTGTTATTAGAGAATGTTGTGCTGTGTTTTCAAGCGCTTCAATGTGCTGCTCTGCAAGGTTTGGAGACAGCGGGTGCGTTCACGGAGATCAAGAGCAGCCGGCGCAAAACACAAGGCACCCAGGGGAGAGATACCATGGTAAATAGGTTACATATTTACCTATTTTTGTTTCGGCGAACGGTTTTGGTGAGCAATAATGCAGGAAAGCAGCGGGCGGGATGGCGAGCTTGTCCTGCTGCTCCAACAGAAGCTACCTTAAGAGCCGGTACGATGCGGTCAATTGGTGAAGTTCGTCAGGAGTACTGCATAAAAAAACGAGTGTGTTGTGGTGGCAGTTGGTGATCAAAGAAATAAAACAAAATAAAATCAATAAATAATAATGTCATAGACTTAAAGTCATACCTTTGAAGTCATAATGCATTGCAAGTGTTATTAGGGAATGTTGTGCTGTGTTTTCAAGCGCTTCAATGTGACAGCGGGTGCGTTCACGGAGATCAAGAGCAGCCGGAGATCAAGAGCAGCCGCCGCAGGGGAGGGATACCATGGTAAATAGGTTACCTATTTACCATGGTATCTCTCCCCTGGGTGCGTTGTGTTTTGGTGAGCAATAATGCAGGAAAGCAGCGGGCGGGATGGCGAGCTTGTCCTGCTGCTCCAACACAAGCTACCTTAAGAGCCGGTACGATGCGGTCAATTGGTGAAGTTCGTCAGGAGTACTGCATAAAAAAACGAGTGTGTTGTCGTGGCAGTTGGTGATCAAAGAAATAAAACAAAATAAAATCAATAAATAATAATGTCATAGACTTAAAGTCATACCTTTGAAGTCATAATGCATTGCAAGTGTTATTAGGGAACGTTGTGCTGTGTTTTCAAGCGCTTCAATGTGACAGCGGCTGCGTTCACGGAGATCAAGAGCAGCCAGCCGCCGCAGGGGAGGGATACCATGGTAAATAGGTTACCTATTTACCATGGTATCTCTCCCCTGGGTGCGTTGTGTTTTGGTGAGCATTAATGCAGGAAAGCAGCGGGCGGGATGGCGAGCTTGTCCTGCTGCTCCAACACAAGTTACCTTAAGAGCCGGTACGATGCGGGCAATGGGTGAAGTTCGTCAGGAGTACTGCATAAAAAAACGAGTGTGTTGTGGTGGCAGTTGGTGATCAAAGAAATAAAACAAAATAAAATCAATAAATAATAATGTCATAGACTTAAAGTCATACCTTTGAAGTCATAATGCATTGCCAGTGTTATTAGGGAATGTTGTGCTGTGTTTTCAAGCGCTTCAATGTGCTGCTCTGCAAGGTTTGGAGACAGCGGGTGCGTTCACGGAGATCAAGAGCAGCCGGCGCAAAACACAAGGCACCCAGGGGAGAGATACCATGGTAAATAGGTTACATATTTACCTATTTTTGTTTCGGCGAACGGTTTTGGTGAGCAATAATGCAGGAAAGCAGCGGGCGGGATGGCGAGCTTGTCCTGCTGCTCCAACAGAAGCTACCTTAAGAGCCGGTACGATGCGGTCAATTGGTGAAGTTCGTCAGGAGTACTGCATAAAAAAACGAGTGTGTTGTCGTGGCAGTTGGTGATCAAAGAAATAAAACAAAATAAAATCAATAAATAATAATGTCATAGACTTAAAGTCATACCTTTGAAGTCATAATGCATTGCAAGTGTTATTAGGGAATGTTGTGCTGTGTTTTCAAGCGCTTCAATGTGACAGCGGGTGCGTTCACGGAGATCAAGAGCAGCCAGCCGCCGCAGGGGAGGGATACCATGGTAAATACGTTACCTATTTACCATGGTATCTCTCCCCTGGGTGCGTTGTGTTTTGGTGAGCATTAATGCAGGAAAGCAGCGGGCGGGATGGCGAGCTTGTCCTGCTGCTCCAACACAAGTTACCTTAAGAGCCGGTACGATGCGGGCAATGGGTGAAGTTCGTCAGGAGTACTGCATAAAAAAACGAGTGTGTTGTGGTGGCAGTTGGTGATCAAAGAAATAAAACAAAATAAAATCAATAAATAATAATGTCATAGACTTAAAGTCATACCTTTGAAGTCATAATGCATTGCAAGTGTTATTAGGGAATGTTGTGCTGTGTTTTCAAGCGCTTCAATGTGCTGCTCTGCAAGGTTTGGAGACAGCGGGTGCGTTCACGGAGATCAAGAGCAGCCGGCGCAAAACACAAGGCACCCAGGGGAGAGATACCATGGTAAATAGGTTACATATTTACCTATTGTTGTTTCGGCGAACGGTTTTGGTGAGCAATAATGCAGGAAAGCAGCGGGCGGGATGGCGAGCTTGTCCTGCTGCTCCAACAGAAGCTACCTTAAGAGCCGGTACGATGCGGTCAATTGGTGAAGTTCGTCAGGAGTACTGCATAAAAAAACGAGTGTGTTGTCGTGGCAGTTGGTGATCAAAGAAATAAAACAAAATAAAATCAATAAATAATAATGTCATAGACTTAAAGTCATACCTTTGAAGTCATAATGCATTGCAAGTGTTATTAGGGAATGTTGTGCTGTGTTTTCAAGCGCTTCAATGTGACAGCGGGTGCGTTCACGGAGATCAAGAGCAGCCAGCCGCCGCAGGGGAGGGATACCATGGTAAATAGGTTACCTATTTACCATGGTATCTCTCCCCTGGGTGCGTTGTGTTTTGGTGAGCATTAATGCAGGAAAGCAGCGGGCGGGATGGCGAGCTTGTCCTGCTGCTCCAACACAAGTTACCTTAAGAGCCGGTACGATGCGGGCAATGGGTGAAGTTCGTCAGGAGTACTGCATAAAAAAACGAGTGTGTTGTCGTGGCAGTTGGTGATCAAAGAAATAAAACAAAATAAAATCAATAAATAATAATGTCATAGACTTAAAGTCATACCTTTGAAGTCATAATGCATTGCAAGTGTTATTAGGGAATGTTGAGCTGTGTTTTCAAGCGCTTCAATGTGACAGCGGGTGCGTTCACGGAGATCAAGAGCAGCCAGCCGCCGCAGGGGAGGGATACCATGGTAAATAGGTTACCTATTTACCATGGTATCTCTCCCCTGGGTGCGTTGTGTTTTGGTGAGCATTAATGCAGGAAAGCAGCGGGCGGGATGGCGAGCTTGTCCTGCTGCTCCAACACAAGTTACCTTAAGAGCCGGTACGATGCGGGCAATGGGTGAAGTTCGTCAGGAGTACTGCATAAAAAAACGAGTGTGTTGTGGTGGCAGTTGGTGATCAAAGAAATAAAACAAAATAAAATCAATAAATAATAATGTCATAGACTTAAAGTCATACCTTTGAAGTCATAATGCATTGCCAGTGTTATTAGGGAATGTTGTGCTGTGTTTTCAAGCGCTTCAATGTGCTGCTCTGCAAGGTTTGGAGACAGCGGGTGCGTTCACGGAGATCAAGAGCAGCCGGCGCAAAACACAAGGCACCCAGGGGAGAGATACCATGGTAAATAGGTTACATATTTACCTATTTTTGTTTCGGCGAACGGTTTTGGTGAGCAATAATGCAGGAAAGCAGCGGGCGGGATGGCGAGCTTGTCCTGCTGCTCCAACAGAAGCTACCTTAAGAGCCGGTACGATGAGGTCAATTGGTGAAGTTCGTCAGGAGTACTGCATAAAAAAACGAGTGTGTTGTCGTGGCAGTTGGTGATCAAAGAAATAAAACAAAATAAAATCAATAAATAATAATGTCATAGACTTAAAGTCATACCTTTGAAGTCATAATGCATTGCAAGTGTTATTAGGGAATGTTCTGCTGTGTTTTCAAGCGCTTCAATGTGACAGCGGGTGCGTTCACGGAGATCAAGAGCAGCCAGCCGCCGCAGGGGAGGGATACCATGGTAAATAGGTTACCTATTTACCATGGTATCTCTCCCCTGGGTGCGTTGTGTTTTGGTGAGCATTAATGCAGGAAAGCAGCGGGCGGGATGGCGAGCTTGTCCTGCTGCTCCAACACAAGTTACCTTAAGAGCCGGTACGATGCGGGCAATGGGTGAAGTTCGTCAGGAGTACTGCATAAAAAAACGAGTGTGTTGTGGTGGCAGTTGGTGATCAAAGAAATAAAACAAAATAAAATCAATAAATAATAATGTCATAGACTTAAAGTCATACCTTTGAAGTCATAATGCATTGTAAGTGTTATTAGGGAATGTTGTGCTGTGTTTTCAAGCGCTTCAATGTGCTGCTCTGCAAGGTTTGGAGACAGCGGGTGCGTTCACGGAGATCAAGAGCAGCCGGCGCAAAACACAAGGCACCCAGGGGAGAGATACCATGGTAAATATGTTACATATTTACCTATTTTTGTTTCGGCGAACGGTTTTGGTGAGCAAGAATGCAGGAAAGCAGCGGGCGGGATGGCGAGCTTGTCCTGCTGCTCCAACACAAGTTACCTTAAGAGCCGGTACGATGCGGGCAATGGGTGAAGTTCGTCAGGAGTACTGCATAAAAAAACGAGTGTGTTGTCGTGGCAGTTGGTGATCAAAGAAATAAAACAAAATAAAATCAATAAATAATAATGTCATAGACTTAAAGTCATACCTTTGAAGTCATAATGCATTGCAAGTGTTATTAGGGAATGTTGTGCTGTGTTTTCAAGCGCTTCAATGTGCTGCTCTGCAAGGTTTGGAGACAGCGGGTGCGTTCACGGAGATCAAGAGCAGCCGGCGCAAAACACAAGGCACCCAGGGGAGAGATACCATGGTAAATAGGTTACATATTTACCTATTTTTGTTTCGGCGAACGGTTTTGGTGAGCAATAATGCAGGAAAGCAGCGGGCGGGATGGCGAGCTTGTCCTGCTGCTCCAACACAAGCTACCTTAAGAGCCGGTACGATGCGGTCAATTGGTGACGTTCGTCAGGAGTACTGCATAAAAAAACGAGTGTGTTGTCGTGGCAGTTGGTGATCAAAGAAATAAAACAAAATAAAATCAATAAATAATAATGTCATAGACTTAAAGTCATACCTTTGAAGTCATAATGCATTGCAAGTGTTATTAGGGAATGTTGTGCTGTGTTTTCAAGCGCTTCAATGTGACAGCGGGTGCGTTCACGGAGATCAAGAGCAGCCGCCGCAGGGGAGGGATACCATGGTAAATAGGTTACCTATTTACCATGGTATCTCTCCCCTGGGTGCGTTGTGTTTTGGTGAGCATTAATGCAGGAAAGCAGCGGGCGGTATGGCGAGCTTGTCCTGCTGCTCCAACACAAGTTACCTTAAGAGCCGGTACGATGCGGGCAATGGGTGAAGTTCGTCAGGAGTACTGCATAAAAAAACGAGTGTGTTGTGGTGGCAGTTGGTGATCAAAGAAATAAAACAAAATAAAATCAATAAATAATAATGTCATAGACTTAAAGTCATACCTTTGAAGTCATAATGCATTGCCAGTGTTATTAGGGAATGTTGTGCTGTGTTTTCAAGCGCTTCAATGTGCTGCTCTGCAAGGTTTGGAGACAGCGGGTGCGTTCACGGAGATCAAGAGCAGCCGGCGCAAAACACAAGGCACCCAGGGGAGAGATACCATGGTAAATAGGTTACATATTTACCTATTTTTGTTTCGGCGAACGGTTTTGGTGAGCAATAATGCAGGATAGCAGCGGGCGGGATGGTGAGCTTGTCCTGCTGCTCCAACAGAAGCTACCTTAAGAGCCGGTACGATGCGGTCAATTGGTGAAGTTCGTCAGGAGTACTGCATACAAAAACGAGTGTGTTGTCGTGGCAGTTGGTGATCAAAGAAATAAAACAAAATAAAATCAATAAATAATAATGTCATAGACTTAAAGTCATACCTTTGAAGTCATAATGCATTGCAAGTGTTATTAGGGAATGTTGTGCTGTGTTTTCAAGCGCTTCAATGTGACAGCGGGTGCGTTCACGGAGATCAAGAGCAGCCGGAGATCAAGAGCAGCCGCCGCAGGGGAGGGATACCATGGTAAATAGGTTACCTATTTACCATGGTATCTCTCCCCTGGGTGCGTTGTGTTTTGGTGAGCATTAATGCAGGAAAGCAGCGGGCGGGATGGCGAGCTTGTCCTGCTGCTCCAACACAAGTTACCTTAAGAGCCGGTACGATGCGGTCAATTGGTGACGTTCGTCAGGAGTACTGCATAAAAAAACGAGTGTGTTGTCGTGGCAGTTGGTGATCAAAGAAATAAAACAAAATAAAATCAATAAATAATAATGTCATAGACTTAAAGTCATACCTTTGAAGTCATAATGCATTGCAAGTGTTATTAGGGAATGTTGTGCTGTGTTTTCAAGCGCTTCAATGTGACAGCGGGTGCGTTCACGGAGATCAAGAGCAGCCAGCCGCCGCAGGGGAGGGATACCATGGTAAATAGGTTACATATTTACCATGGTATCTCTCCCCTGGGTGCGTTGTGTTTTGGTGAGCATTAATGCAGGAAAGCAGCGGGCGGGATGGAGAGCTTGTCCTGCTGCTCCAACACAAGTTACCTTAAGAGCCGGTACGATGCGGGCAATGGGTGAAGTTCGTCAGGAGTACTGCATAAAAAAACGAGTGTGTTGTGGTGGCAGTTGGTGATCAAAGAAATAAAACAAAATAAAATCAATAAATAATAATGTCATAGACTTAAAGTCATACCTTTGAAGTCATAATGCATTACAAGTGTTATTAGGGAATGTTGTGCTGTGTTTTCAAGCGCTTCAATGTGACAGCGGGTGCGTTCACGGAGATCAAGAGCAGCCGCCGCAGGGGAGGGATACCATGGTAAATAGGTTACCTATTTACCATGGTATCTCTCCCCTGGGTGCGTTGTGTTTTGGTGAGCATTAATGCAGGAAAGCAGCGGGCGGTATGGCGAGCTTGTCCTGCTGCTCCAACACAAGTTACCTTAAGAGCCGGTACGATGCGGGCAATTGGTGAAGTTCGTCAGGAGTACTGCATAAAAAAACGAGTGTGTTGTGGTGGCAGTTGGTGATCAAAGAAATAAAACAAAATAAAATCAATAAATAATAATGTCATAGACTTAAAGTCATACCTTTGAAGTCATAATGCATTGCAAGTGTTATTAGGGAATGTTGTGCTGTGTTTTCAAGCGCTTCAATGTGACAGCGGGTGCGTTCACGGAGATCAAGAGCAGCCAGCCGCCGCAGGGGAGGGATACCATGGTAAATAGGTTACCTATTTACCATGGTATCTCTCCCCTGGGTGCGTTGTGTTTTGGTGAGCATTAATGCAGGAAAGCAGCGGGCGGGATGGCGAGCTTGTCCTGCTGCTCCAACACAAGTTACCTTAAGAGCCGGTACGATGCGGGCAATGGGTGAAGTTCGTCAGGAGTACTGCATAAAAAAACGAGTGTGTTGTCGTGGCAGTTGGTGATCAAAGAAATAAAACAAAATAAAATCAATAAATAATAATGTCATAGACTTAAAGTCATACCTTTGAAGTCATAATGCATTGCAAGTGTTATTAGGGAATGTTGTGCTGTGTTTTCAAGCGCTTCAATGTGCTGCTCTGCAAGGTTTGGAGACAGCGGGTGCGTTCACGGAGATCAAGAGCAGCCGGCGCAAAACACAAGGCACCCAGGGGAGAGATACCATGGTAAATAGGTTACATATTTACCTATTGTTGTTTCGGCGAACGGTTTTGGTGAGCAATAATGCAGGAAAGCAGCGGGCGGGATGGCGAGCTTGTCCTGCTGCTCCAACAGAAGCTACCTTAAGAGCCGGTACGATGCGGTCAATTGGTGAAGTTCGTCAGGAGTACTGCATAAAAAAACGAGTGTGTTGTCGTGGCAGTTGGTGATCAAAGAAATAAAACAAAATAAAATCAATAAATAATAATGTCATAGACTTAAAGTCATACCTTTGAAGTCATAATGCATTGCAAGTGTTATTAGGGAATGTTGTGCTGTGTTTTCAAGCGCTTCAATGTGACAGCGGGTGCGTTCACGGAGATCAAGAGCAGCCAGCCGCCGCAGGGGAGGGATACCATGGTAAATAGGTTACCTATTTACCATGGTATCTCTCCCCTGGGTGCGTTGTGTTTTGGTGAGCATTAATGCAGGAAAGCAGCGGGCGGGATGGCGAGCTTGTCCTGCTGCTCCAACACAAGTTACCTTAAGAGCCGGTACGATGCGGGCAATGGGTGAAGTTCGTCAGGAGTACTGCATAAAAAAACGAGTGTGTTGTCGTGGCAGTTGGTGATCAAAGAAATAAAACAAAATAAAATCAATAAATAATAATGTCATAGACTTAAAGTCATACCTTTGAAGTCATAATGCATTGCAAGTGTTATTAGGGAATGTTGAGCTGTGTTTTCAAGCGCTTCAATGTGACAGCGGGTGCGTTCACGGAGATCAAGAGCAGCCAGCCGCCGCAGGGGAGGGATACCATGGTAAATAGGTTACCTATTTACCATGGTATCTCTCCCCTGGGTGCGTTGTGTTTTGGTGAGCATTAATGCAGGAAAGCAGCGGGCGGGATGGCGAGCTTGTCCTGCTGCTCCAACACAAGTTACCTTAAGAGCCGGTACGATGCGGGCAATGGGTGAAGTTCGTCAGGAGTACTGCATAAAAAAACGAGTGTGTTGTGGTGGCAGTTGGTGATCAAAGAAATAAAACAAAATAAAATCAATAAATAATAATGTCATAGACTTAAAGTCATACCTTTGAAGTCATAATGCATTGCCAGTGTTATTAGGGAATGTTGTGCTGTGTTTTCAAGCGCTTCAATGTGCTGCTCTGCAAGGTTTGGAGACAGCGGGTGCGTTCACGGAGATCAAGAGCAGCCGGCGCAAAACACAAGGCACCCAGGGGAGAGATACCATGGTAAATAGGTTACATATTTACCTATTTTTGTTTCGGCGAACGGTTTTGGTGAGCAATAATGCAGGAAAGCAGCGGGCGGGATGGCGAGCTTGTCCTGCTGCTCCAACAGAAGCTACCTTAAGAGCCGGTACGATGAGGTCAATTGGTGAAGTTCGTCAGGAGTACTGCATAAAAAAACGAGTGTGTTGTCGTGGCAGTTGGTGATCAAAGAAATAAAACAAAATAAAATCAATAAATAATAATGTCATAGACTTAAAGTCATACCTTTGAAGTCATAATGCATTGCAAGTGTTATTAGGGAATGTTCTGCTGTGTTTTCAAGCGCTTCAATGTGACAGCGGGTGCGTTCACGGAGATCAAGAGCAGCCAGCCGCCGCAGGGGAGGGATACCATGGTAAATAGGTTACCTATTTACCATGGTATCTCTCCCCTGGGTGCGTTGTGTTTTGGTGAGCATTAATGCAGGAAAGCAGCGGGCGGGATGGCGAGCTTGTCCTGCTGCTCCAACACAAGTTACCTTAAGAGCCGGTACGATGCGGGCAATGGGTGAAGTTCGTCAGGAGTACTGCATAAAAAAACGAGTGTGTTGTGGTGGCAGTTGGTGATCAAAGAAATAAAACAAAATAAAATCAATAAATAATAATGTCATAGACTTAAAGTCATACCTTTGAAGTCATAATGCATTGTAAGTGTTATTAGGGAATGTTGTGCTGTGTTTTCAAGCGCTTCAATGTGCTGCTCTGCAAGGTTTGGAGACAGCGGGTGCGTTCACGGAGATCAAGAGCAGCCGGCGCAAAACACAAGGCACCCAGGGGAGAGATACCATGGTAAATAGGTTACATATTTACCTATTTTTGTTTCGGCGAACGGTTTTGGTGAGCAAGAATGCAGGAAAGCAGCGGGCGGGATGGCGAGCTTGTCCTGCTGCTCCAACACAAGTTACCTTAAGAGCCGGTACGATGCGGGCAATGGGTGAAGTTCGTCAGGAGTACTGCATAAAAAATCGAGTGTGTTGTCGTGGCAGTTGGTGATCAAAGAAATAAAACAAAATAAAATCAATAAATAATAATGTCATAGACTTAAAGTCATACCTTTGAAGTCATAATGCATTGCAAGTGTTATTAGGGAATGTTGTGCTGTGTTTTCAAGCGCTTCAATGTGCTGCTCTGCAAGGTTTGGAGACAGCGGGTGCGTTCACGGAGATCAAGAGCAGCCGGCGCAAAACACAAGGCACCCAGGGGAGAGATACCATGGTAAATAGGTTACATATTTACCTATTTTTGTTTCGGCGAACGGTTTTGGTGAGCAATAATGCAGGAAAGCAGCGGGCGGGATGGCGAGCTTGTCCTGCTGCTCCAACACAAGCTACCTTAAGAGCCGGTACGATGCGGTCAATTGGTGACGTTCGTCAGGAGTACTGCATAAAAAAACGAGTGTGTTGTCGTGGCAGTTGGTGATCAAAGAAATAAAACAAAATAAAATCAATAAATAATAATGTCATAGACTTAAAGTCATACCTTTGAAGTCATAATGCATTGCAAGTGTTATTAGGGAATGTTGTGCTGTGTTTTCAAGCGCTTCAATGTGACAGCGGGTGCGTTCACGGAGATCAAGAGCAGCCAGCCGCCGCAGGGGAGGGATACCATGGTAAATAGGTTACCTATTTACCATGGTATCTCTCCCCTGGGTGCGTTGTGTTTTGGTGAGCATTAATGCAGGAAAGCAGCGGGCGGGATGGCGAGCTTGTCCTGCTGCTCCAACACAAGTTACCTTAAGAGCCGGTACGATGCGGGCAATGGGTGAAGTTCGTCAGGAGTACTGCATAAAAAAACGAGTGTGTTGTGGTGGCAGTTGGTGATCAAAGAAATAAAACAAAATAAAATCAATAAATAATAATGTCATAGACTTAAAGTCATACCTTTGAAGTCATAATGCATTGCCAGTGTTATTAGGGAATGTTGTGCTGTGTTTTCAAGCGCTTCAATGTGCTGCTCTGCAAGGTTTGGAGACAGCGGGTGCGTTCACGGAGATCAAGAGCAGCCGGCGCAAAACACAAGGCACCCAGGGGAGAGATACCATGGTAAATAGGTTACATATTTACCTATTTTTGTTTCGGCGAACGGTTTTGGTGAGCAATAATGCAGGAAAGCAGCGGGCGGGATGGCGAGCTTGTCCTGCTGCTCCAACAGAAGCTACCTTAAGAGCCGGTACGATGAGGTCAATTGGTGAAGTTCGTCAGGAGTACTGCATAAAAAAACGAGTGTGTTGTCGTGGCAGTTGGTGATCAAAGAAATAAAACAAAATAAAATCAATAAATAATAATGTCATAGACTTAAAGTCATACCTTTGAAGTCATAATGCATTGCAAGTGTTATTAGGGAATGTTCTGCTGTGTTTTCAAGCGCTTCAATGTGACAGCGGGTGCGTTCACGGAGATCAAGAGCAGCCAGCCGCCGCAGGGGAGGGATACCATGGTAAATAGGTTACCTATTTACCATGGTATCTCTCCCCTGGGTGCGTTGTGTTTTGGTGAGCATTAATGCAGGAAAGCAGCGGGCGGGATGGCGAGCTTGTCCTGCTGCTCCAACACAAGTTACCTTAAGAGCCGGTACGATGCGGGCAATGGGTGAAGTTCGTCAGGAGTACTGCATAAAAAAACGAGTGTGTTGTGGTGGCAGTTGGTGATCAAAGAAATAAAACAAAATAAAATCAATAAATAATAATGTCATAGACTTAAAGTCATACCTTTGAAGTCATAATGCATTGTAAGTGTTATTAGGGAATGTTGTGCTGTGTTTTCAAGCGCTTCAATGTGCTGCTCTGCAAGGTTTGGAGACAGCGGGTGCGTTCACGGAGATCAAGAGCAGCCGGCGCAAAACACAAGGCACCCAGGGGAGAGATACCATGGTAAATAGGTTACATATTTACCTATTTTTGTTTCGGCGAACGGTTTTGGTGAGCAAGAATGCAGGAAAGCAGCGGGCGGGATGGCGAGCTTGTCCTGCTGCTCCAACACAAGTTACCTTAAGAGCCGGTACGATGCGGGCAATGGGTGAAGTTCGTCAGGAGTACTGCATAAAAAATCGAGTGTGTTGTCGTGGCAGTTGGTGATCAAAGAAATAAAACAAAATAAAATCAATAAATAATAATGTCATAGACTTAAAGTCATACCTTTGAAGTCATAATGCATTGCAAGTGTTATTAGGGAATGTTGTGCTGTGTTTTCAAGCGCTTCAATGTGCTGCTCTGCAAGGTTTGGAGACAGCGGGTGCGTTCACGGAGATCAAGAGCAGCCGGCGCAAAACACAAGGCACCCAGGGGAGAGATACCATGGTAAATAGGTTACATATTTACCTATTTTTGTTTCGGCGAACGGTTTTGGTGAGCAATAATGCAGGAAAGCAGCGGGCGGGATGGCGAGCTTGTCCTGCTGCTCCAACACAAGCTACCTTAAGAGCCGGTACGATGCGGTCAATTGGTGACGTTCGTCAGGAGTACTGCATAAAAAAACGAGTGTGTTGTCGTGGCAGTTGGTGATCAAAGAAATAAAACAAAATAAAATCAATAAATAATAATGTCATAGACTTAAAGTCATACCTTTGAAGTCATAATGCATTGCAAGTGTTATTAGGGAATGTTGTGCTGTGTTTTCAAGCGCTTCAATGTGACAGCGGGTGCGTTCACGGAGATCAAGAGCAGCCAGCCGCCGCAGGGGAGGGATACCATGGTAAATAGGTTACATATTTACCATGGTATCTCTCCCCTGGGTGCGTTGTGTTTTGGTGAGCATTAATGCAGGAAAGCAGCGGGCGGGATGGCGAGCTTGTCCTGCTGCTCCAACACAAGTTACCTTAAGAGCCGGTACGATGCGGGCAATGGGTGAAGTTCGTCAGGAGTACTGCATAAAAAAACGAGTGTGTTGTGGTGGCAGTTGGTGATCAAAGAAATAAAACAAAATAAAATCAATAAATAATAATGTCATAGACTTAAAGTCATACCTTTGAAGTCATAATGCATTACAAGTGTTATTAGGGAATGTTGTGCTGTGTTTTCAAGCGCTTCAATGTGACAGCGGGTGCGTTCACGGAGATCAAGAGCAGCCGCCGCAGGGGAGGGATACCATGGTAAATAGGTTACCTATTTACCATGGTATCTCTCCCCTGGGTGCGTTGTGTTTTGGTGAGCATTAATGCAGGAAAGCAGCGGGCGGTATGGCGAGCTTGTCCTGCTGCTCCAACACAAGTTACCTTAAGAGCCGGTACGATGCGGGCAATTGGTGAAGTTCGTCAGGAGTACTGCATAAAAAAACGAGTGTGTTGTGGTGGCAGTTGGTGATCAAAGAAATAAAACAAAATAAAATCAATAAATAATAATGTCATAGACTTAAAGTCATACCTTTGAAGTCATAATGCATTGCAAGTGTTATTAGGGAATGTTGTGCTGTGTTTTCAAGCGCTTCAATGTGACAGCGGCTGCGTTCACGGAGATCAAGAGCAGCCAGCCGCCGCAGGGGAGGGATACCATGGTAAATAGGTTACCTATTTACCATGGTATCTCTCCCCTGGGTGCGTTGTGTTTTGGTGAGCATTAATGCAGGAAAGCAGCGGGCGGGATGGCGAGCTTGTCCTGCTGCTCCAACAGAAGCTACCTTAAGAGCCGGTACGATGCGGTCAATTGGTGAAGTTCGTCAGGAGTACTGCATAAAAAAACGAGTGTGTTGTCGTGGCAGTTGGTGATCAAAGAAATAAAACAAAATAAAATCAATAAATAATAATGTCATAGACTTAAAGTCATACCTTTGAAGTCATAATGCATTGCAAGTGTTATTAGGGAATGTTGTGCTGTGTTTTCAAGCGCTTCAATGTGACAGCGGGTGCGTTCACGGAGATCAAGAGCAGCCAGCCGCCGCAGGGGAGGGATACCATGGTAAATAGGTTACCTATTTACCATGGTATCTCTCCCCTGGGTGCGTTGTGTTTTGGTGAGCATTAATGCAGGAAAGCAGCGGGCGGGATGGCGAGCTTGTCCTGCTGCTCCAACACAAGTTACCTTAAGAGCCGGTACGATGCGGGCAATGGGTGAAGTTCGTCAGGAGTACTGCATAAAAAAACGAGTGTGTTGTCGTGGCAGTTGGTGATCAAAGAAATAAAACAAAATAAAATCAATAAATAATAATGTCATAGACTTAAAGTCATACCTTTGAAGTCATAATGCATTGCAAGTGTTATTAGGGAATGTTGTGCTGTGTTTTCAAGCGCTTCAATGTGCTGCTCTGCAAGGTTTGGAGACAGCGGGTGCGTTCACGGAGATCAAGAGCAGCCGGCGCAAAACACAAGGCACCCAGGGGAGAGATACCATGGTAAATAGGTTACATATTTACCTATTTTTGTTTCGGCGAACGGTTTTGGTGAGCAATAATGCAGGAAAGCAGCGGGCGGGATGGCGAGCTTGTCCTGCTGCTCAAACACAAGCTACCTTAAGAGCCGGTACGATGCGGTCAATTGGTGAAGTTCGTCAGGAGTACTGCATAAAAAAACGAGTGTGTTGTCGTGGCAGTTGGTGATCAAAGAAATAAAACAAAATAAAATCAATAAATAATAATGTCATAGACTTAAAGTCATACCTTTGAAGTCATAATGCATTGCAAGTGTTATTAGGGAATGTTGTGCTGTGTTTTCAAGCGCTTCAATGTGACAGCGGGTGCGTTCACGGAGATCAAGAGCAGCCAGCCGCCGCAGGGGAGGGATACCATGGTAAATAGGTTACCTATTTACCATGGTATCTCTCCCCTGGGTGCGTTGTGTTTTGGTGAGCATTAATGCAGGAAAGCAGCGGGCGGGATGGCGAGCTTGTCCTGCTGCTCCAACACAAGTTACCTTAAGAGCCGGTACGATGCGGGCAATGGGTGAAGTTCGTCAGGAGTACTGCATAAAAAAACGAGTGTGTTGTGGTGGCAGTTGGTGATCAAAGAAATAAAACAAAATAAAATCAATAAATAATAATGTCATAGACTTAAAGTCATACCTTTGAAGTCATAATGCATTGCAAGTGTTATTAGGGAATGTTGTGCTGTGTTTTCAAGCGCTTCAATGTGACAGCGGGTGCGTTCACGGAGATCAAGAGCAGCCGGAGATCAAGAGCAGCCGCCGCAGGGGAGGGATACCATGGTAAATAGGTTACCTATTTACCATGGTATCTCTCCCCTGGGTGCGTTGTGTTTTGGTGAGCATTAATGCAGGAAAGCAGCGGGCGGTATGGCGAGCTTGTCCTGCTGCTCCAACACAAGTTACCTTAAGAGCCGGTAAGATGCGGGCAATTGGTGAAGTTCGTCAGGAGTACTGCATAAAAAAACGAGTGTGTTGTGGTGGCAGTTGGTGATCAAAGAAATAAAACAAAATAAAATCAATAAATAATAATGTCATAGACTTAAAGTCATACCTTTGAAGTCATAATGCATTGCAAGTGTTATTAGGGAATGTTGTGCTGTGTTTTCAAGCGCTTCAATGTGACAGCGGCTGCGTTCACGGAGATCAAGAGCAGCCAGCCGCCGCAGGGGAGGGATACCATGGTAAATAGGTTACCTATTTACCATGGTATCTCTCCCCTGGGTGCGTTGTGTTTTGGTGAGCATTAATGCAGGAAAGCAGCGGGCGGGATGGCGAGCTTGTCCTGCTGCTCCAACACAAGTTACCTTAAGAGCCGGTACGATGCGGGCAATGGGTGAAGTTCGTCAGGAGTACTGCATAAAAAAACGAGTGTGTTGTGGTGGCAGTTGGTGATCAAAGAAATAAAACAAAATAAAATCAATAAATAATAATGTCATAGACTTAAAGTCATACCTTTGAAGTCATAATGCATTGCCAGTGTTATTAGGGAATGTTGTGCTGTGTTTTCAAGCGCTTCAATGTGCTGCTCTGCAAGGTTTGGAGACAGCGGGTGCGTTCACGGAGATCAAGAGCAGCCGGCGCAAAACACAAGGCACCCAGGGGAGAGATACCATGGTAAATAGGTTACATATTTACCTATTTTTGTTTCGGCGAACGGTTTTGGTGAGCAATAATGCAGGAAAGCAGCGGGCGGGATGGCGAGCTTGTCCTGCTGCTCCAACACAAGCTACCTTAAGAGCCGGTACGATGCGGTCAATTGGTGAAGTTCGTCAGGAGTACTGCATAAAAAAACGAGTGTGTTGTCGTGGCAGTTGGTGATCAAAGAAATAAAACAAAATAAAATCAATAAATAATAATGTCATAGACTTAAAGTCATACCTTTGAAGTCATAATGCATTGCAAGTGTTATTAGGGAATGTTGTGCTGTGTTTTCAAGCGCTTCAATGTGACAGCGGGTGCGTTCACGGAGATCAAGAGCAGCCAGCCGCCGCAGGGGAGGGATACCATGGTAAATAGGTTACCTATTTACCATGGTATCTCTCCCCTGGGTGCGTTGTGTTTTGGTGAGCATTAATGCAGGAAAGCAGCGGGCGGGATGGCGAGCTTGTCCTGCTGCTCCAACACAAGTTACCTTAAGAGCCGGTACGATGCGGGCAATGGGTGAAGTTCGTCAGGAGTACTGCATAAAAAAAACGAGTGTGTTGTGGTGGCAGTTGGTGATCAAAGAAATAAAACAAAATAAAATCAATAAATAATAATGTCATAGACTTAAAGTCATACCTTTGAAGTCATAATGCATTGCAAGTGTTATTAGGGAATGTTGTGCTGTGTTTTCAAGCGCTTCAATGTGCTGCTCTGCAAGGTTTGGAGACAGCGGGTGCGTTCACGGAGATCAAGAGCAGCCGGCGCAAAACACAAGGCACCCAGGGGAGAGATACCATGGTAAATAGGTTACATATTTACCTATTTTTGTTTCGGCGAACGGTTTTGGTGAGCAATAATGCAGGAAAGCAGCGGGCGGGATGGCGAGCTTGTCCTGCTGCTCCAACACAAGTTACCTTAAGAGCCGGTACGATGCGGGCAATGGGTGAAGTTCGTCAGGAGTACTGCATAAAAAAAACGAGTGTGTTGTGGTGGCAGTTGGTGATCAAAGAAATAAAACAAAATAAAATCAATAAATAATAATGTCATAGACTTAAAGTCATACCTTTGAAGTCATAATGCATTGCCAGTGTTATTAGGGAATGTTGTGCTGTGTTTTCAAGCGCTTCAATGTGCTGCTCTGCAAGGTTTGGAGACAGCGGGTGCGTTCACGGAGATCAAGAGCAGCCGGCGCAAAACACAAGGCACCCAGGGGAGAGATACCATGGTAAATAGGTTACATATTTACCTATTTTTGTTTCGGCGAACGGTTTTGGTGAGCAATAATGCAGGAAAGCAGCGGGCGGGATGGCGAGCTTGTCCTGCTGCTCCAACACAAGCTACCTTATGAGCCGGTACGATGCGGTCAATTGGTGAAGTTCGTCAGGAGTACTGCATAAAAAAACGAGTGTGTTGTCGTGGCAGTTGGTGATCAAAGAAATAAAACAAAATAAAATCAATAAATAATAATGTCATAGACTTAAAGTCATACCTTTGAAGTCATAATGCATTGCAAGTGTTATTAGGGAATGTTGTGCTGTGTTTTCAAGCGCTTCAATGTGCTGCTCTGCAAGGTTTGGAGACAGCGGGTGCGTTCACGGAGATCAAGAGCAGCCGGCGCAAAACACAAGGCACCCAGGGGAGAGATACCATGGTATATAGGTTACATATTTACCTATTTTTGTTTCGGCGAACGGTTTTGGTGAGCAATAATGCAGGAAAGCAGCGGGCGGGATGGCGAGCTTGTCCTGCTGCTCCAACAGAAGCTACCTTAAGAGCCGGTACGATGCGGTCAATTGGTGAAGTTCGTCAGGAGTACTGCATAAAAAACGAGTGTGTTGTGGTGGCAGTTGGTGATCAAAGAAATAAAACAAAATAAAATCAATAAATAATAATGTCATAGACTTAAAGTCATACCTTTGAAGTCATAATGCATTGCAAGTGTTATTAGGAAATGTTGTGCTGTGTTTTCAAGCGCTTCAATGTGACAGCGGGTGCGTTCACGGAGATCAAGAGCAGCCGGAGATCAAGAGCATCCGCCGCAGGGGAGGGATACCATGGTAAATAGGTTACCTATTTACCATGGTATCTCTCCCCTGGGTGCGTTGTGTTTTGGTGAGCATTAATGCAGGAAAGCAGCGGGCGGGATGGCGAGCTTGTCCTGCTGCTCCAACACAAGTTACCTTAAGAGCCGGTACGATGCGGGCAATGGGTGAAGTTCGTCAGGAGTACTGCATAAAAAAACGAGTGTGTTGTGGTGGCAGTTGGTGATCAAAGAAATAAAACAAAATAAAATCAATAAATAATAATGTCATAGACTTAAAGTCATACCTTTGAAGTCATAATGCATTGCAAGTGTTATTAGGGAATGTTGTGCTGTGTTTTCAAGCGCTTCAATGTGCTGCTCTGCAAGGTTTGGAGACAGCGGGTGCGTTCACGGAGATCAAGAGCAGCCGGCGCAAAACACAAGGCACCCAGGGGAGAGATACCATGGTAAATAGGTTACATATTTACCTATTTTTGTTTCGGCGAACGGTTTTGGTGAGCAATAATGCAGGAAAGCAGCGGGCGGGATGGTGAGCTTGTCCTGCTGCTCCAACAGAAGCTACCTTAAGAGCCGGTACGATGCGGTCAATTGGTGAAGTTCGTCAGGAGTACTGCATACAAAAACGAGTGTGTTGTCGTGGCAGTTGGTGATCAAAGAAATAAAACAAAATAAAATCAATAAATAATAATGTCATAGACTTAAAGTCATACCTTTGAAGTCATAATGCATTGCAAGTGTTATTAGGGAATGTTGTGCTGTGTTTTCAAGCGCTTCAATGTGACAGCGGGTGCGTTCACGGAGATCAAGAGCAGCCGGAGATCAAGAGCAGCCGCCGCAGGGGAGGGATACCATGGTAAATAGGTTACCTATTTACCATGGTATCTCTCCCCTGGGTGCGTTGTGTTTTGGTGAGCATTAATGCAGGAAAGCAGCGGGCGGGATGGCGAGCTTGTCCTGCTGCTCCAACACAAGTTACCTTAAGAGCCGGTACGATGCGGGCAATGGGTGAAGTTCGTAAGGAGTACTGCATAAAAAAACGAGTGTGTTGTGGTGGCAGTTGGTGATCAAAGAAATAAAACAAAATAAAATCAATAAATAATAATGTCATAGACTTAAAGTCATACCTTTGAAGTCATAATGCATTGCAAGTGTTATTAGGGAATGTTGTGCTGTGTTTTCAAGCGCTTCAATGTGCTGCTCTGCAAGGTTTGGAGACAGCGGGTGCGTTCACGGAGATCAAGAGCAGTCGGCGCAAAACACAAGGCACCCAGGGGAGAGATACCATGGTAAATAGGTTACATATTTACCTATTTTTGTTTCGGCGAACGGTTTTGGTGAGCAATAATGCAGGAAAGCAGCGGGCGGGATGGCGAGCTTGTCCTGCTGCTCCAACACAAGCTACCTTAAGAGCCGGTACGATGCGGTCAATTGGTGAAGTTCGTCAGGAGTACTGCATAAAAAAAACGAGTGTGTTGTCGTGGCAGTTGGTGATCAAAGAAATAAAACAAAATAAAATCAATAAATAATAATGTCATAGACTTAAAGTCATACCTTTGAAGTCATAATGCATTGCAAGTGTTATTAGGGAATGTTGTGCTGTGTTTTCAAGCGCTTCAATGTGTCAGCGGGTGCGTTCACGGAGATCAAGAGCAGCCAGCCGCCGCAGGGGAGGGATACCATGGTAAATAGGTTACCTATTTACCATGGTATCTCTCCCCTGGGTGCGTTGTGTTTTGGTGAGCATTAATGCAGGAAAGCAGCGGGCGGGATGGCGAGCTTGTCCTGCTGCTCCAACACAAGTTACCTTAAGAGCCGGTACGATGCGGGCAGTGGGTGAAGTTCGTAAGGAGTACTGCATAAAAAAACGAGTGTGTTGTGGTGGCAGTTGGTGATCAAAGAAATAAAACAAAATAAAATCAATAAATAATAATGTCATAGACTTAAAGTCATACCTTTGAAGTCATAATGCATTGCAAGTGTTATTAGGGAATGTTGTGCTGTGTTTTCAAGCGCTTCAATGTGCTGCTCTGCAAGGTTTGGAGACAGCGGGTGCGTTCACGGAGATCAAGAGCAGCCGGCGCAAAACACAAGGCACCCAGGGGAGAGATACCATGGTAAATAGGTTACATATTTACCTATTTTTGTTTCGGCGAACGGTTTTGGTGAGCAATAATGCAGGAAAGCAGCGGGCGGGATGGCGAGCTTGTCCTGCTGCTCAAACACAAGCTACCTTAAGAGCCGGTACGATGCGGTCAATTGGTGAAGTTCGTCAGGAGTACTGCATAAAAAAACGAGTGTGTTGTCGTGGCAGTTGGTGATCAAAGAAATAAAACAAAATAAAATCAATAAATAATAATGTCATAGACTTAAAGTCATACCTTTGAAGTCATAATGCATTGCAAGTGTTATTAGGGAATGTTGTGCTGTGTTTTCAAGCGCTTCAATGTGCTGCTCTGCAAGGTTTGGAGACAGCGGGTGCGTTCACGGAGATCAAGAGCAGCCGGCGCAAAACACAAGGCACCCAGGGGAGAGATACCATGGTAAATAGGTTACATATTTACCTATTTTTGTTTCGGCGAACGGTTTTGGTGAGCAATAATGCAGGAAAGCAGCGGGCGGGATGGCGAGCTTGTCCTGCTGCTCCAACACAAGCTACCTTAAGAGCCGGTACGATGCGGTCAATTGGTGAAGTTCGTCAGGAGTACTGCATAAAAAAACGAGTGTGTTGTCGTGGCAGTTGGTGATCAAAGAAATAAAACAAAATAAAATCAATAAATAATAATGTCATAGACTTAAAGTCATACCTTTGAAGTCATAATGCATTGCAAGTGTTATTAGGGAATGTTGTGCTGTGTTTTCAAGCGCTTCAATGTGACAGCGGGTGCGTTCACGGAGATCAAGAGCAGCCAGCCGCCGCAGGGGAGGGATATCATGGTAAATAGGTTACCTATTTACCATGGTATCTCTCCCCTGGGTGCGTTGTGTTTTGGTGAGCATTAATGCAGGAAAGCAGCGGGCGGGATGGCGAGCTTGTCCTGCTGCTCCAACACAAGTTACCTTAAGAGCCGGTACGATGCGGGCAATGGGTGAAGTTCGTAAGGAGTACTGCATAAAAAAACGAGTGTGTTGTGGTGGCAGTTGGTGATCAAAGAAATAAAACAAAATAAAATCAATAAATAATAATGTCATAGACTTAAAGTCATACCTTTGAAGTCATAATGCATTGCAAGTGTTATTAGGGAATGTTGTGCTGTGTTTTCAAGCGCTTCAATGTGCTGCTCTGCAAGGTTTGGAGACAGCGGGTGCGTTCACGGAGATCAAGAGCAGCCGGCGCAAAACACAAGGCACCCAGGGGAGAGATACCATGGTAAATAGGTTACATATTTACCTATTTTTGTTTCGGCGAACGGTTTTGGTGAGCAATAATGCAGGAAAGCAGCGGGCGGGATGGCGAGCTTGTCCTGCTGCTCCAACACAAGCTACCTTAAGAGCCGGTACGATGCGGTCAATTGGTGAAGTTCGTCAGGAGTACTGCATAAAAAAACGAGTGTGTTGTCGTGGCAGTTGGTGATCAAAGAAATAAAACAAAATAAAATCAATAAATAATAATGTCATAGACTTAAAGTCATACCTTTGAAGTCATAATGCATTGCAAGTGTTATTAGGGAATGTTGTGCTGTGTTTTCAAGCGCTTCAATGTGACAGCGGGTGCGTTCACGGAGATCAAGAGCAGCCAGCCGCCGCAGGGGAGGGATACCATGGTAAATAGGTTACCTATTTACCATGGTATCTCTCCCCTGGGTGCGTTGTGTTTTGGTGAGCATTAATGCAGGAAAGCAGCGGGCGGGATGGCGAGCTTGTCCTGCTGCTCCAACACAAGTTACCTTAAGAGCCGGTACGATGCGGGCAATGGGTGAAGTTCGTAAGGAGTACTGCATAAAAAAACGAGTGTGTTGTGGTGGCAGTTGGTGATCAAAGAAATAAAACAAAATAAAATCAATAAATAATAATGTCATAGACTTAAAGTCATACCTTTGAAGTCATAATGCATTGCAAGTGTTATTAGGGAATGTTGTGCTGTGTTTTCAAGCGCTTCAATGTGCTGCTCTGCAAGGTTTGGAGACAGCGGGTGCGTTCACGGAGATCAAGAGCAGCCGGCGCAAAACACAAGGCACCCAGGGGAGAGATACCATGGTAAATAGGTTACATATTTACCTATTTTTGTTTCGGCGAACGGTTTTGGTGAGCAATAATGCAGGAAAGCAGCGGGCGGAATTGCGAGCTTGTCCTGCTGCTCCAACACAAGCTACCTTAAGAGCCGGTACGATGCGGTCAATTGGTGAAGTTCGTCAGGAGTACTGCATAAAAAAACGAGTGTGTTGTCGTGGCAGTTGGTGATCAAAGAAATAAAACAAAATAAAATCAATAAATAATAATGTCATAGACTTAAAGTCATACCTTTGAAGTCATAATGCATTGCAAGTGTTATTAGGGAATGTTGTGCTGTGTTTTCAAGTGCTTCAATGTGACAGCGGGTGCGTTCACGGAGATCAAGAGCAGCCAGCCGCCGCAGGGGAGGGATACCATGGTAAATAGGTTACCTATTTACCATGGTATCTCTCCCCTGGGTGCGTTGTGTTTTGGTGAGCATTAATGCAGGAAAGCAGCGGGCGGGATGGCGAGCTTGTCCTGCTGCTCCAACACAAGTTACCTTAAGAGCCGGTACGATGCGGGCAATGGGTGAAGTTCGTCAGGAGTACTGCATAAAAAAACGAGTGTGTTGTGGTGGCAGTTGGTGATCAAAGAAATAAAACAAAATAAAATCAATAAATAATAATGTCATAGACTTAAAGTCATACCTTTGAAGTCATAATGCATTGCAAGTGTTATTAGGGAATGTTGTGCTGTGTTTTCAAGCGCTTCAATGTGACAGCGGGTGCGTTCACGGAGATCAAGAGCAGCCAGCCGCCGCAGGGGAGGGATACCATGGTAAATAGGTTACCTATTTACCATGTGTGGCAATGTGCCCCGTCCCTGTGTGCATTTATGTGTTGTATGTTGCGTGTGTAAATGTTGGTGTATAGTCATTGGTACACGGGATATAAACGGGTCTGTGTTTCACGTGTATTTAAAAAGTGTATATTTGTATTTAGGCACGGGATTGCACATCACGCACGTGCATTTAAAATATAATGTGTGGCACGGGGTTGCACGTAATGAATTCACGTGCTGGGATTCAAGTGAATAATTAATTAGTAATTGAATCCCAGCACAACAGTATATATAGATGCACGTTTCTTTCACTCCGTGGTTGGGTGTTCGGAAGAGGAGAACGGGTGAGAGAGAGAGAGAGAGAGAGAGAGAGAGAGAGAGAGAGAGAGAGAGAGAGAGAGAGAGAGAGAGAGAGAGAGGAGTAATTAAAAGCGAAAGATCGTAAATATAAGTGTTTGTTCTCACCGTGTTTGTTTGTCTCCGTGCACCGTTTGTTAAGTGTCAGTCGTTTTGTCTGTGTGTTTATTTTGGCGTCAAGTGCCGTGTCCTGTTTTGTATTCCGTTGTTTAAACCTTTTATTTTGTTATTAAACGCTGAGTGCAGCCATTGCACTCAGCTCATCACAACCACCGTCTCTTTGTTTGAATTCCTGTCTGGTCTGACGCCACCCACTCTGGCCGTCTTTGTGACACGTGGTGTCATCGTGGGATAGCCGCGCCTCCAAGCGTCAGACCAGGAGGGGTTTTGTTTAAAAAAAAAAAAAAAAAAAAAAAAAAAAAAGGATTACAAATATTGTTTTTGGGGGAAAAAAAAAAGAAAAAAAGAGAGTCAATGGCAGAAGACGCCATCAAACTGCGGGGCTGGTTCCTGGAGAATGCTGGGCTGGAGGCCCAGTCTCTGCCCATGGTCGTCCGGGCTCTGTGGATGATGGACTGTGAGAGATGGGAGGCATATCAGGAGGAACACACCCCAAACACCTTGGAGGAAGGTGTGGAGTTTGTCCTCAGCTACCTGGAGGCAACCATAAATGGAACAGCAGCCCAGGTAGCAGGACCACCAGCAGAGGAGTACCTGCTGTCCCCATCTCCACCAGCAGAGGGTGAGTACCTGCTGTCCCCATCTCCACCAGCAGAGGGTGAATGCCTGCTGGTTTTGCCTCCACAGCCCGAGCGGGAGGAGCCTGAGCGTCCACAGCCCGAGCGGGAGGAGCCTGAGCGTCCACAGCCCAAATGGGAGGAGCCTGAGCGTCCACAGCCCAAATGGGAGGAGCCTGAGCGTCCACAGCCCAAACGGGAGGAGCCTGAGCGTCCACAGCCCAAGCGGAAGGAGCCCGAACGTCCTACGCCTGAGTGGGAGGAGCCCGAACGTCCTACGCCTGAGTGGGAGGAGCCCGAACGTCCTACGCCTGAGTGGGAGGAGCCCGAACGTCCTACGCCTGAGTGGGAGGAGCCCGAACGTCCTACGCCTGAGTGGGGGGAGCCCGAACGTCCACAGCCCAAGAGGGGGGAGTCGGTGCGTCCACAGCCCAAAAGGGAGGAGTCGGTGCGTCCACAGCCCAAAAGGGAGGAGTCGGTGCGTCCACAGCCCAAAAGGGAGGAGTCGGTGCGTCCACAGCCCAAAAGGGAGGAGTCGGTGCGTCCACAGCCCAAAGGGAGGCAAGTCGGGGCTTCCACAGCTCTGGGACCCAAGCCACCAGCAGAGGGGAAATGCCTGCTGGTTCAGCCCCAAGAGCCGGAAGGGGAGGGGTTACAGGCTCAACCCCCTGAAAATTTTTGGGGGGGAGAAGGGCAGGATGCTGGTGTCCCCCAGCAGCCTCTCGCTATGCTGCTGAAGGCAGCACGGCGTGCACATGCCCAGCCGCCACAGCAGAGGGAGCCAGCACCGCCAGGAGCAGAGGAGCTGGAGCTGCCTCTGCCTCCACCACCTCCAGGAGCAGAGGAGCAGGAGCTGCCTCTGCCTCCGCCACCACCACCGCAAGGAGCAGAGGAGCAGGAGCTGCCTCTGCCTCCGCCACCACCACCGCAAGGAGCAGAGGAGCAGGAGCTGCCTCTGCCTCCGCCACCACCACCGCAAGGAGCAGAGGAGCAGGAGCTGCCTCTGCCTCCGCCACCACCACCGCAAGGAGCAGAGGAGCTGGAGCTGCCTCTGCCTCCACCACCGCCAGGAGCAGAGGAGCTGGAGCTGCCTCTACCTCCACCACCTCCAGGAGCAGAGGAGCAGGAGCTGCCTCTGCCTCCACCACCTCCAGGAGCAGAGGAGCTGCCTCTGCCTCCGCCACCACCACCTCCAGGAGCAGAGGAGCAGGAGCTGCCTCTGCCTCCACCACCGCCACCGCAAGGAGCAGAGGAGCTGGAGCTGCCTCTGCCTCCACCACCGCCAGGAGCAGAGGAGCAGGAGCTGCCTCTGCTGCCCGTACCTCCGCAGGGAGTACGGTGGCCGGAGCCCCAGAAAGGGGAGCTGCCGGCCACGAAGAAGGGGGAGGAGGTCTGGAGACCACTTTCCCCAGCAGCAGTTTCGCTGCAGGAGTTCTTGTGGCCGGAGCCCCACAGGAGGGAGCTGCCGGCTACGAAGAAGGGGGAGGTCGGGGGACCACCTGCCCCCGCAGCTTTTTCGCTGCAGGACGGGACCAACAGGCTGTCAGCCGTGCCACTACCGGCAGGGGTGCTGACAGCATGGCCAGCCATGGGCCCACTGAAGCCTCCCTTCCCAGCCCGAGACTTTGTCCTGGACTGCTGGATTTTTAAGGGGGGAGGTGGCCGTTGAGGCCATGTGTGCTGCGCACAAGGGGGGGTATATGTGGCAATGTGCCCCGTCCCTGTGTGCATTTATGTGTTGTATGTTGCGTGTGTAAATGTTGGTGTATAGTCATTGGTACACGGGATATAAACGGGTCTGTGTTTCACGTGTATTTAAAAAGTGTATATTTGTATTTAGGCACGGGATTGCACATCACGCACGTGCATTTAAAATATAATGTGTGGCACGGGGTTGCACGTAATGAATTCACGTGCTGGGATTCAAGTGAATAATTAATTAGTAATTGAATCCCAGCACAACAGTATATATAGATGCACGTTTCTTTCACTCCGTGGTTGGGTGTTCGGAAGAGGAGAACGGGTGAGAGAGAGAGAGAGAGAGAGAGAGAGAGAGAGAGAGAGAGAGAGAGAGAGAGAGAGAGAGAGAGAGAGAGAGGAGTAATTAAAAGCGAAAGATCGTAAATATAAGTGTTTGTTCTCACCGTGTTTGTTTGTCTCCGTGCACCGTTTGTTAAGTGTCAGTCGTTTTGTCTGTGTGTTTATTTTGGCGTCAAGTGCCGTGTCCTGTTTTGTATTCCGTTGTTTAAACCTTTTATTTTGTTATTAAACGCTGAGTGCAGCCATTGCACTCAGCTCATCACAACCACCGTCTCTTTGTTTGAATTCCTGTCTGGTCTGACGCCACCCACTCTGGCCGTCTTTGTGACACCATGGTATCTCTCCCCTGGGTGCGTTGTGTTTTGGTGAGCATTAATGCAGGAAAGCAGCGGGCGGGATGGCGAGCTTGTCCTGCTGCTCCAACACAAGTTACCTTAAGAGCCGGTACGATGCGGGCAATGGGTGAAGTTCGTCAGGAGTACTGCATAAAAAAACGAGTGTGTTGTGGTGGCAGTTGGTGATCAAAGAAATAAAACAAAATAAAATCAATAAATAATAATGTCATAGACTTAAAGTCATACCTTTGAAGTCATAATGCATTGCAAGTGTTATTAGGGAATGTTGTGCTGTGTTTTCAAGCGCTTCAATGTGACAGCGGGTGCGTTCACGGAGATCAAGAGCAGCCAGCCGCCGCAGGGGAGGGATACCATGGTAAATAGGTTACCTATTTACCATGGTATCTCTCCCCTGGGTGCGTTGTGTTTTGGTGAGCATTAATGCAGGAAAGCAGCGGGCGGGATGGCGAGCTTGTCCTGCTGCTCCAACACAAGTTACCTTAAGAGCCGGTACGATGCGGGCAATGGGTGAAGTTCGTCAGGAGTACTGCATAAAAAAACGAGTGTGTTGTGGTGGCAGTTGGTGATCAAAGAAATAAAACAAAATAAAATCAATAAATAATAATGTCATAGACTTAAAGTCATACCTTTGAAGTCATAATGCATTGCAAGTGTTATTAGGGAATGTTGTGCTGTGTTTTCAAGCGCTTCAATGTGCTGCTCTGCAAGGTTTGGAGACAGCGGGTGCGTTCACGGAGATCAAGAGCAGCCGGCGCAAAACACAAGGCACCCAGGGGAGAGATACCATGGTAAATAGGTTACATATTTACCTATTTTTGTTTCGGCGAACGGTTTTGGTGAGCAATAATGCAGGAAAGCAGCGGGCGGGATGGCGAGCTTGTCCTGCTGCTCCAACACAAGCTACCTTAAGAGCCGGTACGATGCGGTCAATTGGTGAAGTTCGTCAGGAGTACTGCATAAAAAAACGAGTGTGTTGTCGTGGCAGTTGGTGATCAAAGAAATAAAACAAAATAAAATCAATAAATAATAATGTCATAGACTTAAAGTCATACCTTTGAAGTCATAATGCATTGCAAGTGTTATTAGGGAATGTTGTGCTGTGTTTTCAAGCGCTTCAATGTGACAGCGGGTGCGTTCACGGAGATCAAGAGCAGCCAGCCGCCGCAGGGGAGGGATATCATGGTAAATAGGTTACCTATTTACCATGGTATCTCTCCCCTGGGTGCGTTGTGTTTTGGTGAGCATTAATGCAGGAAAGCAGCGGGCGGGATGGCGAGCTTGTCCTGCTGCTCCAACACAAGTTACCTTAAGAGCCGGTACGATGCGGGCAATGGGTGAAGTTCGTAAGGAGTACTGCATAAAAAAACGAGTGTGTTGTGGTGGCAGTTGGTGATCAAAGAAATAAAACAAAATAAAATCAATAAATAATAATGTCATAGACTTAAAGTCATACCTTTGAAGTCATAATGCATTGCAAGTGTTATTAGGGAATGTTGTGCTGTGTTTTCAAGCGCTTCAATGTGCTGCTCTGCAAGGTTTGGAGACAGCGGGTGCGTTCACGGAGATCAAGAGCAGCCGGCGCAAAACACAAGGCACCCAGGGGAGAGATACCATGGTAAATAGGTTACATATTTACCTATTTTTGTTTCGGCGAACGGTTTTGGTGAGCAATAATGCAGGAAAGCAGCGGGCGGGATGGCGAGCTTGTCCTGCTGCTCCAACACAAGCTACCTTAAGAGCCGGTACGATGCGGTCAATTGGTGAAGTTCGTCAGGAGTACTGCATAAAAAAATGAGTGTGTTGTCGTGGCAGTTGGTTATCAAAGAAATAAAACAAAATAAAATCAATAAATAATAATGTCATAGACTTAAAGTCATACCTTTGAAGTCATAATGCATTGCAAGTGTTATTAGGGAATGTTGTGCTGTGTTTTCAAGCGCTTCAATGTGACAGCGGGTGCGTTCACGGAGATCAAGAGCAGCCAGCCGCCGCAGGGGAGGGATACCATGGTAAATAGGTTACCTATTTACCATGGTATCTCTCCCCTGGGTGCGTTGTGTTTTGGTGAGCATTAATGCAGGAAAGCAGCGGGCGGGATGGCGAGCTTGTCCTGCTGCTCCAACACAAGTTACCTTAAGAGCCGGTACGATGCGGGCAATGGGTGAAGTTCGTAAGGAGTACTGCATAAAAAAACGAGTGTGTTGTGGTGGCAGTTGGTGATCAAAGAAATAAAACAAAATAAAATCAATAAATAATAATGTCATAGACTTAAAGTCATACCTTTGAAGTCATAATGCATTGCAAGTGTTATTAGGGAATGTTGTGCTGTGTTTTCAAGCGCTTCAATGTGCTGCTCTGCAAGGTTTGGAGACAGCGGGTGCGGTCACGGAGATCAAGAGCAGCCGGCGCAAAACACAAGGCACCCAGGGGAGAGATACCATGGTAAATAGGTTACATATTTACCTATTTTTGTTTCGGCGAACGGTTTTGGTGAGCAATAATGCAGGAAAGCAGCGGGCGGGATGGCGAGCTTGTCCTGCTGCTCCAACACAAGCTACCTTAAGAGCCGGTACGATGCGGTCAATTGGTGAAGTTCGTCAGGAGTACTGCATAAAAAAACGAGTGTGTTGTCGTGGCAGTTGGTGATCAAAGAAATAAAACAAAATAAAATCAATAAATAATAATGTCATAGACTTAAAGTCATACCTTTGAAGTCATAATGCATTGCAAGTGTTATTAGGGAATGTTGTGCTGTGTTTTCAAGCGCTTCAATGTGACAGCGGGTGCGTTCACGGAGATCAAGAGCAGCCAGCCGCCGCAGGGGAGGGATACCATGGTAAATAGGTTACCTATTTACCATGGTATCTCTCCCCTGGGTGCGTTGTGTTTTGGTGAGCATTAATGCAGGAAAGCAGCGGGCGGGATGGCGAGCTTGTCCTGCTGCTCCAACACAAGTTACCTTAAGAGCCGGTACGATGCGGGCAATGGGTGAAGTTCGTCAGGAGTACTGCATAAAAAAACGAGTGTGTTGTGGTGGCAGTTGGTGATCAAAGAAATAAAACAAAATAAAATCAATAAATAATAATGTCATAGACTTAAAGTCATACCTTTGAAGTCATAATGCATTGCAAGTGTTATTAGGGAATGTTGTGCTGTGTTTTCAAGCGCTTCAATGTGACAGCGGGTGCGTTCACGGAGATCAAGAGCAGCCAGCCGCCGCAGGGGAGGGATACCATGGTAAATAGGTTACCTATTTACCATGGTATCTCTCCCCTGGGTGCGTTGTGTTTTGGTGAGCATTAATGCAGGAAAGCAGCGGGCGGGATGGCGAGCTTGTCCTGCTGCTCCAACACAAGTTACCTTAAGAGCCGGTACGATGCGGGCAATGGGTGAAGTTCGTCAGGAGTACTGCATAAAAAAACGAGTGTGTTGTGGTGGCAGTTGGTGATCAAAGAAATAAAACAAAATAAAATCAATAAATAATAATGTCATAGACTTAAAGTCATACCTTTGAAGTCATAATGCATTGCAAGTGTTATTAGGGAATGTTGTGCTGTGTTTTCAAGCGCTTCAATGTGACAGCGGGTGCGTTCACGGAGATCAAGAGCAGCCGGAGATCAAGAGCAGCCGCCGCAGGGGAGGGATACCATGGTAAATAGGTTACCTATTTACCATGGTATCTCTCCCCTGGGTGCGTTGTGTTTTGGTGAGCATTAATGCAGGAAAGGAGCGGGCGGGATGGCGAGCTTGTCCTGCTGCTCCAACACAAGCTAGCTTAAGAGCCGGTACGATGCGGGCAATGGGTGAAGTTCGTCAGGAGTACTGCATATAAAAACGAGTGTGTTGTCGTGGCAGTTGGTGATCAAGGAAATAAAACAAAATAAAATCAATAAATAATAATGTCATTGACTTAAAGCCATACCTTTGAAGTCATTATGCATTGCAAGTGTTATTAGAGAATGTTGTGCTGTGTTTTCAAGCGCTTCAATGTGCTGCTCTGCAAGGTTTGGAGACAGCGGGTGCGTTCACGGAGATCAAGAGCAGCCGGCGCAAAACACAAGGCACCCAGGGGAGAGATACCATGGTAAATAGGTTACATATTTACCTATTTTTGTTTCGGCGAACGGTTTTGGTGAGCAATAATGCAGGAAAGCAGCGGGCGGGATGGCGAGCTTGTCCTGCTGCTCCAACAGAAGCTACCTTAAGAGCCGGTACGATGCGGTCAATTGGTGAAGTTCGTCAGGAGTACTGCATAAAAAAACGAGTGTGTTGTCGTGGCAGTTGGTGATCAAAGAAATAAAACAAAATAAAATCAATAAATAATAATGTCATAGACTTAAAGTCATACCTTTGAAGTCATAATGCATTGCAAGTGTTATTAAGGAATGTTGTGCTGTGTTTTCAAGCGCTTCAATGTGACAGCGGGTGCGTTCACGGAGATCAAGAGCAGCCAGCCGCCGCAGGGGAGGGATACCATGGTAAATAGGTTACCTATTTACCATGGTATCTCTCCCCTGGGTGCGTTGTGTTTTGGTGAGCATTAATGCAGGAAAGCAGCGGGCGGGATGGCGAGCTTGTCCTGCTGCTCCAACACAAGTTACCTTAAGAGCCGGTACGATGCGGGCAATGGGTGAAGTTCGTCAGGAGTACTGCATAAAAAAACGAGTGTGTTGTGGTGGCAGTTTGTGATCAAAGAAATAAAACAAAATAAAATCAATAAATAATAATGTCATAGACTTAAAGTCATACCTTTGAAGTCATAATGCATTGCAAGTGTTATTAGGGAATGTTGTGCTGTGTTTTCAAGCGCTTCAATGTGACAGCGGGTGCGTTCACGGAGATCAAGAGCAGCCGGAGATCAAGAGCAGCCGCCGCAGGGGAGGGATACCATGGTAAATAGGTTACCTATTTACTATGGTATCTCTCCCCTGGGTGCGTTGTGTTTTGGTGAGCATTAATGCAGGAAAGCAGCGGGCGGGATGGCCAGCTTGTCCTGCTGCTCCAACACAAGTTACCTTAAGAGCCGGTACGATGCGGGCAATGGGTGAAGTTCGTCAGGAGTACTGCATAAAAAAACGAGTGTGTTGTGGTGGCAGTTGGTGATCAAAGAAATAAAACAAAATAAAATCAATAAATAATAATGTCATAGACTTAAAGTCATACCTTTGAAGTCATAATGCATTGCAAGTGTTATTAGGGAATGTTGTGCTGTGTTTTCAAGCGCTTCAATGTGACAGCGGGTGCGTTCACGGAGATCAAGAGCAGCCAGCCGCCGCAGGGGAGGGATACCATGGTAAATAGGTTACCTATTTACCATGGTATCTCTCCCCTGGGTGCGTTGTGTTTTGGTGAGCATTAATGCAGGAAAGCAGCGGGCGGGATGGCGAGCTTGTCCTGCTGCTCCAACACAAGTTACCTTAAGAGCCGGTACGATGCGGGCAATTGGTGAAGTTCGTCAGGAGTACTGCATAAAAAAACGAGTGTGTTGTGGTGGCAGTTGGTGATCAAAGAAATAAAACAAAATAAAATCAATAAATAATAATGTCATAGACTTAAAGTCATACCTTTGAAGTCATAATGCATTGCAAGTGTTATTAGGGAATGTTGTGCTGTGTTTTCAAGCGCTTCAATGTGCTGCTATGCAAGGTTTGGAGACAGCGGGTGCGTTCACGGAGATCAAGAGCAGTCGGCGCAAAACACAAGGCACCCAGGGGAGAGATACCATGGTAAATAGGTTACCTATTTACCTATTTTTGTTTCGGCGAACGGTTTTGGTGAGCAATAATGCAGGAAAGCAGCGGGGGGGGGATGGCGAGCTTGTCCTGCTGCTCCAACACAAGCTACCTTAAGAGCCGGTACGATGCGGTCAATTGGTGAAGTTCGTCAGGAGTACTGCATAAAAAAACGAGTGTGTTGTGGTGGCAGTTGGTGATCAAAGAAATAAAACAAAATAAAAATCAATTAATAATAATGTCATAGACTTAAAGTCATACCTTTGAAGTCATAATGCATTGCAAGTGTTATTAGGGAATGTTGTGCTGTGTTTTCAAGCGCTTCAATGTGCTGCTCTGCAAGGTTTGGAGACAGCGGGTGCATTCACGGAGATCAAGAGCAGCCGGCGCAAAACACAAGGCACCCAGGGGAGAGATACCATGGTAAATAGGTTACATATTTACCTATTTTTGTTTCGGCGAACGGTTTTGGTGAGCAATAATGCAGGAAAGCAGCGGGCGGGATGGTGAGCTTGTCCTGCTGCTCCAACAGAAGCTACCTTAAGAGCCGGTACGATGCGGTCAATTGGTGAAGTTTGTCAGGAGTACTGCATACAAAAACGAGTGTGTTGTCGTGGCAGTTGGTGATCAAAGAAATAAAACAAAATAAAATCAATAAATAATAATGTCATAGACTTAAAGTCATACCTTTGAAGTCATAATGCATTGCAAGTGTTATTAGGGAATGTTGTGCTGTGTTTTCAAGCGCTTCAATGTGACAGCGGGTGCGTTCACGGAGATCAAGAGCAGCCGGAGATCAAGAGCAGCCGCCGCAGGGGAGGGATACCATGGTAAATAGGTTACCTATTTACCATGGTATCTCTCCCCTGGGTGCGTTGTGTTTTGGTGAGCATTAATGCAGGAAAGCAGCGGGCGGGATGGCGAGCTTGTCCTGCTGCTCCAACACAAGCTAGCTTAAGAGCCGGTACGATGCGGGCAATGGGTGAAGTTCGTCAGGAGTACTGCATAAAAAAACGAGTGTGTTGTGGTGGCAGTTGGTGATCAAAGAAATAAAACAAAATAAAATCAATAAATAATAATGTCATAGACTTAAAGTCATACCTTTGAAGTCATAATGCATTGCAAGTGTTATTAGGGAATGTTGTGCTGTGTTTTCAAGCGCTTCAATGTGACAGCGGGTGCGTTCACGGAGATCAAGAGCAGCCAGCCGCCGCAGGGGAGGGATACCATGGTAAATTGAAGTCATAATGCATTGCAAGTGTTATTAGAGAATGTTGTGCTGTGTTTTCAAGCGCTTCAATGTGCTGCTCTGCAAGGTTTGGAGACAGCGGGTGCGTTCACGGAGATCAAGAGCAGCCGGCGCAAAACACAAGGCACCCAGGGGAGAGATACCATGGTAAGTAGGTTACATATTTACCTATTTTTGTTTCGGCGAACGGTTTTGGTGAGCAATAATGCAGGAAAGCAGCGGGCGGGATGGCGAGCTTGTCCTGCTGCTCCAACAGAAGCTACCTTAAGAGCCAGTACGATGCGGTCAATTGGTGAAGTTCGTCAGGAGTACTGCATAAAAAAACGAGTGTGTTGTGGTGGCAGTTGGTGATCAAAGAAATAAAACAAAATAAAATCAATAAATAATAATGTCATAGACTTAAAGTCATACCTTTGAAGTCATAATGCATTGCAAGTGTTATTAGGGAATGTTGTGCTGTGTTTTCAAGCGCTTCAATGTGACAGCGGGTGCGTTCACGGAGATCAAGAGCAGCCAGCCGCCGCAGGGGAGGGATACCATGGTAAATAGGTTACCTATTTACCATGGTATCTCTCCCCTGGGTGCGTTGTGTTTTGGTGAGCATTAATGCAGGAAAGCAGCGGGCGGGATGGCGAGCTTGTCCTGCTGCTCCAACACAAGTTACCTTAAGAGCCGGTACGATGCGGGCAATGGGTGAAGTTCGTCAGGAGTACTGCATAAAAAAACGAGTGTGTTGTGGTGGCAGTTGGTGATCAAAGAAATAAAACAAAATAAAATCAATAAATAATAATGTCATAGACTTAAAGTCATACCTTTGAAGTCATAATGCATTGCCAGTGTTATTAGGGAATGTTGTGCTGTGTTTTCAAGCGCTTCAATGTGCTGCTCTGCAAGGTTTGGAGACAGCGGGTGCGTTCACGGAGATCAAGAGCAGCCGGCGCAAAACAAAAGGCACCCAGGGGAGAGATACCATGGTAAAAAGGTTACATATTTACCTATTTTTGTTTCGGCGAACGGTTTTGGTGAGCAATAATGCAGGAAAGCAGCGGGCGGGATGGCGAGCTTGTCCTGCTGCTCCAACAGAAGCTACCTTAAGAGCCGGTACGATGCGGTCAATTGGTGAAGTTCGTCAGGAGTACTGCATAAAAAAACGAGTGTGTTGTCGTGGCAGTTGGTGATCAAAGAAATAAAACAAAATAAAATCAATAAATAATAATGTCATAGACTTAAAGTCATACCTTTGAAGTCATAATGCATTGCAAGTGTTATTAGGGAATGTTGTGCTGTGTTTTCAAGCGCTTCAATGTGACAGCGGGTGCATTCACGGAGATCAAGAGCAGCCAGCCGCCGCAGGGGAGGGATACCATGGTAAATAGGTTACCTATTTACCATGGTATCTCTCCCCTGGGTGCGTTGTGTTTTGGTGAGCATTAATGCAGGAAAGCAGCGGGCGGGATGGCGAGCTTGTCCTGCTGCTCCAACACAAGTTACCTTAAGAGCCGGTACGATGCGGGCAATGGGTGAAGTTCGTCAGGAGTACTGCATAAAAAAACGAGTGTGTTGTGGTGGCAGTTGGTGATCAAAGAAATAAAACAAAATAAAATCAATAAATAATAATGTCATAGACTTAAAGTCATACCTTTGAAGTCATAATGCATTGCAAGTGTTATTAGGGAATGTTGTGCTGTGTTTTCAAGCGCTTCAATGTGCTGCTCTGCAAGGTTTGGAGACAGCGGGTGCGTTCACGGAGATCAAGAGCAGCCGGCGCAAAACACAAGGCACCCAGGGGAGAGATACCATGGTAAATAGGTTACATATTTACCTATTTTTGTTTCGGCGAACGGTTTTGGTGAGCAATAATGCAGGAAAGCAGCGGGCGGGATGGCGAGCTTGTCCTGCTGCTCCAACAGAAGCTACCTTAAGAGCCGGTACGATGCGGTCAATTGGTGAAGTTCGTCAGGAGTACTGCATAAAAAAACGAGTGTGTTGTCGTGGCAGTTGGTGATCAAAGAAATAAAACAAAATAAAATCAATAAATAATAATGTCATAGACTTAAAGTCATACCTTTGAAGTCATAATGCATTGCAAGTGTTATTAGGGAATGTTGTGCTGTGTTTTCAAGCGCTTCAATGTGACAGCGGGTGCGTTCACGGAGATCAAGAGCAGCCGGAGATCAAGAGCAGCCGCCGCAGGGGAGGGATACCATGGTAAATAGGTTACCTATTTACCATGGTATCTCTCCCCTGGGTGCGTTGTGTTTTGGTGAGCATTAATGCAGGAAAGCAGCGGGCGGGATGGCGAGCTTGTCCTGCTGCTCCAACACAAGCTACCTTAAGAGCCGGTACGATGCGTGCAATGGGTGAAGTTCGTCAGGAGTACTGCATAAAAAAACGAGTGTGTTGTCGTGGCAGTTGTGATCAAAGAAATAAAACAAAATAAAATCAATAAATAATAATGTCATAGACTTAAAGTCATACCTTTGAAGTCATAATGCATTGCAAGTGTTATTAGGGAATGTTGTGCTGTGTTTTCAAGCGCTTCAATGTGACAGCGGGTGCGTTCACGGAGATCAAGAGCAGCCAGCCGCCGCAGGGGAGGGATACCATGGTAAATAGGTTACCTATTTACCATGGTATCTCTCCCCTGGGTGCGTTGTGTTTTGGTGAGCATTAATGCAGGAAAGCAGCGGGCGGGATGGCGAGCTTGTCCTGCTGCTCCAACACAAGTTACCTTAAGAGCCGGTACGATGCGGGCAATGGGTGAAGTTCGTCAGGAGTACTGCATAAAAAAACGAGTGTGTTGTCGTGGCAGTTGGTGATCAAAGAAATAAAACAAAATAAAATCAATAAATAATAATGTCATAGACTTAAAGTCATACCTTTGAAGTCATAATGCATTGCAAGTGTTATTAGGGAATGTTGTGCTGTGTTTTCAAGCGCTTCAATGTGCTGCTCTGCAAGGTTTGGAGACAGCGGGTGCGTTCACGGAGATCAAGAGCAGCCGGCGCAAAACACAAGGCACCCAGGGGAGAGATACCATGGTAAATAGGTTACATATTTACCTATTTTTGTTTCGGCGAACGGTTTTGGTGAGCAATAATGCAGGAAAGCAGCGGGCAGGATGGCGAGATTGTCCTGCTGCTCCAACAGAAGCTACCTTAAGAGCCGGTACGATGCGGTCAATTGGTGAAGTTCGTCAGGAGTACTGCATAAAAAAACGAGTGTGTTGTGGTGGCAGTTGGTGATCAAAGAAATAAAACAAAATAAAATCAATAAATAATAATGTCATAGACTTAAAGTCATACCTTTGAAGTCATAATGCATTGCAAGTGTTATTAGGGAATGTTGTGCTGTGTTTTCAAGCGCTTCAATGTGACAGCGGGTGCGTTCACGGAGATCAAGAGCAGCCAGCCGCCGCAGGGGAGGGATACCATGGTAAATAGGTTACCTATTTACCATGGTATCTCTCCCCTGGGTGCGTTGTGTTTTGGTGAGCATTAATGCAGGAAAGCAGCGGGCGGGATGGCGAGCTTGTCCTGCTGCTCCAACACAAGTTACCTTAAGAGCCGGTACGATGCGGGCAATGGGTGAAGTTCGTCAGGAGTACTGCATAAAAAAACGAGTGTGTTGTGGTGGCAGTTGGTGATCAAAGAAATAAAACAAAATAAAATCAATAAATAATAATGTCATAGACTTAAAGTCATACCTTTGAAGTCATAATGCATTGCAAGTGTTATTAGGGAATGTTGTGCTGTGTTTTCAAGCGCTTCAATGTGCTGCTCTGCAAGGTTTGGAGACAGCGGGTGCGTTCACGGAGATCAAGAGCAGCCGGCGCAAAACACAAGGCACCCAGGGGAGAGATACCATGGTAAATAGGTTACATATTTACCTATTTTTGTTTTGGCGAACGGTTTTGGTGAGCAATAATGCAGGAAAGCAGCGGGCGGGATGGCGAGCTTGTCCTGCTGCTCCAACAGAAGCTACCTTAAGAGCCGGTACGATGCGGTCAATTGGTGAAGTTCGTCAGGAGTACTGCATAAAAAAACGAGTGTGTTGTGGTGGCAGTTGGTGATCAAAGAAATAAAACAAAATAAAATCAATAAATAATAATGTCATAGACTTAAAGTCATACCTTTGAAGTCATAATGCATTGCAAGTGTTATTAGGGAATGTTGTGCTGTGTTTTCAAGCGCTTCAATGTGCTGCTCTGCAAGGTTTGGAGACAGCGGGTGCGTTCACGGAGATCAAGAGCAGCCGGCGCAAAACACAAGGCACCCAGGGGAGAGATACCATGGTAAATAGGTTACATATTTACCTATTTTTGTTTCGGCGAACGGTTTTGGTGAGCAATAATGCAGGAAAGCAGCGGGCGGGATGGCGAGCTTGTCCTGCTGCTCCAACACAAGTTACCTTAAGAGCCGGTACGATGCGGGCAATGGGTGAAGTTCGTAAGGAGTACTGCATAAAAAAACGAGTGTGTTGTGGTGGCAGTTGGTGATCAAAGAAATAAAACAAAATAAAATCAATAAATAATAATGTCATAGACTTAAAGTCATACCTTTGAAGTCATAATGCATTGCAAGTGTTATTAGGGAATGTTGTGCTGTGTTTTCAAGCGCTTCAATGTGCTGCTCTGCAAGGTTTGGAGACAGCGGGTGCATTCACGGAGATCAAGAGCAGCCGGCGCAAAACACAAGGCACCCAGGGGAGAGATACCATGGTAAATAGGTTACATATTTACCTATTTTTGTTTCGGCGAACGGTTTTGGTGAGCAATAATGCAGGAAAGCAGCGGGCGGGATGGCGAGCTTGTCCTGCTGCTCCAACACAAGCTACCTTAAGAGCCGGTACGATGCGGTCAATTGGTGAAGTTCGTCAGGAGTACTGCATAAAAAAACGAGTGTGTTGTGGTGGCAGTTGGTGATCAAAGAAATAAAACAAAATAAAATCAATAAATAATAATGTCATAGACTTAAAGTCATACCTTTGAAGTCATAATGCATTGCAAGTGTTATTAGGGAATGTTGTGCTGTGATTTCAAGCGCTTCAATGTGCTGCTCTGCAAGGTTTGGAGACAGCGGGTGCGTTCACGGAGATCAAGAGCAGCCGGCGCAAAACACAAGGCACCCAGGGGAGAGATACCATGGTAAATAGGTTACATATTTACCTATTTTTGTTTCGGCGAACGGTTTTGGTGAGCAATAATGCAGGAAAGCAGCGGGCGGGATGGCGAGCTTGTCCTGCTGCTCCAACAGAAGCTACCTTAAGAGCCGGTACGATGTGGTCAATTGGTGAAGTTCGTCAGGAGTACTGCATAAAAAAACGAGTGTGTTGTCGTGGCAGTTGGTGATCAAAGAAATAAAACAAAATAAAATCAATAAATAATAATGTCATAGACTTAAAGTCATACCTTTGAAGTCATAATGCATTGCAAGTGTTATTAGGGAATGTTGTGCTGTGTTTTCAAGCGCTTCAATGTGACAGCGGGTGCGTTCACGGAGATCAAGAGCAGCCAGCCGCCGCAGGGGAGGGATACCATGGTAAATAGGTTACCTATTTACCATGGTATCTCTCCCCTGGGTGCGTTGTGTTTTGGTGAGCATTAATGCAGGAAAGCAGCGGGCGGGATGGCGAGCTTGTCCTGCTGCTCCAACACAAGTTACCTTAAGAGCCGGTACGATGCGGGCAATGGGTGAAGTTCGTAAGGAGTACTGCATAAAAAAACGAGTGTGTTGTCGTGGCAGTTGGTGATCAAAGAAATAAAACAAAATAAAATCAATAAATAATAATGTCATAGACTTAAAGTCATACCTTTGAAGTCATAATGCATTGCAAGTGTTATTAGGGAATGTTGTGCTGTGTTTTCAAGCGCTTCAATGTGCTGCTCTGCAAGGTTTGGAGACAGCGGGTGCGTTCACGGAGATCAAGAGCAGCCGGCGCAAAACACAAGGCACCCAGGGGAGAGATACCATGGTAAATAGGTTACATATTTACCTATTTTTGTTTCGGCGAACGGTTTTGGTGAGCAATAATGCAGGAAAGCAGCGGGCGGGATGGCGAGCTTGTCCTGCTGCTCCAACACAAGCTACCTTAAGAGCCGGTACGATGCGGTCAATTGGTGAAGTTCGTCAGGAGTACTGCATAAAAAAACGAGTGTGTTGTCGTGGCAGTTGGTGATCAAAGAAATAAAACAAAATAAAATCAATAAATAATAATGTCATAGACTTAAAGTCATACCTTTGAAGTCATAATGCATTGCCAGTGTTATTAGGGAATGTTGTGCTGTGTTTTCAAGCGCTTCAATGTGCTGCTCTGCAAGGTTTGGAGACAGCGGGTGCGTTCACGGAGGTCAAGAGCAGCCGGCGCAAAACACAAGGCACCCAGGGGAGAGATACCATGGTAAATAGGTTACATATTTACCTATTTTTGTTTCGGCGAACGGTTTTGGTGAGCAATAATGCAGGAAAGCAGCGGGCGGGATGGCGAGCTTGTCCTGCTGCTCCAACAGAAGCTACCTTAAGAGCCGGTACGATGCGGTCAATTGGTGAAGTTCGTCAGGAGTACTGCATAAAAAAACGAGTGTGTTGTCGTGGCAGTTGGTGATCAAAGAAATAAAACAAAATAAAATCAATAAATAATAATGTCATAGACTTAAAGTCATACCTTTGAAGTCATAATGCATTGCAAGTGTTATTAGGGAATGTTGTGCTGTGTTTTCAAGCGCTTCAATGTGACAGCGGGTGCGTTCACGGAGATCAAGAGCAGCCAGCCGCCGCAGGGGAGGGATACCATGGTAAATAGGTTACCTATTTACCATGGTATCTCTCCCCTGGGTGCGTTGTGTTTTGGTGAGCATTAATGCAGGAAAGCAGCGGGCGGGATGGCGAACTTGTCCTGCTGCTCCAACACAAGTTACCTTAAGAGCCGGTACGATGCGGGCAATGGGTGAAGTTCGTCAGGAGTACTGCATAAAAAAACGAGTGTGTTGTCGTGGCAGTTGGTGATCAAAGAAATAAAACAAAATAAAATCAATAAATAATAATGTCATAGACTTAAAGTCATACCTTTGAAGTCATAATGCATTGCAAGTGTTATTAGGGAATGTTGTGCTGTGTTTTCAAGCGCTTCAATGTGCTGCTCTGCAAGATTTGGAGACAGCGGGTGCGTTCACGGAGATCAAGAGCAGCCGGCGCAAAACACAATGCACCCAGGGGAGAGATACCATGGTAAATAGGTTACATATTTACCTATTTTTGTTTCGGCGAACGGTTTTGGTGAGCAATAATGCAGGAAAGCAGGGGGCGGGATGGCGAGCTTGTCCTGCTGCTCCAACAGAAGCTACCTTAAGAGCCGGTACGATGCGGTCAATTGGTGAAGTTCGTCAGGAGTACTGCATAAAAAAACGAGTGTGTTGTGGTGGCAGTTGGTGATCAAAGAAATAAAACAAAATAAAATCAATAAATAATAATGTCATAGACTTAAAGTCATACCTTTGAAGTCATAATGCATTGCAAGTGTTATTAGGGAATGTTGTGCTGTGTTTTCAAGCGCTTCAATGTGACAGCGGGTGCGTTCACGGAGATCAAGAGCAGCCGGAGATCAAGAGCAGCCGCCGCAGGGGAGGGATACCATGGTAAATAGGTTACCTATTTACCATGGTATCTCTCCCCTGGGTGCGTTGTGTTTTGGTGAGCATTAATGCAGGAAAGCAGCGGGCGGGATGGCGAGCTTGTCCTGCTGCTCCAACACAAGCTACCTTAAGAGCCGGTACGATGCGTGCAATGGGTGAAGTTCGTCAGGAGTACTGCATAAAAAAACGAGTGTGTTGTCGTGGCAGTTGTGATCAAAGAAATAAAACAAAATAAAATCAATAAATAATAATGTCATAGACTTAAAGTCATACCTTTGAAGTCATAATGCATTGCAAGTGTTATTAGGGAATGTTGTGCTGTGTTTTCAAGCGCTTCAATGTGACAGCGGGTGCGTTCACGGAGATCAAGAGCAGCCAGCCGCCGCAGGGGAGGGATACCATGGTAAATAGGTTACCTATTTACCATGGTATCTCTCCCCTGGGTGCGTTGTGTTTTGGTGAGCATTAATGCAGGAAAGCAGCGGGCGGGATGGCGAGCTTGTCCTGCTGCTCCAACACAAGCTAGCTTAAGAGTCGGTACGATGCAGGCAATGGGTGAAGTTCGTCAGGAGTACTGCATAAAAAAACGAGTGTGTTGTCGTGGCAGTTGGTGATCAAAGAAATAAAACAAAATAAAATCAATAAATAATAATGTCATAGACTTAAAGCCATACCTTTGAAGTCATTATGCATTGCAAGTGTTATTAGAGAATGTTGTGCTGTGTTTTCAAGCGCTTCAATGTGCTGCTCTGCAAGGTTTGGAGACAGCGGGTGCGTTCACGGAGATCAAGAGCAGCCGGCGCAAAACACAAGGCACCCAGGGGAGAGATACCATGGTAAATAGGTTACATATTTACCTATTTTTGTTTCGGCGAACGGTTTTGGTGAGCAATAATGCAGGAAAGCAGCGGGCGGGATGGCGAGCTTGTCCTGCTGCTCCAACACAAGCTACCTTAAGAGCCGGTACGATGCGGTCAATTGGTGAAGTTCGTCAGGAGTACTGCATAAAAAAACGAGTGTGTTGTCGTGGCAGTTGGTGATCAAAGAAATAAAACAAAATAAAATCAATAAATAATAATGTCATAGACTTAAAGTCATACCTTTGAAGTCATAATGCATTGCAAGTGTTATTAGGGAATGTTGTGCTGTGTTTTCAAGCGCTTCAATGTGGCAGCGGGTGCGTTCACGGAGATCAAGAGCAGCCGGAGATCAAGAGCAGCCGCCGCAGGGGAGGGATACCATGGTAAATAGGTTACCTATTTACCATGGTATCTCTCCCCTGGGTGCGTTGTGTTTTGGTGAGCATTAATGCAGGAAAGCAGCGGGCGGGATGGCGAGCTTGTCCTGCTGCTCCAACACAAGCTACCTTAAGAGCCGGTACGATGCGTGCAATGGGTGAAGTTCGTCAGGAGTACTGCATAAAAAAACGAGTGTGTTGTCGTGGCAGTTGTGATCAAAGAAATAAAACAAAATAAAATCAATAAATAATAATGTCATAGACTTAAAGTCATACCTTTGAAGTCATAATGCATTGCAAGTGTTGGTGAAGTTCGTCAGGAGTACTGCATAAAAAAACGAGTGTGTTGTGGTGGCAGTTGGTGATCAAAGAAATAAAACAAAATAAAATCAATAAATAATAATGTCATAGACTTAAAGTCATACCTTTGAAGTCATAATGCATTGCAAGTGTTATTAGGGAATGTTGTGCTGTGTTTTCAAGCGCTTCAATGTGGCAGCGGGTGCGTTCACGGAGATCAAGAGCAGCCGGAGATCAAGAGCAGCCGCCGCAGGGGAGGGATACCATGGTAAATAGGTTACCTATTTACCATGGTATCTCTCCCCTGGGTGCGTTGTGTTTTGGTGAGCATTAATGCAGGAAAGCAGCGGGCGGGATGGCGAGCTTGTCCTGCTGCTCCAACACAAGCTACCTTAAGAGCCGGTACGATGCGTGCAATGGGTGAAGTTCGTCAGGAGTACTGCATAAAAAAACGAGTGTGTTGTCGTGGCAGTTGTGATCAAAGAAATAAAACAAAATAAAATCAATAAATAATAATGTCATAGACTTAAAGTCATACCTTTGAAGTCATTATGCATTGCAAGTGTTATTAGAGAATGTTGTGCTGTGTTTTCAAGCGCTTCAATGTGCTGCTCTGCAAGGTTTGGAGACAGCGGGTGCGTTCACGGAGATCAAGAGCAGCCGGCGCAAAACACAAGGCACCCAGGGGAGAGATACCATGGTAAATAGGTTACATATTTACCTATTTTTGTTTCGGCGAACGGTTTTGGTGAGCAATAATGCAGGAAAGCAGCGGGCGGGATGGCGAGCTTGTCCTGCTGCTCCAACAGAAGCTACCTTAAGAGCCGGTACGATGCGGTCAATTGGTGAAGTTCGTCAGGAGTACTGCATAAAAAAACGAGTGTGTTGTGGTGGCAGTTGGTGATCAAAGAAATAAAACAAAATAAAATCAATAAATAATAATGTCATAGACTTAAAGTCATACCTTTGAAGTCATAATGCATTGCAAGTGTTATTAGGGAATGTTGTGCTGTGTTTTCAAGCGCTTCAATGTGACAGCGGGTGCGTTCAAGGAGATCAAGAGCAGCCAGCCGCCGCAGGGGAGGGATACCATGGTAAATAGGTTACCTATTTACCATGGTATCTCTCCACTGGGTGCATTGTGTTTTGGTGAGCATTAATGCAGGAAAGCAGCGGGCGGGATGGCGAGCTTGTCCTGCTGCTCCAACACAAGTTACCTTAAGAGCCGGTACGATGCGGGCAATGGGTGAAGTTCGTAAGGAGTACTGCATAAAAAAACGAGTGTGTTGTCGTGGCAGTTGGTGATCAAAGAAATAAAACAAAATAAAATCAATAAATAATAATGTCATAGACTTAAAGTCATACCTTTGAAGTCATAATGCATTGCAAGTGTTATTAGGGAATGTTGTGCTGTGTTTTCAAGCGCTTCAATGTGCTGCTCTGCAAGGTTTGGAGACAGCGGGTGCGTTCACGGAGATCAAGAGCAGCCGGCGCAAAACACAAGGCACCCAAGGGAGAGATACCATGGTAAATAGGTTACATATTTACCTATTTTTGTTTCGGCGAACGGTTTTGGTGAGCAATAATGCAGGAAAGCAGCGGGCGGGATGGCGAGCTTGTCCTGCTGCTCCAACAGAAGCTACCTTAAGAGCCGGTACGATGCGGTCAATTGGTGAAGTTCGTCAGGAGTACTGCATAAAAAAACGAGTGTGTTGTCGTGGCAGTTGGTGATCAAAGAAATAAAACAAAATAAAATCAATAAATAATAATGTCATAGACTTAAAGTCATACCTTTGAAGTCATAATGCATTGCAAGTGTTATTAGGGAATGTTGTGCTGTGTTTTCAAGCGCTTCAATGTGACAGCGGGTGCGTTCACGGAGATCAAGAGCAGCCAGCCGCCGCAGGGGAGGGATACCATGGTAAATAGGTTACCTATTTACCATGGTATCTCTCCCCAGGGTGCGTTGTGTTTTGGTGAGCATTAATGCAGGAAAGCAGCGGGCGGGATGGCGAGCTTGTCCTGCTGCTCCAACACAAGTTACCTTAAGAGCCGGTACGATGCGGGCAATGGGTGAAGTTCGTCAGGAGTACTGCATAAAAAAACGAGTGTGTTGTGGTGGCAGTTGGTGATCAAAGAAATAAAACAAAATAAAATCAATAAATAATAATGTCATAGACTTAAAGTCATACCTTTGAAGTCATAATGCATTGCCAGTGTTATTAGGGAATGTTGTGCTGTGTTTTCAAGCGCTTCAATGTGCTGCTCTGCAAGGTTTGGAGACAGCGGGTGCGTTCACGGAGGTCAAGAGCAGCCGGCGCAAAACACAAGGCACCCAGGGGAGAGATACCATGGTAAATAGGTTACATATTTACCTATTTTTGTTTCGGCGAACGGTTTTGGTGAGCAATAATGCAGGAAAGCAGCGGGCGGGATGGCGAGCTTGTCCTGCTGCTCCAACAGAAGCTACCTTAAGAGCCGGTACGATGCGGTCAATTGGTGAAGTTCGTCAGGAGTACTGCATAAAAAAACGAGTGTGTTGTCGTGGCAGTTGGTGATCAAAGAAATAAAACAAAATAAAATCAATAAATAATAATGTCATAGACTTAAAGTCATACCTTTGAAGTCATAATGCATTGCAAGTGTTATTAGGGAATGTTGTGCTGTGTTTTCAAGCGCTTCAATGTGACAGCGGGTGCGTTCACGGAGATCAAGAGCAGCCAGCCGCCGCAGGGGAGGGATACCATGGTAAATAGGTTACCTATTTACCATGGTATCTCTCCCCTGGGTGCGTTGTGTTTTGGTGAGCATTAATGCAGGAAAGCAGCGGGCGGGATGGCGAGCTTGTCCTGCTGCTCCAACACAAGTTACCTTAAGAGCCGGTACGATGCGGGCAATGGGTGAAGTTCGTCAGGAGTACTGCATAAACAAACGAGTGTGTTGTCGTGGCAGTTGGTGATCAAAGAAATAAAACAAAATAAAATAAATAAATAATAATGTCATAGACTTAAAGTCATACCTTTGAAGTCATAATGCATTGCAAGTGTTATTAGGGAATTTTGTGCTGTGTTTTCAAGCGCTTCAATGTGCTGCTCTGCAAGGTTTGGAGACAGCGGGTGCGTTCACGGAGATCAAGAGCAGCCGGCGCAAAACACAAGGCACCCAGGGGAGAGATACCATGGTAAATAGGTTACATATTTACCTATTTTTGTTTCGGCGAACGGTTTTGGTGAGCAATAATGCAGGAAAGCAGCGGGCGGGATGGCGAGCTTGTCCTGCTGCTCCAACAGAAGCTACCTTAAGAGCCGGTACGATGCGGTCAATTGGTGAAGTTCGTCAGGAGTACTGCATAAAAAAACGAGTGTGTTGTGGTGGCAGTTGGTGATCAAAGAAATAAAACAAAATAAAATCAATAAATAATAATGTCATAGACTTAAAGTCATACCTTTGAAGTCATAATGCATTGCAAGTGTTATTAGGGAATGTTGTGCTGTGTTTTCAAGCGCTTCAATGTGACAGCGGGTGCGTTCACGGAGATCAAGAGCAGCCGGAGATCAAGAGCAGCCGCCGCAGGGGAGGGATACCATGGTAAATAGGTTACCTATTTACCATGGTATCTCTCCCCTGGGTGCGTTGTGTTTTGGTGAGCATTAATGCAGGAAAGCAGCGGGCGGGATGGCGAGCTTGTTCTGCTGCTCCAACACAAGCTACCTTAAGAGCCGGTACGATGCGTGCAATGGGTGAAGTTCGTCAGGAGTACTGCATAAAAAAACGAGTGTGTTGTCGTGGCAGTTGTGATCAAAGAAATAAAACAAAATAAAATCAATAAATAATAATGTCATAGACTTAAAGTCATACCTTTGAAGTCATAATGCATTGCAAGTGTTATTAGGGAATGTTGTGCTGTGTTTTCAAGCGCTTCAATGTGCTGCTCTGCAAGGTTTGGAGACAGCGGGTGCGTTCACGGAGATCAAGAGCAGCCGGCGCAAAACACAAGGCACCCAGGGGAGAGATACCATGGTAAATAGGTTACATATTTACCTATTTTTGTTTCGGCGAACGGTTTTGGTGAGCAATAATGCAGGAAAGCAGCGGGCGGGATGGCGAGCTTGTCCTGCTGCTCCAACAGAAGCTACCTTAAGAGCCGGTACGATGCGGTCAATTGGTGAAGTTCGTCAGGAGTACTGCATAAAAAAACGAGTGTGTTGTGGTGGCAGTTGGTGATCAAAGAAATAAAACAAAATAAAATCAATAAATAATAATGTCATAGACTTAAAGTCATACCTTTGAAGTCATAATGCATTGCAAGTGTTATTAGGGAATGTTGTGCTGTGTTTTCAAGCGCTTCAATGTGACAGCGGGTGCGTTCACGGAGATCAAGAGCAGCCAACCGCCGCAGGGGAGGGATACCATGGTAAATAGGTTACCTATTTACCATGGTATCTCTCCCCTGGGTGCGTTGTGTTTTGGTGAGCATTAATGCAGGAAAGCAGCGGGCGGGATGGTGAGCTTGTCCTGCTGATCCAACACAAGTTACCTTAAGAGCCGGTACGATGCGGGCAATGGGTGAAGTTCGTCAGGAGTACTGCATAAAAAAACGAGTGTGTTGTCGTGGCAGTTGGTGATCAAAGAAATAAAACAAAATAAAATCAATAAATAATAATGTCATAGACTTAAAGTCATACCTTTGAAGTCATAATGCATTGCCAGTGTTATTAGGGAATGTTGTGCTGTGTTTTCAAGCGCTTCAATGTGCTGCTCTGCAAGGTTTGGAGACAGCGGGTGCGTTCACGGAGATCAAGAGCAGCCGGCGCAAAACACAAGGCACCCAGGGGAGAGATACCATGGTAAATAGGTTACATATTTACCTATTTTTGTTTCGGCGAACGGTTTTGGTGAGCAATAATGCAGGAAAGCAGCGGGCGGGATGGCGAGCTTGTCCTGCTGCTCCAACAGAAGCTACCTTAAGAGCCGGTACGATGCGGTCAATTGGTGAAGTTCGTCAGGAGTACTGCATAAAAAAACGAGTGTGTTGTCGTGGCAGTTGGTGATCAAAGAAATAAAACAAAATAAAATCAATAAATAATAATGTCATAGACTTAAAGTCATACCTTTGAAGTCATAATGCATTGCAAGTGTTATTAGGGAATGTTGTGCTGTGTTTTCAAGCGCTTCAATGTGACAGCGGGTGCGTTCACGGAGATCAAGAGCAGCCGGAGATCAAGAGCAGCCGCCGCAGGGGAGGGATACCATGGTAAATAGGTTACCTATTTACCATGGTATCTCTCCCCTGGGTGCGTTGTGTTTTGGTGAGCATTAATGCAGGAAAGCAGCGGGCGGGATGGCGAGCTTGTCCTGCTGCTCCAACACAAGCTACCTTAAGAGCCGGTACGATGCGTGCAATGGGTGAAGTTCGTCAGGAGTACTGCATAAAAAAACGAGTGTGTTGTCGTGGCAGTTGTGATCAAAGAAATAAAATAAAATAAAATCAATAAATAATAATGTCATAGACTTAAAGTCATACATTTGAAGTCATAATGCATTGCAAGTGTTATTAGGGAATGTTGTGCTGTGTTTTCAAGCGCTTCAATGTGACAGCGGGTGCGTTCACGGAGATCAAGAGCAGCCAGCCGCCGCAGGGGAGGGATACCATGGTAAATAGGTTACCTATTTACCATGGTATCTCTCCCCTGGGTGCGTTGTGTTTTGGTGAGCATTAATGCAGGAAAGCAGCGGGCGGGATGGCGAGCTTGTCCTGCTGCTCCAACACAAGCTAGCTTAATAGTCGGTACGATGCAGGCAATGGGTGAAGTTCGTCAGGAGTACTGCATAAAAAAACGAGTGTGTTGTCGTGGCAGTTGGTGATCAAAGTAATAAAACAAAATAAAATCAATAAATAATAATGTCATAGACTTAAAGCCATACCTTTGAAGTCATTATGCATTGCAAGTGTTATTAGAGAATGTTGTGCTGTGTTTTCAAGCGCTTCAATGTGCAACTCTGCAAGGTTTGGAGACAGCGGGTGCGTTCACGGAGATGAAGAGCAGCCGGCGCAAAACACAAGGCACCCAGGGGAGAGATACCATGGTAAATAGGTTACCTATTTACCTATTTTTGTTTCGGCGAACGGTTTTGGTGAGCATTAATGCAGGAAAGCAGCGGGCGGGATGGCGAGCTTGTCCTGCTGCTCCAACACAAGCTAGCTTAAGAGCCGGTAAGATGCGTGCAATGGGTGAAGTTCGTCAGGAGTACTGCATAAAAAAACGAGTGTGTTGTCGTGGCAGTTGTGATCAAAGAAATAAAACAAAATAAAATCAATAAATAATAATGTCATAGACTTAAAGTCATACATTTGAAGTCATAATGCATTGCAAGTGTTATTAGGGAATGTTGTGCTGTGTTTTCAAGCGCTTCAATGTGACAGCGGGTGCGTTCACGGAGATCAAGAGCAGCCAGCCGCCGCAGGGGAGGGATACCATGGTAAATAGGTTACCTATTTACCATGGTATCTCTCCCCTGGGTGCGTTGTGTTTTGGTGAGCATTAATGCAGGAAAGCAGCGGGCGGGATGGCGAGCTTGTCCTGCTGCTCCAACACAAGCTAGCTTAAGAGTCGGTACGATGCAGGCAATGGGTGAAGTTCGTCAGGAGTACTGCATAAAAAAACGAGTGTGTTGTCGTGGCAGTTGGTGATCAAAGTAATAAAACAAAATAAAATCAATAAATAATAATGTCATAGACTTAAAGTCATACCTTTGAAGTCATAATGCATTGCAAGTGTTATTAGGGAATGTTGTGCTGTGTTTTCAAGCGCTTCAATGTGCTGCTCTGCAAGGTTTGGAGACAGCGGGTGCGTTCACGGAGATCAAGAGCAGCCGGCGCAAAACACAAGGCACCCAGGGGAGAGATACCATGGTAAATAGGTTACATATTTACCTATTTTTGTTTCGGCGAACGGTTTTGGTGAGCAATAATGCAGGAAAGCAGCGGGCGGGATGGCGAGCTTGTCCTGCTGCTCCAACACAAGCTACCTTAAGAGCCGGTACGATGCGGTCAATTGGTGAAGTTCGTCAGGAGTACTGCATAAAAAAACGAGTGTGTTGTCGTGGCAGTTGGTGATCAAAGAAATAAAACAAAATAAAATCAATAAATAATAATGTCATAGACTTAAAGTCATACCTTTGAAGTCATAATGCATTGCAAGTGTTATTAGGGAATGTTGTGCTGTGTTTTCAAGCGCTTCAATGTGACAGCGGGTGCGTTCACGGAGATCAAGAGCAGCCAGCCGCCGCAGGGGAGGGATACCATGGTAAATAGGTTACCTATTTACCATGGTATCTCTCCCCTGGGTGCGTTGTGTTTTGGTGAGCATTAATGCAGGAAAGCAGCGGGCGGGATGGCGAGCTTGTCCTGCTGCTCCAACACAAGTTACCTTAAGAGCCGGTATGATGCGGGCAATTGGTGAAGTTCGTCAGGAGTACTGCATAAAAAAACGAGTGTGTTGTGGTGGCAGTTGGTGATCAAAGAAATAAAACAAAATAAAATCAATAAATAATAATGTCATAGACTTAAAGTCATACCTTTGAAGTCATAATGCATTGCCAGTGTTATTAGGGAATGTTGTGCTGTGTTTTCAAGCGCTTCAATGTGCTGCTCTGCAAGGTTTGGAGACAGCGGGTGCGTTCACGGAGATCAAGAGCAGCCGGCGCAAAACACAAGGCACCCAGGGGAGAGATACCATGGTAAATAGGTTACATATTTACCTATTTTTGTTTCGGCGAACGGTTTTGGTGAGCAATAATGCAGGAAAGCAGTGGGCGGGATGGCGAGCTTGTCCTGCTGCTCCAACACAAGCTACCTTAAGAGCCGGTACGATGCGGTCAATTGGTGAAGTTCGTCAGGAGTACTGCATAAAAAAACGAGTGTGTTGTCGTGGCAGTTGGTGATCAAAGAAATAAAACAAAATAAAATCAATAAATAATAATGTCATAGACTTAAAGTCATACCTTTGAAGTCATAATGCATTGCAAGTGTTATTAGGGAATGTTGTGCTGTGTTTTCAAGCGCTTCAATGTGACAGCGGGTGCGTTCACGGAGATCAAGAGCAGCCAGCCGCCGCAGGGGAGGGATACCATGGTAAATAGGTTACCTATTTACCATGGTATCTCTCCCCTGGGTGCGTTGTGTTTTGGTGAGCATTAATGCAGGAAAGCAGCGGGCGGGATGGCGAGCTTGTCCTGCTGCTCCAACACAAGTTACCTTAAGAGCCGGTACGATGCGGGCAATGGGTGAAGTTCGTCAGGAGTACTGCATAAAAAAACGAGTGTGTTGTCGTGGCAGTTGGTGATCAAAGAAATAAAACAAAATAAAATCAATAAATAATAATGTCATAGACTTAAAGTCATACCTTTGAAGTCATAATGCATTGCAAGTGTTATTAGGGAATGTTGTGCTGTGTTTTCAAGCGCTTCAATGTACTGCTCTGCAAGGTTTGGAGACAGCGGGTGCGTTCACGGAGATGAAGAGCAGCCGGCGCAAAACACAAGGCACCCAGGGGAGAGATACCATGGTAAATAGGTTACATATTTACCTATTTTTGTTTCGGCGAACGGTTTTGGTGAGCAATAATGCAGGAAAGCAGCGGGCGGGATGGCGAGCTTGTCCTGCTGCTCCAACAGAAGCTACCTTAAGAGCCGGTACGATGCGGTCAATTGGTGAAGTTCGTCAGGAGTACTGCATAAAAAAACGAGTGTGTTGTGGTGGCAGTTGGTGATCAAAGAAATAAAACAAAATAAAATCAATAAATAATAATGTCATAGACTTAAAGTCATACCTTTGAAGTCATAATGCATTGCAAGTGTTATTAGGGAATGTTGTGCTGTGTTTTCAAGCGCTTCAATGTGACAGCGGGTGCGTTCACGGAGATCAAGAGCAGCTGGAGATCAAGAGCAGCCGCCGCAGGGGAGGGATATCATGGTAAATAGGTTACCTATTTACCATGGTATCTCTCCCCTGGGTGCGTTGTGTTTTGGTGAGCATTAATGCAGGAAAGCAGCGGGCGGGATGGCGAGCTTGTCCTGCTGCTCCAACACAAGCTACCTTAAGAGCCGGTACGATGCGTGCAATGGGTGAAGTTCGTCAGGGGTACTGCATAAAAAAACGAGTGTGTTGTCGTGGCAGTTGTGATCAAAGAAATAAAACAAAATAAAATCAATAAATAATAATGTCATAGACTTAAAGTCATACCTTTGAAGTCATAATGCATTGCAAGTGTTATTAGGGAATGTTGTGCTGTGTTTTCAAGCGCTTCAATGTGCTGCTCTGCAAGGTTTGGAGACAGCGGGTGCGTTCACGGAGATCAAGAGCAGCCGGCGCAAAACACAAGGCACCCAGGGGAGAGATACCATGGTAAATAGGTTACATATTTACCTATTTTTGTTTCGGCGAACGGTTTTGGTGAGCATTAATGCAGGAAAGCAGCGGGCGGGATGGCGAGCTTGTCCTGCTGCTCCAACACAAGCTACCTTAAGAGCCGGTACGATGCGTGCAATGGGTGAAGTTCGTCAGGAGTACTGCATAAAAAAACGAGTGTGTTGTCGTGGCAGTTGTGATCAAAGAAATAAAAAAAAATAAAATCAATAAATAATAATGTCATAGACTTAAAGTCATACATTTGAAGTCATAATGCATTGCAAGTGTTATTAGGGAATGTTGTGCTGTGTTTTCAAGCGCTTCAATGTGACAGCGGGTGCGTTCACGGAGATCAAGAGCAGCCAGCCGCCGCAGGGGAGGGATACCATGGTAAATAGGTTACCTATTTACCATGGTATCTCTCCCCTGGGTGCGTTGTGTTTTGGTGAGCATTAATGCAGGAAAGCAGCGGGCGGGATGGCGAGCTTGTCCTGCTGCTCCAACACAAGCTAGCTTAATAGTCGGTACGATGCAGGCAATGGGTGAAGTTCGTCAGGAGTACTGCATAAAAAAACGAGTGTGTTGTCGTGGCAGTTGGTGATCAAAGTAATAAAACAAAATAAAATCAATAAATAATAATGTCATAGACTTAAAGCCATACCTTTGAAGTCATTATGCATTGCAAGTGTTATTAGAGAATGTTGTGCTGTGTTTTCAAGCGCTTCAATGTGCAACTCTGCAAGGTTTGGAGACAGCGGGTGCGTTCACGGAGATGAAGAGCAGCCGGCGCAAAACACAAGGCACCCAGGGGAGAGATACCATGGTAAATAGGTTACCTATTTACCTATTTTTGTTTCGGCGAACGGTTTTGGTGAGCATTAATGCAGGAAAGCAGCGGGCGGGATGGCGAGCTTGTCCTGCTGCTCCAACACAAGCTAGCTTAAGAGCCGGTAAGATGCGTGCAATGGGTGAAGTTCGTCAGGAGTACTGCATAAAAAAACGAGTGTGTTGTCGTGGCAGTTGTGATCAAAGAAATAAAACAAAATAAAATCAATAAATAATAATGTCATAGACTTAAAGTCATACATTTGAAGTCATAATGCATTGCAAGTGTTATTAGGGAATGTTGTGCTGTGTTTTCAAGCGCTTCAATGTGACAGCGGGTGCGTTCACGGAGATCAAGAGCAGCCAGCCGCCGCAGGGGAGGGATACCATGGTAAATAGGTTACCTATTTACCATGGTATCTCTCCCCTGGGTGCGTTGTGTTTTGGTGAGCATTAATGCAGGAAAGCAGCGGGCGGGATGGCGAGCTTGTCCTGCTGCTCCAACACAAGCTAGCTTAAGAGTCGGTACGATGCAGGCAATGGGTGAAGTTCGTCAGGAGTACTGCATAAAAAAACGAGTGTGTTGTCGTGGCAGTTGGTGATCAAAGTAATAAAACAAAATAAAATCAATAAATAATAATGTCATAGACTTAAAGTCATACCTTTGAAGTCATAATGCATTGCAAGTGTTATTAGGGAATGTTGTGCTGTGTTTTCAAGCGCTTCAATGTGCTGCTCTGCAAGGTTTGGAGACAGCGGGTGCGTTCACGGAGATCAAGAGCAGCCGGCGCAAAACACAAGGCACCCAGGGGAGAGATACCATGGTAAATAGGTTACATATTTACCTATTTTTGTTTCGGCGAACGGTTTTGGTGAGCAATAATGCAGGAAAGCAGCGGGCGGGATGGCGAGCTTGTCCTGCTGCTCCAACACAAGCTACCTTAAGAGCCGGTACGATGCGGTCAATTGGTGAAGTTCGTCAGGAGTACTGCATAAAAAAACGAGTGTGTTGTCGTGGCAGTTGGTGATCAAAGAAATAAAACAAAATAAAATCAATAAATAATAATGTCATAGACTTAAAGTCATACCTTTGAAGTCATAATGCATTGCAAGTGTTATTAGGGAATGTTGTGCTGTGTTTTCAAGCGCTTCAATGTGACAGCGGGTGCGTTCACGGAGATCAAGAGCAGCCAGCCGCCGCAGGGGAGGGATACCATGGTAAATAGGTTACCTATTTACCATGGTATCTCTCCCCTGGGTGCGTTGTGTTTTGGTGAGCATTAATGCAGGAAAGCAGCGGGCGGGATGGCGAGCTTGTCCTGCTGCTCCAACACAAGTTACCTTAAGAGCCGGTACGATGCGGGCAATTGGTGAAGTTCGTCAGGAGTACTGCATAAAAAAACGAGTGTGTTGTGGTGGCAGTTGGTGATCAAAGAAATAAAACAAAATAAAATCAATAAATAATAATGTCATAGACTTAAAGTCATACCTTTGAAGTCATAATGCATTGCCAGTGTTATTAGGGAATGTTGTGCTGTGTTTTCAAGCGCTTCAATGTGCTGCTCTGCAAGGTTTGGAGACAGCGGGTGCGTTCACGGAGATCAAGAGCAGCCGGCGCAAAACACAAGGCACCCAGGGGAGAGATACCATGGTAAATAGGTTACATATTTACCTATTTTTGTTTCGGCGAACGGTTTTGGTGAGCAATAATGCAGGAAAGCAGTGGGCGGGATGGCGAGCTTGTCCTGCTGCTCCAACACAAGCTACCTTAAGAGCCGGTACGATGCGGTCAATTGGTGAAGTTCGTCAGGAGTACTGCATAAAAAAACGAGTGTGTTGTCGTGGCAGTTGGTGATCAAAGAAATAAAACAAAATAAAATCAATAAATAATAATGTCATAGACTTAAAGTCATACCTTTGAAGTCATAATGCATTGCAAGTGTTATTAGGGAATGTTGTGCTGTGTTTTCAAGCGCTTCAATGTGACAGCGGGTGCGTTCACGGAGATCAAGAGCAGCCAGCCGCCGCAGGGGAGGGATACCATGGTAAATAGGTTACCTATTTACCATGGTATCTCTCCCCTGGGTGCGTTGTGTTTTGGTGAGCATTAATGCAGGAAAGCAGCGGGCGGGATGGCGAGCTTGTCCTGCTGCTCCAACACAAGTTACCTTAAGAGCCGGTACGATGCGGGCAATGGGTGAAGTTCGTCAGGAGTACTGCATAAAAAAACGAGTGTGTTGTCGTGGCAGTTGGTGATCAAAGAAATAAAACAAAATAAAATCAATAAATAATAATGTCATAGACTTAAAGTCATACCTTTGAAGTCATAATGCATTGCAAGTGTTATTAGGGAATGTTGTGCTGTGTTTTCAAGCGCTTCAATGTACTGCTCTGCAAGGTTTGGAGACAGCGGGTGCGTTCACGGAGATGAAGAGCAGCCGGCGCAAAACACAAGGCACCCAGGGGAGAGATACCATGGTAAATAGGTTACATATTTACCTATTTTTGTTTCGGCGAACGGTTTTGGTGAGCAATAATGCAGGAAAGCAGCGGGCGGGATGGCGAGCTTGTCCTGCTGCTCCAACAGAAGCTACCTTAAGAGCCGGTACGATGCGGTCAATTGGTGAAGTTCGTCAGGAGTACTGCATAAAAAAACGAGTGTGTTGTGGTGGCAGTTGGTGATCAAAGAAATAAAACAAAATAAAATCAATAAATAATAATGTCATAGACTTAAAGTCATACCTTTGAAGTCATAATGCATTGCAAGTGTTATTAGGGAATGTTGTGCTGTGTTTTCAAGCGCTTCAATGTGACAGCGGGTGCGTTCACGGAGATCAAGAGCAGCTGGAGATCAAGAGCAGCCGCCGCAGGGGAGGGATATCATGGTAAATAGGTTACCTATTTACCATGGTATCTCTCCCCTGGGTGCGTTGTGTTTTGGTGAGCATTAATGCAGGAAAGCAGCGGGCGGGATGGCGAGCTTGTCCTGCTGCTCCAACACAAGCTACCTTAAGAGCCGGTACGATGCGTGCAATGGGTGAAGTTCGTCAGGGGTACTGCATAAAAAAACGAGTGTGTTGTCGTGGCAGTTGTGATCAAAGAAATAAAACAAAATAAAATCAATAAATAATAATGTCATAGACTTAAAGTCATACCTTTGAAGTCATAATGCATTGCAAGTGTTATTAGGGAATGTTGTGCTGTGTTTTCAAGCGCTTCAATGTGCTGCTCTGCAAGGTTTGGAGACAGCGGGTGCGTTCACGGAGATCAAGAGCAGCCGGCGCAAAACACAAGGCACCCAGGGGAGAGATACCATGGTAAATAGGTTACATATTTACCTATTTTTGTTTCGGCGAACGGTTTTGGTGAGCAATAATGCAGGAAAGCAGCGGGCGGGATGGCGAGCTTGTCCTGCTGCTCCAACACAAGCTACCTTAAGAGCCGGTACGATGCGGTCAATTGGTGAAGTTCGTCAGGAGTACTGCATAAAAAAAACGAGTGTGTTGTCGTGGCAGTTGGTGATCAAAGAAATAAAACAAAATAAAATCAATAAATAATAATGTCATAGACTTAAAGTCATACCTTTGAAGTCATAATGCATTGCAAGTGTTATTAGGGAATGTTGTGCTGTGTTTTCAAGCGCTTCAATGTGACAGCGGGTGCGTTCACGGAGATCAAGAGCAGCCAGCCGCCGCAGGGGAGGGATACCATGGTAAATAGGTTACCTATTTACCATGGTATCTCTCCCCTGGGTGCGTTGTGTTTTGGTGAGCATTAATGCAGGAAAGCAGCGGGCGGGATGGCGAGCTTGTCCTGCTGCTCCAACACAAGTTACCTTAAGAGCCGGTACGATGCGGGCAATGGGTGAAGTTCGTAAGGAGTACTGCATAAAAAAACGAGTGTGTTGTGGTGGCAGTTGGTGATCAAAGAAATAAAACAAAATAAAATCAATAAATAATAATGTCATAGACTTAAAGTCATACCTTTGAAGTCATAATGCATTGCAAGTGTTATTAGGGAATGTTGTGCTGTGTTTTCAAGCGCTTCAATGTGACAGCGGGTGCGTTCACGGAGATCAAGAGCAGCCGGAGATCAAGAGCAGCCGCCGCAGGGGAGGGATACCATGGTAAATAGGTTACCTATTTACCATGGTATCTCTCCCCTGGGTGCGTTGTGTTTTGGTGAGCATTAATGCAGGAAAGCAGCGGGCGGGATGGCGAGCTTGTCCTGCTGCTCGAACACAAGCTAGCTTAAGAGCCGGTACGATGCGGGCAATGGGTGAAGTTCGTCAGGAGTACTGCATATAAAAACGAGTGTGTTGTCGTGGCAGTTGGTGATCAAAGAAATAAAACAAAATAAAATCAATAAATAATAATGTCATAGACTTAAAGTCATACCTTTGAAGTCATAATGCATTGCAAGTGTTATTAGGGAATGTTGTGCTGTGTTTTCAAGCGCTTCAATGTGACAGCGGGTGCGTTCACGGAGATCAAGAGCAGCCAGCCGCCGCAGGGGAGGGATACCATGGTAAATAGGTTACCTATTTACCATGGTATCTCTCCCCTGGGTGCGTTGTGTTTTGGTGAGCATTAATGCAGGAAAGCAGCGGGCGGGATGGCGAGCTTGTCCTGCTGCTCCAACACAAGTTACCTTAAGAGCCGGTACGATGCGGGCAATGGGTGAAGTTCGTCAGGAGTACTGCATAAAAAAACGAGTGTGTTGTCGTGGCAGTTGGTGATCAAAGAAATAAAACAAAATAAAATCAATAAATAATAATGTCATAGACTTAAAGTCATACCTTTGAAGTCATAATGCATTGCAAGTGTTATTAGGGAATGTTGTGCTGTGTTTTCAAGCGCTTCAATGTACTGCTCTGCAAGGTTTGGAGACAGCGGGTGCGTTCACGGAGATGAAGAGCAGCCGGCGCAAAACACAAGGCACCCAGGGGAGAGATACCATGGTAAATAGGTTACATATTTACCTATTTTTGTTTCGGCGAACGGTTTTGGTGAGCAATAATGCAGGAAAGCAGCGGGCGGGATGGCGAGCTTGTCCTGCTGCTCCAACAGAAGCTACCTTAAGAGCCGGTACGATGCGGTCAATTGGTGAAGTTCGTCAGGAGTACTGCATAAAAAAACGAGTGTGTTGTGGTGGCAGTTGGTGATCAAAGAAATAAAACAAAATAAAATCAATAAATAATAATGTCATAGACTTAAAGTCATACCTTTGAAGTCATAATGCATTGCAAGTGTTATTAGGGAATGTTGTGCTGTGTTTTCAAGCGCTTCAATGTGACAGCGGGTGCGTTCACGGAGATCAAGAGCAGCTGGAGATCAAGAGCAGCCGCCGCAGAGGAGGGATATCATGGTAAATAGGTTACCTATTTACCATGGTATCTCTCCCCTGGGTGCGTTGTGTTTTGGTGAGCATTAATGCAGGAAAGCAGCGGGCGGGATGGCGAGCTTGTCCTGCTGCTCCAACACAAGCTACCTTAAGAGCCGGTACGATGCGTGCAATGGGTGAAGTTCGTCAGGGGTACTGCATAAAAAAACGAGTGTGTTGTCGTGGCAGTTGTGATCAAAGAAATAAAACAAAATAAAATCAATAAATAATAATGTCATAGACTTAAAGTCATACCTTTGAAGTCATAATGCATTGCAAGTGTTATTAGGGAATGTTGTGCTGTGTTTTCAAGCGCTTCAATGTGCTGCTCTGCAAGGTTTGGAGACAGCGGGTGCGTTCACGGAGATCAAGAGCAGCCGGCGCAAAACACAAGGCACCCAGGGGAGAGATACCATGGTAAATAGGTTACATATTTACCTATTTTTGTTTCGGCGAACGGTTTTGGTGAGCAATAATGCAGGAAAGCAGCGGGCGGGATGGCGAGCTTGTCCTGCTGCTCCAACACAAGCTACCTTAAGAGCCGGTACGATGCGGTCAATTGGTGAAGTTCGTCAGGAGTACTGCATAAAAAAAACGAGTGTGTTGTCGTGGCAGTTGGTGATCAAAGAAATAAAACAAAATAAAATCAATAAATAATAATGTCATAGACTTAAAGTCATACCTTTGAAGTCATAATGCATTGCAAGTGTTATTAGGGAATGTTGTGCTGTGTTTTCAAGCGCTTCAATGTGACAGCGGGTGCGTTCACGGAGATCAAGAGCAGCCAGCCGCCGCAGGGGAGGGATACCATGGTAAATAGGTTACCTATTTACCATGGTATCTCTCCCCTGGGTGTGTTGTGTTTTGGTGAGCATTAATGCAGGAAAGCAGCGGGCGGGATGGCGAGCTTGTCCTGCTGCTCCAACACAAGTTACCTTAAGAGCCGGTACGATGCGGGCAATGGGTGAAGTTCGTAAGGAGTACTGCATAAAAAAACGAGTGTGTTGTGGTGGCAGTTGGTGATCAAAGAAATAAAACAAAATAAAATCAATAAATAATAATGTCATAGACTTAAAGTCATACCTTTGAAGTCATAATGCATTGCAAGTGTTATTAGGGAATGTTGTGCTGTGTTTTCAAGCGCTTCAATGTGACAGCGGGTGCGTTCACGGAGATCAAGAGCAGCCGGAGATCAAGAGCAGCCGCCGCAGGGGAGGGATACCATGGTAAATAGGTTACCTATTTACCATGGTATCTCTCCCCTGGGTGCGTTGTGTTTTGGTGAGCATTAATGCAGGAAAGCAGCGGGCGGGATGGCGAGCTTGTCCTGCTGCTCGAACACAAGCTAGCTTAAGAGCCGGTACGATGCGGGCAATGGGTGAAGTTCGTCAGGAGTACTGCATATAAAAACGAGTGTGTTGTCGTGGCAGTTGGTGATCAAAGAAATAAAACAAAATAAAATCAATAAATAATAATGTCATAGACTTAAAGCCATACCTTTGAAGTCATTATGCATTGCAAGTGTTATTAGAGAATGTTGTGCTGTGTTTTCAAGCGCTTCAATGTGCTGCTCAGCAAGGTTTGGAGACAGCGGGTGCGTTCACGGAGATGAAGAGCAGCCGGCGCAAAACACAAGGCACCCAGGGGAGAGATACCATGGTAAATAGGTTACATATTTACCTATTTTTGTTTCGGCGAACGGTTTTGGTGAGCAATAATGCAGGAAAGCAGCGGGCGGGATGGCGAGCTTGTCCTGCTGCTCCAACACAAGCTACCTTAAGAGCCGGTACGATGCGGTCAATTGGTGAAGTTCGTCAGGAGTACTGCATAAAAAAACGAGTGTGTTGTCGTGGCAGTTGGTGATCAAAGAAATAAAACAAAATAAAATCAATAAATAATAATGTCATAGACTTAAAGTCATACCTTTGAAGTCATAATGCATTGCAAGTGTTATTAGGGAATGTTGTGCTGTGTTTTCAAGCGCTTCAATGTGACAGCGGGTGCGTTCACGGAGATCAAGAGCAGCCAGCCGCCGCAGGGGAGGGATACCATGGTAAATAGGTTACCTATTTACCATGGTATCTCTCCCCTGGGTGCGTTGTGTTTTGGTGAGCATTAATGCAGGAAAGCAGCGGGCGGGATGGCGAGCTTGTCCTGCTGCTCCAACACAAGTTACCTTAATAGCCGGTACGATGCGGGCAATGGGTGAAGTTCGTCAGGAGTACTGCATAAAAAAACGAGTGTGTTGTCGTGGCAGTTGGTGATCAAAGAAATAAAACAAAATAAAATCAATAAATAATAATGTCATAGACTTAAACTCATACCTTTGAAGTCATAATGCATTGCAAGTGTTATTAGGGAATGTTGTGCTGTGTTTTCAAGCGCTTCAATGTGCTGCTCTGCAAGGTTTGGAGACAGCGGGTGCGTTCACGGAGATGAAGAGCAGCCGGCGCAAAACACAAGGCACCCAGGGGAGAGATACCATGGTAAATAGGTTACATATTTACCTATTTTTGTTTCGGCGAACGGTTTTGGTGAGCAATAATGCAGGAAAGCAGCGGGCGGGATGGCGAGCTTGTCCTGCTGCTCCAACAGAAGCTACCTTAAGAGCCGGTACGATGCGGTCAATTGGTGAAGTTCGTCAGGAGTACTGCATAAAAAAACGAGTGTGTTGTGGTGGCAGTTGGTGATCAAAGAAATAAAACAAAATAAAATCAATAAATAATAATGTCATAGACTTAAAGTCATACCTTTGAAGTCATAATGCATTGCAAGTGTTATTAGGGAATGTTGTGCTGTGTTTTCAAGCGCTTCAATGTGCTGCTCTGCAAGGTTTGGAGACAGCGGGTGCGTTCACGGAGATCAAGAGCAGCCGGCGCAAAACACAAGGCACCCAGGGGAGAGATACCATGGTAAATAGGTTACATATTTACCTATTTTTGTTTCGGCGAACGGTTTTGGTGAGCAATAATGCAGGAAAGCAGCGGGCGGGATGGCGAGCTTGTCCTGCTGCTCCATTAGAAGCTACCTTAAGAGCCGGTACGATGCGGTCAATTGGTGAAGTTCGTCAGGAGTACTGCATAAAAAAACGAGTGTGTTGTCGTGGCAGTTGGTGATCAAAGAAATAAAACAAAATAAAATCAATAAATAATAATGTCATAGACTTAAAGTCATACCTTTGAAGTCATAATGCATTGCAAGTGTTATTAGGGAATGTTGTGCTGTGTTTTCAAGCGCTTCAATGTGACAGCGGGTGCGTTCACGGAGATCAAGAGCAGCCAGCCGCCGCAGGGGAGGGATACCATGGTAAATAGGTTACCTATTTACCATGGTATCTCTCCCCTGGGTGCGTTGTGTTTTGGTGAGCATTAATGCAGGAAAGCAGCGGGCGGGATGGCGAGCTTGTCCTGCTGCTCCAACACAAGTTACCTTAAGAGCCGGTACGATGCGGGCAATGGGTGAAGTTCGTAAGGAGTACTGCATAAAAAAACGAGTGTGTTGTCGTGGCAGTTGGTGATCAAAGAAATAAAACAAAATAAAATCAATAAATAATAATGTCATAGACTTAAAGTCATACCTTTGAAGTCATAATGCATTGCAAGTGTTATTAGGGAATGTTGTGCTGTGTTTTCAAGCGCTTCAATGTGCTGCTCTGCAAGGTTTGGAGACAGCGGGTGCGTTCACGGAGATCAAGAGCAGCCGGCGCAAAACACAAGGCACCCAGGGGAGAGATACCATGGTAAATAGGTTACATATTTACCTATTTTTGTTTCGGCGAACGGTTTTGGTGAGCAATAATGCAGGAAAGCAGCGGGCGGGATGGCGAGCTTGTCCTGCTGCTCCAACACAAGCTACCTTAAGAGCCGGTACGATGCGGTCAATTGGTGAAGTTCGTCAGGAGTACTGCATAAAAAAAACGAGTGTGTTGTCGTGGCAGTTGGTGATCAAAGAAATAAAACAAAATAAAATCAATAAATAATAATGTCATAGACTTAAAGTCATACCTTTGAAGTCATAATGCATTGCAAGTGTTATTAGGGAATGTTGTGCTGTGTTTTCAAGCGCTTCAATGTGACAGCGGGTGCGTTCACGGAGATCAAGAGCAGCCAGCCGCCGCAGGGGAGGGATACCATGGTAAATAGGTTACCTATTTACCATGGTATCTCTCCCCTGGGTGCGTTGTGTTTTGGTGAGCATTAATGCAGGAAAGCAGCGGGCGGGATGGCGAGCTTGTCCTGCTGCTCCAACACAAGTTACCTTAAGAGCCGGTACGATGCGGGCAATGGGTGAAGTTCGTCAGGAGTACTGCATAAAAAAACGAGTGTGTTGTGGTGGCAGTTGGTGATCAAAGAAATAAAACAAAATAAAATCAATAAATAATAATGTCATAGACTTAAAGTCATACCTTTGAAGTCATAATGCATTGCCAGTGTTATTAGGGAATGTTGTGCTGTGTTTTCAAGCGCTTCAATGTGCTGCTCTGCAAGGTTTGGAGACAGCGGGTGCGTTCACGGAGGTCAAGAGGAGCCGGCGCAAAACACAAGGCACCCAGGGGAGAGATACCATGGTAAATAGGTTACATATTTACCTATTTTTGTTTCGGCGAACGGTTTTGGTGAGCAATAATGCAGGAAAGCAGCGGGCGGGATGGCGAGCTTGTCCTGCTGCTCCAACAGAAGCTACCTTAAGAGCCGGTACGATGCGGTCAATTGGTGAAGTTCGTCAGGAGTACTGCATAAAAAAACGAGTGTGTTGTCGTGGCAGTTGGTGATCAAAGAAATAAAACAAAATAAAATCAATAAATAATAATGTCATAGACTTAAAGTCATACCTTTGAAGTCATAATGCATTGCAAGTGTTATTAGGGAATGTTGTGCTGTGTTTTCAAGCGCTTCAATGTGACAGCGGGTGCGTTCACGGAGATCAAGAGCAGCCAGCCGCCGCAGGGGAGGGATACCATGGTAAATAGGTTACCTATTTACCATGGTATCTCTCCCCTGGGTGCGTTGTGTTTTGGTGAGCATTAATGCAGGAAAGCAGCGGGCGGGATGGCGAGCTTGTCCTGCTGCTCCAACACAAGTTACCTTAAGAGCCGGTACGATGCGGGCAATGGGTGAAGTTCGTCAGGAGTACTGCATAAAAAAACGAGTGTGTTGTCGTGGCAGTTGGTGATCAAAGAAATAAAACAAAATAAAATCAATAAATAATAATGTCATAGACTTAAAGTCATACCTTTGAAGTCATAATGCATTGCAAGTGTTATTAGGGAATGTTGTGCTGTGTTTTCAAGCGCTTCAATGTGCTGCTCTGCAAGGTTTGGAGACAGCGGGTGCGTTCACGGAGATCAAGAGCAGCCGGCGCAAAACACAAGGCACCCAGGGGAGAGATACCATGGTAAATAGGTTACATATTTACCTATTTTTGTTTCGGCGAACGGTTTTGGTGAGCAATAATGCAGGAAAGCAGCGGGCGGGATGGCGAGCTTGTCCTGCTGCTCCAACAGAAGCTACCTTAAGAGCCGGTACGATGCGGTCAATTGGTGAAGTTCGTCAGGAGTACTGCATAAAAAAACGAGTGTGTTGTGGCAGTTGGTGATCAAAGAAATAAAACAAAATAAAATCAATAAATAATAATGTCATAGACTTAAAGTCATACCTTTGAAGTCATAATGCATTGCAAGTGTTATTAGGGAATGTTGTGCTGTGTTTTCAAGCGCTTCAATGTGACAGCGGGTGCGTTCACGGAGATCAAGAGCAGCCGGAGATCAAGAGCAGCCGCCGCAGGGGAGGGATACCATGGTAAATAGGTTACCTATTTACCATGGTATCTCTCCCCTGGGTGCGTTGTGTTTTGGTGAGCATTAATGCAGGAAAGCAGCGGGCGGGATGGCGAGCTTGTCCTGCTGCTCCAACACAAGCTACCTTAAGAGCCGGTACGATGCGTGCAATGGGTGAAGTTCGTCAGGAGTACTGCATAAAAAAACGAGTGTGTTGTCGTGGCAGTTGTGATCAAAGAAATAAAACAAAATAAAATCAATAAATAATAATGTCATAGACTTAAAGTCATACCTTTGAAGTCATAATGCATTGCAAGTGTTATTAGGGAATGTTGTGCTGTGTTTTCAAGCGCTTCAATGTGACAGCGGGTGCGTTCACGGAGATCAAGAGCAGCCAGCCGCCGCAGGGGAGGGATACCATGGTAAATAGGTTACCTATTTACCATGGTATCTCTCCCCTGGGTGCGTTGTGTTTTGGTGAGCATTAATGCAGGAAAGCAGCGGGCGGGATGGTGAGCTTGTCCTGCTGCTCCAACACAAGTTACCTTAAGAGCCGGTACGATGCGGGCAATGGGTGAAGTTCGTCAGGAGTACTGCATAAAAAAACGAGTGTGTTGTGGTGGCAGTTGGTGATCAAAGAAATAAAACAAAATAAAATCAATAAATAATAATGTCATAGACTTAAAGTCATACCTTTGAAGTCATAATGCATTGCCAGTGTTATTAGGGAATGTTGTGCTGTGTTTTCAAGCGCTTCAATGTGCTGCTCTGCAAGGTTTGGAGACAGCGGGTGCGTTCACGGAGATCAAGAGCAGCCGGCGCAAAACACAAGGCACCCAGGGGAGAGATACCATGTTAAATAGGTTACATATTTACCTATTTTTGTTTCGGCGAACGGTTTTGGTGAGCAATAATGCAGGAAAGCAGCGGGCGGGATGGCGAGCTTGTCCTGCTGCTCCAACAGAAGCTACCTTAAGAGCCGGTACGATGCGGTCAATTGGTAAAGTTCGTCAGGAGTACTGCATAAAAAAACGAGTGTGTTGTCGTGGCAGTTGGTGATCAAAGAAATAAAACAAAATAAAATCAATAAATAATAATGTCATAGACTTAAAGTCATACCTTTGAAGTCATAATGCATTGCAAGTGTTATTAGGGAATGTTGTGCTGTGTTTTCAAGCGCTTCAATGTGACAGCGGGTGCGTTCACGGAGATCAAGAGCAGCCAGCCGCCGCAGGGTAGGGATACCATGGTAAATAGGTTACCTATTTACCATGGTATCTCTCCCCTGGGTGCGTTGTGTTTTGGTGAGCATTAATGCAGGAAAGCAGCGGGCGGGATGGTGAGCTTGTCCTGCTGCTCCAACACAAGTTACCTTAAGAGCCGGTACGATGCGGGCAATGGGTGAAGTTCGTCAGGAGTACTGCATAAAAAAACGAGTGTGTTGTGGTGGCAGTTGGTGATCAAAGAAATAAAACAAAATAAAATCAATAAATAATAATGTCATAGACTTAAAGTCATACCTTTGAAGTCATAATGCATTGCCAGTGTTATTAGGGAATGTTGTGCTGTGTTTTCAAGCGCTTCAATGTGCTGCTCTGCAAGGTTTGGAGACAGCGGGTGCGTTCACGGAGATCAAGAGCAGCCGGCGCAAAACACAAGGCACCCAGGGGAGAGATACCATGTTAAATAGGTTACATATTTACCTATTTTTGTTTCGGCGAACGGTTTTGGTGAGCAATAATGCAGGAAAGCAGCGGGCGGGATGGCGAGCTTGTCCTGCTGCTCCAACAGAAGCTACCTTAAGAGCCGGTACGATGCGGTCAATTGGTAAAGTTCGTCAGGAGTACTGCATAAAAAAACGAGTGTGTTGTCGTGGCAGTTGGTGATCAAAGAAATAAAACAAAATAAAATCAATAAATAATAATGTCATAGACTTAAAGTCATACCTTTGAAGTCATAATGCATTGCAAGTGTTATTAGGGAATGTTGTGCTGTGTTTTCAAGCGCTTCAATGTGACAGCGGGTGCGTTCACGGAGATCAAGAGCAGCCAGCCGCCGCAGGGTAGGGATACCATGGTAAATAGGTTACCTATTTACCATGGTATCTCTCCCCTGGGTGCGTTGTGTTTTGGTGAGCATTAATGCAGGAAAGCAGCGGGCGGGATGGCGAGCTTGTCCTGCTGCTCCAACACAAGTTACCTTAAGAGCCGGTACGATGCGGGCAATGGGTGAAGTTCGTCAGGAGTACTGCATAAAAAAACGAGTGTGTTGTCGTGGCAGTTGTTGATCAAAGAAATAAAACAAAATAAAATCAATAAATAATAATGTCATAGACTTAAAGTCATACCTTTGAAGTCATAATGCATTGCCAGTGTTATTAGGGAATGTTGTGCTGTGTTTTCAAGCGCTTCAATGTGCTGCTCTGCAAGGTTTGGAGACAGCGGGTGCGTTCACGGAGATCAAGAGCAGCCGGCGCAAAACACAAGGCACCCAGGGGAGAGATACCATGTTAAATAGGTTACATATTTACCTATTTTTGTTTCGGCGAACGGTTTTGGTGAGCAATAATGCAGGAAAGCAGCGGGCGGGATGGCGAGCTTGTCCTGCTGCTCCAACAGAAGCTACCTTAAGAGCCGGTACGATGCGGTCAATTGGTAAAGTTCGTCAGGAGTACTGCATAAAAAAACGAGTGTGTTGTCGTGGCAGTTGGTGATCAAAGAAATAAAACAAAATAAAATCAATAAATAATAATGTCATAGACTTAAAGTCATACCTTTGAAGTCATAATGCATTGCAAGTGTTATTAGGGAATGTTGTGCTGTGTTTTCAAGCGCTTCAATGTGACAGCGGGTGCGTTCACGGAGATCAAGAGCAGCCAGCCGCCGCAGGGTAGGGATACCATGGTAAATAGGTTACCTATTTACCATGGTATCTCTCCCCTGGGTGCGTTGTGTTTTGGTGAGCATTAATGCAGGAAAGCAGCGGGCGGGATGGCGAGCTTGTCCTGCTGCTCCAACACAAGTTACCTTAAGAGCCGGTACGATGCGGGCAATGGGTGAAGTTCGTCAGGAGTACTGCATAAAAAAACGAGTGTGTTGTCGTGGCAGTTGGTGATCAAAGAAATAAAACAAAATAAAATCAATAAATAATAATGTCATAGACTTAAAGTCATACCTTTGAAGTCATAATGCATTGCAAGTGTTATTAGGGAATGTTGTGCTGTGTTTTCAAGCGCTTCAATGTACTGCTCTGCAAGGTTTGGAGACAGCGGGTGCGTTCACGGAGATGAAGAGCAGCCGGCGCAAAACACAAGGCACCCAGGGGAGAGATACCATGGTAAATAGGTTACATATTTACCTATTTTTGTTTCGGCGAACGGTTTTGGTGAGCAATAATGCAGGAAAGCAGCGGGCGGGATGGCGAGCTTGTCCTGCTGCTCCAACAGAAGCTACCTTAAGAGCCGGTACGATGCGGTCAATTGGTGAAGTTCGTCAGGAGTACTGCATAAAAAAACGAGTGTGTTGTGGTGGCAGTTGGTGATCAAAGAAATAAAACAAAATAAAATCAATAAATAATAATGTCATAGACTTAAAGTCATACCTTTGAAGTCATAATGCATTGCAAGTGTTATTAGGGAATGTTGTGCTGTGTTTTCAAGCGCTTCAATGTGACAGCGGGTGCGTTCACGGAGATCAAGAGCAGCCGGAGATCAAGAGCAGCCGCCGCAGGGGAGGGATATCATGGTAAATAGGTTACCTATTAACACTTGCAATGCATTGCAAGTGTTATTACCTATTTACCATGGTATCTCTCCCCTGGGTGCGTTGTGTTTTGGTGAGCATTAATGCAGGAAAGCAGCGGGCGGGATGGCGAGCTTGTCCTGCTGCTCCAACACAAGCTACCTTAAGAGCCGGTACGATGCGTGCAATGGGTGAAGTTCGTCAGGGGTACTGCATAAAAAAACGAGTGTGTTGTCGTGGCAGTTGTGATCAAAGAAATAAAACAAAATAAAATCAATAAATAATAATGTCATAGACTTAAAGTCATACCTTTGAAGTCATAATGCATTGCAAGTGTTATTAGGGAATGTTGTGCTGTGTTTTCAAGCGCTTCAATGTGCTGCTCTGCAAGGTTTGGAGACAGCGGGTGCGTTCACGGAGATGAAGAGCAGCCGGCGCAAAACACAAGGCACCCAGGGGAGAGATACCATGGTAAATAGGTTACATATTTACCTATTTTTGTTTCGGCGAACGGTTTTGGTGAGCAATAATGCAGGAAAGCAGCGGGCGGGATGGCGAGCTTGTCCTGCTGCTCCAACACAAGCTACCTTAAGAGCCGGTACGATGCGGTCAATTGGTGAAGTTCGTCAGGAGTACTGCATAAAAAAAACGAGTGTGTTGTCGTGGCAGTTGGTGATCAAAGAAATAAAACAAAATAAAATCAATAAATAATAATGTCATAGACTTAAAGTCATACCTTTGAAGTCATAATGCATTGCAAGTGTTATTAGGGAATGTTGTGCTGTGTTTTCAAGCGCTTCAATGTGACAGCGGGTGCGTTCACGGAGATCAAGAGCAGCCAGCCGCCGCAGGGGAGGGATACCATGGTAAATAGGTTACCTATTTACCATGGTATCTCTCCCCTGGGTGCGTTGTGTTTTGGTGAGCATTAATGCAGGAAAGCAGCGGGCGGGATGGCGAGCTTGTCCTGCTGCTCCAACACAAGTTACCTTAAGAGCCGGTACGATGCGGGCAATGGGTGAAGTTCGTAAGGAGTACTGCATAAAAAAACGAGTGTGTTGTGGTGGCAGTTGGTGATCAAAGAAATAAAACAAAATAAAATCAATAAATAATAATGTCATAGACTTAAAGTCATACCTTTGAAGTCATAATGCATTGCAAGTGTTATTAGGGAATGTTGTGCTGTGTTTTCAAGCGCTTCAATGTGACAGCGGGTGCGTTCACGGAGAACAAGAGCAGCCGGAGATCAAGAGCAGCCGCCGCAGGGGAGGGATACCATGGTAAATAGGTTACCTATAGGTTGCATAAAAAAACGAGTGTGTTGTCGTGGCAGTTGTGATCAAAGAAATAAAACAAAATAAAATCAATAAATAATAATGTCATAGACTTAAAGTCATACCTTTGAAGTCATAATGCATTGCAAGTGTTATTAGGGAATGTTGTGCTGTGTTTTCAAGCGCTTCAATGTGACAGTGGGTGCGTTCACGGAGATCAAGAGCAGCCAGCCGCCGCAGGGGAGGGATACCATTGTAAATAGGTTACCTATTTACCATGGTATCTCTCCCCTGGGTGCGTTGTGTTTTGGTGAGCATTAATGCAGGAAAGCAGCGGGCGGGATGGTGAGCTTGTCCTGCTGCTCCAACACAAGTTACCTTAAGATCCGGTACGATGCGGGCAATGGGTGAAGTTCGTCAGGAGTACTGCATAAAAAAACGAGTGTGTTGTGGTGGCAGTTGGTGATCAAAGAAATAAAACAAAATAAAATCAATAAATAATAATGTCATAGACTTAAAGTCATACCTTTGAAGTCATAATGCATTGCCAGTGTTATTAGGGAATGTTGTGCTGTGTTTTCAAGCGCTTCAATGTGCTGCTCTGCAAGGTTTGGAGACAGCGGGTGCGTTCACGGAGATCAAGAGCAGCCGGCGCAAAACACAAGGCACCCAGGGGAGAGATACCATGGTAAATAGATTACATATTTACCTATTTTTGTTTCGGCGAACAGTTTTGGTGAGCAATAATGCAGGAAAGCAGCGGGCGGGATGGCGAGCTTGTCCTGCTGCTCCAACAGAAGCTACCTTAAGAGCCGGTACGATGCGGTCAATTGGTGAAGTTCGTCAGGAGTACTGCATAAAAAAACGAGTGTGTTGTCGTGGCAGTTGGTGATCAAAGAAATAAAACAAAATAAAATCAATAAATAATAATGTCATAGACTTAAAGTCATACCTTTGAAGTCATAATGCATTGCAAGTGTTATTAGGGAATGTTGTGCTGTGTTTTCAAGCGCTTCAATGTGACAGCGGGTGCGTTCACGGAGATCAAGAGCAGCCGGAGATCAAGAGCAGCCGCCGCAGGGGAGGGATACCATGGTAAATAGGTTACCTATTTACCATGGTATCTCTCCCCTGGGTGCGTTGTGTTTTGGTGAGCATTAATGCAGGAAAGCAGCGGGCGGGATGGCGAGCTTGTCCTGCTGCTCCAACACAAGCTAGCTTAAGAGTCGGTACGATGCAGGCAATGGGTGAAGTTCGTCAGGAGTACTGCATAAAAAAACGAGGGTGTTGTCGTGGCAGTTGGTGATCAAAGTAATAAAACAAAATAAAATCAATAAATAATAATGTCATAGACTTAAAGTCATACATTTGAAGTCATTATGCATTGCAAGTGTTATTAGAGAATGTTGTGCTGTGTTTTCAAGCGCTTCAATGTGCAACTCTGCAAGGTTTGGAGACAGCGGGTGCGTTCACGGAGATGAAGAGCAGCCGGCGCAAAACACAAGGCACCCAGGGGAGAGATACCATGGTAAATAGGTTACCTATTTACCTATTTTTGTTTCGGCGAACGGTTTTGGTGAGCATTAATGCAGGAAAGCAGCGGGCGGGATTGCGAGCTTGTCCTGCTGCTCCAACACAAGCTTGCTTAAGAGCCGGTACGATGCGTGCAATGGGTGAAGTTCGTCAGGAGTACTGCATAAAAAAACGAGTGTGTTGTCGTGGCAGTTGTGATCAAAGAAATAAAACAAAATAAAATCAATAAATAATAATGTCATAGACTTAAAGTCATACCTTTGAAGTCATAATGCATTGCAAGTGTTATTAGGGAATGTTGTGCTGTGTTTTCAAGCGCTTCAATGTGCTGCTCTGCAAGGTTTGGAGACAGCGGGTGCGTTCACGGAGATCAAGAGCAGCCGGCGCAAAACACAAGGCACCCAGGGGAGAGATACCATGGTAAATAGGTTACATATTTACCTATTTTTGTTTCGGCGAACGGTTTTGGTGAGCAATAATGCAGGAAAGCAGCGGGCGGGATGGCGAGCTTGTCCTGCTGCTCCAACACAAGCTACCTTAAGAGCCGATACGATGCGGTCAATTGGTGAAGTTCGTCAGGAGTACTGCATAAAAAAACGAGTGTGTTGTCGTGGCAGTTGGTGATCAAAGAAATAAAACAAAATAAAATCAATAAATAATAATGTCATAGACTTAAAGTCATACCTTTGAAGTCATAATGCATTGCAAGTGTTATTAGGGAATGTTGTGCTGTGTTTTCAAGCGCTTCAATGTGACAGCGGGTGCGTTCACGGAGATCAAGAGCAGCCAGCCGCCGCAGGGGAGGGATACCATGGTAAATAGGTTACCTATTTACCATGGTATCTCTCCCCTGGGTGCGTTGTGTTTTGGTGAGCATTAATGCAGGAAAGCAGCGGGCGGGATGGCGAGCTTGTCCTGCTGCTCCAACACAAGTTACCTTAAGAGCCGGTACGATGCGGGCAATGGGTGAAGTTCGTCAGGAGTACTGCATAAAAAAACGAGTGTGTTGTGGTGGCAGTTGGTGATCAAAGAAATAAAACAAAATAAAATCAATAAATAATAATGTCATAGACTTAAAGTCATACCTTTGAAGTCATAATGCATTGCCAGTGTTATTAGGGAATGTTGTGCTGTGTTTTCAAGCGCTTCAATGTGCTGCTCTGCAAGGTTTGGAGACAGCGGGTGCGTTCACGGAGGTCAAGAGCAGCCGGCGCAAAACACAAGGCACCCAGGGGAGAGATACCATGGTAAATAGGTTACATATTTACCTATTTTTGTTTCGGCGAACGGTTTTGGTGAGCAATAATGCAGGAAAGCAGCGGGCGGGATGGCGAGCTTGTCCTGCTGCTCCAACAGAAGCTACCTTAAGAGCCGGTACGATGCGGTCAATTGGTGAAGTTCGTCAGGAGTACTGCATAAAAAAACGAGTGTGTTGTCGTGGCAGTTGGTGATCAAAGAAATAAAACAAAATAAAATCAATAAATAATAATGTCATAGACTTAAAGTCATACCTTTGAAGTCATAATGCATTGCAAGTGTTATTAGGGAATGTTGTGCTGTGTTTTCAAGCGCTTCAATGTGACAGCGGGTGCGTTCACGGAGATCAAGAGCAGCCAGCCGCCGCAGGGGAGGGATACCATGGTAAATAGGTTACCTATTTACCATGGTATCTCTCCCCTGGGTGCGTTGTGTTTTGGTGAGCATTAATGCAGGAAAGCAGCGGGCGGGATGGCGAGCTTGTCCTGCTGCTCCAACACAAGTTACCTTAAGAGCCGGTACGATGCGGGCAATGGGTGAAGTTCGTCAGGAGTACTGCATAAAAAAACGAGTGTGTTGTCGTGGCAGTTGGTGATCAAAGAAATAAAACAAAATAAAATCAATAAATAATAATGTCATAAACTTAAAGTCATACCTTTGAAGTCATAATGCATTGCAAGTGTTATTAGGGAATGTTGTGCTGTGTTTTCAAGCGCTTCAATGTGCTGCTCTGCAAGGTTTGGAGACAGCGGGTGCGTTCACGGAGATCAAGAGCAGCCGGCGCAAAACACAAGGCACCCAGGGGAGAGATACCATGGTAAATAGGTTACATATTTACCTATTTTTGTTTCGGCGAACGGTTTTGGTGAGCAATAATGCAGGAAAGCAGCGGGCGGGATGGCGAGCTTGTCCTGCTGCTCCAACAGAAGCTACCTTAAGAGCCGGTACGATGCGGTCAATTGGTGAAGTTCGTCAGGAGTACTGCATAAAAAAACGAGTGTGTTGTGGCAGTTGGTGATCAAAGAAATAAAACAAAATAAAATCAATAAATAATAATGTCATAGACTTAAAGTCATACCTTTGAAGTCATAATGCATTGCAAGTGTTATTAGGGAATGTTGTGCTGTGTTTTCAAGCGCTTCAATGTGACAGCGGGTGCGTTCACGGAGATCAAGAGCAGCCGGAGATCAAGAGCAGCCGCCGCAGGGGAGGGATACCATGGTAAATAGGTTACCTATTTACCATGGTATCTCTCCCCTGGGTGCGTTGTGTTTTGGTGAGCATTAATGCAGGAAAGCAGCGGGCGGGATGGCGAGCTTGTCCTGCTGCTCCAACACAAGCTACCTTAAGAGCCGGTACGATGCGTGCAATGGGTGAAGTTCGTCAGGAGTACTGCATAAAAAAACGAGTGTGTTGTCGTGGCAGTTGTGATCAAAGAAATAAAACAAAATAAAATCAATAAATAATAATGTCATAGACTTAAAGTCATACCTTTGAAGTCATAATGCATTGCAAGTGTTATTAGGGAATGTTGTGCTGTGTTTTCAAGCGCTTCAATGTGACAGTGGGTGCGTTCACGGAGATCAAGAGCAGCCAGCCGCCGCAGGGGAGGGATATCATGGTAAATAGGTTACCTATTTACCATGGTATCTCTCCCCTGGGTGCGTTGTGTTTTGGTGAGCATTAATGCAGGAAAGCAGCGGGCGGGATGGCGAGCTTGTCCTGCTGCTCCAACACAAGCTAGCTTAAGAGTCGGTACGATGCAGGCAATGGGTGAAGTTCGTCAGGAGTACTGCATAAAAAAACGAGTGTGTTGTCGTGGCAGTTGGTGATCAAAGTAATAAAACAAAATAAAATCAATAAATAATAATGTCATAGACTTAAAGTCATACATTTGAAGTCATTATGCATTGCAAGTGTTATTAGAGAATGTTGTGCTGTGTTTTCAAGCGCTTCAATGTGCAACTCTGCAAGGTTTGGAGACAGCGGGTGCGTTCACGGAGATGAAGAGCAGCCGGCGCAAAACACAAGGCACCCAGGGGAGAGATACCATGGTAAATAGGTTACCTATTTACCTATTTTTGTTTCGGCGAACGGTTTTGGTGAGCATTAATGCAGGAAAGCAGCGGGCGGGATTGCGAGCTTGTCCTGCTGCTCCAACACAAGCTTGCTTAAGAGCCGGTACGATGCGTGCAATGGGTGAAGTTCGTCAGGAGTACTGCATAAAAAAACGAGTGTGTTGTCGTGGCAGTTGTGATCAAAGAAATAAAACAAAATAAAATCAATAAATAATAATGTCATAGACTTAAAGTCATACCTTTGAAGTCATAATGCATTGCAAGTGTTATTAGGGAATGTTGTGCTGTGTTTTCAAGCGCTTCAATGTGCTGCTCTGCAAGGTTTGGAGACAGCGGGTGCGTTCACGGAGATCAAGAGCAGCCGGCGCAAAACACAAGGCACCCAGGGGAGAGATACCATGGTAAATAGGTTACATATTTACCTATTTTTGTTTCGGCGAACGGTTTTGGTGAGCAATAATGCAGGAAAGCAGCAAAAGGGATGGCGAGCTTGTCCTGCTGCTCCAACACAAGCTACCTTAAGAGCCGATACGATGCGGTCAATTGGTGAAGTTCGTCAGGAGTACTGCATAAAAAAACGAGTGTGTTGTCGTGGCAGTTGGTGATCAAAGAAATAAAACAAAATAAAATCAATAAATAATAATGTCATAGACTTAAAGTCATACCTTTGAAGTCATAATGCATTGCAAGTGTTATTAGGGAATGTTGTGCTGTGTTTTCAAGCGCTTCAATGTGACAGCGGGTGCGTTCACGGAGATCAAGAGCAGCCAGCCGCCGCAGGGGAGGGATACCATGGTAAATAGGTTACCTATTTACCATGGTATCTCTCCCCTGGGTGCGTTGTGTTTTGGTGAGCATTAATGCAGGAAAGCAGCGGGCGGGATGGCGAGCTTGTCCTGCTGCTCCAACACAAGTTACCTTAAGAGCCGGTACGATGCGGGCAATGGGTGAAGTTCGTCAGGAGTACTGCATAAAAAAACGAGTGTGTTGTGGTGGCAGTTGGTGATCAAAGAAATAAAACAAAATAAAATCAATAAATAATAATGTCATAGACTTAAAGTCATACCTTTGAAGTCATAATGCATTGCCAGTGTTATTAGGGAATGTTGTGCTGTGTTTTCAAGCGCTTCAATGTGCTGCTCTGCAAGGTTTGGAGACAGCGGGTGCGTTCACGGAGGTCAAGAGCAGCCGGCGCAAAACACAAGGCACCCAGGGGAGAGATACCATGGTAAATAGGTTACATATTTACCTATTTTTGTTTCGGCGAACGGTTTTGGTGAGCAATAATGCAGGAAAGCAGCGGGCGGGATGGCGAGCTTGTCCTGCTGCTCCAACAGAAGCTACCTTAAGAGCCGGTACGATGCGGTCAATTGGTGAAGTTCGTCAGGAGTACTGCATAAAAAAACGAGTGTGTTGTCGTGGCAGTTGGTGATCAAAGAAATAAAACAAAATAAAATCAATAAATAATAATGTCATAGACTTAAAGTCATACCTTTGAAGTCATAATGCATTGCAAGTGTTATTAGGGAATGTTGTGCTGTGTTTTCAAGCGCTTCAATGTGACAGCGGGTGCGTTCACGGAGATCAAGAGCAGCCAGCCGCCGCAGGGGAGGGATACCATGGTAAATAGGTTACCTATTTACCATGGTATCTCTCCCCTGGGTGCGTTGTGTTTTGGTGAGCATTAATGCAGGAAAGCAGCGGGCGGGATGGCGAGCTTGTCCTGCTGCTCCAACACAAGTTACCTTAAGAGCCGGTACGATGCGGGCAATGGGTGAAGTTCGTCAGGAGTACTGCATAAAAAAACGAGTGTGTTGTCGTGGCAGTTGGTGATCAAAGAAATAAAACAAAATAAAATCAATAAATAATAATGTCATAAACTTAAAGTCATACCTTTGAAGTCATAATGCATTGCAAGTGTTATTAGGGAATGTTGTGCTGTGTTTTCAAGCGCTTCAATGTGCTGCTCTGCAAGGTTTGGAGACAGCGGGTGCGTTCACGGAGATCAAGAGCAGCCGGCGCAAAACACAAGGCACCCAGGGGAGAGATACCATGGTAAATAGGTTACATATTTACCTATTTTTGTTTCGGCGAACGGTTTTGGTGAGCAATAATGCAGGAAAGCAGCGGGCGGGATGGCGAGCTTGTCCTGCTGCTCCAACAGAAGCTACCTTAAGAGCCGGTACGATGCGGTCAATTGGTGAAGTTCGTCAGGAGTACTGCATAAAAAAACGAGTGTGTTGTGGCAGTTGGTGATCAAAGAAATAAAACAAAATAAAATCAATAAATAATAATGTCATAGACTTAAAGTCATACCTTTGAAGTCATAATGCATTGCAAGTGTTATTAGGGAATGTTGTGCTGTGTTTTCAAGCGCTTCAATGTGACAGCGGGTGCGTTCACGGAGATCAAGAGCAGCCGGAGATCAAGAGCAGCCGCCGCAGGGGAGGGATACCATGGTAAATAGGTTACCTATTTACCATGGTATCTCTCCCCTGGGTGCGTTGTGTTTTGGTGAGCATTAATGCAGGAAAGCAGCGGGCGGGATGGCGAGCTTGTCCTGCTGCTCCAACACAAGCTACCTTAAGAGCCGGTACGATGCGTGCAATGGGTGAAGTTCGTCAGGAGTACTGCATAAAAAAACGAGTGTGTTGTCGTGGCAGTTGTGATCAAAGAAATAAAACAAAATAAAATCAATAAATAATAATGTCATAGACTTAAAGTCATACCTTTGAAGTCATAATGCATTGCAAGTGTTATTAGGGAATGTTGTGCTGTGTTTTCAAGCGCTTCAATGTGACAGTGGGTGCGTTCACGGAGATCAAGAGCAGCCAGCCGCCGCAGGGGAGGGATATCATGGTAAATAGGTTACCTATTTACCATGGTATCTCTCCCCTGGGTGCGTTGTGTTTTGGTGAGCATTAATGCAGGAAAGCAGCGGGCGGGATGGCGAGCTTGTCCTGCTGCTCCAACACAAGCTAGCTTAAGAGTCGGTACGATGCAGGCAATGGGTGAAGTTCGTCAGGAGTACTGCATAAAAAAACGAGTGTGTTGTCGTGGCAGTTGGTGATCAAAGAAATAAAACAAAATAAAATCAATAAATAATAATGTCATAGACTTAAAGCCATACCTTTGAAGTCATTATGCATTGCAAGTGTTATTAGAGAATGTTGTGCTGTGTTTTCAAGCGCTTCAATGTGCTGCTCTGCAAGGTTTGGAGACAGCGGGTGCATTCACGGAGATCAAGAGCAGCCGGCGCAAAACACAAGGCACCCAGAGGAGAGATACCATGGTAAATAGGTTACATATTTACCTATTTTTGTTTCGGCGAACGGTTTTGGTGAGCAATAATGCAGGAAAGCAGCGGGCGGGATGGCGAGCTTGTCCTGCTGCTCCAACAGAAGCTACCTTAAGAGCCGGTACGATGCGGTCAATTGGTGAAGTTCGTCAGGAGTACTGCATAAAAAAACGAGTGTGTTGTGGTGGCAGTTGGTGATCAAAGAAATAAAACAAAATAAAATCAATAAATAATAATGTCATAGACTTAAAGTCATACCTTTGAAGTCATAATGCATTGCAAGTGTTATTAGGGAATGTTGTGCTGTGTTTTCAAGCGCTTCAATGTGACAGTGGGTGCGTTCACGGAGATCAAGAGCAGCCAGCCGCCGCAGGGGAGGGATACCATGGTAAATAGGTTACCTATTTACCATGGTATCTCTCCCCTGGGTGCGTTGTGTTTTGGTGAGCATTAATGCAGGAAAGCAGCGGGCGGGATGGTGAGCTTGTCCTGCTGCTCCAACACAAGTTACCTTAAGATCCGGTACGATGCGGGCAATGGGTGAAGTTCGTCAGGAGTACTGCATAAAAAAACGAGTGTGTTGTGGTGGCAGTTGGTGATCAAAGAAATAAAACAAAATAAAATCAATAAATAATAATGTCATAGACTTAAAGTCATACCTTTGAAGTCATAATGCATTGCAACTTTTATTAGGGAATGTTGTGCTGTGTTTTCAAGCGCTTCAATGTGACAGCGGGTGCGTTCACGGAGATCAAGAGCAGCCGGAGATCAAGAGCAGCCGCCGCAGGGGAGGGATACCATGGTAAATAGGTTACCTATTTACCATGGTATCTCTCCCCTGGGTGCGTTGTGTTTTGGTGAGCATTAATGCAGGAAAGCAGCGGGCGGGATGGCGAGCTTGTCCTGCTGCTCCAACACAAGCTAGCTTAAGAGTCGGTACGATGCAGGCAATGGGTGAAGTTCGTCAGGAGTACTGCATAAAAAAACGAGTGTGTTGTCGTGGCAGTTGGTGATCAAAGTAATAAAACAAAATAAAATCAATAAATAATAATGTCATAGACTTAAAGTCATACATTTGAAGTCATTATGCATTGCAAGTGTTATTAGAGAATGTTGTGCTGTGTTTTCAAGCGCTTCAATGTGCAACTCTGCAAGGTTTGGAGACAGCGGGTGCGTTCACGGAGATGAAGAGCAGCCGGCGCAAAACACAAGGCACCCAGGGGAGAGATACCATGGTAAATAGGTTACCTATTTACCTATTTTTGTTTCGGCGAACGGTTTTGGTGAGCATTAATGCAGGAAAGCAGCGGGCGGGATGGCGAGCTTGTCCTGCTGCTCCAACACAAGCTAGCTTAAGAGCCGGTACGATGCGTGCAATGGGTGAAGTTCGTCAGGAGTACTGCATAAAAAAACGAGTGTGTTGTCGTGGCAGTTGTGATCAAAGAAATAAAACAAAATAAAATCAATAAATAATAATGTCATAGACTTAAAGTCATACATTTGAAGTCATAATGCATTGCAAGTGTTATTAGGGAATGTTGTGCTGTGTTTTCAAGCGCTTCAATGTGACAGCGGGTGCGTTCACGGAGATCAAGAGCAGCCAGTCGCCGCAGGGGAGGGATACCATGGTAAATAGGTTACCTATTTACCATGGTATCTCTCCCCTGGGTGCGTTGTGTTTTGGTGAGCATTAATGCAGGAAAGCAGCGGGCGGGATGGCGAGCTTGTCCTGCTGCTCCAACACAAGCTAGCTTAAGAGTCGGTACGATGCAGGCAATGGGTGAAGTTCGTCAGGAGTACTGCATAAAAAAACGAGTGTGTTGTCGTGGCAGTTGGTGATCAAAGTAATAAAACAAAATAAAATCAATAAATAATAATGTCATAGACTTAAAGTCATACCTTTGAAGTCATAATGCATTGCAAGTGTTATTAGGGAATGTTGTGCTGTGTTTTCAAGCGCTTCAATGTGACAGCGGGTGCGTTCGCGGAGATCAAGAGCAGCCGGAGATCAAGAGCAGCCGCCGCAGGGGAGGGATACCATGGTAAATAGGTTACCTATTTACCATGGTATCTCTCCCCTGGGTGCGTTGTGTTTTGGTGAGCATTAATGCAGGAAAGCAGCGGGCGGGATGGCGAGCTTGTCCTGCTGCTCCAACACAAGCTAGCTTTAGAGCCGGTACGATGCGTGCAATGGGTGAAGTTCGTCCGGAGTACTGCATAAAAAAACGAGTGTGTTGTCGTGGCAGTTGTGATCAAAGAAATAAAACAAAATAAAATCAATAAATAATAATGTCATAGACTTAAAGTCATACCTTTGAAGTCATAATGCATTGCAAGTGTTATTAGGGAATGTTGTGCTGTGTTTTCAAGCGCTTCAATGTGCTGCTCTGCAAGGTTTGGAGACAGCGGGTGCGTTCACGGAGATCAAGAGCAGCCGGCGCAAAACACAAGGCACCCAGGGGAGAGATACCATGGTAAATAGGTTACATATTTACCTATTTTTGTTTCGGCAAACGGTTTTGGTGAGCAATAATGCAGGAAAGCAGCGGGCGGGATGGCGAGCTTGTCCTGCTGCTCCAACACAAGCTACCTTAAGAGCCGGTACGATGCGGTCAATTGGTGAAGTTCGTCAGGAGTACTGCATAAATAAAACGAGTGTGTTGTCGTGGCAGTTGGTGATCAAAGAAATAAAACAAAATAAAATCAATAAATAATAATGTCATAGACTTAAAGTCATACCTTTGAAGTCATAATGCATTGCAAGTGTTATTAGGGAATGTTGTGCTGTGTTTTCAAGTGCTTCAATGTGACAGCGGGTGCGTTCACGGAGATCAAGAGCAGCCAGCCGCCGCAGGGGAGGGATACCATGGTAAATAGGTTACCTATTTACCATGGTATCTCTCCCCTGGGTGCGTTGTGTTTTGGTGAGCATTAATGCAGGAAAGCAGCGGGCGGGATGGCGAGCTTGTCCTGCTGCTCCAACACAAGTTACCTTAAGAGCCGGTACGATGCGGGCAATGGGTGAAGTTCGTCAGGAGTACTGCATAAAAAAACGAGTGTGTTGTCGTGGCAGTTGGTGATCAAAGAAATAAAACAAAATAAAATCAATAAATAATAATGTCATAGACTTAAAGTCATACCTTTGAAGTCATAATGCATTGCAAGTGTTATTAGGGAATGTTGTGCTGTGTTTTCAAGCGCTTCAATGTGCTGCTCTGCAAGGTTTGGAGACAGCGGGTGCGTTCACGGAGATCAAGAGCAGCCGGCGCAAAACACAAGGCACCCAGGGGAGAGATACCATGGTAAATAGGTTACATATTTACCTATTTTTGTTTCGGCGAACGGTTTTGGTGAGCAATAATGCAGGAAAGCAGCGGGCGGGATGGCGAGCTTGTCCTGCTGCTCCAACAGAAGCTACCTTAAGAGCCGGTACGATGCGGTCAATTGGTGAAGTTCGTCAGGAGTACTGCATAAAAAAACGAGTGTGTTGTCGTGGCAGTTGGTGATCAAAGAAATAAAACAAAATAAAATCAATAAATAATAATGTCATAGACTTAAAGTCATACCTTTGAAGTCATAATGCATTGCAAGTGTTATTAGGGAATGTTGTGCTGTGTTTTCAAGCGCTTCAATGTGACAGCGGGTGCGTTCACGGAGATCAAGAGCAGCCAGCCGCCGCAGGGGAGGGATACCATGGTAAATAGGTTACCTATTTACCATGGTATCTCTCCCCTGGGTGCGTTGTGTTTTGGTGAGCATTAATGCAGGAAAGCAGCGGGCGGGATGGTGAGCTTGTCCTGCTGATCCAACACAAGTTACCTTAAGAGCCGGTACGATGCGGGCAATGGGTGAAGTTCGTCAGGAGTACTGCATAAAAAAACGAGTGTGTTGTGGTGGCAGTTGGTGATCAAAGAAATAAAACAAAATAAAATCAATAAATAATAATGTCATAGACTTAAAGTCATACCTTTGAAGTCATAATGCATTGCCAGTGTTATTAGGGAATGTTGTGCTGTGTTTTCAAGCGCTTCAATGTGCTGCTCTGCAAGGTTTGGAGACAGCGGGTGCGTTCACGGAGATCAAGAGCAGCCGGCGCAAAACACAAGGCACCCAGGGGAGAGATACCATGGTAAATAGGTTACATATTTACCTATTTTTGTTTCGGCGAACGGTTTTGGTGAGCAATAATGCAGGAAAGCAGCGGGCGGGATGGCGAGCTTGTCCTGCTGCTCCAACAGAAGCTACCTTAAGAGCCGGTACGATGCGGTCAATTGGTGAAGTTCGTCAGGAGTACTGCATAAAAAAACGAGTGTGTTGTCGTGGCAGTTGGTGATCAAAGAAATAAAACAAAATAAAATCAATAAATAATAATGTCATAGACTTAAAGTCATACCTTTGAAGTCATAATGCATTGCAAGTGTTATTAGGGAATGTTGTGCTGTGTTTTCAAGCGCTTCAATGTACTGCTCTGCAAGGTTTGGAGACAGCGGGTGCGTTCACGGAGATGAAGAGCAGCCGGCGCAAAACACAAGGCACCCAGGGGAGACATACCATGGTAAATAGGTTACATATTTACCTATTTTTGTTTCGGCGAACGGTTTTGGTGAGCAATAATGCAGGAAAGCAGCGGGCGGGATGGCGAGCTTGTCCTGCTGCTCCAACACAAGCTACCTTAAGAGCCGGTACGATGCGGTCAATTGGTGAAGTTCGTCAGGAGTACTGCATAAAAAAACGAGTGTGTTGTCGTGGCAGTTGGTGATCAAAGAAATAAAACAAAATAAAATCAATAAATAATAATGTCATAGACTTAAAGTCATGCCTTTGAAGTCATAATGCATTGCAAGTGTTATTAGGGAATGTTGTGCTGTGTTTTCAAGCGCTTCAATGTGACAGCGGGTGCGTTCACGGAGATCAAGAGCAGCCGGAGATCAAGAGCAGCCGCCGCAGGGGAGGGATACCATGGTAAATAGGTTACCTATTTACCATGGTATCTCTCCCCTGGGTGCGTTGTGTTTTGGTGAGCATTAATGCAGGAAAGCAGCGGGCGGGATGGCGAGCTTGTCCTGCTGCTCCAACACAAGTTACCTTAAGAGCCGGTACGATGCGGGCAATGGGTGAAATTCGTCAGGAGTACTGCATAAAAAAACGAGTGTGTTGTGGTGGCAGTTGGTGATCAAAGAAATAAAACAAAATAAAAACAATAAATAATAATGTCATAGACTTAAAGTCATACCTTTGAAGTCATAATGCATTGCCAGTGTTATTAGGGAATGTTGTGCTGTGTTTTCAAGCGCTTCAATGTGCTGCTCTGCAAGGTTTGGAGACAGCGGGTGCGTTCACGGAGATCAAGAGCAGCCGGCGCAAAACACAAGGCACCCAGGGGAGAGATACCATGGTAAATAGGTTACATATTTACCTATTTTTGTTTCGGCGAACGGTTTTGGTGAGCAATAATGCAGGAAAGCAGCGGGCGGGATGGCGAGCTTGTCCTGCTGCTCCAACACAAGCTACCTTAAGAGCCGGTACGATGCGGTCAATTGGTGAAGTTCGTCAGGAGTACTGCATAAAAAAAACGAGTGTGTTGTCGTGGCAGTTGGTGATCAAAGAAATAAAACAAAATAAAATCAATAAATAATAATGTCATAGACTTAAAGTCATACCTTTGAAGTCATAATACATTGCAAGTGTTATTAGGGAATGTTGTGCTGTGTTTTCAAGCGCTTCAATGTGACAGCGGGTGCGTTCACGGAGATCAAGAGCAGCCAGCCGCCGCAGGGGAGGGATACCATGGTAAATAGGTTACCTATTTACCATGGTATCTCTCCCCTGGGTGCGTTGTGTTTTGGTGAGCATTAATGCAGGAAAGCAGCGGGCGGGATGGCGAGCTTGTCCTGCTGCTCCAACACAAGTTACCTTAAGAGCCGGTACGATGCGGGCAATGGGTGAAGTTCGTCAGGAGTACTGCATAAAAAAACGAGTGTGTTGTGGTGGCAGTTGGTGATCAAAGAAATAAAACAAAATAAAAACAATAAATAATAATGTCATAGACTTAAAGTCATACCTTTGAAGTCATAATGCATTGCCAGTGTTATTAGGGAATGTTGTGCTGTGTTTTCAAGCGCTTCAATGTGCTGCTCTGCAAGGTTTGGAGACAGCGGGTGCGTTCACGGAGATCAAGAGCAGCCGGCGCAAAACACAAGGCACCCAGGGGAGAGATACCATGGTAAATAGGTTACATATTTACCTATTTTTGTTTCGGCGAACGGTTTTGGTGAGCAATAATGCAGGAAAGCAGCGGGCGGGATGGCGAGCTTGTCCTGCTGCTCCAACACAAGCTACCTTAAGAGCCGGTACGATGCGGTCAATTGGTGAAGTTCGTCAGGAGTACTGCATAAAAAAACGAGTGTGTTGTCGTGGCAGTTGGTGATCAAAGAAATAAAACAAAATAAAATCAATAAATAATAATGTCATAGACTTAAAGTCATACCTTTGAAGTCATAATGCATTGCAAGTGTTATTAGGGAATGTTGTGCTGTGTTTTCAAGCGCTTCAATGTGACAGCGGGTGCGTTCACGGAGATCAAGAGCATCCAGCCGCCGCAGGGGAGGGATACCATGGTAAATAGGTTACCTATTTACCATGGTATCTCTCCCCTGGGTGCGTTGTGTTTTGGTGAGCATTAATGCAGGAAAGCAGCGGGCGGGATGGCGAGCTTGTCCTGCAGCTCCAACACAAGTTACCTTAAGAGCCGGTACGATGCGGGCAATGGGTGAAGTTCGTAAGGAGTACTGCATAAAAAAACGAGTGTGTTGTGGTGGCAGTTGGTGATCAAAGAAATAAAACAAAATAAAATCAATAAATAATAATGTCATAGACTTAAAGTCATACCTTTGAAGTCATAATGCATTGCAAGTGTTATTAGGGAATGTTGTGCTGTGTTTTCAAGCGCTTCAATGTGACAGCGGGTGCGTTCACGGAGATCAAGAGCAGCCGGAGATCAAGAGCAGCCGCCGCAGGGGAGGGATACCATGGTAAATAGGTTACCTATTTACCATGGTATCTCTCCCCTGGGTGCGTTGTGTTTTGGTGAGCATTAATGCAGGAAAGCAGCGGGCGGGATGGCGAGCTTGTCCTGCTGCTCCAACACAAGTTACCTTAAGAGCCGGTACGATGCGGGCAATGGGTGAAGTTCGTCAGGAGTACTGCATAAAAAAACGAGTGTGTTGTGGTGGCAGTTGGTGATCAAAGAAATAAAACAAAATAAAATCAATAAATAATAATGTCATAGACTTAAAGTCATACCTTTGAAGTCATAATGCATTGCAAGTGTTATTAGGGAATGTTGTGCTGTGTTTTCAAGCGCTTCAATGTGCTGCTCTGCAAGGTTTGGAGACAGCGGGTGCGTTCACGGAGATCAAGAGCAGCCGGCGCAAAACACAAGGCACCCAGGGGAGAGATACCATGGTAAATAGGTTACATATTTACCTATTTTTGTTTCGGCGAACGGTTTTGGTGAGCAATAATTCAGGAAAGCAGCGGGCGGGATGGCGAGCTTGTCCTGCTGCTCCAACAGAAGCTACCTTAAGAGCCGGTACGATGCGGTCAATTGGTGAAGTTCGTCAGGAGTACTGCATAAAAAAACGAGTGTGTTGTCGTGGCAGTTGGTGATCAAAGAAATAAAACAAAATAAAATCAATAAATAATAATGTCATAGACTTAAAGTCATACCTTTGAAGTCATAATGCATTGCAAGTGTTATTCGGGAATGTTGTGCTGTGTTTTCAAGCGCTTCAATGTGACAGCAGGTGCGTTCACGGAGATCAAGAGCAGCCGGAGATCAAGAGCAGCCGCCGCAGGGGAGGGATACCATGGTAAATAGGTTACCTATTTACCATGGTATCTCTCCCCTGGGTGCGTTGTGTTTTGGTGAGCATTAATGCAGGAAAGCAGCGGGCGGGATGGCGAGCTTGTCCTGCTGCTCCAACACAAGCTAGCTTAAGAGCCGGTACGATGCGGGCAATGGGTGAAGTTCGTCAGGAGTACTGCATATAAAAACGAGTGTGTTGTCGTGGCAGTTGGTGATCAAAGAAATAAAACAAAATAAAATCAATAAATAATAATGTCATAGACTTAAAGTCATACCTTTGAAGTCATAATGCATTGCAAGTGTTATTATGGAATGTTGTGCTGTGCTTTCAAGCGCTTCAATGTGCTGCTCTGCAAGGTTTGGAGACAGCGGGTGCGTTCACGGAGATCAAGAGCAGCCGGCGCAAAACACAAGGCACCCAGGGGAGAGATACCATGGTAAATAGGTTACATATTTACCTATTTTTGTTTCGGCGAACGGTTTTGGTGAGCAATAATGCAGGAAAGCAGCGGGCGGGATGGCGAGCTTGTCCTGCTGCTCCAACACAAGCTACCTTAAGAGCCGGTACGATGCGGTCAATTGGTGAAGTTCGTCAGGAGTACTGCATAAAAAAAACGAGTGTGTTGTCGTGGCAGTTGGTGATCAAAGAAATAAAACAAAATAAAATCAATAAATAATAATGTCATAGACTTAAAGTCATACCTTTGAAGTCATAATGCATTGCAAGTGTTATTAGGGAATGTTGTGCTGTGTTTTCAAGCGCTTCAATGTGACAGCGGGTGCGTTCACGGAGATCAAGAGCAGCCGGAGATCAAGAGCAGCCGCCGCAGGGGAGGGATACCATGGTAAATAGGTTACCTATTTACCATGGTATCTCTCCCCTGGGTGCGTTGTGTTTTGGTGAGCATTAATGCAGGAAAGCAGCGGGCGGGATGGCGAGCTTGTCCTGCTGCTCCAACACAAGCTAGCTTAAGAGCCGGTACGATGCAGGCAATGGGTGAAGTTCGTCAGGAGTACTGCATAAAAAAACGAGTGTGTTGTCGTGGCAGTTGGTGATCAAAGAAATAAAACAAAATAAAATCAATAAATAATAAAGTCATAGACTTAAAGCCATACCTTTGAAGTCATTATGCATTGCAAGTGTTATTAGAGAATGTTGTGCTGTGTTTTCAAGCGCTTCAATGTGCTGCTCTGCAAGGTTTGGAGACAGCGGGTGCGTTCACGGAGATGAAGAGCAGCCGGCGCAAAACACAAGGCACCCAGGGGAGAGATACCATGGTAAATAGGTTACTTATTTACCTATTTTTGTTTCGGCGAACGGTTTTGGTGAGCAGTAATGCAGGAAAGCAGCGGGCGGGATGGCGAGCTTGTCCTGCTGCTCCAACACAAGTTACCTTAAGAGCCGGTACGATGCGGGCAATTGGTGAAGTTCGTCAGGAGTACTGCATAAAAAAACGAGTGTGTTGTGGTGGCAGTTGGTGATCAAAGAAATAAAACAAAATAAAATCAATAAATAATAATGTCATAGACTTAAAGTCATACCTTTGAAGTCATAATGCATTGCAAGTGTTATTAGGGAATGTTGTGCTGTGTTTTCAAGCGCTTCAATGTGCTGCTCTGCAAGGTTTGGAGACAGCGGGTGCGTTCACGGAGATCAAGAGCAGCCGGCGCAAAACACAAGGCACCCAGGGGAGAGATACCATGGTAAATAGGTTACATATTTACCTATTTTTGTTTCGGCGAACGGTTTTGGTGAGCAATAATGCAGGAAAGCAGCGGGCGGGATGGCGAGCTTGTCCTGCTGCTCCAACACAAGCTACCTTAAGAGCCGGTACGATGCGGTCAATTGGTGAAGTTCGTCAGGAGTACTGCATAAAAAAACGAGTGTGTTGTCGTGGCAGTTGGTGATCAAAGAAATAAAACAAAATAAAATCAATAAATAATAATGTCATAGACTTAAAGTCATACCTTTGAAATCATAATGCATTGCAAGTGTTATTAGGGAATGTTGTGCTGTGTTTTCAAGCGCTTCAATGTGACAGCGGGTGCGTTCACGGAGATCAAGAGCAGCCAGCCGCCGCAGGGGAGGGATACCATGGTAAATAGGTTACCTATTTACCATGGTATCTCTCCCCTGGGTGCGTTGTGTTTTGGTGAGCATTAATGCAGGAAAGCAGCGGGCGGGATGGCGAGCTTGTCCTGCTGCTCCAACACAAGTTACCTTAAGAGCCGGTACGATGCGGGCAATGGGTGAAGTTCGTCAGGAGTACTGCATAAAAAAACGAGTGTGTTGTGGTGGCAGTTGGTGATCAAAGAAATAAAACAAAATAAAATCAATAAATAATAATGTCATAGACTTAAAGTCATACCTTTGAAGTCATAATGCATTGCAAGTGTTATTAGGGAATGTTGTGCTGTGTTTTCAAGCGCTTCAATGTGCTGCTCTGCAAGGTTTGGAGACAGCGGGTGCGTTCACGGAGATCAAGAGCAGCCGGCGCAAAATACAAGGCACCCAGGGGAGAGATACCATGGTAAATAGGTTACATATTTACCTATTTTTGTTTCGGCGAACGGTTTTGGTGAGCAATAATGCAGGAAAGCAGCGGGCGGGATGGCGAGCTTGTCCTGCTGCTCCAACAGAAGCTACCTTAAGAGCCGGTACGATGCGGTCAATTGGTGAAGTTCGTCAGGAGTACTGCATAAAAAAACGAGTGTGTTGTGGTGGCAGTTGGTGATCAAAGAAATAAAACAAAATAAAATCAATAAATAATAATGTCATAGACTTAAAGTCATACCTTTGAAGTCATAATGCATTGCAAGTGTTATTAGGGAATGTTGTGCTGTGTTTTCAAGCGCTTCAATGTGCTGCTCTGCAAGGTTTGGAGACAGCGGGTGCGTTCACGGAGATCAAGAGCAGCCGGCGCAAAACACAAGGCACCCAGGGGAGAGATACCATGGTAAATAGGTTACATATTTACCTATTTTTGTTTCGGCGAACGGTTTTGGTGAGCAATAATGCAGGAAAGCAGCGGGCGGGATGGCGAGCTTGTCCTGCTGCTCCAACACAAGCTACCTTAAGAGCCGGTACGATGCGGTCAATTGGTGAAGTTCGTCAGGAGTACTGCATAAAAAAACGAGTGTGTTGTCGTGGCAGTTGGTGATCAAAGAAATAAAACAAAATAAAATCAATAAATAATAATGTCATAGACTTAAAGTCATACCTTTGAAATCATAATGCATTGCAAGTGTTATTAGGGAATGTTGTGCTGTGTTTTCAAGCGCTTCAATGTGACAGCGGGTGCGTTCACGGAGATCAAGAGCAGCCAGCCGCCGCAGGGGAGGGATACCATGGTAAATAGGTTACCTATTTACCATGGTATCTCTCCCCTGGGTGCGTTGTGTTTTGGTGAGCATTAATGCAGGAAAGCAGCGGGCGGGATGGCGAGCTTGTCCTGCTGCTCCAACACAAGTTACCTTAAGAGCCGGTACGATGCGGGCAATGGGTGAAGTTCGTCAGGAGTACTGCATAAAAAAACGAGTGTGTTGTGGTGGCAGTTGGTGATCAAAGAAATAAAACAAAATAAAATCAATAAATAATAATGTCATAGACTTAAAGTCATACCTTTGAAGTCATAATGCATTGCAAGTGTTATTAGGGAATGTTGTGCTGTGTTTTCAAGCGCTTCAATGTGCTGCTCTGCAAGGTTTGGAGACAGCGGGTGCGTTCACGGAGATCAAGAGCAGCCGGCGCAAAACACAAGGCACCCAGGGGAGAGATACCATGGTAAATAGGTTACATATTTACCTATTTTTGTTTCGGCGAACGGTTTTGGTGAGCAATAATGCAGGAAAGCAGCGGGCGGGATGGTGAGCTTGTCCTGCTGCTCCAACAGAAGCTACCTTAAGAGCCGGTACGATGCGATCAATTGGTGAAGTTCGTCAGGAGTACTGCATACAAAAACGAGTGTGTTGTCGTGGCAGTTGGTGATCAAAGAAATAAAACAAAATAAAATCAATAAATAATAATGTCATAGACTTAAAGTCATACCTTTGAAGTCATAATGCATTGCAAGTGTTATTAGGGAATGTTGTGCTGTGTTTTCAAGCGCTTCAATGTGACAGCGGGTGCGTTCACGGAGATAAAGAGCAGCCGGAGATCAAGAGCAGCCGCCGCAGGGGAGGGATACCATGGTAAATAGGTTACCTATTTATAGGTTACCTATTTACCATGGTATCTCTCCCCTGGGTGCGTTGTGTTTTGGTGAGCATTAATGCAGGAAAGCAGAGGGCGGGATGGCGAGCTTGTCCTGCTGCTCCAACACAAGCTAGCTTAAGAACTGGTACGATGCGTGCAATGGGTGAAGTTCGTCAGGAGTACTGCATAAAAAAACGAGTGTGTTGTCGTGGCAGTTGGTGATCAAAGAAATAAAACAAAATAAAATAAATAAATAATAATGTCATAGACTTAAAGTCATACCTTTGAAGTCATAATGCATTGCAAGTGTTATTACGGAATGTTGTGCTGTGTTTTCAAGCGCTTCAATGTGCTGCTCTGCAAGGTTTGGAGACAGCGGGTGCGTTCACGGAGATCAAGAGCAGTCGGCGCAAAACACAAGGCACCCAGGGGAGAGATACCATGGTAAATAGGTTACATATTTACCTATTTTTGTTTCGGCGAACGGTTTTGGTGAGCAATAATGCAGGAAAGCAGCGGGCGGGATGGCGAGCTTGTCCTGCTGCTCCAACACAAGCTACCTTAAGAGCCGGTACGATGCGGTCAATTGGTGAAGTTCGTCAGGAGTGCTGCATACAAAAACGAGTGTGTTGTCGTGGCAGTTGGTGATCAAAGAAATAAAACAAAATAAAATCAATAAATAATAATGTCATAGACTTAAAGTCATACCTTTGAAGTCATAATGCATTGCAAGTGTTATTAGGGAATGTTGTGCTGTGTTTTCAAGCGCTTCAATGTGACAGCGGGTGCGTTCACGGAGATCAAGAGCAGCCAGCCGCCGCAGGGGAGGGATACCATGGTAAATAGGTTACCTATTTACCATGGTATCTCTCCCCTGGGTGCGTTGTGTTTTGGTGAGCATTAATGCAGGAAAGCAGCGGGCGGGATGGCGAGCTTGTCCTGCTGCTCCAACACAAGCTAGCTTAAGAGCCGGTACGATGCGTGCAATGGGTGAAGTTCGTCAGGAGTACTGCATAAAAAAACGAGTGTGTTGTCGTGGCAGTTGGTGATCAAAGAAATAAAACAAAATAAAATCAATAAATAATAATGTCATAGACTTAAAGTCATACCTTTGAAGTCATAATGCATTGCAAGTGTTATTAGTGAATGTTGTGCTGTGTTTTCAAGCGCTTCAATGTGCTGCTCTGCAAGGTTTGGAGACAGCGGGTGCGTTCACGGAGATCAAGAGCAGTCGGCGCAAAACACAAGGCACCCAGGGGAGAGATACCATGGTAAATAGGTTACATATTTACCTATTTTTGTTTCGGCGAACGGTTTTGGTGAGCAATAATGCAGGAAAGCAGCGGGCGGGATGGCGACCTTGTCCTGCTGATCCAACAGAAGCTACCTTAAGAGCCGGTACGATGCGGTCAATTGGTGAAGTTCGTCAGGAGTACTGCATAAAAAAAAACGAGTGTGTTGTCGTGGCAGTTGGTGATCAAAGAAATAAAACAAAATAAAATCAATAAATAATAATGTCATAGACTTAAAGTCATACCTTTGAAGTCATAATGCATTGCAAGTGTTATTAGGGAATGTTGTGCTGTGTTTTCAAGCGCTTCAATGTGACAGCGGGTGCGTTCACGGAGATCAAGAGCAGCCAGCCGCCGCAGGGGAGGGATACCATGGTAAATAGGTTACCTATTTACCATGGTATCTCTCCCCTGGGTGCGTTGTGTTTTGGTGAGCATTAATGCAGGAAAGCAGCGGGCGGGATGGCGAGCTTGTCCTGCTGCTCCAACACAAGTTACCTTAAGAGCCGGTACGATGCGGGCAATGGGTGAAGTTCGTCAGGAGTACTGCATAAAAAAACGAGTGTGTTGTGGTGGCAGTTGGTGATCAAAGAAATAAAACAAAATAAAATCAATAAATAATAATGTCATAGACTTAAAGTCATACCTTTGAAGTCATAATGCATTGCAAGTGTTATTAGGGAATGTTGTGCTGTGTTTTCAAGCGCTTCAATGTGCTGCTCTGCAAGGTTTGGAGACAGCGGGTGCGTTCACGGAGATCAAGAGCAGCCGGCGCAAAACACAAGGCACCCAGGGGAGAGATACCATGGTAAATAGGTTACATATTTACCTATTTTTGTTTCGGCGAACGGTTTTGGTGAGCAATAATGCAGGAAAGCAGCGGGCGGGATGGCGAGCTTGTCCTGCTGCTCCAACACAAGCTACCTTAAGAGCCGGTACGATGCGGTCAATTGGTGAAGTTCGTCAGGAGTACTGCATATAAAAACGAGTGTGTTGTCGTGGCAGTTGGTGATCAAAGAAATAAAACAAAATAAAATCAATAAATAATAATGTCATAGACTTAAAGTCATACCTTTGAAGTCATAATGCATTGCAAGTGTTAATAGGGAATGTTGTGCTGTGTTTTCAAGCGCTTCAATGTGCTGCTCTGCAAGGTTTGGAGACAGCGGGTGCGTTCACGGAGATCAAGAGCAGCCGGTGCAAAACACAAGGCACCCAGGGGAGAGATACCATGGTAAATAGGTTACATATTTACCTATTTTTGTTTCGGCGAACGGTTTTGGTGAGCAATAATGCAGGAAAGCAGCGGGCGGGATGGCGAGCTTGTCCTGCTGCTCCAACACAAGCTACCTTAAGAGCCGGTACGATGCGGTCAATTGGTGAAGTTCGTCAGGAGTACTGCATAAAAAAACGAGTGTGTTGTCGTGGCAGTTGGTGATCAAAGAAATAAAACAAAATAAAATCAATAAATAATAATGTCATAGACTTAAAGTCATACCTTTGAAGTCATAATGCATTGCAAGTGTTATTAGGGAATGTTGTGCTGTGTTTTCAAGCGCTTCAATGTGACAGCGGGTGCGTTCACGGAGATCAAGAGCAGCCAGCCGCCGCAGGGGAGGGATACCATGGTAAATAGGTTACCTATTTACCATGGTATCTCTCCCCTGGGTGCGTTGTGTTTTGGTGAGCATTAATGCAGGAAAGCAGCGGGCGGGATGGCAAGCTTGTCCTGCTGCTCCAACAGAAGCTACCTTAAGAGCCGGTACGATGCGGGCAATGGGTGAAGTTCGTCAGGAGTACTGCATAAAAAAACGAGTGTGTTGTGGTGGCAGTTGGTGATCAAAGAAATAAAACAAAATAAAATCAATAAATAATAATGTCATAGACTTAAAGCCATACCTTTGAAGTCATTATGCATTGCAAGTGTTATTAGAGAATGTTGTGCTGTGTTTTCAAGCGCTTCAATGTGCTGCTCTGCAAGGTTTGGAGACAGCGGGTGCGTTCACGGAGATCAAGAGCAGCCTGCGCAAAACACAAGGCACCCAGGGGAGAGATACCATGGTAAATAGGTTACATATTTACCTATTTTTGTTTCGGCGAACGGTTTTGGTGAGCAATAATGCAGGAAAGCAGCGGGCGGGATGGCGAGCTTGTCCTGCTGCTCCAACACAAGCTACCTTAAAAGCCGGTACGATGCGGTCAATTGGTGAAGTTCGTCAGGAGTACTGCATAAAAAAACGAGTGTGTTGTCGTGGCAGTTGGTGATCAAAGAAATAAAACAAAATAAAATCAATAAATAATAATGTCATAGACTTAAAGTCATACCTTTGAAGTCATAATGCATTGCAAGTGTTATTAGGGAATGTTGTGCTGTGTTTTCAAGCGCTTCAATGTGACAGCGGGTGCGTTCACGGAGATCAAGAGCAGCCAGCCGCCGCAGGGGAGGGATACCATGGTAAATAGGTTACCTATTTACCATGGTATCTCTCCCCTGGGTGCGTTGTGTTTTGGTGAGCATTAATGCAGGAAAGCAGCGGGCGGGATGGCGAGCTTGTCCTGCTGCTCCAACACAAGTTACCTTAAGAGCCGGTACGATGCGGGCAATGGGTGAAGTTCGTCAGGAGTACTGCATAAAAAAACGAGTGTGTTGTGGTGGCAGTTGGTGATCAAAGAAATAAAACAAAATAAAATCAATAAATAATAATGTCATAGACTTAAAGTCATACCTTTGAAGTCATAATGCATTGCAAGTGTTATTAGGGAATGTTGTGCTGTGTTTTCAAGCGCTTCAATGTGCTGCTCTGCAAGGTTTGGAGACAGCGGGTGCGTTCACGGAGATCAAGAGCAGCCGGCGCAAAACACAAGGCACCCAGGGGAGAGATACCATGGTAAATAGGTTACATATTTACCTATTTTTGTTTCGGCGAACGGTTTTGGTGAGCAATAATGCAGGAAAGCAGCGGGCGGGATGGCGAGCTTGTCCTGCTGCTCCAACACAAGCTACCTTAAGAGCCGGTACGATGCGGTCAATTGGTGAAGTTCGTCAGGAGTACTGCATAAAAAAACGAGTGTGTTGTCGTGGCAGTTGGTGATCAAAGAAATAAAACAAAATAAAATCAATAAATAATAATGTCATAGACTTAAAGTCATACCTTTGAAGTCATAATGCATTGCAAGTGTTAATAGGGAATGTTGTGCTGTGTTTTCAAGCGCTTCAATGTGCTGCTCTGCAAGGTTTGGAGACAGCGGGTGCGTTCACGGAGATCAAGAGCAGCCGGTGCAAAACACAAGGCACCCAGGGGAGAGATACCATGGTAAATAGGTTACATATTTACCTATTTTTGTTTCGGCGAACGGTTTTGGTGAGCAATAATGCAGGAAAGCAGCGGGCGGGATGGCGAGCTTGTCCTGCTGCTCCAACACAAGCTACCTTAAGAGCCGGTACGATGCGGTCAATTGGTGAAGTTCGTCAGGAGTACTGCATAAAAAAACGAGTGTGTTGTCGTGGCAGTTGGTGATCAAAGAAATAAAACAAAATAAAATCAATAAATAATAATGTCATAGACTTAAAGTCATACCTTTGAAGTCATAATGCATTGCAAGTGTTATTAGGGAATGTTGTGCTGTGTTTTCAAGCGCTTCAATGTGACAGCGGGTGCGTTCACGGAGATCAAGAGCAGCCAGCCGCCGCAGGGGAGGGATACCATGGTAAATAGGTTACCTATTTACCATGGTATCTCTCCCCTGGGTGCGTTGTGTTTTGGTGAGCATTAATGCAGGAAAGCAGCGGGCGGGATGGCGAGCTTGTCCTGCTGCTCCAACACAAGTTACCTTAAGAGCCGGTACGATGCGGGCAATGGGTGAAGTTCGTCAGGAGTACTGCATAAAAAAACGAGTGTGTTGTGGTGGCAGTTGGTGATCAAAGAAATAAAACAAAATAAAATCAATAAATAATAATGTCATAGACTTAAAGTCATACCTTTGAAGTCATAATGCATTGCAAGTGTTATTAGGGAATGTTGTGCTGTGTTTTCAAGCGCTTCAATGTGACAGCGGGTGCGTTCACGGAGATCAAGAGCAGCCAGCCGCCGCAGGGGAGGGATACCATGGTAAATAGGTTACATATTTACCTATTTTTGTTTCGGCGAACGGTTTTGGTGAGCAATAATGCAGGAAAGCAGCGGGCGGGATGGCGAGCTTGTCCTGCTGCTCCAACACAAGCTACCTTAAGAGCCGGTACGATGCGGTCAATTGGTGAAGTTCGTCAGGAGTACTGCATAAAAAAACGAGTGTGTTGTCGTGGCAGTTGGTGATCAAAGAAATAAAACAAAATAAAATCAATAAATAATAATGTCATAGACTTAAAGTCATACCTTTGAAGTCATAATGCATTGCAAGTGTTATTAGGGAATGTTGTGCTGTGTTTTCAAGCGCTTCAATGTGACAGCGGGTGCGTTCACGGAGATCAAGAGCAGCCAGCCGCCGCAGGGGAGGGATACCATGGTAAATAGGTTACCTATTTACCATGGTATCTCTCCCCTGGGTGCGTTGTGTTTTGGTGAGCATTAATGCAGGAAAGCAGCGGGCGGGATGGCAAGCTTGTCCTGCTGCTCCAACACAAGCTACCTTAAGAGCCGGTACGATGCGGGCAATGGGTGAAGTTCGTCAGGAGTACTGCATAAAAAAACGAGTGTGTTGTGGTGGCAGTTGGTGATCAAAGAAATAAAACAAAATAAAATCAATAAATAATAATGTCATAGACTTTAAGCCATACCTTTGAAGTCATTATGCATTGCAAGTGTTATTAGAGAATGTTGTGCTGTGTTTTCAAGCGCTTCAATGTGCTGCTCTGCAAGGTTTGGAGACAGCGGGTGCGTTCACGGAGATCAAGAGCAGCCGGCGCAAAACACAAGGCACCCAGGGGAGAGATACCATGGTAAATAGGTTACAGATTTACCTATTTTTGTTTCGGCGAACGGTTTTGGTGAGCAATAATGCAGGAAAGCAGCGGGCGGGATGGCGAGCTTGTCCTGCTGCTCCAACACAAGCTACCTTAAGAGCCGGTACGATGCGGTCAATTGGTGAAGTTCGTCAGGAGTACTGCATAAAAAAACGAGTGTGTTGTCGTGGCAGTTGGTGATCAAAGAAATAAAACAAAATAAAATCAATAAATAATAATGTCATAGACTTAAAGTCATACCTTTGAAGTCATAATGCATTGCAAGTGTTATTAGGGAATGTTGTGCTGTGTTTTCAAGCGCTTCAATGTGACAGCGGGTGCGTTCACGGAGATCAAGAGCAGCCAGCCGCCGCAGGGGAGGGATACCATGGTAAATAGGTTACCTATTTACCATGGTATCTCTCCCCTGGGTGCGTTGTGTTTTGGTGAGCATTAATGCAGGAAAGCAGCGGGCGGGATGGCGAGCTTGTCCTGCTGCTCCAACACAAGTTACCTTAAGAGCCGGTACGATGCGGGCAATGGGTGAAGTTCGTCAGGAGTACTGCATAAAAAAACGAGTGTGTTGTGGTGGCAGTTGGTGATCAAAGAAATAAAACAAAATAAAATCAATAAATAATAATGTCATAGACTTAAAGTCATACCTTTGAAGTCATAATGCATTGCAAGTGTTATTAGGGAATGTTGTGCTGTGTTTTCAAGCGCTTCAATGTGCTGCTCTGCAAGGTTTGGAGACAGCGGGTGCGTTCACGGAGATCAAGAGCAGCCGGCGCAAAACACAAGGCACCCAGGGGAGAGATACCATGGTAAATAGGTTACATATTTACCTATTTTTGTTTCGGCGAACGGTTTTGGTGAGCAATAATGCAGGAAAGCAGCGGGCGGGATGGCGAGCTTGTCCTGCTGCTCCAACACAAGCTACCTTAAGAGCCGGTACGATGCGGTCAATTGGTGAAGTTCGTCAGGAGTACTGCATAAAAAAACGAGTGTGTTGTCGTGGCAGTTGGTGATCAAAGAAATAAAACAAAATAAAATCAATAAATAATAATGTCATAGACTTAAAGTCATACCTTTGAAGTCATAATGCATTGCAAGTGTTATTAGGGAATGTTGTGCTGTGTTTTCAAGCGCTTCAATGTGCTGCTCTGCAAGGTTTGGAGACAGCGGGTGCGTTCACGGAGATCAAGAGCAGCCGGTGCAAAACACAAGGCACCCAGGGGAGAGATACCATGGTAAATAGGTTACATATTTACCTATTTTTGTTTCGGCGAACGGTTTTGGTGAGCAATAATGCAGGAAAGCAGCGGGCGGGATGGCGAGCTTGTCCTGCTGCTCCAACACAAGCTACCTTAAGAGCCGGTACGATGCGGTCAATTGGTGAAGTTCGTCAGGAGTACTGCATAAAAAAACGAGTGTGTTGTCGTGGCAGTTGGTGATCAAAGAAATAAAACAAAATAAAATCAATAAATAATAATGTCATAGACTTAAAGTCATACCTTTGAAGTCATAATGCATTGCAAGTGTTATTAGGGAATGTTGTGCTGTGTTTTCAAGCGCTTCAATGTGACAGCGGGTGCGTTCACGGAGATCAAGAGCAGCCAGCCGCCGCAGGGGAGGGATACCATGGTAAATAGGTTACCTATTTACCATGGTATCTCTCCCCTGGGTGCGTTGTGTTTTGGTGAGCATTAATGCAGGAAAGCAGCGGGCGGGATGGCGAGCTTGTCCTGCTGCTCCAACACAAGTTACCTTAAGAGCCGGTACGATGCGGGCAATGGGTGAAGTTCGTCAGGAGTACTGCATAAAAAAACGAGTGTGTTGTGGTGGCAGTTGGTGATCAAAGAAATAAAACAAAATAAAATCAATAAATAATAATGTCATAGACTTAAAGTCATACCTTTGAAGTCATAATGCATTGCAAGTGTTATTAGGGAATGTTGTTCTGTGTTTTCAAGCGCTTCAATGTGCTGCTCTGCAAGGTTTGGAGACAGCGGGTGCGTTCACGGAGATCAAGAGCAGCCGGCGCAAAACACAAGGCACCCAGGGGAGAGATACCATGGTAAATAGGTTACATATTTACCTATTTTTGTTTCGGCGAACGGTTTTGGTGAGCAATAATGCAGGAAAGCAGCGGGCGGGATGGCGAGCTTTTCCTGCTGCTCCAACACAAGCTACCTTAAGAGCCGGTACGATGCGGTCAATTGGTGAAGTTCGTCAGGAGTACTGCATAAAAAAAACGAGTGTGTTGTCGTGGCAGTTGGTGATCAAAGAAATAAAACAAAATAAAATCAATAAATAATAATGTCATAGACTTAAAGTCATACCTTTGAAGTCATAATGCATTGCAAGTGTTATTAGGGAATGTTGTGCTGTGTTTTCAAGCGCTTCAATGTGACAGCGGGTGCGTTCACGGAGATCAAGAGCAGCCAGCCGCCGCAGGGGAGGGATACCATGGTAAATAGGTTACCTATTTACCATGGTATCTCTCCCCTGGGTGCGTTGTGTTTTGGTGAGCATTAATGCAGGAAAGCAGCGGGGGGGATGGCGAGCTTGTCCTGCTGCTCCAACACAAGTTACCTTAAGAGCCGGTACGATGTGGGCAATGGGTGAAGTTCGTCAGGAGTACTGCATAAAAAAACGAGTGTGTTGTGGTGGCAGTTGGTGATCAAAGAAATAAAACAAAATAAAATCAATAAATAATAATGTCATAGACTTAAAGTCATACCTTTGAAGTCATAATGCATTGCAAGTGTTATTAGGGAATGTTGTGCTGTGTTTTCAAGCGCTTCAATGTGACAGCGGGTGCGTTCACGGAGATCAAGAGCAGCCGGAGATCAAGAGCAGCTGCCGCAGGGGAGGGATACCATGGTAAATAGGTTACCTATTTACCATGGTATCTCTCCCCTGGGTGCGTTGTGTTTTGGTGAGCATTAATGCAGGAAAGCAGCGGGCGGGATGGCGAGCTTGTCCTGCTGCTCCAACACAAGTTACCTTAAGAGCCGGTACGATGCGGGCAATTGGTGAAGTTCGTCAGGAGTACTGCATAAAAAAACGAGTGTGTTGTGGTGGCAGTTGGTGATCAAAGAAATAAAACAAAATAAAATCAATAAATAATAATGTCATAGACTTAAAGTCATACCTTTGAAGTCATAATGCATTGCAAGTGTTATTAGGGAATGTTGTGCTGTGTTTTCAAGCGCTTCAATGTGACAGCGGGTGCGTTCACGGAGATCAAGAGCAGCCAGCCGCCGCAGGGGAGGGATACCATGGTAAATAGGTTACCTATTTACCATGGTATCTCTCCCCTGGGTGCGTTGTGTTTTGGTGAGCATTAATGCAGGAAAGCAGCGGGCGGGATGGCGAGCTTGTCCTGCTGCTCCAACACAAGTTACCTTAAGAGCCGGTACGATGCGGGCAATGGGTGAAGTTCGTCAGGAGTACTGCATAAAAAAACGAGTGTGTTGTGGTGGCAGTTGGTGATCAAAGAAATAAAACAAAATAAAATCAATAAATAATAATGTCATAGACTTAAAGTCATACCTTTGAAGTCATAATGCATTGCAAGTGTTATTAGGGAATGTTGTGCTGTGTTTTCAAGCGCTTCAATGTGCTGCTCTGCAAGGTTTGGAGACAGCGGGTGCGTTCACGGAGATCAAGAGCAGCCGGCGCAAAACACAAGGCACCCAGGGGAGAGATACCATGGTAAATAGGTTACATATTTACCTATTTTTGTTTCGGCGAACGGTTTTGGTGAGCAATAATGCAGGAAAGCAGCGGGCGGGATGGCGAGCTTGTCCTGCTGCTCCAACACAAGCTACCTTAAGAGCCGGTACGATGCGGTCAATTGGTGAAGTTCGTCAGGAGTACTGCATAAAAAAACGAGTGTGTTGTCGTGGCAGTTGGTGATCAAAGAAATAAAACAAAATAAAATCAATAAATAATAATGTCATAGACTTAAAGTCATACCTTTGAAGTCATAATGCATTGCAAGTGTTAATAGGGAATGTTGTGCTGTGTTTTCAAGCGCTTCAATGTGCTGCTCTGCAAGGTTTGGAGACAGCGGGTGCGTTCACGGAGATCAAGAGCAGCCGGTGCAAAACACAAGGCACCCAGGGGAGAGATACCATGGTAAATAGGTTACATATTTACCTATTTTTGTTTCGGCGAACGGTTTTGGTGAGCAATAATGCAGGAAAGCAGAGGGCGGGATGGCGAGCTTGTCCTGCTGCTCCAACACAAGCTACCTTAAGAGCCGGTACGATGCGGTCAATTGGTGAAGTTCGTCAGGAGTACTGCATAAAAAAACGAGTGTGTTGTCGTGGCAGTTGGTGATCAAAGAAATAAAACAAAATAAAATCAATAAATAATAATGTCATAGACTTAAAGTCATACCTTTGAAGTCATAATGCATTGCAAGTGTTATTAGGGAATGTTGTGCTGTGTTTTCAAGCGCTTCAATGTGACAGCGGGTGCGTTCACGGAGATCAAGAGCAGCCAGCCGCCGCAGGGGAGGGATACCATGGTAAATAGGTTACCTATTTACCATGGTATCTCTCCCCTGGGTGCGTTGTGTTTTGGTGAGCATTAATGCAGGAAAGCAGCGGGCGGGATGGCGAGCTTGTCCTGCTGCTCCAACACAAGTTACCTTAAGAGCCGGTACGATGCGGGCAATGGGTGAAGTTCGTCAGGAGTACTGCATAAAAAAACGAGTGTGTTGTGGTGGCAGTTGGTGATCAAAGAAATAAAACAAAATAAAATCAATAAATAATAATGTCATAGACTTAAAGTCATACCTTTGAAGTCATAATGCATTGCAAGTGTTATTAGGGAATGTTGTGCTGTGTTTTCAAGCGCTTCAATGTGACAGCGGGTGCGTTCACGGAGATCAAGAGCAGCCAGCCGCCGCAGGGGAGGGATACCATGGTAAATAGGTTACATATTTACCTATTTTTGTTTCGGCGAACGGTTTTGGTGAGCAATAATGCAGGAAAGCAGCGGGCGGGATGGCGAGCTTGTCCTGCTGCTCCAACACAAGCTACCTTAAGAGCCGGTACGATGCGGTCAATTGGTGAAGTTCGTCAGGAGTACTGCATAAAAAAACGAGTGTGTTGTCGTGGCAGTTGGTGATCAAAGAAATAAAACAAAATAAAATCAATAAATAATAATGTCATAGACTTAAAGTCATACCTTTGAAGTCATAATGCATTGCAAGTGTTATTAGGGAATGTTGTGCTGTGTTTTCAAGCGCTTCAATGTGACAGCGGGTGCGTTCACGGAGATCAAGAGCAGCCAGCCGCCGCAGGGGAGGGATACCATGGTAAATAGGTTACCTATTTACCATGGTATCTCTCCCCTGGGTGCGTTGTGTTTTGGTGAGCATTAATGCAGGAAAGCAGCGGGCGGGATGGCAAGCTTGTCCTGCTGCTCCAACACAAGCTACCTTAAGAGCCGGTACGATGCGGGCAATGGGTGAAGTTCGTCAGGAGTACTGCATAAAAAAACGAGTGTGTTGTGGTGGCAGTTGGTGATCAAAGAAATAAAACAAAATAAAATCAATAAATAATAATGTCATAGACTTTAAGCCATACCTTTGAAGTCATTATGCATTGCAAGTGTTATTAGAGAATGTTGTGCTGTGTTTTCAAGCGCTTCAATGTGCTGCTCTGCAAGGTTTGGAGACAGCGGGTGCGTTCACGGAGATCAAGAGCAGCCGGCGCAAAACACAAGGCACCCAGGGGAGAGATACCATGGTAAATAGGTTACAGATTTACCTATTTTTGTTTCGGCGAACGGTTTTGGTGAGCAATAATGCAGGAAAGCAGCGGGCGGGATGGCGAGCTTGTCCTGCTGCTCCAACACAAGCTACCTTAAGAGCCGGTACGATGCGGTCAATTGGTGAAGTTCGTCAGGAGTACTGCATAAAAAAACGAGTGTGTTGTCGTGGCAGTTGGTGATCAAAGAAATAAAACAAAATAAAATCAATAAATAATAATGTCATAGACTTAAAGTCATACCTTTGAAGTCATAATGCATTGCAAGTGTTATTAGGGAATGTTGTGCTGTGTTTTCAAGCGCTTCAATGTGACAGCGGGTGCGTTCACGGAGATCAAGAGCAGCCAGCCGCCGCAGGGGAGGGATACCATGGTAAATAGGTTACCTATTTACCATGGTATCTCTCCCCTGGGTGCGTTGTGTTTTGGTGAGCATTAATGCAGGAAAGCAGCGGGCGGGATGGCGAGCTTGTCCTGCTGCTCCAACACAAGTTACCTTAAGAGCCGGTACGATGCGGGCAATGGGTGAAGTTCGTCAGGAGTACTGCATAAAAAAACGAGTGTGTTGTGGTGGCAGTTGGTGATCAAAGAAATAAAACAAAATAAAATCAATAAATAATAATGTCATAGACTTAAAGTCATACCTTTGAAGTCATAATGCATTGCAAGTGTTATTAGGGAATGTTGTGCTGTGTTTTCAAGCGCTTCAATGTGCTGCTCTGCAAGGTTTGGAGACAGCGGGTGCGTTCACGGAGATCAAGAGCAGCCGGCGCAAAACACAAGGCACCCAGGGGAGAGATACCATGGTAAATAGGTTACATATTTACCTATTTTTGTTTCGGCGAACGGTTTTGGTGAGCAATAATGCAGGAAAGCAGCGGGCGGGATGGCGAGCTTGTCCTGCTGCTCCAACACAAGCTACCTTAAGAGCCGGTACGATGCGGTCAATTGGTGAAGTTCGTCAGGAGTACTGCATAAAAAAACGAGTGTGTTGTCGTGGCAGTTGGTGATCAAAGAAATAAAACAAAATAAAATCAATAAATAATAATGTCATAGACTTAAAGTCATACCTTTGAAGTCATAATGCATTGCAAGTGTTATTAGGGAATGTTGTGCTGTGTTTTCAAGCGCTTCAATGTGCTGCTCTGCAAGGTTTGGAGACAGCGGGTGCGTTCACGGAGATCAAGAGCAGCCGGTGCAAAACACAAGGCACCCAGGGGAGAGATACCATGGTAAATAGGTTACATATTTACCTATTTTTGTTTCGGCGAACGGTTTTGGTGAGCAATAATGCAGGAAAGCAGCGGGCGGGATGGCGAGCTTGTCCTGCTGCTCCAACACAAGCTACCTTAAGAGCCGGTACGATGCGGTCAATTGGTGAAGTTCGTCAGGAGTACTGCATAAAAAAACGAGTGTGTTGTCGTGGCAGTTGGTGATCAAAGAAATAAAACAAAATAAAATCAATAAATAATAATGTCATAGACTTAAAGTCATACCTTTGAAGTCATAATGCATTGCAAGTGTTATTAGGGAATGTTGTGCTGTGTTTTCAAGCGCTTCAATGTGACAGCGGGTGCGTTCACGGAGATCAAGAGCAGCCAGCCGCCGCAGGGGAGGGATACCATGGTAAATAGGTTACCTATTTACCATGGTATCTCTCCCCTGGGTGCGTTGTGTTTTGGTGAGCATTAATGCAGGAAAGCAGCGGGCGGGATGGCGAGCTTGTCCTGCTGCTCCAACACAAGTTACCTTAAGAGCCGGTACGATGCGGGCAATGGGTGAAGTTCGTCAGGAGTACTGCATAAAAAAACGAGTGTGTTGTGGTGGCAGTTGGTGATCAAAGAAATAAAACAAAATAAAATCAATAAATAATAATGTCATAGACTTAAAGTCATACCTTTGAAGTCATAATGCATTGCAAGTGTTATTAGGGAATGTTGTTCTGTGTTTTCAAGCGCTTCAATGTGCTGCTCTGCAAGGTTTGGAGACAGCGGGTGCGTTCACGGAGATCAAGAGCAGCCGGCGCAAAACACAAGGCACCCAGGGGAGAGATACCATGGTAAATAGGTTACATATTTACCTATTTTTGTTTCGGCGAACGGTTTTGGTGAGCAATAATGCAGGAAAGCAGCGGGCGGGATGGCGAGCTTGTCCTGCTGCTCCAACACAAGCTACCTTAAGAGCCGGTACGATGCGGTCAATTGGTGAAGTTCGTCAGGAGTACTGCATAAAAAAAACGAGTGTGTTGTCGTGGCAGTTGGTGATCAAAGAAATAAAACAAAATAAAATCAATAAATAATAATGTCATAGACTTAAAGTCATACCTTTGAAGTCATAATGCATTGCAAGTGTTATTAGGGAATGTTGTGCTGTGTTTTCAAGCGCTTCAATGTGACAGCGGGTGCGTTCACGGAGATCAAGAGCAGCCAGCCGCCGCAGGGGAGGGATACCATGGTAAATAGGTTACCTATTTACCATGGTATCTCTCCCCTGGGTGCGTTGTGTTTTGGTGAGCATTAATGCAGGAAAGCAGCGGGCGGGATGGCGAGCTTGTCCTGCTGCTCCAACACAAGTTACCTTAAGAGCCGGTACGATGCGGGCAATGGGTGAAGTTCGTCAGGAGTACTGCATAAAAAAACGAGTGTGTTGTGGTGGCAGTTGGTGATCAAAGAAATAAAACAAAATAAAATCAATAAATAATAATGTCATAGACTTAAAGTCATACCTTTGAAGTCATAATGCATTGCAAGTGTTATTAGGGAATGTTGTGCTGTGTTTTCAAGCGCTTCAATGTGCTGCTCTGCAAGGTTTGGAGACAGCGGGTGCGTTCACGGAGATCAAGAGCAGCCGGCGCAAAACACAAGGCACCCAGGGGAGAGATACCATGGTAAATAGGTTACATATTTACCTATTTTTGTTTCGGCGAACGGTTTTGGTGAGCAATAATGCAGGAAAGCAGCGGGCGGGATGGCGAGCTTGTCCTGCTGCTCCAACACAAGCTACCTTAAGAGCCGGTACGATGCGGTCAATTGGTGAAGTTCGTCAGGAGTACTGCATAAAAAAACGAGTGTGTTGTCGTGGCAGTTGGTGATCAAAGAAATAAAACAAAATAAAATCAATAAATAATAATGTCATAGACTTAAAGTCATACCTTTGAAGTCATAATGCATTGCAAGTGTTATTAGGGAATGTTGTGCTGTGTTTTCAAGCGCTTCAATGTGCTGCTCTGCAAGGTTTGGAGACAGCGGGTGCGTTCACGGAGATCAAGAGCAGCCGGCGCAAAACACAAGGCACCCAGGGGAGAGATACCATGGTAAATAGGTTACATATTTACCTATTTTTGTTTCGGCGAACGGTTTTGGTGAGCAATAATGCAGGAAAGCAGCGGGCGGGATGGCGAGCTTGTCCTGCTGCTCCAACACAAGCTACCTTAAGAGCCGGTACGATGCGGTCAATTGGTGAAGTTCGTCAGGAGTACTGCATAAAAAAACGAGTGTGTTGTCGTGGCAGTTGGTGATCAAAGAAATAAAACAAAATAAAATCAATAAATAATAATGTCATAGACTTAAAGTCATACTTTTGAAGTCATAATGCATTGCAAGTGTTATTAGGGAATGTTGTGCTGTGTTTTCAAGCGCTTCAATGTGCTGCTCTGCAAGGTTTGGAGACAGCGGGTGCGTTCACGGAGATCAAGAGCAGCCGGCGCAAAACACAAGGCACCCAGGGGAGAGATACCACGGTAAATAGGTTACATATTTACCTATTTTTGTTTCGGCGAACGGTTTTGGTGAGCAATAATGCAGGAAAGCAGCGGGCGGGATGGCGAGCTTGTCCTGCTGCTCCAACAGAAGCTACCTTAAGAGCCGGTACGATGCGGTCAATTGGTGAAGTTCGTCAGGAGTACTGCATAAAAAAACGAGTGTGTTGTGGTGGCAGTTGGTGATCAAAGAAATAAAACAAAATAAAATCAATAAATAATAATGTCATAGACTTAGTCATACTTTTGAAGTCATAATGCATTGCATGTGTTATTAGGGAATGTTGTGCTGTGTTTTCAAGCACTTCAATGTGCTGCTCTGCAAGGTTTGGAGACAGCGGGTGCGTTCACGGAGATCAAGAGCAGCCGGCGCAAAACACAAGGCACCCAGGGGAGAGATACCATGGTAAATAGGTTACAGATTTACCTATTTTTGTTTCGGCGAACGGTTTTGGTGAGCAATAATGCAGGAAAGCAGCGGGCTGGATGGCGAGCTTGTCCTGCTGCTCCAACAGAAGCTACCTTAAGAGCCGGTACGATGCGGTCAATTGGTGAAGTTCGTCAGGAGTACTGCATAAAAAAACGAGTGTGTTGTCGTGGCAGTTGGTGATCAAAGAAATAAAACAAAATAAAATCAATAAATAATAATGTCATAGACTTAAAGTCATACTTTTGAAGTCATAATGCATTGCAAGTGTTATTAGGGAATGTTGTGCTGTGTTTTCAAGCGCTTCAATGTGACAGCGGGTGCGTTCACGGAGATCAAGAGCAGCCGGAGATCAAGAGCAGCCGCCGCAGGGGATACCATGGTAAATAGGTTACCTATTTACCATGGTATCTCTCCCCTGGGTGCGTTGTGTTTTGGTGAGCATTAATGCAGGAAAGCAGCGGGCGGGATGGCGAGCTTGTCCTGCTGCTCCAACACAAGCTACCTTAAGAGCCGGTACGATGCGTGCAATGGGTGAAGTTCGTCAGGGGTACTGCATAAAAAAACGAGTGTGTTGTCGTGGCAGTTGTGATCAAAGAAATAAAACAAAATAAAATCAATAAATAATAATGTCATAGACTTAAAGTCATACCTTTGAAGTCATAATGCATTGCAAGTGTTATTAGGGAATGTTGTGCTGTGTTTTCAAGCGCTTCAATGTGACAGCGGGTGCGTTCACGGAGATCAAGAGCAGCCAGCCGCCGCAGGGGAGGGATACCATGGTAAATAGGTTACCTATTTACCATGGTATCTCTCCCCTGGGTGCGTTGTGTTTTGGTGAGCATTAATGCAGGAAAGCAGCGGGCGGGATGGCGAGCTTGTCCTGCTGCTCCAACACAAGCTAGCTTAAGAGTCGGTACGATGCAGGCAATGGGTGAAGTTCGTCAGGAGTACTGCATAAAAAAACGAGTGTGTTGTCGTGGCAGTTGGTGATCAAAGAAATAAAACAAAATAAAATCAATAAATAATAATGTCATAGACTTAAAGCCATACCTTTGAAGTCATTATGCATTGCAAGTGTTATTAGAGAATGTTGTGCTGTGTTTTCAAGCGCTTCAATGTGCTGCTCTGCAAGGTTTGGAGACAGCGGGTGCGTTCACGGAGATGAAGAGCAGCCGGCGCAAAACACAAGGCACCCAGGGGAGAGATACCATGGTAAATAGGTTACATATTTACCTATTTTTGTTTCGGCGAACGGTTTTGGTGAGCAATAATGCAGGAAAGCAGCGGGCGGGATGGCGAGCTTGTCCTGCTGCTCCAACACAAGCTACCTTAAGAGCCAGTACGATGCGGTCAATTGGTGAAGTTCGTCAGGAGTACTGCATAAAAAAAACGAGTGTGTTGTCGTGGCAGTTGGTGATCAAAGAAATAAAACAAAATAAAATCAATAAATAATAATGTCATAGACTTAAAGTCATACCTTTGAAGCCATAATGCATTGCAAGTGTTATTAGGGAATGTTGTGCTGTGTTTTCAAGCGCTTCAATGTGACAGCGGGTGCGTTCACGGAGATCAAGAGCAGCCAGCCGCCGCAGGGGAGGGATACCATGGTAAATAGGTTACCTATTTACCATGGTATCTCTCCCCTGGGTGCGTTGTGTTTTGGTGAGCATTAATGCAGGAAAGCAGCGGGCGGGATGGCGAGCTTGTCCTGCTGCTCCAACACAAGTTACCTTAAGAGCCGGTACGATGCGGGCAATGGGTGAAGTTCGTCAGGAGTACTGCATAAAAAAACGAGTGTGTTGTGGTGGCAGTTGGTGATCAAAGAAATAAAACAAAATAAAATCAATAAATAATAATGTCATAGACTTAAAGTCATACCTTTGAAGTCATAATGCATTGCAAGTGTTATTAGGGAATGTTGTGCTGTGTTTTCAAGCGCTTCAATGTGCTGCTCTGCAAGGTTTGGAGACAGCGGGTGAGTTCATGGAGATCAAGAGCAGCCGGCGCAAAACACAAGGCACCCAGGGGAGAGATACCATGGTAAATAGGTTACATATTTACCTATTTTTGTTTCGGCGAACGGTTTTGGTGAGCAATAATGCAGGAAAGCAGCGGGCGGGATGGCGAGCTTGTCCTGCTGCTCCAACAGAAGCTACCTTAAGAGCCGGTACGATGCGGTCAATTGGTGAAGTTCGTCAGGAGTACTGCATAAAAAAACGAGTGTGTTGTCGTGGCAGTTGGTGATCAAAGAAATAAAACAAAATAAAATCAATAAATAATAATGTCATAGACTTAAAGTCATACCTTTGAAGTCATAATGCATTGCAAGTGTTATTAGGGAATGTTGTGCTGTGTTTTCAAGCGCTTCAATGTGACAGCGGGTGCGTTCACGGAGATCAAGAGCAGCCAGCCGCCGCAGGGGAGGGATACCATGGTAAATAGGTTACCTATTTACCATGGTATCTCTCCCCTGGGTGCGTTGTGTTTTGGTGAGCATTAATGCAGGAAAGCAGCGGGCGGGATGGCGAGCTTGTCCTGCTGCTCCAACACAAGTTACCTTAAGAGCCGGTACGATGCGGGCAATGGGTGAAGTTCGTCAGGAGTACTGCGTAAAAAAACGAGTATGTTGTGGTGGCAGTTGGTGATCAAAGAAATAAAACAAAATAAAATCAATAAATAATAATGTCATAGACTTAAAGTCATACCTTTGAAGTCATAATGCATTGCAAGTGTTATTAGGGAATGTTGTGCTGTGTTTTCAAGCGCTTCAATGTGCTGCTCTGCAAGGTTTGGAGACAGCGGGTGCGTTCACGGAGATCAAGAGCAGCCGGCGCAAAACACAAGGCACCCAGGGGAGAGATACCATGGTAAATAGGTTACATATTTACCTATTTTTGTTTCGGCGAACGGTTTTGGTGAGCAATAATGCAGGAAAGCAGCGGGCGGGATGGCGAGCTTGTCCTGCTGCTCCAACACAAGCTACCTTAAGAGCCGGTACGATGCGGTCAATTGGTGAAGTTCGTCAGGAGTACTGCATAAAAAAAACGAGTGTGTTGTCGTGGCAGTTGGTGATCAAAGAAATAAAACAAAATAAAATCAATAAATAATAATGTCATAGACTTAAAGTCATACCTTTGAAGTCATAATGCATTGCAAGTGTTATTAGGGAATGTTGTGCTGTGTTTTCAAGCGCTTCAATGTGACAGCGGGTGCGTTCACGGAGATCAAGAGCAGCCAGCCGCCGCAGGGGAGGGATACCATGGTAAATAGGTTACCTATTTACCATGGTATCTCTCCCCTGGGTGCGTTGTGTTTTGGTGAGCATTAATGCAGGAAAGCAGCGGGCGGGATGGCGAGCTTGTCCTGCTGCTCCAACACAAGTTACCTTAAGAGCCGGTACGATGCGGGCAATGGGTGAAGTTCGTCAGGAGTACTGCATAAAAAAACGAGTGTGTTGTGGTGGCAGTTGGTGATCAAAGAAATAAAACAAAATAAAATCAATAAATAATAATGTCATAGACTTAAAGTCATACCTTTGAAGTCATAATGCATTGCAAGTGTTATTAGGGAATGTTGTGCTGTGTTTTCAAGCGCTTCAATGTGACAGCGGGTGCGTTCACGGAGATCAAGAGCAGCCAGCCGCCGCAGGGGAGGGATACCATGGTAAATAGGTTACCTATTTACCATGGTATCTCTCCCCTGGGTGCGTTGTGTTTTGGTGAGCATTAATGCAGGAAAGCAGCGGGCGGGATGGCGAGCTTGTCCTGCTGCTCCAACACAAGTTACCTTAAGAGCCGGTACGATGCGGGCAATGGGTGAAGTTCGTCAGGAGTACTGCGTAAAAAAACGAGTATGTTGTGGTGGCAGTTGGTGATCAAAGAAATAAAACAAAATAAAATCAATAAATAATAATGTCATAGACTTAAAGTCATACCTTTGAAGTCATAATGCATTGCAAGTGTTATTAGGGAATGTTGTGCTGTGTTTTCAAGCGCTTCAATGTGCTGCTCTGCAAGGTTTGGAGACAGCGGGTGCGTTCACGGAGATCAAGAGCAGCCGGCGCAAAACACAAGGCACCCAGGGGAGAGATACCATGGTAAATAGGTTACATATTTACCTATTTTTGTTTCGGCGAACGGTTTTGGTGAGCAATAATGCAGGAAAGCAGCGGGCGGGATGGCGAGCTTGTCCTGCTGCTCCAACAGAAGCTACCTTAAGAGCCGGTACGATGCGGTCAATTGGTGAAGTTCGTCAGGAGTACTGCATAAAAAAAACGAGTGTGTTGTCGTGGCAGTTGGTGATCAAAGAAATAAAACAAAATAAAATCAATAAATAATAATGTCATAGACTTAAAGTCATACCTTTGAAGTCATAATGCATTGCAAGTGTTATTAGGGAATGTTGTGCTGTGTTTTCAAGCGCTTCAATGTGCTGCTCTGCAAGGTTTGGAGACAGCGGGTGCGTTCACGGAGATCAAGAGCAGCCGGCGCAAAACACAAGGCACCCAGGGGAGAGATACCATGGTAAATAGGTTACATATTTACCTATTTTTGTTTCGGCGAACGGTTTTGGTGAGCAATAATGCAGGAAAGCAGCGGGCGGGATGGCGAGCTTGTCCTGCTGCTCCAACAGAAGCTACCTTAAGAGCCGGTACGATGCGGTCAATTGGTGAAGTTCGTCAGGAGTACTGCATAAAAAAACGAGCGTGTTGTCGTGGCAGTTGGTGATCAAAGAAATAAAACAAAATAAAATCAATAAATAATAATGTCATAGACTTAAAGTCATACCTTTGAAGTCATAATGCATTGCAAGTGTTATTAGGGAATGTTGTGCTGTGTTTTCAAGCGCTTCAATGTGACAGCGGGTGCGTTCACGGAGATCAAGAGCAGCCAGCCGCCGCAGGGGAGGGATACCATGGTAAATAGGTTACCTATTTACCATGGTATCTCTCCCCTGGGTGCGTTGTGTTTTGGTGAGCATTAATGCAGGAAAGCAGCGGGCGGGATGGCGAGCTTGTCCTGCTGCTCCAACACAAGTTACCTTAAGAGCCGGTACGATGCGGGCAATGGGTGAAGTTCGTCAGGAGTACTGCATAAAAAAACGAGTGTGTTGTGGTGGCAGTTGGTGATCAAAGAAATAAAACAAAATAAAATCAATAAATAATAATGTCATAGACTTAAAGTCATACCTTTGAAGTCATAATGCATTGCAAGTGTTATTAGGGAATGTTGTGCTGTGTTTTCAAGCGCTTCAATGTGACAGCGGGTGCGTTCACGGAGATCAAGAGCAGCCAGCCGCCGCAGGGGAGGGATACCATGGTAAATAGGTTACCTATTTACCATGGTATCTCTCCCCTGGGTGCGTTGTGTTTTGGTGAGCATTAATGCAGGAAAGCAGCGGGCGGGATGGCGAGCTTGTCCTGCTGCTCCAACACAAGTTACCTTAAGAGCCGGTACGATGCGGGCAATGGGTGAAGTTCGTCAGGAGTACTGCATAAAAAAACGAGTGTGTTGTGGTGGCAGTTGGTGATCAAAGAAATAAAACAAAATAAAATCAATAAATAATAATGTCATAGACTTAAAGTCATACCTTTGAAGTCATAATGCATTGCAAGTGTTATTAGGGAATGTTGTGCTGTGTTTTCAAGCGCTTCAATGTGCTGCTCTGCAAGGTTTGGAGACAGCGGGTGCGTTCACGGAGATCAAGAGCAGCCGGCGCAAAACACAAGGCACCCAGGGGAGAGATACCATGGTAAATAGGTTACATATTTACCTATTTTTGTTTCGGCGAACGGTTTTGGTGAGCAATAATGCAGGAAAGCAGCGGGCGGGATGGCGAGCTTCTCCTGCTGCTCCAACACAAGCTACCTTAAGAGCCGGTACGATGCGGTCAATTGGTGAAGTTCGTCAGGAGTACTGCATAAAAAAACGAGTGTGTTGTCGTGGCAGTTGGTGATCAAAGAAATAAAACAAAATAAAATCAATAAATAATAATGTCATAGACTTAAAGTCATACCTTTGAAGTCATAATGCATTGCAAGTGTTATTATGGAATGTTGTGCTGTGTTTTCAAGCGCTTCAATGTGACAGCGGGTGCGTTCACGGAGATCAAGAGCAGCCAGCCGCCGCAGGGGAGGGATACCATGGTAAATAGGTTACCTATTTACCATGGTATCTCTCCCCTGGGTGCGTTGTGTTTTGGTGAGCATTAATGCAGGAAAGCAGCGGACGGGATGGCGAGCTTGTCCTGCTGCTCCAACACAAGTTACCTTAAGAGCCGGTACGATGCGGGCAATGGGTGAAGTTCGTCAGGAGTACTGCATAAAAAAACGAGTGTGTTGTGGTGGCAGTTGGTGATCAAAGAAATAAAACAAAATAAAATCAATAAATAATAATGTCATAGACTTAAAGTCATACCTTTGAAGTCATAATGCATTGCAAGTGTTATTAGGGAATGTTGTGCTGTGTTTTCAAGCGCTTCAATGTGACAGCGGGTGCGTTCACGGAGATCAAGAGCAGCCAGCCGCCGCAGGGGAGGGATACCATGGTAAATAGGTTACCTATTTACCATGGTATCTCTCCCCTGGGTGCGTTGTGTTTTGGTGAGCATTAATGCAGGAAAGCAGCGGGCGGGATGGCGAGCTTGTCCTGCTGCTCCAACACAAGTTACCTTAAGAGCCGGTACGATGCGGGCAATGGGTGAAGTTCGTCAGGAGTACTGCATAAAAAAACGAGTGTGTTGTGGTGGCAGTTGGTGATCAAAGAAATAAAACAAAATAAAATCAATAAATAATAATGTCATAGACTTAAAGTCATACCTTTGAAGTCATAATGCATTGCAAGTGTTATTAGGGAATGTTGTGCTGTGTTTTCAAGCGCTTCAATGTGCTGCTCTGCAAGGTTTGGAGACAGCGGGTGCGTTCACGGAGATCAAGAGCAGCCGGCGCAAAACACAAGGCACCCAGGGGAGAGATACCATGGTAAATAGGTTACATATTTACCTATTTTTGTTTCGGCGAACGGTTTTGGTGAGCAATAATGCAGGAAAGCAGCGGGCGGGATGGCGAGCTTGTCCTGCTGCTCCAACACAAGCTACCTTAAGAGCCGGTACGATGCGGTCAATTGGTGAAGTTCGTCAGGAGTACTGCATAAAAAAACGAGTGTGTTGTCGTGGCAGTTGGTGATCAAAGAAATAAAACAAAATAAAATCAATAAATAATAATGTCATAGACTTAAAGTCATACCTTTGAAGTCATAATGCATTGCAAGTGTTATTAGGGAATGTTGTGCTGTGTTTTCAAGCGCTTCAATGTGCTGCTCTGCAAGGTTTGGAGACAGCGGGTGCGTTCACGGAGATCAAGAGCAGCCGGCGCAAAACACAAGGCACCCAGGGGAGAGATACCATGGTAAATAGGTTACATATTTACCTATTTTTGTTTCGGCGAACGGTTTTGGTGAGCAATAATGCAGGAAAGCAGCGGGCGGGATGGCGAGCTTGTCCTGCTGCTCCAACAGAAGCTACCTTAAGAGCCGGTACGATGCGGTCAATTGGTGAAGTTCGTCAGGAGTACTGCATAAAAAAACGAGTGTGTTGTCGTGGCAGTTGGTGATCAAAGAAATAAAACAAAATAAAATCAATAAATAATAATGTCATAGACTTAAAGTCATACCTTTGAAGTCATAATGCATTGCAAGTGTTATTAGGGAATGTTGTGCTGTGTTTTCAAGCGCTTCAATGTGACAGCGGGTGCGTTCACGGAGATCAAGAGCAGCCAGCCGCCGCAGGGGAGGGATACCATGGTAAATAGGTTACCTATTTACCATGGTATCTCTCCCCTGGGTGCGTTCTGTTTTGGTGAGCATTAATGCAGGAAAGCAGCGGGCGGGATGGCGAGCTTGTCCTGCTGCTCCAACACAAGTTACCTTAAGAGCCGGTACGATGCGGGCAATGGGTGAAGTTCGTCAGGAGTACTGCATAAAAAAACGAGTGTGTTGTGGTGGCAGTTGGTGATCAAAGAAATAAAACAAAATAAAATCAATAAATAATAATGTCATAGACTTAAAGTCATACCTTTGAAGTCATAATGCATTGCAAGTGTTATTAGGGAATGTTGTGCTGTGTTTTCAAGCGCTTCAATGTGCTGCTCTGCAAGGTTTGGAGACAGCGGGTGCGTTCACGGAGATCAAGAGCAGCCGGCGCAAAACACAAGGCACCCAGGGGAGAGATACCATGGTAAATAGGTTACATATTTACCTATTTTTGTTTCGGCAAACGGTTTTGGTGAGCAATAATGCAGGAAAGCAGCGGGCGGGATGGCGAGCTTGTCCTGCTGCTCCAACAGAAGCTACCTTAAGAGCCGGTACGATGCGGTCAATTGGTGAAGTTCGTCAGGAGTACTGCATAAAAAAAAACGAGTGTGTTGTCGTGGCAGTTGGTGATCAAAGAAATAAAACAAAATAAAATCAATAAATAATAATGTCATAGACTTAAAGTCATACCTTTGAAGTCATAATGCATTGCAAGTGTTATTAGGGAATGTTGTGCTGTGTTTTCAAGCGCTTCAATGTGACAGCGGGTGCGTTCACGGAGATCAAGATCAGCCAGCCGCCGCAGGGGAGGGATACCATGGTAAATAGGTTACCTATTTACCATGGTATCTCTCCCCTGGGTGCGTTGTGTTTTGGTGAGCATTAATGCAGGAAAGCAGCGGGCGGGATGGCGAGCTTGTCCTGCTGCTCCAACACAAGTTACCTTAAGAGCCGGTACGATGCGGGCAATGGGTGAAGTTCGTCAGGAGTACTGCATAAAAAAAACGAGTGTGTTGTGGTGGCAGTTGGTGATCAAAGAAATAAAACAAAATAAAATCAATAAATAATAATGTCATAGACTTAAAGTCATACCTTTGAAGTCATAATGCATTGCCAGTGTTATTAGGGAATGTTGTGCTGTGTTTTCAAGCGCTTCAATGTGCTGCTCTGCAAGGTTCTGAGACAGCGGGTGCGTTCACGGAGATCAAGAGCAGCCGGCGCAAAACACAAGGCACCCAGGGGAGAGATACCATGGTAAATAGGTTACATATTTACCTATTTTTGTTTCGGCGAACGGTTTTGGTGAGCAATAATGCAGGAAAGCAGCGGGCGGGATGGCGAGCTTGTCCTGCTGCTCCAACACAAGCTACCTTAAGAGCCGGTACGATGCGGTCAATTGGTGAAGTTCGTCAGGAGTACTGCATAAAAAAACGAGTGTGTTGTCGTGGCAGTTGGTGATCAAAGAAATAAAACAAAATAAAATCAATAAATAATAATGTCATAGACTTAAAGTCATACCTTTGAAGTCATAATGCATTGCAAGTCTTATTAGGGAATGTTGTGCTGTGTTTTCAAGCGCTACAGTGTGACAGCGGGTGCGTTCACGGAGATCAAGAGCAGCCAGCCGCCGCAGGGGAGGGATACCATGGTAAATAGGTTACCTATTTACCATGGTATCTCTCCCCTGGGTGCGTTGTGTTTTGGTGAGCATTAATGCAGGAAAGCAGCGGGCGGGATGGCGAGCTTGTCCTGCTGCTCCAACACAAGTTACCTTAAGAGCCGGTACGATGCGGGCAATGGGTGAAGTTCGTCAGGAGTACTGCATAAAAAAACGAGTGTGTTGTGGTGGCAGTTGGTGATCAAAGAAATAAAACAAAATAAAATCAATAAATAATAATGTCATAGACTTAAAGTCATACCTTTGAAGTCATAATGCATTGCCAGTGTTATTAGGGAATGTTGTGCTGTGTTTTCAAGCGCTTCAATGTGCTGCTCTGCAAGGTTTGGAGACAGCGCGTGCGTTCACGGAGATCAAGAGCAGCCGGCGCAAAACACAAGGCACCCAGGGGAGAGATACCATGGTAAATAGGTTACATATTTACCTATTTTTGTTTCGGCGAACGGTTTTGGTGAGCAATAATGCAGGAAAGCAGCGGGCGGGATGGCGAGCTTGTCCTGCTTCTCCAACAGAAGCTACCTTAAGAGCCGGTACGATGCGGTCAATTGGTGAAGTTCGTCAGGAGTACTGCATAAAAAAACGAGTGTGTTGTCGTGGCAGTTGGTGATCAAAGAAATAAAACAAAATAAAATCAATAAATAATAATGTCATAGACTTAAAGTCATACCTTTGAAGTCATAATGCATTGCAAGTGTTATTAGGGAATGTTGTGCTGTGTTTTCAAGCGCTTCAATGTGACAGCGGGTGCGTTCACGGAGATCAAGAGCAGCCAGCCGCCGCAGGGGAGGGATACCATGGTAAATAGGTTACCTATTTACCATGGTATCTCTCCCCTGGGTGCGTTGTGTTTTGGTGAGCATTAATGCAGGAAAGCAGCGGGCGGGATGGCGAGCTTGTCCTGCTGCTCCAACACAAGTTACCTTAAGAGCCGGTACGATGCGGGCAATGGGTGAAGTTCGTCAGGAGTACTGCATAAAAAAACGAGTGTGTTGTGGTGGCAGTTGGTGATCAAAGAAATAAAACAAAATAAAATCAATAAATAATAATGTCATAGACTTAAAGTCATACCTTTGAAGTCATAATGCATTGCAAGTGTTATTAGGGAATGTTGTGCTGTGTTTTCAAGCGCTTCAATGTGACAGCGGGTGCGTTCACGGAGATCAAGAGCAGCCAGCCGCCGCAGGGGAGGGATACCATGGTAAATAGGTTACCTATTTACCATGGTATCTCTCCCCTGGGTGCGTTGTGTTTTGGTGAGCATTAATGCAGGAAAGCAGCGGGCGGGATGGCGAGCTTGTCCTGCTGCTCCAACACAAGTTACCTTAAGAGCCGGTACGATGCGGGCAATGGGTGAAGTTCGTCAGGAGTACTGCATAAAAAAACGAGTGTGTTGTGGTGGCAGTTGGTGATCAAAGAAATAAAACAAAATAAAATCAATAAATAATAATGTCATAGACTTAAAGTCATACCTTTGAAGTCATAATGCATTGCAAGTGTTATTAGGGAATGTTGTGCTGTGTTTTCAAGCGCTTCAATGTGACAGCGGGTGCGTTCACGGAGATCAAGAGCAGCCAGCCGCCGCAGGGGAGGGATACCATGGTAAATAGGTTACCTATTTACCATGGTATCTCTCCCCTGGGTGCGTTGTGTTTTGGTGAGCATTAATGCAGGAAAGCAGCGGGCGGGATGGCGAGCTTGTCCTGCTGCTCCAACACAAGCTAGCTTAAGAGCCGGTACGATGCGTGCAATGGGTGAAGTTCGTCAGGAGTACTGCATAAAAAAACGAGTGTGTTGTCGTGGCAGTTGTGATCAAAGAAATAAAACAAAATAAAATCAATAAATAATAATGTCATAGACTTAAAGTCATACCTTTGAAGTCATAATGCATTGCAAGTGTTATTAGGGAAAGTTGTGCTGTGTTTTCAAGCGCTTCAATGTGCTGCTCTGCAAGGTTTGGAGACAGCGGGTGCGTTCACGGAGATCAAGAGCAGCCGGCGCAAAACACAAGGCACCCAGGGGAGAGATACCATGGTAAATAGGTTACATATTTACCTATTTTTGTTTCGGCGAACGGTTTTGGTGAGCAATAATGCAGGAAAGCAGCGGGCGGGATGGCGAGCTTGTCCTGCTGCTCCAACACAAGCTACCTTAAGAGCCGGTACGATGCGGTCAATTGGTGAAGTTCGTCAGGAGTACTGCATAAAAAAACGATTGTGTTGTCGTGGCAGTTGGTGATCAAAGAAATAAAACAAAATAAAATCAATAAATAATAATGTCATAGACTTAAAGTCATACCTTTGAAGTCATAATGCATTGCAAGTCTTATTAGGGAATGTTGTGCTGTGTTTTCAAGCGCTTCAGTGTGACAGCGGGTGCGTTCACGGAGATCAAGAGCAGCCAGCCGCCGCAGGGGAGGGATACCATGGTAAATAGGTTACCTATTTACCATGGTATCTCTCCCCTGGGTGCGTTGTGTTTTGGTGAGCATTAATGCAGGAAAGCAGCGGGCGGGATGGCGAGCTTGTCCTGCTGCTCCAACACAAGTTACCTTAAGAGCCGGTACGATGCGGGCAATGGGTGAAGTTCGTCAGGAGTACTGCATAAAAAAACGAGTGTGTTGTGGTGGCAGTTGGTGATCAAAGAAATAAAACAAAATAAAATCAATAAATAATAATGTCATAGACTTAAAGTCATACCTTTGAAGTCATAATGCATTGCAAGTGTTATTAGGGAATGTTGTGCTGTGTTTTCAAGCGCTTCAATGTGCTGCTCTGCAAGGTTTGGAGACAGCGGGTGCGTTCACGGAGATCAAGAGCAGCCGGCGCAAAACACAAGGCACCCAGGGGAGAGATACCATGGTAAATAGGTTACATATTTACCTATTTTTGTTTCGGCGAACGGTTTTGGTGAGCATTAATGCAGGAAAGCAGCGGGCGGGATGGCGAGCTTGTCCTGCTGCTCCAACACAAGTTACCTTAAGAGCCGGTACGATGCGGGCAATTGGTGAAGTTCGTCAGGAGTACTGCATAAAAAAACGAGTGTGTTGTGGTGGCAGTTGGTGATCAAAGAAATAAAACAAAATAAAATCAATAAATAATAATGTCATAGACTTAAAGTCATACCTTTGAAGTCATAATGCATTGCAAGTGTTATTAGGGAAAGTTGTGCTGTGTTTTCAAGCGCTTCAATGTGCTGCTCTGCAAGGTTTGGAGACAGCGGGTGCGTTCACGGAGATCAAGAGCAGCCGGCGCAAAACACAAGGCACCCAGGGGAGAGATACCATGGTAAATAGGTTACATATTTACCTATTTTTGTTTCGGCGAACGGTTTTGGTGAGCAATAATGCAGGAAAGCAGCGGGCGGGATGGCGAGCTTGTCCTGCTGCTCCAACACAAGCTACCTTAAGAGCCGGTACGATGCGGTCAGTTGGTGAAGTTCGTCAGGAGTACTGCATAAAAAAACGATTGTGTTGTCGTGGCAGTTGGTGATCAAAGAAATAAAACAAAATAAAATCAATAAATAATAATGTCATAGACTTAAAGTCATACCTTTGAAGTCATAATGCATTGCAAGTGTTATTAGGGAATGTTGTGCTGTGTTTTCAAGCGCTTCAATGTGCTGCTCTGCAAGGTTTGGAGACAGCGGGTGCGTTCACGGAGATCAAGAGCAGCCGGCGCAAAACACAAGGCACCCAGGGGAGAGATACCATGGTAAATAGGTTACATATTTACCTATTTTTGTTTCGGCGAACGGTTTTGGTGAGCATTAATGCAGGAAAGCAGCGGGCGGGATGGCGAGCTTGTCCTGCTGCTCCAACACAAGTTACCTTAAGAGCCGGTACGATGCGGGCAATTGGTGAAGTTCGTCAGGAGTACTGCATAAAAAAACGAGTGTGTTGTGGTGGCAGTTGGTGATCAAAGAAATAAAACAAAATAAAATCAATAAATAATAATGTCATAGACTTAAAGTCATACCTTTGAAGTCATAATGCATTGCAAGTGTTATTAGGGAATGTTGTGCTGTGTTTTCAAGCGCTTCAATGTGACAGCGGGTGCGTTCACCGAGATCAAGAGCAGCCAGCCGCCGCAGGGGAGGGATACCATGGTAAATAGGTTACCTATTTACCATGGTATCTCTCCCCTGGGTGCGTTGTGTTTTGGTGAGCATTAATGCAGGAAAGCAGCGGGCGGGATGGCGAGCTTGTCCTGCTGCTCCAACACAAGTTACCTTAAGAGCCGGTACGATGCGGGCAATGGGTGAAGTTCGTCAGGAGTACTGCATAAAAAAACGAGTGTGTTGTGGTGGCAGTTGGTGATCAAAGAAATAAAACAAAATAAAATCAATAAATAATAATGTCATAGACTTAAAGTCATACCTTTGAAGTCATAATGCATTGCCAGTGTTATTAGGGAATGTTGTGCTGTGTTTTCAAGCGCTTCAATGTGCTGCTCTGCAAGGTTTGGAGACAGCGGGTGCGTTCACGGAGATCAAGAGCAGCCGGCGCAAAACACAAGGCACCCAGGGGAGAGATACCATGGTAAATAGGTTACATATTTACCTATTTTTGTTTCGGCGAACGGTTTTGGTGAGCAATAATGCAGGAAAGCAGCGGGCGGGATGGCGAGCTTGTCCTGCTGCTCCAACACAAGCTACCTTAAGAGCCGGTACGATGCGGTCAATTGGTGAAGTTCGTCAGGAGTACTGCATAAAAAAACGAGTGTGTTGTCGTGGCAGTTGGTGATCAAAGAAATAAAACAAAATAAAATCAATAAATAATAATGTCATAGACTTAAAGTCATACCTTTGAAGTCATAATGCATTGCAAGTCTTATTAGGGAATGTTGTGCTGTGTTTTCAAGCGCTTCAGTGTGACAGCGGGTGCGTTCACGGAGATCAAGAGCAGCCAGCCGCCGCAGGGGAGGGATACCATGGTAAATAGGTTACCTATTTACCATGGTATCTCTCCCCTGGGTGCGTTGTGTTTTGGTGAGCATTAATGCAGGAAAGCAGCGGGCGGGATGGCGAGCTTGTCCTGCTGCTCCAACACAAGTTACCTAAAGAGCCGGTACGATGCGGGCAATGGGTGAAGTTCGTCAGGAGTACTGCATAAAAAAACGAGTGTGTTGTGGTGGCAGTTGGTGATCAAAGAAATAAAACAAAATAAAATCAATAAATAATAATGTCATAGACTTAAAGTCATACCTTTGAAGTCATAATGCATTGCCAGTGTTATTAGGGAATGTTGTGCTGTGTTTTCAAGCGCTTCAATGTGCTGCTCTGCAAGGTTTGGAGACAGCGCGTGCGTTCACGGAGATCAAGAGCAGCCGGCGCAAAACACAAGGCACCCAGGGGAGAGATACCATGGTAAATAGGTTACATATTTACCTATTTTTGTTTCGGCGAACGGTTTTGGTGAGCAATAATGCAGGAAAGCAGCGGGCGGGATGGCGAGCTTGTCCTGCTGCTCCAACAGAAGCTACCTTAAGAGCCGGTACGATGCGGTCAATTGGTGAAGTTCGTCAGGAGTACTGCATAAAAAAACGAGTGTGTTGTCGTGGCAGTTGGTGATCAAAGAAATAAAACAAAATAAAATCAATAAATAATAATGTCATAGACTTAAAGTCATACCTTTGAAGTCATAATGCATTGCAAGTGTTATTAGGGAATGTTGTGCTGTGTTTTCAAGCGCTTCAATGTGACAGCGGGTGCGTTCACGGAGATCAAGAGCAGCCAGCCGCCGCAGGGGAGGGATACCATGGTAAATAGGTTACCTATTTACCATGGTATCTCTCCCCTGGGTGCGTTGTGTTTTGGTGAGCATTAATGCAGGAAAGCAGCGGGCGGGATGGCGAGCTTGTCCTGCTGCTCCAACACAAGTTACCTTAAGAGCCGGTACGATGCGGGCAATGGGTGAAGTTCGTCAGGAGTACTGCATAAAAAAACGAGTGTGTTGTCGTGGCAGTTGGTGATCAAAGAAATAAAACAAAATAAAATCAATAAATAATAATGTCATAGACTTAAAGTCATACCTTTGAAGTCATAATGCATTGCAAGTGTTATTAGGGAATGTTGTGCTGTGTTTTCAAGCGCTTCAATGTGACAGCGGGTGCGTTCACGGAGATCAAGAGCAGCCAGCCGCCGCAGGGGAGGGATACCATGGTAAATAGGTTACCTATTTACCATGGTATCTCTCCCCTGGGTGCGTTGTGTTTTGGTGAGCATTAATGCAGGAAAGCAGCGGGCGGGATGGCGAGCTTGTCCTGCTGCTCCAACACAAGTTACCTTAAGAGCCGGTACGATGCGGGCAATGGGTGAAGTTCGTCAGGAGTACTGCATAAAAAAACGAGTGTGTTGTCGTGGCGGTTGGTGATCAAAGAAATAAAACAAAATAAAATCAATAAATAATAATGTCATAGACTTAAAGTCATACCTTTGAAGTCATAATGCATTGCAAGTGTTATTAGGGAATGTTGTGCTGTGTTTTCAAGCGCTTCAATGTGCTGCTCTGCAAGGTTTGGAGACAGCGGGTGCGTTCACGGAGATGAAGAGCAGCCGGCGCAAAACACAAGGCACCCAGGGGAGAGATACCATGGTAAATAGGTTACCTATTTACCTATTTTTGTTTCGGCGAACGGTTTTGGTGAGCAGTAATGCAGGAAAGCAGCGGGCGGGATGGCGAGCTTGTCCTGCTGCTCCAACACAAGTTACCTTAAGAGCCGGTACGATGCGGGCAATGGGTAAAGTTCGTCAGGAGTACTGCATAAAAAAACGAGTGTGTTGTGGTGGCAGTTGGTGATCAAAGAAATAAAACAAAATAAAATCAATAAATAATAATGTCATAGACTTAAAGTCATACCTTTGAAGTCATAATGCATTGCAAGTGTTATTAGGGAATGTTGTGCTGTGTTTTCAAGCGCTTCAATGTGCTGCTCTGCAAGGTTTGGAGACAGCGGGTGCGTTCACGGAGATCAAGAGCAGCCGGCGCAAAACACAAGGCACCCAGGGGAGAGATACCATGGTAAATAGGTTACATATTTACCTATTTTTGTTTCGGCGAACGGTTTTGGTGAGCAATAATGCAGGAAAGCAGCGGGCGGGATGGCGAGCTTGTCCTGCTGCTCCAACACAAGCTACCTTAAGAGCCGGTACGATGCGGTCAATTGGTGAAGTTCGTCAGGAGTACTGCATAAAAAAACGAGTGTGTTGTCGTGGCAGTTGGTGATCAAAGAAATAAAACAAAATAAAATCAATAAATAATAATGTCATAGACTTAAAGTCATACCTTTGAAGTCATAATGCATTGCAAGTGTTATTAGGGAATGTTGTGCTGTGTTTTCAAGCGCTTCAATGTGACAGCGGGTGCGTTCACGGAGATCAAGAGCAGCCGGAGATCAAGAGCAGCCGCCGCAGGGGAGGGATACCATGGTAAATAGGTTACCTATTTACCATGGTATCTCTCCCCTGGGTGCGTTGTGTTTTGGTGAGCATTAATGCAGGAAAGCAGCGGGCGGCATGGCGAGCTTGTCCTGCTGCTCCAACACAAGCTACCTTAAGAGCCGGTACGATGCGGTCAATTGGTGAAGTTCGTCAGGAGTACTGCATAAAAAAACGAGTGTGTTGTCGTGGCAGTTGGTGATCAAAGAAATAAAACAAAATAAAATCAATAAATAATAATGTCATAGACTTAAAGTCATACCTTTGAAGTCATAATGCATTGCAAGTGTTATTAGGGAATGTTGTGCTGTGTTTTCAAGCGCTTCAATGTGACAGCGGGTGCGTTCACGGAGATCAAGAGCAGCCGGAGATCAAGAGCAGTCGCCGCAGGGGAGGGATACCTATTTACCATGGTATCTCTCCCCTGGGTGCGTTGTGTTTTGGTGAGCATTAATGCAGGAAAGCAGCGGGCGGGATGGCGAGCTTGTCCTGCTGCTCCAACACAAGCTAGCTTAAGAGCCGGTACGATGCGGGCAATGGGTGAAGTTCGTCAGGAGTACTGCATATAAAAACGAGTGTGTTGTCGTGGCAGTTGGTGATCAAAGAAATAAAACAAAATAAAATCAATAAATAATAATGTCATTGACTTAAAGCCATACCTTTGAAGTCATAATGCATTGCAAGTGTTATTAGAGAATGTTGTGCTGTGTTTTCAAGCGCTTCAATGTGCTGCTCTGCAAGGTTTGGAGACAGCGGGTGCGTTCACGGAGATCAAGAGCAGCCGGCGCAAAACACAAGGCACCCAGGGGAGAGATACCATGGTAAATAGGTTACATATTTACCTATTTTTGTTTCGGCGAACGGTTTTGGTGAGCAATAATGCAGGAAAGCAGCGGGCGGGATGGCGAGCTTGTCCTGCTGCTCCAACAGAAGCTACCTTAAGAGCCGGTACGATGCGGTCAATTGGTGAAGTTCGTCAGGAGTACTACATAAAAAAACGAGTGTGTTGTCGTGGCAGTTGGTGATCAAAGAAATAAAACAAAATAAAATCAATAAATAATAATGTCATAGACTTAAAGTCATACCTTTGAAGTCATAATGCATTGCAAGTGTTATTAGGGAATGTTGTGCTGTGTTTTCAAGCGCTTCAATGTGACAGCGGGTGCGTTCACGGAGATCAAGAGCAGCCGGAGATCAAGAGCAGCCGCCGCAGGGGAGGGATACCATGGTAAATAGGTTACCTATTTACCATGGTATCTCTCCCCTGGGTGCGTTGTGTTTTGGTGAGCATTAATGCAGGAAAGCAGCGGGCGGGATGGCGAGCTTGTCCTGCTGCTCCAACACAAGCTAGCTTAAGAGCCGGTACGATGCGGGCAATGGGTGAAGTTCGTCAGGAGTACTGCATATAAAAACGAGTGTGTTGTCGTGGCAGTTGGTGATCAAAGAAATAAAACAAAATAAAATCAATAAATAATAATGTCATTGACTTAAAGCCATACCTTTGAAGTCATTATGCATTGCAAGTGTTATTAGAGAATGTTGTGCTGTGTTTTCAAGCGCTTCAATGTGCTGCTCTGCAAGGTTTGGAGACAGCGGGTGCGTTCACGGAGATCAAGAGCAGCCGGCGCAAAACACAAGGCACCCAGGGGAGAGATACCATGGTAAATAGGTTACATATTTACCTATTTTTGTTTCGGCGAACGGTTTTGGTGAGCAATAATGCAGGAAAGCAGCGGGCGGGATGGCGAGCTTGTCCTGCTGCTCCAACAGAAGCTACCTTAAGAGCCGGTACGATGCGGTCAATTGGTGAAGTTCGTCAGGAGTACTGCATAAAAAAACGAGTGTGTTGTCGTGGCAGTTGGTGATCAAAGAAATAAAACAAAATAAAATCAATAAATAATAATGTCATAGACTTAAAGTCATACCTTTGAAGTCATAATGCATTGCAAGTGTTATTAGGGAATGTTGTGCTGTGTTTTCAAGCGCTTCAATGTGACAGCGGGTGCGTTCACGGAGATCAAGAGCAGCCGGAGATCAAGAGCAGCCGCCGCAGGGGAGGGATACCATGGTAAATAGGTTACCTATTTACCATGGTATCTCTCCCCTGGGTGCGTTGTGTTTTGGTGAGCATTAATGCAGGAAAGCAGCGGGCGGGATGGCGAGCTTGTCCTGCTGCTCCAACACAAGCTACCTTAAGAGCCGGTACGATGCGGTCAATTGGTGAAGTTCGTCAGGAGTACTGCATAAAAAAAACGAGTGTGTTGTCGTGGCAGTTGTGATCAAAGAAATAAAACAAAATAAAATCAATAAATAATAATGTCATAGACTTAAAGTCATACCTTTGAAGTCATAATGCATTGCAAGTGTTATTAGGGAATGTTGTGCTGTGTTTTCAAGCGCTTCAATGTGCTGCTCTGCAAGGTTTGGAGACAGCGGGTGCGTTCACGGAGATCAAGAGCAGCCGGCGCAAAACACAAGGCACCCAGGGGAGAGATACCATGGTAAATAGGTTACATATTTACCTATTTTTGTTTCGGCGAACGGTTTTGGTGAGCAATAATGCAGGAAAGCAGCGGGCGGGATGGCGAGCTTGTCCTGCTGCTCCAACACAAGTTACCTTAAGAGCCGGTACGATGCGGGCAATGGGTGAAGTTCGTCAGGAGTACTGCATAAAAAAACGAGTGTGTTGTGGTGGCAGTTGGTGATCAAAGAAATAAAATAAAATAAAATCAATAAATAATAATGTCATAGACTTAACGTCATACCTTTGAAGTCATAATGCATTGCAAGTGTTATTAGGGAATGTTGTGCTGTGTTTTCAAGCGCTTCAATGTGACAGCGGGTGCGTTCACGGAGATCAAGAGCAGCCGGAGATCAAGAGCAGCCGCCGCAGGGGAGGGATACCATGGTAAATAGGTTACCTATTTACCATGGTATCTCTCCCCTGGGTGCGTTGTGTTTTGGTGAGCATTACTGCAGGAAAGCAGCGGGCGGGATGGCGAGCTTGTCCTGCTGCTCCAACACAAGCTAGCTTAAGAGCCGGTATGATGCGTGCAATGGGTGAAGTTCGTCAGGAGTACTGCATAAAAAAACGAGTGTGTTGTGGTGGCAGTTGGTGATCAAAGAAATAAAACAAAATAAAATCAATAAATAATAATGTCATAGACTTAAAGTCATACCTTTGAAGTCATAATGCATTGCAAGTGTTATTAGGGAATGTTGTGCTGTGTTTTCAAGCGCTTCAATGTGCTGCTCTGCAAGGTTTGGAGACAGCGGGTGCGTTCACGGAGATCAAGAGCAGCCGGCGCAAAACACAAGGCACCCAGGGGAGAGATACCATGGTAAATAGGTTACCTATTTACCTATTTTTGTTTCGGCGAACGGTTTTGGTGAGCAGTAATGCAGGAAAGCAGCGGGCGGGATGGCGAGCTTGTCCTGCTGCTCCAACACAAGTTACCTTAAGAGCCGGTACGATGCGGGCAATTGGTGAAGTTCGTCAGGAGTACTGCATAAAAAAACGAGTGTGTTGTGGTGGCAGTTGGTGATCAAAGAAATAAAACAAAATAAAATCAATAAATAATAATGTCATAGACTTAAAGTCATACCTTTGAAGTCATAATGCATTGCAAGTGTTATTAGGGAATGTTGTGCTGTGTTTTCAAGCGCTTCAATGTGACAGCGGGTGCGTTCACGGAGATCAAGAGCAGCCGGAGATCAAGAGCAGCCGCCGCAGGGGAGGGATACCATGGTAAATAGGTTACCTATTTACCATGGTATCTCTCCCCTGGGTGCGTTGTGTTTTGGTGAGCATTAATGCAGGAAAGCAGCGGGCGGGATGGCGAGCTTGTCCTGCTGCTCCAACACAAGCTTGCTAAAGAGCCGGTACGATGCGTGCAATGGGTGAAGTTCGTCAGGAGTACTGCATAAAAAAACGAGTGTGTTGTCGTGGCAGTTGTGATCAAAGAAATAAAACAAAATAAAATCAATAAATAATAATGTCATAGACTTAAAGTCATACCTTTGAAGTCATAATGCATTGCAAGTGTTATTAGGGAATGTTGTGCTGTGTTTTCAAGCGCTTCAATGTGCTGCTCTGCAAGGTTTGGAGACAGCGGGTGCGTTCACGGAGATCAAGAGCAGCCGGCGCAAAACACAAGGCACCCAGGGGAGAGATACCATGGTAAATAGGTTACATATTTACCTATTTTTGTTTCGGCGAACGGTTTTGGTGAGCAATAATGCAGGAAAGCAGCGGGCGGGATGGCGAGCTTGTCCTGCTGCTCCAACACAAGTTACCTTAAGAGCCGGTACGATGCGGGCAATGGGTGAAGTTCGTCAGGAGTACTGCATAAAAAAACGAGTGTGTTGTGGTGGCAGTTGGTGATCAAAGAAATAAAATAAAATAAAATCAATAAATAATAATGTCATAGACTTAAAGTCATACCTTTGAAGTCATAATGCATTGCAAGTGTTATTAGGGAATGTTGTGCTGTGTTTTCAAGCGCTTCAATGTGACAGCGGGTGCGTTCACGGAGATCAAGAGCAGCCGGAGATCAAGAGCAGCCGCCGCAGGGGAGGGATACCATGGTAAATAGGTTACCTATTTACCATGGTATCTCTCCCCTGGGTGCGTTGTGTTTTGGTGAGCATTAATGCAGGAAAGCAGCGGGCGGGATGGCGAGCTTGTCCTGCTGCTCCAACACAAGCTAGCTTAAGAGCCGGTATGATGCGTGCAATGGGTGAAGTTCGTCAGGAGTACTGCATAAAAAAACGAGTGTGTTGTGGTGGCAGTTGGTGATCAAAGAAATAAAATAAAATAAAATCAATAAATAATAATGTCATAGACTTAAAGTCATACCTTTGAAGTCATAATGCATTGCAAGTGTTATTAGGGAATGTTGTGCTGTGTTTTCAAGCGCTTCAATGTGCTGCTCTGCAAGGTTTGGAGACAGCGGGTGCGTTCACGGAGATGAAGAGCAGCCGGCGCAAAACACAAGGCACCCAGGGGAGAGATACCATGGTAAATAGGTTACATATTTACCTATTTTTGTTTCGGCGAACGGTTTTGGTGAGCAGTAATGCAGGAAAGCAGCGGGCGGGATGGCGAGCTTGTCCTGCTGCTCCAACACAAGTTACCTTAAGAGCCGGTACGATGCGGGCAATTGGTGAAGTTCGTCAGGAGTACTGCATAAAAAAACGAGAGTGTTGTGGTGGCAGTTGGTGATCAAAGAAATAAAACAAAATAAAATCAATAAATAATAATGTCATAGACTTAAAGTCATACCTTTGAAGTCATAATGCATTGCAAGTGTTATTAGGGAATGTTGTGCTGTGTTTTCAAGCGCTTCAATGTGCTGCTCTGCAAGGTTTGGAGACAGCGGGTGTGTTCACGGAGATCAAGAGCAGCCGGCGCAAAACACAAGGCACCCAGGGGAGAGATACCATGGTAAATAGGTTACCTATTTACCTATTTTTGTTTCGGCGAACGGTTTTGGTGAGCAATAATGCAGGAAAGCAGCGGGCGGGATGGTGAGCTTGTCCTGCTGCTCCAACACAAGCTACCTTAAGAGCCGGTACGATGCGGTCAATTGGTGAAGTTCGTCAGGAGTACTGCATAAAAAAAACGAATGTGTTGTCGTGGCAGTTGGTGATCAAAGAAATAAAACAAAATAAAATCAATAAATAATAATGTCATAGACTTAAAGTCATACCTTTGAAGTCATTATGCATTGCAAGTGTTATTAGGGAATGTTGTGCTGTGTTTTCAAGCGCTTCAATGTGACAGCGGGTGCGTTCACGGAGATCAAGAGCAGCCAGCCGCCGCAGGGGAGGGATACCATGGTAAATAGGTTACCTATTTACCATGGTATCTCTCCCCTGGGTGCGTTGTGTTTTGGTGAGCATTAATGCAGGAAAGCAGCGGGCTGGATGGCGAGCTTGTCCTGCTACTCCAACACAAGTTACCTTAAGAGCCGGTACGATGCGGGCAATGGGTGAAGTTCGTCAGGAGTACTGCGTAAAAAAACGAGTGTGTTGTGGTGGCAGTTGGTGATCAAAGAAAAAAAACAAAATAAAATCAATAAATAATAATGTCATAGACTTAAAGTCATACCTTTGAAGTCATAATGCATTGCAAGTGTTATTAGGGAATGTTGTGCTGTGTTTTCAAGCGCTTCAATGTGCTGCTCTGCAAGGTTTGGAGACAGCGGGTGCGTTCACGGAGATCAAGAGCAGCCGGCGCAAAACACAAGGCACCCAGGGGAGAGATACCATGGTAAATAGCTTACATATTTACCTATTTTTGTTTCGGCGAACGGTTTTGGTGAGCAATAATGCAGGAAAGCAGCGGGCGGGATGGCGAGCTTGTCCTGCTGCTCCAACACAAGTTACCTTAAGAGCCGGTACGATGCGGGCAATGGGTGAAGTTCGTCAGGAGTACTGCATAAAAAAACGAGTGTGTTGTGGTGGCAGTTGGTGATCAAAGAAATAAAATAAAATAAAATCAATAAATAATAATGTCATAGACTTAAAGTCATACCTTTGAAGTCATAATGCATTGCAAGTGTTATTAGGGAATGTTGTGCTGTGTTTTCAAGCGCTTCAATGTGCTGCTCTGCAAGGTTTGGAGACAGCGGGTGCGTTCACGGAGATCAAGAGCAGCCGGCGCAAAACACAAGGCACCCAGGGGAGAGATACCATGGTAAATAGCTTACATATTTACCTATTTTTGTTTCGGCGAACGGTTTTGGTGAGCAATAATGCAGGAAAGCAGCGGGCGGGATGGCGAGCTTGTCCTGCTGCTCCAACACAAGTTACCTTAAGAGCCGGTACGATGCGGGCAATGGGTGAAGTTCGTCAGGAGTACTGCATAAAAAAACGAGTGTGTTGTGGTGGCAGTTGGTGATCAAAGAAATAAAATAAAATAAAATCAATAAATAATAATGTCATAGACTTAAAGTCATACCTTTGAAGTCATAATGCATTGCAAGTGTTATTAGGGAATGTTGTGCTGTGTTTTCAAGCGCTTCAATGTGACAGCGGGTGCGTTCACGGAGATCAAGAGCAGCCGGAGATCAAGAGCAGCCGCCGCAGGGGAGGAATACCATGGTAAATAGGTTACCTATTTACCATGGTATCTCTCCCCTGGGTGCGTTGTGTTTTGGTGAGCATTAATGCAGGAAAGCAGCGGGCGGGATGGCGAGCTTGTCCTGCTGCTCCAACACAAGCTAGCTTAAGAGCCGGTATGATGCGTGCAATGGGTGAAGTTCGTCAGGAGTACTGCATAAAAAAACGAGTGTGTTGTGGTGGCAGTTGGTGATCAAAGAAATAAAACAAAATAAAATCAATAAATAATAATGTCATAGACTTAAAGTCATACCTTTGAAGTCATAATGCATTGCAAGTGTTATTAGGGAATGTTGTGCTGTGTTTTCAAGCGCTTCAATGTGCTGCTCTGCAAGGTTTGGAGACAGCGGGTGCGTTCACGGAGATCAAGAGCAGCCGGCGCAAAACACAAGGCACCCAGGGGAGAGATACCATGGTAAATAGGTTACATATTTACCTATTTTTGTTTCGGCGAACGGTTTTGGTGAGCAATAATGCAGGAAAGCAGCGGGCGGGATGGCGAGCTTGTCCTGCTGCTCCAACACAAGCTACCTTAAGAGCCGGTACGATGCGGTCAATTGGTGAAGTTCGTCAGGAGTACTGCATAAAAAAACGAGTGTGTTGTCGTGGCAGTTGGTGATCAAAGAAATAAAACAAAATAAAATCAATAAATAATAATGTCATAGACTTAAAGTCATACCTTTGAAGTCATAATGCATTGCAAGTGTTATTAGGGAATGTTGTGCTGTGTTTTCAAGCGCTTCAATGTGACAGCGGGTGCGTTCACGGAGATCAAGAGCAGCCGGAGATCAAGAGCAGCCGCCGCAGGGGAGGGATACCATGGTAAATAGGTTACCTATTTACCATGGTATCTCTCCCCTGGGTGCGTTGTGTTTTGGTGAGCATTAATGCAGGAAAGCAGCGGGCGGGATGGCGAGCTTGTCCTGCTGCTCCAACACAAGTTACCTTAAGAGCCGGTACGATGCGGGCAATGGGTGAAGTTCGTCAGGAGTACTGCATAAAAAAACGAGTGTGTTGTGGTGGCAGTTGGTGATCAAAGAAATAAAACAAAATAAAATCAATAAATAATAATGTCATAGACTTAAAGTCATACCTTTGAAGTCATAATGCATTGCAAGTGTTATTAGGGAATGTTGTGCTGTGTTTTCAAGCGCTTCAATGTGCTGCTCTGCAAGGTTTGGAGACAGCGGGTGCGTTCACGGAGATCAAGAGCAGCCTGCGCAAAACACAAGGCACCCAGGGGAGAGATACCATGGTAAATAGGTTACATATTTACCTATTTTTGTTTCGGCGAACGGTTTTGGTGAGCAATAATGCAGGAAAGCAGCGGGCGGGATGGCGAGCTTGTCCTGCTGCTCCAACACAAGCTACCTTAAGAGCCGGTACGATGCGGTCAATTGGTGAAGTTCGTCAGGAGTACTGCATAAAAAAACGAGTGTGTTGTCGTGGCAGTTGGTGATCAAAGAAATAAAACAAAATAAAATCAATAAATAATAATGTCATAGACTTAAAGCCATACCTTTGAAGTCATAATGCATTGCAAGTGTTATTAGGGAATGTTGTGCTGTGTTTTCAAGCGCTTCAATGTGACAGCGGGTGCGTTCACGGAGATCAAGAGCAGCCGGAGATCAAGAGCAGCCGCCGCAGGGGAGGGATACCATGGTAAATAGGTTACCTATTTACCATGGTATCTCTCCCCTGGGTGCGTTGTTTTTTGGTGAGCATTAATGCAGGAAAGCAGCGGGCGGGATGGCGAGCTTGTCCTGCTGCTCCAACACAAGCTAGCTTAAGAGCCGGTACGATGCAGGCAATGGGTGAAGTTCGTCAGGAGTACTGCATAAAAAAACGTGTGTGTTGTCGTGGCAGTTGGTGATCAAAGAAATAAAACAAAATAAAATCAATAAATAATAATGTCATAGACTTAAAGTCATACCTTTGAAGTCATAATGCATTGCAAGTGTTATTAGGGAATGTTGTGCTGTGTTTTCAAGCGCTTCAATGTGACAGCGGGTGCGTTCACGGAGATCAAGAGCAGCCAGCCGCCGCAGGGGAGGGATACCATGGTAAATAGGTTACCTATTTACCATGGTATCTCTCCCCTGGGTGCGTTGTGTTTTGGTGAGCATTAATGCAGGAAAGCACCGGGCGGGATGGCGAGTTTGTCCTGCTGCTCCAACACAAGCTAGCTTAAGAGCCGGTACGATGCGGGCAATGGGTGAAGTTCGTCAGGAGTACTGCATAAAAAAACGAGTGTGTTGTCGTGGCAGTTGGTGATCAAAGAAATAAAACAAAATAAAATCAATAAATAATAATGTCATAGACTTAAAGTCATACCTTTGAAGTCATAATGCATTGCAAGTGTTATTAGGGAATGTTGTGCTGTGTTTTCAAGCGCTTCAATGTGCTGCTCTGCAAGGTTTGGAGACAGCGGGTGCGTTCACGGAGATCAAGAGCAGCCGGCGCAAAACACAAGGCACCCAGGGGAGAGATACCATGGTAAATGGTATCTCTCCCCTGGGTGCGTTGTGTTTTGGTGAGCAGTAATGCAGGAAAGCAGCGGGCGGGATGGCGAGCTTGTCCTGCTGCTCCAACACAAGCTACCTTAAGAGCCGGTACGATGCGGGCAATGGGTGAAGTTCGTCAGGAGTACTGCATAAAAAAACGAGTGTGTTGTCGTGGCAGTTGGTGATCAAAGAAATAAAACAAAATAAAATCAATAAATAATAATGTCATAGACTTAAAGTCATACCTTTGAAGTCATAATGCATTGCAAGTGTTATTAGGGAATGTTGTGCTGTGTTTTCAAACGCTTCAATGTGCTGCTCTGCAAGGTTTGGAGACAGCGGGTGCGTTCACGGAGATCAGCAGCCGGCGCAAAACACAAGGCACCCAGGGGAGAGATACCATGGTAAATAGGTTACATATTTACCTATTTTTGTTTCGGCGAACGGTTTTGGTGAGCAATAATGCAGGAAAGCAGCGGGCGGGATGGCGAGCTTGTCCTGCTGCTCCAACACAAGCTACCTTAAGAGCCGGTACGATGCGGTCAATTGGTGAAGTTCGTCAGGAGTACTGCATACAAAAACGAGTGTGTTGTCGTGGCAGTTGGTGATCAAAGAAATAAAACAAAATAAAATCAATAAATAAAAATGTCATAGACTTAAAGTCATACCTTTGAAGTCATAATGCATTGCAAGTGTTATTAGGGAATGTTGTGCTGTGTTTTCAAGCGCTTCAATGTGACAGCGGGTGCGTTCACGGAGATCAAGAGCAGCCGGAGATCAAGAGCAGCCGCCGCAGGGGAGGGATACCATGGTAAATAGGTTACCTATTTACCATGGTATCTCTCCCCTGGGTGCGTTGTGTTTTGGTGAGCATTAATGCAGGAAAGCAGCGGGCGGGATGGCGAGCTTGTCCTGCTGCTCCAACACAAGCTAGCTTAAGAGCCGGTACGATGCGGGCAATGGGTGAAGTTCGTCAGGAGTACTGCATAAAAAAACGAGTGTGTTGTCGTGGCAGTTGGTGATCAAAGAAATAAAACAAAATAAAATCAATAAATAATAATGTCATAGACTTAAAGCCATACCTTTGAAGTCATTATGCATTGCAAGTGTTATTAGGGAATGTTGTGCTGTGTTTTCAAACGCTTCAATGTGCTGCTCTGCAAGGTTTGGAGACAGCGGGTGCGTTCACGGAGATCAAGAGCAGCCGGCGCAAAACACAAGGCACCCAGGGGAGAGATACCATGGTAAATAGGTTACATATTTACCTATTTTTGTTTCGGCGAACGGTTTTGGTGAGCAATAATGCAGGAAAGCAGCGGGCGGGATGGCGAGCTTGTCCTGCTGCTCCAACACAAGCTACCTTAAGAGCCGGTACGATGCGGTCAATTGGTGAAGTTCGTCAGGAGTACTGCATAAAAAAACGAGTGTGTTGTCGTGGCAGTTGGTGATCAAAGAAATAAAACAAAATAAAATCAATAAATAATAATGTCATAGACTTAAAGTCATACCTTTGAAGTCATAATGCATTGCAAGTGTTATTAGGGAATGTTGTGCTGTGTTTTCAAGCGCTTCAATGTGACAGCGGGTGCGTTCACGGAGATCAAGAGCAGCCGGAGATCAAGAGCAGCCGCCGCAGGGGAGGGATACCATGGTAAATAGGTTACCTATTTACCATGGTATCTCTCCCCTGGGTGCGTTGTGTTTTGGTGAGCATTAATGCAGGAAAGCAGCGGGCGGGATGGCGAGCTTGTCCTGCTGCTCCAACACAAGCTAGCTTAAGAGCCGGGTGAAGTTCGTCAGGAGTACTGCATAAAAAAACGAGTGTGTTGTCGTGGCAGTTGGTGATCAAAGAAATAAAACAAAATAAAATCAATAAATAATAATGTCATAGACTTAAAGCCATACCTTTGAAGTCATTATGCATTGCAAGTGTTATTAGAGAATGTTGTGCTGTGTTTTCAAGCGCTTCAATGTGCTGCTCTGCAAGGTTTGGAGACAGCGGGTGCGTTCACGGAGATGAAGAGCAGCCGGCGCAAAACACAAGGCACCCAGGGGAGAGATACTATGGTAAATAGGTTACCTATTTACCTATTTTTGTTTCGGCGAACGGTTTTGGTGAGCATTAATGCAGGAAAGCAGCGGGCGGGATGGCGAGCTTGTCCTGCTGTTCCAACACAAGCTAGCTTAAGAGCCGGTACGATGCGGGCAATGGGTGAAGTTCGTCAGGAGTACTGCATAAAAAAACGAGTGTGTTGTCGTGGCAGTTGGTGATCAAAGAAATAAAACAAAATAAAATCAATAAATAATAATGTCATAGACTTAAAGTCATACCTTTGAAGTCATAATGCATTGCAAGTGTTATTACGGAATGTTGTGCTGTGTTTTCAAGCGCTTCAATGTGCTGCTCTGCAAGGTTTGGAGACAGCGGGTGCGTTCACGGAGATCAGCAGCCGGCGCAAAACACAAGGCACCCAGGGGAGAGATACCATGGTAAATAGGTTACATATTTACCTATTTTTGTTTCGGCGAACGGTTTTGGTGAGCAATAATGCAGGAAAGCAGCGGGCGGGATGGCGAGCTTGTCCTGCTGCTCCAACACAAGCTAGCTTAAGAGCCGGTACGATGCGGGCAATGGGTGAAGTTCGTCAGGAGTACTGCATAAAAAAACGAGTGTGTTGTCGTGGCAGTTGGTGATCAAAGAAATAAAACAAAATAAAATCAATAAATAATAATGTCATAGACTTAAAGCCATACTTTTGAAGTCATTATGCATTGCAAGTGTTATTAGAGAATGTTGTGCTGTGTTTTCAAGCGCTTCAATGTGCTGCTCTGCAAGGTTTGGAGACAGCGGGTGCGTTCACGGAGATGAAGAGCAGCCGGCGCAAAACACAAGGCACCCAGGGGAGAGATACCATGGTAAATAGGTTACCTATTTACCTATTTTTGTTTCGGCGAACGGTTTTGGTGAGCAGTAATGCAGGAAAGCAGCGGGCGGGATGGCGAGCTTGTCCTGCTGTTCCAACACAAGTTACCTTAAGAGCCGGTACGATGCGGGCAATGGGTGAAGTTCGTCAGGAGTACTGCATAAAAAAACGAGTGTGTTGTGGTGGCAGTTGGTGATCAAAGAAATAAAACAAAATAAAATCAATAAATAATAATGTCATAGACTTAAAGTCATACCTTTGAAGTCATAATGCATTGCAAGTGTTATTAGGGAATGTTGTGCTGTGTTTTCAAGCGCTTCAATGTGCTGCTCTGCAAGGTTTGGAGACAGAGGGTGCGTTCACGGAGATCAAGAGCAGCCGGTGCAAAACACAAGGCACCCAGGGGAGAGATACCATGGTAAATAGGTTACCTATTTACCATGGTATCTCTCCCCTGGGTGCGTTGTGTTTTGGTGAGCAGTAATGCAGGAAAGCAGCGGGCGGGATGGCGAGCTTGTCCTGCTGTTCCAACACAAGCTAGCTTAAGAGCCGGTACGATGCGGGCAATGGGTGAAGTTCGTCAGGAGTACTGCATAACAAAACGAGTGTGTTGTCGTGGCAGTTGGTGATCAAAGAAATAAAACAAAATAAAATTAATAAATAAAAATGTCATAGACTTAAAGTCATACCTTTGAAGTCATAATGCATTGCAAGTGTTATTACGGAATGTTGTGCTGTGTTTTCAAGCGCTTCAATGTGCTGCTCTGCAAGGTTTGGAGACAGCGGGTGCGTTCACGGAGATCAGCAGCCGGCGCAAAACACAAGGCACCCAGGGGAGAGATACCATGGTAAATAGGTTACATATTTACCTATTTTTGTTTCGGCGAACGGTTTTGGTGAGCAATAATGCAGGAAAGCAGCGGGCGGGATGGCGAGCTTGTCCTGCTGCTCCAACACAAGCTAGCTTAAGAGCCGGTACGATGCGGGCAATGGGTGAAGTTCGTCAGGAGTACTGCATAAAAAAACGAGTGTGTTGTCGTGGCAGTTGGTGATCAAAGAAATAAAACAAAATAAAATCAATAAATAATAATGTCATAGACTTAAAGCCATACCTTTGAAGTCATTATGCATTGCAAGTGTTATTAGAGAATGTTGTGCTGTGTTTTCAAGCGCTTCAATGTGCTGCTCTGCAAGGTTTGGAGACAGCGGGTGCGTTCACGGAGATGAAGAGCAGCCGGCGCAAAACACAAGGCACCCAGGGGAGAGATACCATGGTAAATAGGTTACCTATTTACCTATTTTTGTTTCGGCGAACGGTTTTGGTGAGCAGTAATGCAGGAAAGCAGCGGGCGGGATGGCGAGCTTGTCCTGCTGTTCCAACACAAGTTACCTTAAGAGCCGGTACGATGCGGGCAATGGGTGAAGTTCGTCAGGAGTACTGCATAAAAAAACGAGTGTGTTGTGGTGGCAGTTGGTGATCAAAGAAATAAAACAAAATAAAATCAATAAATAATAATGTCATAGACTTAAAGTCATACCTTTGAAGTCATAATGCATTGCAAGTGTTATTAGGGAATGTTGTGCTGTGTTTTCAAGCGCTTCAATGTGCTGCTCTGCAAGGTTTGGAGACAGCGGGTGCGTTCACGGAGATCAAGAGCAGCCGGTGCAAAACACAAGGCACCCAGGGGAGAGATACCATGGTAAATAGGTTACCTATTTACCATGGTATCTCTCCCCTGGGTGCGTTGTGTTTTGGTGAGCAGTAATGCAGGAAAGCAGCGGGCGGGATGGCGAGCTTGTCCTGCTGTTCCAACACAAGCTAGCTTAAGAGCCGGTACGATGCGGGCAATGGGTGAAGTTCGTCAGGAGTACTGCATAACAAAACGAGTGTGTTGTCGTGGCAGTTGGTGATCAAAGAAATAAAACAAAATAAAATTAATAAATAAAAATGTCATAGACTTAAAGTCATACCTTTGAAGTCATAATGCATTGCAAGTGTTATTAGGGAATGTTGTGCTGTGTTTTCAAGCGCTTCAATGTGCTGCTCTGCAAGGTTTGGAGACAGGGGGTGCGTTCACAGAGATCAGCAGCCGGCGCAAGACACAAGGCACCCAGGGGAGAGATACCATGGTAAATAGATTACATATTCACCTATTTTTGTTTCGGCGAACGGTTTTGGTGAGCAATAATGCAGGAAAGCAGCGGGCGGGATGGCGAGCTTGTCCTGCTGCTCCAACACAAGCTAGCTTAAGAGCCGGTACGATGCGGGCAATGGGTGAAGTTCGTCAGGAGTACTGCATAAAAAAACGAGTGTGTTGTCGTGGCAGTTGGTGATCAAAGAAATAAAACAAAATAAAATCAATAAATAATAATGTCATAGACTTAAAGCCATACCTTTGAAGTCATTATGCATTGCAAGTGTTATTAGAGAATGTTGTGCTGTGTTTTCAAGCACTTCAATGTGCTGCTCTGCAAGGTTTGGAGACAGCGGGTGCGTTCACGGAGATGAAGAGCAGCCGGCGCAAAACACAAGGCACCCAGGGGAGAGATACTATGGTAAATAGGTTACCTATTTACCTATTTTTGTTTCGGCGAACGGTTTTGGTGAGCAGTAATGCAGGAAAGCAGCGGGCGGGATGGCGAGCTTGTCCTGCTGCTCCAACACAAGTTACCTAAAGAGCCGGTACGATGCGGGCAATGGGTGAAGTTCGTCAGGAGTACTGCATAAAAAAACGAGTGTGTTGTGCTGGCAGTTGGTGATCAAAGAAATAAAACAAAATAAAATCAATAAATAATAATGTCATAGACTTAAAGTCATACCTTTGAAGTCATAATGCATTGCAAGTGTTATTAGGGAATGTTGTGCTGTGTTTTCAAGCGCTTCAATGTGCTGCTCTGCAAGGTTTGGAGACAGCGGGTGCGTTCACGGAGATCAAGAGCAGCGGGCGCAAAACACAAGGCACCCAGGGGTGAGATACCATGGTAAATAGGTTACATATTTACCTATTTTTGTTTCGGCGAACGATTTTGGTGAGCAATAATGCAGGAAAGCAGCGGGCGGGATGGCGAGCTTGTCCTGCTGCTCCAACACAAGCTACCTTAAGAGCCGGTACGATGCGGTCAATTGGTGAAGTTCGTCAGGAGTACTGCATAAAAAAACGAGTGTGTTGTCGTGGCAGTTGGTGATCAAAGAAATAAAACAAAATAAAATCAATAAATAATAATGTCATAGACTTAAAGTCATACCTTTGAAGTCATAATGCATTGCAAGTGTTATTAGGGAATGTTGTGCTGTGTTTTCAAGCGCTTCAATGTGACAGCGGGTGCGTTCACGGAGATCAAGAGCAGCCGGAGATCAAGAGCAGCCGCCGCAGGGGAGGGATACCATGGTAAATAGGTTACCTATTTACCATGGTATCTCTCCCCTGGGTGCGTTGTGTTTTGGTGAGCATTAATGCAGGAAAGCAGCGGGCGGGATGGCGAGCTTGTCCTGCTGCTCCAACACAAGCTAGCTTAAGAGCCGGTATGATGCGGGCAATGGGTGAAGTTCGTCAGGAGTACTGCATAAAAAAACGAGTGTGTTGTCGTGGCAGTTGGTGATCAAAGAAATAAAACAAAATAAAATCAATAAATAATAATGTAATAGACTTAAAGCCATACCTTTGAAGTCATTATGCATTGCAAGTGTTATTAGAGAATGTTGTGCTGTGTTTTCAAGCGCTTCAATGTGCTGCTCTGCAAGGTTTGGAGACAGCGGGTGCGTTCACGGAGATGAAGAGCAGCCGGCGCAAAACACAAGGCACCCAGGGGAGAGATACTATGGTAAATAGGTTACCTATTTACCTATTTTTGTTTCGGCGAACGGTTTTGGTGAGCAGTAATGCAGGAAAGCAGTGGGCGGGATGGCGAGCTTGTCCTGCTGCTCCAACACAAGTTACCTTAAGAGCTGGTACGATGCGGGCAATGGGTGAAGTTCGTCAGGAGTACTGCATAAAAAAACGAGTGTGTTGTGGTGGCAGTTGGTGATCAAAGAAATAAAACAAAATAAAATCAATAAATAATAATGTCATAGACTTAAAGTCATACCTTTGAAGTCATAATGCATTGCAAGTGTTATTAGGGAATGTTGTGCTGTGTTTTCAAGCGCTTCAATGTGCTGCTCTGCAAGGTTTGGAGACAGCGGGTGCGTTCACGGAGATCAAGAGCAGCCGGCGCAAAACACAAGGCACCCAGGGGAGAGATACTATGGTAAATAGGTTACATATTTACCTATTTTTGTTTCGGCGAACGGTTTTGGTGAGCAATAATGAAGGAAAGCAGCGGACGGGATGGCGAGCTTGTCCTGCTGCTCCAACACAAGCTACCTTAAGAGCCGGTACGATGCGGTCAATTGGTGAAGTTCGTCAGGAGTACTGCATAAAAAAACGAGTGTGTTGTCGTGGCAGTTGGTGATCAAAGAAATAAAACAAAATAAAATCAATAAATAATAATGTCATAGACTTAAAGTCATACCTTTGAAGTCATAATGCATTGCAAGTGTTATTAGGGAATGTTGTGCTGTGTTTTCAAGCGCTTCAATGTGACAGCGGGTGCGTTCACGGAGATCAAGAGCAGCCGGAGATCAAGAGCAGCCGCCGCAGGGGAGGGATACCATGGTAAATAGGTTACCTATTTACCATGGTATCTCTCCCCTGGGTGCGTTGTGTTTTGGTGAGCATTAATGCAGGAAAGCAGCGGGCGGGATGGTGAGCTTGTCCTGCTGCTCCAACAAGCTAGCTTAAGAGCCGGTACGATGCGGGCAATGGGTGAAGTTCGTCAGGAGTACTGCATAAAAAAACGAGTGTGTTGTGGTGGCAGTTGGTGATCAAAGAAATAAAACAAAATAAAATCAATAAATAATAATGTCATAGACTTAAAGTCATACCTTTGAAGTCATAATGCATTGCAAGTGTTATTAGGGAATGTTGTGCTGTGTTTTCAAGCGCTTCAATGTGCTGCTCTGCAAGGTTTGGAGACAGCGGGTGCGTTCACGGAGATCAAGAGCAGCCGGCGCAAAACACAAGGCACCCAGGGGAGAGATACCATGGTAAATAGGTTACATATTTACCTATTTTTATTTCGGCGAACGGTTTTGGTGAGCAATAATGCAGGAAAGCAGCGGGCGGGATGGCGAGCTTGTCCTGCTGCTCCAACACAAGTTACCTTAAGAGCCAGTACGATGCGGGCAATGGGTGAAATTCGTCAGGAGTACTGCATAAAAAAACGAGTGTGTTGTGGTGGCAGTTGGTGATCAAAGAAATAAAACAAAATAAAATCAATAAATAATAATGTCATAGACTTAAAGTCATACCTTTGAAGTCATAATGCATTGCAAGTGTTATTAGGGAATGTTGTGCTGTGTTTTCAAGCGCTTCAATGTGCTGCTCTGCAAGGTTTGGAGACAGCGGGTGCGTTCACGGAGATCAAGAGCAGCCGGCGCAAAATACAAGGCACCCAGGGGAGAGATACCATGGTAAATAGGTTACATATTTACCTATTTTTGTTTCGGCGAAAGGTTTTGGTGAGCAATAATGCAGGAAAGCAGCGGGCGGGATGGCGAGCTTGTCCTGCTGCTCCAACAGAAGCTACCTTAAGAGCCGGTACGATGCGGTCAATTGGTGAAGTTCGTCAGGAGTACTGCATACAAAAACGAGTGTGTTGTCGTGGCAGTTGGTGATCAAAGAAATAAAACAAAATAAAATCAATAAATAAAAATGTCATAGACTTAAAGTCATACCTTTGAAGTCATAATGCATTGCAAGTGTTATTAGGGAATGTTGTGCTGTGTTTTCAAGCGCTTCAATGTGACAGCGGGTGCGTTCACGGAGATCAAGAGCAGCCGGAGATCAAGAGCAGCCGCCGCAGGGGAGGGATACCATGGTAAATAGGTTACCTATTTACCATGGTATCTCTCCCCTGGGTGCGTTGTGTTTTGGTGAGCATTAATGCAGGAAAGCAGCGGGCGGGATGGCGAGCTTGTCCTGCTGCTCCAGCACAAGTTACCTTAAGAGCCGTTACGATGCGGGCAATGGGTGAAGTTCGTCAGGAGTACTGCATAAAAAAACGGGTGTGTTGTGGTGGCAGTTGGTGATCAAAGAAATAAAACAAAATAAAATCAATAAATAATAATGTCATAGACTTAAAGTCATACCTTTGAAGTCATAATGCATTGCAAGTGTTATTAGGGAATGTTGTGCTGTGTTTTCAAGCGCTTCAATGTGCTGCTCTGCAAGGTTTGGAGACAGCGGGTGCGTTCACGGAGATCAAGAGCAGCCGGCGCAAAACACAAGGCACCCAGGGGAGAGATACCATGGTAAATAGGTTGCATATTTACCTATTTTTGTTTCGGCGAACGGTTTTGGTGAGCAATAATGCAGGAAAGCAGCGGGCGGGATGGCGAGCTTGTCCTGCTGCTCTAACAGAAGCTACCTTAAGAGCCGGTACGATGCGGTCAATTGGTGAAGTTCGTCAGGAGTACTGCATACAAAAACGAGTGTGTTGTGGTGGCAGTTGGTGATCAAAGAAATAAAACAAAATAAAATCAATAAATAATAATGTCATAGACTTAAAGTCATACCTTTGAAGTCATAATGCATTGCAAGTGTTATTAGGGAATGTTGTGCTGTGTTTTCAAGGCTTCAATGTGACAGCGGGTGCGTTCACGGAGATCAAGAGCAGCCGGAGATCAAGAGCAGCCGCCGCAGGGGAGGGATACCAGGGTAAATAGGTTACCTATTTACCATGGTATCTCTCCCCTGGGTGCGTTGTGTTTTGGTGAGCATTAATGCAGGAAAGCACCGGGCGGGATGGCGAGTTTGTCCTGCTGCTCCAACACAAGCTAGCTTAAGAGCCGGTACGATGCGGGCAATGGGTGAAGTTCGTCAGGAGTACTGCATAAAAAAACGAGTGTGTTGTCGTGGCAGTTGGTGATCAAAGAAATAAAACAAAATAAAATCAATAAATAATAATGTCATAGACTTAAAGTCATACCTTTGAAGTCATAATGCATTGCAAGTGTTATTAGGGAATGTTGTGCTGTGTTTTCAAGCGCTTCAATGTGCTGCTCTGCAAGGTTTGGAGACAGCGGGTGCGTTCACGGAGATCAAGAGCAGCCGGCGCAAAACACAAGGCACCCAGGGGAGAGATACCATGGTAAATAGGTTACATATTTACCTATTTTTGTTTCGGCGAACGGTTTTGGTGAGCAATAATGCAGGAAAGCAGCGGGCGGGATGGCGAGCTTGTCCTGCTGCTCCAACAGAAGCTACCTTAAGAGCCGGTACGATGCGGTCAATTGGTGAAGTTCGTCAGGACTACTGCATACAAAAACGAGTGTGTTGTCGTGGCAGTTGGTGATCAAAGAAATAAAACAAAATAAAATCAATAAATAAAAATGTCATAGACTTAAAGTCATACCTTTGAAGTCATAATGCATTGCAAGTGTTATTAGGGAATGTTGTGCTGTGTTTTCAAGCGCATCAATGTGACAGCGGGTGCGTTCACGGAGATCAAGAGCAGCCGGAGATCAAGAGCAGCCGCCGCAGGGGAGGGATACCATGGTAAATAGGTTACCTATTTACCATGGTATCTCTCCCCTGGGTGCGTTGTGTTTTGGTGAGCATTAATGCAGGAAAGCAGCGGGCGGGATGGCGAGCTTGTCCTGCTGCTCCAACACAAGCTAGCTTAAGAGCCGGTACGATGCGGGCAATGGGTGAAGTTCGTCAGGAGTACTGCATAAAAAAACGAGTGTGTTGTCGTGGCAGTTGGTGATCAAAGAAATAAAACAAAATAAAATCAATAAATAATAATGTCATAGACTTAAAGCCATACCTTTGAAGTCATAATGCATTGCAAGTGTTATTAGGGAATGTTGTGCTGTGTTTTCAAGCGCTTCAATGTGCTGCTCTGCAAGGTTTGGAGACAGCGGGTGCGTTCACGGAGATCAAGAGCAGCCGGCGCAAAACACAAGGCACCCAGGGGAGAGATACCACGGTAAATAGGTTACATATTTACCTATTTTTGTTTCGGCGAACGGTTTTGGTGAGCAATAATGCAGGAAAGCACCGGGCGGGATGGCGAGTTTGTCCTGCTGCTCCAACACAAGCTACCTTAAGAGCCGGTACGATGCGGTCAATTGGTGAAGTTCGTCAGGAGTACTGCATACAAAAACGAGTGTGTTGTCGTGGCAGTTGGTGATCAAAGAAATAAAACAAAATAAAATCAATAAATAATAATGTCATAGACTTAAAGTCATACCTTTGAAGTCATAATGCATTGCAAGTGTTATTAGGGAATGTTGTGCTGTGTTTTCAAGGCTTCAATGTGACAGCGGGTGCGTTCACGGAGATCAAGAGCAGCCGGAGATCAAGAGCAGCCGCCGCAGGGGAGGGATACCAGGGTAAATAGGTTACCTATTTACCATGGTATCTCTCCCCTGGGTGCGTTGTGTTTTGGTGAGCATTAATGCAGGAAAGCACCGGGCGGGATGGCGAGCTTGTCCTGCTGCTCCAACACAAGCTAGCTTAAGAGCCGGTACGATGCGGGCAATGGGTGAAGTTCGTCAGGAGTACTGCATAAAAAAACGAGTGTGTTGTCGTGGCAGTTGGTGATCAAAGAAATAAAACAAAATAAAATCAATAAATAATAATGTCATAGACTTAAAGTCATACCTTTGAAGTCATAATGCATTGCAAGTGTTATTAGGGAATGTTGTGCTGTGTTTTCAAGCGCTTCAATGTGCTGCTCTGCAAGGTTTGGAGACAGCGGGTGCGTTCACGGAGATCAAGAGCAGCCGGCGCAAAACACAAGGCACCCAGGGGAGAGATACCATGGTAAATAGGTTACATATTTACCTATTTTTGTTTCGGCGAACGGTTTTGGTGAGCAATAATGCAGGAAAGCAGCGGGCGGGATGGCGAGCTTGTCCTGCTGCTCCAACAGAAGCTACCTTAAGAGCCGGTACGATGCGGTCAATTGGTGAAGTTCGTCAGGAGTACTGCATACAAAAACGAGTGTGTTGTCGTGGCAGTTGGTGATCAAAGAAATAAAACAAAATAAAATCAATAAATAAAAATGTCATAGACTTAAAGTCATACCTTTGAAGTCATAATGCATTGCAAGTGTTATTAGGGAATGTTGTGCTGTGTTTTCAAGCGCATCAATGTGACAGCGGGTGCGTTCACGGAGATCAAGAGCAGCCGGAGATCAAGAGCAGCCGCCGCAGGGGAGGGATACCATGGTAAATAGGTTACCTATTTACCATGGTATCTCTCCCCTGGGTGCGTTGTGTTTTGGTGAGCATTAATGCAGGAAAGCAGCGGGCGGGATGGCGAGCTTGTCCTGCTGCTCCAACACAAGCTAGCTTAAGAGCCGGTACGATGCGGGCAATGGGTGAAGTTCGTCAGGAGTACTGCATAAAAAAACGAGTGTGTTGTCGTGGCAGTTGGTGATCAAAGAAATAAAACAAAATAAAATCAATAAATAATAATGTCATAGACTTAAAGCCATACCTTTGAAGTCATAATGCATTGCAAGTGTTATTAGGGAATGTTGTGCTGTGTTTTCAAGCGCTTCAATGTGCTGCTCTGCAAGGTTTGGAGACAGCGGGTGCGTTCACGGAGATCAAGAGCAGCCGGCGCAAAACACAAGGCACCCAGGGGAGAGATACCACGGTAAATAGGTTACATATTTACCTATTTTTGTTTCGGCGAACGGTTTTGGTGAGCAATAATGCAGGAAAGCACCGGGCGGGATGGCGAGTTTGTCCTGCTGCTCCAACACAAGCTACCTTAAGAGCCGGTACGATGCGGTTAATTGGTGAAGTTCGTCAGGAGTACTGCATACAAAAACGAGTGTGTTGTCGTGGCAGTTGGTGATCAAAGAAATAAAACAAAATAAAATCAATAAATAAAAATGTCATAGACTTAAAGTCATACCTTTGAAGTCATAATGCATTGCAAGTGTTTTTAGGGAATGTTGTGCTGTGTTTTCAAGCGCTTCAATGTGACAGCGGGTGCGTTCACGGAGATCAAGAGCAGCCGGAGATCAAGAGCAGCCGCCGCAGGGGAGGGATACCATGGTAAATAGGTTACCTATTTACCATGGTATCTCTCCCCTGGGTGCGTTGTGTTTTGGTGAGCATTAATGCAGGAAAGCAGCGGGCGGGATGGCGAGCTTGTCCTGCTGCTCCAACACAAGCTAGCTTAAGAGCCGGTACGATGCGGGCAATGGGTGAAGTTCGTCAGGAGTACTGCATAAAAAAACGAGTGTGTTGTCGTGGCAGTTGGTGATCAAAGAAATAAAACAAAATAAAATCAATAAATAATAATGTCATAGACTTAAAGTCATACCTTTGAAGTCATAATGCATTGCAAGTGTTATTAGGGAATGTTGTGCTGTGTTTTCAAGCGCTTCAATGTGCTGCTCTGCAAGGTTTGGAGACAGCGGGTGCGTTCACGGAGATCAAGAGCAGCCGGCGCAAAACACAAGGCACCCAGGGGAGAGATACCATGGTAAATAGGTTACATATTTACCTATTTTTGTTTCGGCGAACGGTTTTGGTGAGCAATAATGCAGGAAAGCAGCGGGCGGGATGGCGAGCTTGTCCTGCTGCTCCAACAGAAGCTACCTTAAGAGCCGGTACGATGCGGTCAATTGGTGAAGTTCGTCAGGAGTACTGCATACAAAAACGAGTGTGTTGTCGTGGCAGTTGGTGATCAAAGAAATAAAACAAAATAAAATCAATAAATAAAAATGTCATAGACTTAAAGTCATACCTTTGAAGTCATAATGCATTGCAAGTGTTATTAGGGAATGTTGTGCTGTGTTTTCAAGCGCATCAATGTGACAGCGGGTGCGTTCACGGAGATCAAGAGCAGCCGGAGATCAAGAGCAGCCGCCGCAGGGGAGGGATACCATGGTAAATAGGTTACCTATTTACCATGGTATCTCTCCCCTGGGTGCGTTGTGTTTTGGTGAGCATTAATGCAGGAAAGCAGCGGGCGGGATGGCGAGCTTGTCCTGCTGCTCCTACACAAGCTAGCTTAAGAGCCGGTACGATGCGGGCAATGGGTGAAGTTCGTCAGGAGTACTGCATAAAAAAACGAGTGTGTTGTCGTGGCAGTTGGTGATCAAAGAAATAAAACAAAATAAAATCAATAAATAATAATGTCATAGACTTAAAGCCATACCTTTGAAGTCATAATGCATTGCAAGTGTTATTAGGGAATGTTGTGCTGTGTTTTCAAGCGCTTCAATGTGCTGCTCTGCAAGGTTTGGAGACAGCGGGTGCGTTCACGGAGATCAAGAGCAGCCGGCGCAAAACACAAGGCACCCAGGGGAGAGATACCACGGTAAATAGGTTACATATTTACCTATTTTTGTTTCGGCGAACGGTTTTGGTGAGCAATAATGCAGGAAAGCACCGGGCGGGATGGCGAGTTTGTCCTGCTGCTCCAACACAAGCTACCTTAAGAGCCGGTACGATGCGGTCAATTGGTGAAGTTCGTCAGGAGTACTGCATACAAAAACGAGTGTGTTGTCGTGGCAGTTGGTGATCAAAGAAATAAAACAAAATAAAATCAATAAATAAAAATGTCATAGACTTAAAGTCATACCTTTGAAGTCATAATGCATTGCAAGTGTTTTTAGGGAATGTTGTGCTGTGTTTTCAAGCGCTTCAATGTGACAGCGGGTGCGTTCACGGAGATCAAGAGCAGCCGGAGATCAAGAGCAGCCGCCGCAGGGGAGGGATACCATGGTAAATAGGTTACCTATTTACCATGGTATCTCTCCCCTGGGTGCGTTGTGTTTTGGTGAGCATTAATGCAGGAAAGCAGCGGGCGGGATGGCGAGCTTGTCCTGCTGCTCCAACACAAGCTAGCTTAAGAGCCGGTACGATGCGGGCAATGGGTGAAGTTCGTCAGGAGTACTGCATAAAAAAACGAGTGTGTTGTCGTGGCAGTTGGTGATCAAAGAAATAAAACAAAATAAAATCAATAAATAATAATGTCATAGACTTAAAGTCATACCTTTGAAGTCATAATGCATTGCAAGTGTTATTAGGGAATGTTGTGCTGTGTTTTCAAGCGCTTCAATGTGCTGCTCTGCAAGGTTTGGAGACAGCGGGTGCGTTCACGGAGATCAAGAGCAGCCGGCGCAAAACACAAGGCACCCAGGGGAGAGATACCACGGTAAATAGGTTACATATTTACCTATTTTTGTTTCGGCGAACGGTTTTGGTGAGCAATAATGCAGGAAAGCAGCGGGCGGGATGGCGAGCTTGTCCTGCTGCTCCAGCACAAGTTACCTTAAGAGCCGTTACGATGCGGGCAATGGGTGAAGTTCGTCAGGAGTACTGCATAAAAAAACGGGTGTGTTGTGGTGGCAGTTGGTGATCAAAGAAATAAAACAAAATAAAATCAATAAATAATAATGTCATAGACTTAAAGTCATACCTTTGAAGTCATAATGCATTGCAAGTGTTATTAGGGAATGTTGTGCTGTGTTTTCAAGCGCTTCAATGTGCTGCTCTGCAAGGTTTGGAGACAGCGGGTGCGTTCACGGAGATCAAGAGCAGCCGGCGCAAAACACAAGGCACCCAGGGGAGAGATACCATGGTAAATAGGTTACATATTTACCTATTTTTGTTTCGGCGAACGGTTTTGGTGAGCAATAATGCAGGAAAGCAGCGGGCGGGATGGCGAGCTTGTCCTGCTGCTCCAACAGAAGCTACCTTAAGAGCCGGTACGATGCGGTCAATTGGTGAAGTTCGTCAGGAGTACTGCATAAAAAAACTAGTGTGTTGTGGTGGCAGTTGGTGATCAAAGAAATAAAACAAAATAAAATCAATAAATAATAATGTCATAGACTTAAAGTCATACCTTTGAAGTCATAATGCATTGCAAGTGTTATTATGGAATGTTGTGCTGTGTTTTCAAGCGCTTCAATGTGCTGCTCTGCACGGTTTGGAGACAGCGGGTGCGTTCACGGAGATCAAGAGCAGCCGGCGCAAAACACAAGGCACCCAGGGGAGAGATACCATGGTAAAAAGGTTACATATTTACCTATTTTTGTTTCGGCGAAAGGTTTTGGTGAGCAATAATGCAGGAAAGCAGCGGGCGGGATGGCGAGCTTGTCCTGCTGCTCCAACAGAAGCTACCTTAAGAGCCGGTACGATGCGGTCAATTGGTGAAGTTCGTCAGGAGTACTGCATACAAAAACGAGTGTGTTGTCGTGGCAGTTGGTGATCAAAGAAATAAAACAAAATAAAATCAATAAATAAAAATGTCATAGACTTAAAGTCATACCTTTGAAGTCATAATGCATTGCAAGTGTTATTAGGGAATGTTGTGCTGTGTTTTCAAGCGCTTCAATGTGACAGCGGGTGCGTTCACGGAGATCAAGAGCAGCCGGAGATCAAGAGCAGCCGCCGCAGGGGAGGGATACCATGGTAAATAGGTTACATATTTACCTATTTTTGTTTCGGCGAACGGTTTTGGTGAGCAATAATGCAGGAAAGCAGCGGGCGGGATGGCGAGCTTGTCCTGCTGCTCCAGCACAAGTTACCTTAAGAGCCGTTACGATGCGGGCAATGGGTGAAGTTCGTCAGGAGTACTGCATAAAAAAACGGGTGTGTTGTGGTGGCAGTTGGTGATCAAAGAAATAAAACAAAATAAAATCAATAAATAATAATGTCATAGACTTAAAGTCATACCTTTGAAGTCATAATGCATTGCAAGTGTTATTAGGGAATGTTGTGCTGTGTTTTCAAGCGCTTCAATGTGCTGCTCTGCAAGGTTTGGAGACAGCGGGTGCGTTCACGGAGATCAAGAGCAGCCGGCGCAAAACACAAGGCACCCAGGGGAGAGATACCATGGTAAATAGGTTGCATATTTACCTATTTTTGTTTCGGCGAACGGTTTTGGTGAGCAATAATGCAGGAAAGCAGCGGGCGGGATGGCGAGCTTGTCCTGCTGCTCCAACAGAAGCTACCTTAAGAGCCGGTACGATGCGGTCAATTGGTGAAGTTCGTCAGGAGTACTGCATACAAAAACGAGTGTGTTGTCGTGGCAGTTGGTGATCAAAGAAATAAAACAAAATAAAATCAATAAATAATAATGTCATAGACTTAAAGTCATACCTTTGAAGTCATAATGCATTGCAAGTGTTATTAGGGAATGTTGTGCTGTGTTTTCAAGGCTTCAATGTGACAGCGGGTGCGTTCACGGAGATCAAGAGCAGCCGGAGATCAAGAGCAGCCGCCGCAGGGGAGGGATACCAGGGTAAATAGGTTACCTATTTACCATGGTATCTCTCCCCTGGGTGCGTTGTGTTTTGGTGAGCATTAATGCAGGAAAGCACCGGGCGGGATGGCGAGTTTGTCCTGCTGCTCCAACACAAGCTAGCTTAAGAGCCGGTACGATGCGGGCAATGGGTGAAGTTCGTCAGGAGTACTGCATAAAAAAACGAGTGTGTTGTCGTGGCAGTTGGTGATCAAAGAAATAAAACAAAATAAAATCAATAAATAATAATGTCATAGACTTAAAGTCATACCTTTGAAGTCATAATGCATTGCAAGTGTTATTAGGGAATGTTGTGCTGTGTTTTCAAGCGCTTCAATGTGCTGCTCTGCAAGGTTTGGAGACAGCGGGTGCGTTCACGGAGATCAAGAGCAGCCGGCGCAAAACACAAGGCACCCAGGGGAGAGATACCATGGTAAATAGGTTACATATTTACCTATTTTTGTTTCGGCGAACGGTTTTGGTGAGCAATAATGCAGGAAAGCAGCGGGCGGGATGGCGAGCTTGTCCTGCTGCTCCAACAGAAGCTACCTTAAGAGCCGGTACGATGCGGTCAATTGGTGAAGTTCGTCAGGAGTACTGCATACAAAAACGAGTGTGTTGTCGTGGCAGTTGGTGATCAAAGAAATAAAACAAAATAAAATCAATAAATAAAAATGTCATAGACTTAAAGTCATACCTTTGAAGTCATAATGCATTGCAAGTGTTATTAGGGAATGTTGTGCTGTGTTTTCAAGCGCTTCAATGTGACAGCGGGTGCGTTCACGGAGATCAAGAGCAGCCGGAGATCAAGAGCAGCCGCCGCAGGGGAGGGATACCATGGTAAATAGGTTACCTATTTACCATGGTATCTCTCCCCTGGGTGCGTTGTGTTTTGGTGAGCATTAATGCAGGAAAGCAGCGGGCGGGATGGCGAGCTTGTCCTGCTGCTCCAACACAAGCTAGCTTAAGAGCCGGTACGATGCGGGCAATGGGTGAAGTTCGTCAGGAGTACTGCATAAAAAAACGAGTGTGTTGTCGTGGCAGTTGGTGATCAAAGAAATAAAACAAAATAAAATCAATAAATAATAATGTCATAGACTTAAAGCCATACCTTTGAAGTCATAATGCATTGCAAGTGTTATTAGGGAATGTTGTGCTGTGTTTCCAAGCGCTTCAATGTGCTGCTCTGCAAGGTTTGGAGACAGCGGGTGTGTTCACGGAGATCAGGAGCAGCCGGCGCAAAACACAAGGCACCCAGGGGAGAGATACCATGGTAAATAGGTTACATATTTACCTATTTTTGTTTCGGCGAACGGTTTTGGTGAGCAATAATGCAGGAAAGCAGCGGGCGGGATGGCGAGCTTGTCCTGCTGCTCCAACACAAGCTACCTTAAGAGCCGGTACGATGCGGGCAATGGGTGAAGTTCGTCAGGAGTACTGCATAAAAAAACGAGTGTGTTGTCGTGGCAGTTGGTGATCAAAGAAATAAAACAAAATAAAATCAATAAATAATAATGTCATAGACTTAAAGTCATACCTTTGAAGTCATAATGCATTGCAAGTGTTATTAGGGAATGTTGTGCTGTGTTTTCAAGCGCTTCAATGTGCTGCTCTGCAAGGTTTGGAGACAGCGGGTGCGTTCACGGAGATCAAGAGCAGCCGGCGCAAAACACAAGGCACCCAGGGGAGAGATACCATGGTAAATAGGTTACATATTTACCTATTTTTGTTTCGGCGAACGGTTTTGGTGAGCAATAATGCAGGAAAGCAGCGGGCGGGATGGCGAGCTTGTCCTGCTGCTCCAACACAAGCTACCTTAAGAGCCGGTACGATGCGGTCAATTGGTGAAGTTCGTCAGGAGTACTGCATAAAAAAACGAGTGTGTTGTCGTGGCAGTTGGTGATCAAAGAAATAAAACAAAATAAAATCAATAAATAATAATGTCATAGACTTAAAGTCATACCTTTGAAGTCATAATGCATTGCAAGTGTTATTAGGGAATGTTGTGCTGTGTTTTCAAGCGCTTCAATGTGACAGCGGGTGCGTTCACGGAGATCAAGAGCAGCCGGAGATCAAGAGCAGCCACCGCAGGGGAGGGATACCATGGTAAATAGGTTACCTATTTACCATGGTATCTCTCCCCTGGGTGCGTTGTGTTTTGGTGAGCATTAATGCAGGAAAGCAGCGGGCGGGATGGCGAGCTTGTCCTGCTGCTCCAACACAAGCTACCTTAAGAGCCGGTATACCGCTAGCTACGATATACCGCTAGATACGAATGCATAGTAGTATACTGGCAAGGGCGTTGGTTTTGCCCAGAGCCGTAACTAAGCTTTTAGCTACCGGGGAATGCATGCCCCGGTAGCTAAAAGCTTAGTTACGGCTCTGGGCAAAACCAACGCCCTTGGCCAGTATACAATATTTTTCTCTATGCATTCTTTTCTGTTGAGCACTCCTGACACCGTTGAAACGGTGAGTCTCAGGTCGCCTGCGGATATATATAATTGTTATTTTTTTTCTTTTTTCTTTTTTTTTTTGGATGTTAGGAGTTAGGATGGTATTTACTCGCGCATAGGTTTGAATGTTATTTCCGAATCTCTCCTTTAACATGTTTGAAGGGGACAGTGTATTATTTAAAACGTGAATTAACGTCTTAAATCGTGTTAAAAGTGAGCAGTTACCTTGGGATTACACACCAGGTTCAGACGCAATGATTGGACTTATGTATCCGCAGGCGACCTGAGACTCACCGTTTCAACGGTGTCAGGAGTGCTCAACAGAAAAGAATGCATAGAGAAAAATATTATATACTGGCCAAGGGCTTTGGTTTTGCCCAGAGCCGTAACTAAGCTTTTGGCTACCGGGGCATGCAAATATATATATATATATATATATTGCATGCACCTCCGGAATGAAGCAACCGGAGGTGGATGGAAAGACTCCATATCGTAGCTAGCGGGGCATGCCAGACTCCATATCGGAGCTACCGGGGCATGCAATTATATATATATATATATATATATATATATATATATATATATATATATATATATATATATATATATATATATATATATTATTGTTATTTTTTTTCTTTTTTTTTTTTTTTTTTGGATGTTAGGAGTTGATGGTATTTACTCGCGCTTAGGTTTGAATGTTATTTCCGATTCCCTTTCAAGTCGAAAATAACCATCAAGGTATGGGATATTGCCGTCAGGCAGTAGCGATTGGCTGAGCTTTTATAGCAAAGCTGCCGATAGGCCTCTGCGCGAGCTGCCACGTAAGCCCGCCCCCTTGGGAGCTTACTATACGCAGCGCGCAGAGACTCACTTCCTCTTTTGTCTTCAGCATTGGTAGCGGTAGGTATTAGAGCCCGTAGCTGATTGTACTCAATAAGCTTAAAGCTTGAGAAGCTGGTTATTGCCCCTTCTCGGAGTTGATTTCAGTTACACTCTTCGGAGTCGTTATTATTATTATTTAAGGATTTTATATATTGTGTATATTTTTATGTATTTTATATATTTCCTTCACGCTTTGCTTGCATCGCGTTGTCGCGTGGTCTCCCGTCTTTCCTTTATTAATTAATTTTGATTATTGTGTTGTGTTTTGGGTTGTATTAAAATATATATTTTTCTGTGTGTATTTGTATATATTTGTGACGCACGTTGCGTTGGCCTTGGCCGCGCGCGTGTCTGCAGCCCCGGTCTTGCTTTGGCTAGACCGCGTGTGTGTGGAGCCTGCTCTGCTGTCTCCCACGTACTGCCTGCGGTGAAAAAAAAAACCAAAAAAAAAAAACCGTGTGGTAGTTGTACTGTGCCCACATATACTGTGTCCCAGTCACATAATCACCACCAGCAATACTGCTGCAGCAAAAAAAAAAAAAAAAAAAAAAAATCCCATTCACTACACAGAGGAAGACGACCACTAAGCCTCAATCCCCAGCACCAACAGGTAAGTAGTGCACAGCACCCAGGACACTGTACCAGCACATAGCGTCTCCGCTCTGCGGGTCAGCTGACGCTTAGGCGTCTGTGCTAGCGTTCTACGCTCGGTACTCACGCTCCGGTGTGCTGCGCTTAGGCGCTTGGTGTTGGCGCTTTGCCACTTGGTGCAGCGCTTCGGCGCTTTGTGCAGCGCATCAGCGCTTGGTGCTAGCGCGTCAGCGCTTGGGGACTTCGGCGCATCGACGCTCGGTGCACGCACCTCGACGCTCGGCGCTTCGACGCCTTGACGCTCGGTGCACGCACTTCGGCGCTCGCTCGGTGCACGCACCTCGACGCTCGGCGCTTCGACGCCTTGACGCTTGGTGCACGCACCTCGACGCTTCGACGCTCGGTGCACGCACCTCGACGCCTTTACGACAGTGCACGTCCACGCTTCGGCAACCATGTCCGGGTTCCACCGTTGCGTCACCTGCCAGGCAAAATTGCCAGCGAGCGATCCCCATGAGGACTGTGTGGCGTGTCTGGGGCCAGAGCACGCCGCATCCGCGTTGGCGGATAGGGCTTTTTGCCAGCTTTGTGCTGGTTTCCAGACACGAACCCTCCGCCAAAGGGCGAAGAAAGCAGTGGGTGGGCGCTCTCCTTCCTCGGGATCGTCCCACACCATTTCTGCCCCGCCGTCATCTACGGCGACGCCGCCAGGGCGGCTGCAGCTCTCCAGGAGCCCATCCTCCCAGCTAATGGCTGGTCAGAGGTCCCCCACCAGACGCGCTCGGGAGCGCAGCCCCTCCCCTCGTAGGGTACGCCCCCGTCGGGAGTCTAGGTCGCACTCCAGATCGCCTCGACGGAGAGCACGCTCTCGTTCCCCTCGTCGGGACAGGCGATACAGAGACAGGTCGGGGGTGGCAGAGCTAACCTCCAAAATGTCTCAATTCATGGAGGTTATGATGGGGCAGCAGTCCATCCTCATGTCCCTAGCAAATGTGGTGCCTCCAGTCCCAGGACAACCGACTGGGCCCATTGCTAGTCAGCCAGTGGCCCCTCCACAACCTGCACCGGTCGTCGCTCTTCCAGTGCAGTCTCAAGGGGAGTGGGATATCGATGCGCTGTCTAGAGACGCATCTGACATCCTAGAGGGGGACAGTACAGAGGCTGAGGTAGCCTCCCAGCACTCTGAGGACGAGCTCCACGTGCTAGACACCAATGACCCTACGTGGTCTGTGGTGGACAGGGCAACCCGCCACTTGGGCGTCGAGTGGCCGATGGCGGAACCACCTCGGCGCTCCTTGTTTGAGTCGCCTTCAGCCCAGTCCAGTCAGTCCAGGATGCTTCCGGCATTCCCAGACTTTATTAAGGAGGTACAGTCCACCTGGGGGGCTCCGGCCTCTGCCCCTGCGACTTCTCGCAAGGCCTCGGCCTTTAACATGCAAGGGGCAAGTGAGGCTGGGTTGGCGTCCTTTCCACCTGTGGACGCTGCGTTCGCCGCGTTGGTGAAGACGCCAACATTATCGGGGTTGACGAAAGATCCTGCATGCCCCAATAAGCAGTGCAGGACCACTGAGGTACACCTCAAGAAGGGGTACGCTGCGGCCACAGAGGCGGTCAAGCTCTCTAATGTGGCCAGCTTGCTGACGGTCTACCAAGCGGCACTGATCAAAGACCTGCCTGAGTGCCCTTCGGCGGCCCTCAGAAGCGAGTTGGGGACCGTCAGTCAACTGCTGGTGAAGCTGGCCCAGCTCAACGCGCGGGCTCAGGGCAGGAGCATCGCGTCTCTGGTGGTGGCCAGAAGGCAGCTCTGGCTCTCACAGGCGAGAGTGCAGGAACCTGATAAGGCCCCGTTGCTGGATGCCCCAATTACACCGGGGCACACATTTGGTCCAGCGGTGGAGGAGATGCTGCAACGCTCCGCCAAGGCGCGGGAGGCGTCGCAGCAAATGGCGAAAACGTGGCCAAAACCGTCGTTCCAGCCGAAGCGGCCTCAGGAACATCAGTGGCGCAGGACACCACCACAGCACCAGCCACGGCCAGGGGATACTAAGACCTCTCCCTCAAGCACAGCAGCGCGCGGTCAACCTCCTTTTTCAAGACCGCAGCGCGGAGGGTGGCGCCCTAGAGGTGGTGCCAAGCCACGCCCTCGGGGCTCTGGCCAGGCCCCTCGCGAACGAGCCCAGCCCAAACAGCCCTGAGAACACCAGGCAGCTGTTAACCCTCCCCTACACTGTCTCCCAGCTCCAGTTCTGGCAACAATGCACCAACGACATCTGGGTGCACAAAACTATATCCACCGGGTACACCCTTCAGTTCCAGTTAAAACCTCCCCCCTTTCGGGGAGTGGTCGTAACTGCAGTGAAGGACTCGGTTCAGTCCTCAGCTCTGAATGTGGAAATACAGGCATTGCTCAGCAAGCGTGCCATTCAACAAGTAGACCCTGCTCTGATCGACCAGGGGTTCTATTCCAAATACTTCCTGGTGCCCAAGAAGGACGGCGGGCTCCGTCCTATTTTAGATCTGCAAGTACTGAACAAATACCTGCGGGTGTTATCGTTCAGGATGCTTACGCACAGGCACATCATCCAGTCAGTCCGACACGGCGACTGGTTCACCACCGTGGACCTGACAGATGCGTACTTTCACATTCCCATCTGCCCGGGTCACAGGAGGTATCTGCGTTTCGCATTCCAGAGCAGGGTATACAAGTTTTGTGTCCTTCCATTCGGCCTGTCACTAGCTCCTCAAACCTTTTCGAAATGTATGGATGCCATTCTAGCTCCCTTGCGGGCTCAAGGTGTCCGACTGCTGAATTATCTGGACGACTGGCTCGTCTGCGCGCAGTCGAAGGAGCAGGTGGCACAGCACACAGTGATGGTTACAGACCATCTTCGGCGGCTAGGTCTGAAGATCAATTCAGAAAAGAGCCGCCTAGTGCCGAGCCAACAGACCGAATTCTTGGGTCTGCATCTGGACTCAGTGTCCATTGAAGCGACCCTGTCGACACAAAGAGTTGCCTCAATAGAGCGGTGTCTTTCCCTATTCAGGTTGAGACAAACAGTCAGCATGGAGCTGTGTCAGCGCATGCTGGGGTTGATGGCTGCCGCCTCACAAGCCCTTCCTTTGGGCTTACTACACCAGAGACCTCTGCAGGCCTGGTTCAATGCCTTCGCGTTGCATCCGCGGAGAGACAAACACCGCAGGCTAAGGGTATCCCAAGCCTGCTGGGAAGCGCTACGCTGGTGGAAAGTTCCGTCAAACCTCAGCCAAGGCGTACACTTGGGTCCCATTTTCAGAAGGCAGGTCATCACGACCGACGCTTCCAACCACGGTTGGGGAGCAGTCTGGAAAGGGACAGGGACCCGTGGAGTGTGGTCAGGACCCTGGAGGTCAGCCCACATCAACGCTCTGGAGCTCAGAGCGGTGGACCTCGCCCTCCGGCACTTCTTGCCAGTGCTTCTAGACAAGCACGTGTTAGTGCGGTCAGACAACACCACAGTAGTGGCGTATATCAATCGCCAGGGCGGATTGCGGTCCCCCAGTCTTCACCAGATGGTAACGCGGCTGTTGCTCTGGGCTCAACCGCGTTTAGCCTCTCTGCGTGCAGTTCATCTGCCGGGCAGAGTCAATTACGCAGCGGATCTCCTGTCCAGAGGAGGTCCTCTTGCGGGCGAATGGCGTCTCCACCCTCAAGTGGTGGAGCGCATCTGGGAATGGTTCGGCACAGCGCAGGACGATCTCTTCGCTTCGCGAGAGACCACGCACTGTCCCCTATGGTTCTCGGTGAAGGACCTCGACAGCCCCCTGGGGGTGGATGCACTGGCTCACGAATGGCCGCCAGGGCTCCTGTATGCCTTTCCACCGATTCCGATGCTCCCCGCCTTCTTGGAGAAGGTCAGGGTAGAGCGAGCGACAGTGATTCTGATCGCTCCTCTGTGGCCTCGGAGAATATGGTTCCTGAGTCTAGCGCAATTACTGCACGGTCGCCCGAGGGAGCTCCCTCTGCGAGCGGACTTGTTGTCCCAAGCTCAAGGAGAGCTTTGGCATCCGAACCCCAAACTCATGCAGTTGTGGGCTTGGCCCCTGAGCGGGAGCGCCTGTCAGCCTTAGGGCTTTCAACTGCAGTTATATCGACCATCCAGAGTGCGAGAGCGCCCTCTACTAGGTCGCAGTATGCGTATAAGTGGCAGTTGTTTCAGAGTTGGTGTCTGGCTGAGAGCCATGACCCAGTCTCCTGTCCTATGGCAGTAATATTGCAGTTTCTGCAGAAACTGCTGGATGAAGGGAAATCTCCTTCTACACTTAAAGTGTATTTAGCCGCCATTTCGGCTTGTCATGTACGCATTGACGGTTTATCACCTGGTTGCCATTTTTTGGCATCTCAGTTTCTGAAAGGTGCAAGACGCTTGCGGCCTCCAAGAACGACCAGTTTACCGTCGTGGAGCCTTGATGTGGTGCTAGAAGCCCTTACCAAGGCACCGTTTGAGCCTCTCCACAGCGTGGATATGAAGCTCATATCTATTAAGACTGCATTTTTGTTGGCTGTGGTATCAGCAAAACGCGTGAGCAAGTTACATGCACTTTCAGTGCATCCTTCTTGTACTCGTTTTGCAGGAGACGGTTCTAAGGTCTCCATGCGCCCTAATCCGGCCTTTTTACCAAAGGTTATATCCCCGTTCCACATGAACCAGTCAGTCGAGTTGATGGCGTTCCATCCTCCTCCTTTTTCTTCCCCAGAGGAAGAGCGGTTACACATGCTCTGCCCCGTGAGGGCATTGAGGTGTTATATTGACCGTACAAGGACTGTGAGGCAGACAGAACAGTTGTTCATATGCCATGGTTCTAGATCTTTGGGTCAGCCGCTGTCTAAACAGCGCCTTTCCCACTGGATAGTGGATGCTATTAGATTAGCGTATGAATCTGCAGGCCTTCCACCACCAGGGCAGTTGAAGGCGCATTCTACCAGGGGTATGGCGACATCCTGGGCCCTCTTTCGAGGGGTGCCGGTGTCTGATATTTGCGCGGCAGCCAGTTGGGCTACGCCGCATACTTTCATGAGGTTTTACAGGTTAAATGTACTGGATTCCTCTGCTCCACTTTTTGGAGCATCTGTTTTACACTCTACGACGCCTCAGGATGCGGACGTATAGAGTGGTTGATAGCATGGTGTTGACTGTTCCACCTTTAAGACAGGTGTCATTACGAGCATAGACGCTGAGGCGCAGCTCCGCATATGCCTAGATGTACTGCCTACGCAGTTGCGTTATGACGTAAGTCTGTCCTACTGCCGAGAATCCTCCCTCGCGACAGCTTGGGTACACTGTTCCCATACCTTGATGGTTATTTTCGACTTGAAAGGGAACGATAGGTTGCGGATGCAACCCCGGTTCCCTGAAAGAGAAAATAACCATCAAGCCGCGTGGTCGCTTCAGAAGCCTTCACGGCCTGAAGAGCAAAAGAGGAAGTGAGTCTCTGCGCGCTGCGTTTAGTAAGCTCCCAAGGGGGCGGGCTTACGTGGCAGCTCGCACAGAGGCAGCTTTGCTATAAAGCTCAGCCAATCGCTACTGCCTGACGGCAATATCCCATACCTTGATGGTTATTTTCTCTTTCAGGGAACCGGGGTTGCATCCGCAACCTATCGATCTCTCCTTTAACATGTTTGAAGGGGACAGTGTATTACTTAAAACGTGAATTAACGTCTTAAATCGTGTTAAAAGTGAGTAGTTACCTTGGGATTACACACCAGGTTCAGACGCAATGATTGGACTTATGTATCCGCAGGCGACCTGAGACTCACCGTTTCAACGGTGTCAGGAGTGCTCAACAGAAAAGAATGCATAGAGAAAAATATTGTATACTGGCCAAGGGCTTTGGTTTTGCCCAGAGCCGTAACTAAGCTTTTGGCTACCGGGGCATGCAAATATATATATATATATATATATATATATATATATATATATATATATATATATATATATATATATATATATATATATATATATTGCATGCACCTCCGGAATGAAGCAAACGGAGGTGGATGGAAAGACTCCATATCGTAGCTAGCGGGGCATGCCTGACTCCATATCAGAGCTACCGGGGCATGCAATTATATATATATATATATATATATATATATATATATATATATATATATATATATATATATATATATTATTGTTATTTTTTCTTTTTTTTTTTGGATGTTAGGAGTTAGGATGGTATTTACTCGCGCATAGGTTTGAATGTTATTTCTGAATCTCTCCTTTAACATGTTTGAAGGGGACACTGTATTACTTAAAACGTGAATTAACGTCTTAAATCGTGTTAAAAGTGAGCAGTTACCTTGGGATTACACACCAGGTTCAGACGCAATGATTGGACTTATGTATCCGCAGGCGACCTGAGACTCACCGTTTCAACGGTGTCAGGAGTGCTCAACAGAAAAGAATGCATAGAGAAAAATATTGTATTACTGGCCAAGGGCTTTGGTTTTGCCCAGAGCCGTAACTAAGCTTTTAGCTACCGGGGCATGCAAATATATATATATATATATATATATATATATATATATATATATATATTGCATGCACCTCCGGAATGAAGCAACCGGAGGTGGATGGAAAGACTCCATATCGGAGCTACCGGGGCATGCAATTATATATATATATATATATATATATATATATATATATATATATATATATATATATATATATATATAATATAATTTTTATTATTATTATTGTTATTTTTTTTTTTTTGGATGTTAGGAGTTAGGATGGTATTTACAGATAGAGATACAAGCTGAAAGAAAAACATAAAAAAGCCAGACTGGAATTTGCTAAAATGCATATTGACAAGCCACAATCCTTCTGGGAGAATGTCCTTTGGACAGATGAGTCAAAATTTGAGCTTTTTGGCAAGTCACATCAGCTCTATGTTCACAGACGAAAAAATGAAGCTTTCAAAGAAAAGAACACCATACCTACAGTGAAACATGGAGGAGGCTCGGTTATGTTTTGGGACTGTTTTGCTGCACCTGGCACAGGGTGCCTTGAATCTGTGCAGGGCACAATGAAATCTCAAGACTCTCAAGGCATTCTGGAGCGAAACGTACTGCCCAGTGTCAGAAAGCTCTGTCTCAGTCGCAGGTCATGGGTCCTCCAACAGGATAATGACCCAAAACACACAGCTAAAAGCACCCAAGAATGGATAAGAACAAAACATTGGACTATTCTGAAGTGGTCTTCTATGAGTCCTGATCTGAATCCTATCGAACATCTATGGAAAGAGCTGAAACTTGCAGTCTGGAGAAGGCACCCATCAAACCTGAGACAGCTGGAGCAGTTTGCTCAGGAAGAGTGGGCCAAACTACCTGTGCAGAAGTCTCATTGAGAGCTACAGAAAACATTTGATTGCAGTGATTGCCTCTAAAGGTTGTGCACAAAATATTAGGTTAGCGGTCCCATCATTTTTGTCCATGCCATTTTCATTTGTTTTATTATTTACAATATTATGTTGAATAAAAAATCAAAAGCAAAGTCTGATTTCTATTAAATATGGAATAAACAATGGTGGATGCCAATTACTTTTGTCAGTTTCAAGTTATTTCAGAGAAAATTGTGCATTCTTCGTTTTTTGTGGAGGGGTACCAACAAATTTGAGCACGTCTGTATATATATATATATATATATATATATATATATATATATATATATATATATATATATATATATATATGCATGCTCACACTGAAACATGTGTAAGAAATTGCAATATTGTTAAATTTTTCGCTTCCCATTATAGCGGGGCGGACGTTGCATGGGCGGCGCTGATTTTTCTTTTCGCTCACGGAAAGAACTTTTTATTTACCGCGTTGCTATCAACCAATGAGAATACATAAGCAAGCTGTACTTGCTCAACCCCAAACACAGATGCATGAAACATATAGCCTATGATTACTGTATATGCTATGTAGCCTAGCTACTACACACATAGATGTGGTAGAGGACATCTACTATGTAATGAGTAGCCTATGTATTTACATAGAATGCACTCGCCTCATGACATATCTTATTGCCAGCTGACCTCTCCAGCAGCCAGCCTACTAATAAGATTATCATTTTTCAGGGATTGTGCAGCCAGCGTCATCAAGGGACGGTAAGCAAGTCCATCCAGGTCTTGGAGATGGAGTGGTAAATGTACAACCTGTTATTAATTGAATAACTAAAGAAATAAATCAGAATGAAAACAGTTCTGGACGCTGCTGAGAGAAAGCCGGCAAAACTGTTTCAATTCCTGAGTTCGGTTACCTACTTGTTTTCATTCTGATTATTTGTTTAGGCTACATCGTGTCCGTCAGCTCAACTAGCGAATGTCAGTGCAGTGTGATACCAAAAACAATGAGTGGTTGGATTTGCTGTCAATCAACCCAAGTTTTTTGTTGTATCAGCTGTTTGTACATTATTTTTGTTTTTAAAGGCGCTGTAGTTATACAATGTAGTTAATGCAACTGTGTGCACAAGTCCCTCCTCCCCGAACCTCCAGAAGATTAGGTACCATCGGCAGTCCTGCGTCAGTCAAAGACTAATTACATTAGTCAGGATCTGTGAAATTAAATAAAATGGTTTGCTTTGCTTTGAACACCAAATGTGAAATGAACAACCATAAGTACGAATGAAATTATATATACTTATTTATTATCTTAATGTGAAATTGAAATCTAATGCGCATGTTAAAAGTTCAAGTCCTTTGCTTCGTATTTCCTGTTTTGTTTTTAAACGGAAGTGTTCTGAACTGAATCTCTCTTTTTAACTATTTTGCACAACAGTGTATTTGGTTATTGGATCTTCTGTTAAAAAAAAATGTTCTTTATTTTTCGAAAATAAAACGTCAATGCACTAAGAAAAAATCAGATTGCCAATTTCACCACTGTGACTATTCACCTTAAAAAAGTTACCATTGCCACCCTCTCCCGAAAAAAAATCCTGGCTACGCCACTGTTGCCAGGGTTTATTATTTAAAAATGCGCAGTTTATTTCAAACTTTCAAAACATAATAACATAACAAAGAGTGTCTAAGACCCTTCACCGTCATATTTGTTCTCGTGTGAGACTTTCACTTTTTCAGTCAGCGAAAATATGTGCTAAAACGGAGTGAATTTGAGCCCTGTTAAAATGGCAAAATGACAGCTACGTTTGGAGTTTTTCTACAACAAAAAATCTAAACCTCCAACGCCAGAGACATCAACAGAAACCGAACCTGACTGTTCTGTAGTTCAGAATGTTACGAACAGCACAAGAGTGTGACGATCCTTCCATTTCAAATGCTCAGGTTAGTGCAGGTGTAGCTGTCTGTCGATAAGAGACTCTTGCCTGTAAAGTGTTGTTTACAGCTCTCTTGATTGTGACAATCTGGCGTAGAACTGTTTGTGATGAAATATCTGGTAATGTTAGAAAGCTAGCTTAATGTTTACATAAAAATGGTAAAAATCGGGCATCGTTTTTTTTTGGGGGGGGGGGGGGGGGGGGGGCTGTGCCCCGCCAGTTTTTCAAGCCATGAGTCGCCAATAACTGTTGGTAATGGATTATAGAAATAAAGTTCTGTTCATTATGCGCTTGTTCTTTCAGCTGTTTGTGTAGATAAGGTGTGGAGGAGTATTAAAATGATGAGCTCTGCCCAGCAGTACCAGCAACGTTCAGAATGACCAGGGAAGACTCGGTGAAAATGTATCGGAATATTCCTTAGGTCAGTTTTCGGAAAACAACACCTTGAAATTTCCGATTGAATTCCGAAAACGAACGTGGTTTTAGAAAACAGAAAATAATATAGTCAGTCTGCATGGATCCATTTGCTCCGTTGAGTCGCATTTTGCCATACTTGTACCTGCTAGAACCGAAGTCATTGTATTTTATCTTGCTCAATTGTGTTAATAATTGTAGTACTGTGATTCTTGAAATGTATTTTTGTTTACGACTGTAAGTCGATCTGGATAAGGGCGTCTGCTAAGAAATTATTATTATTATTATTATTATTATTATTAATAATAATAATAATAATAATAATAATAATAATAATAATAATAATGTTAGGGATAAAGTAATATTGTATGTATTTTTTGAATAGCCCATACGGAAGCAGCACATGTTTTCCAGCTTTAAAATTACGTGATAATTTAAAATAATGTCTGCAAAAGAAACTGGTAATATAGAACAGGATGAGCTTGACATTGTGGGGAATCTGAAAACAGGTAGGATATTAATATTTGAATTTAAGACCTGACACTTCGATAACGCACTTCTTATTGGACTGGTATCCGTTCTCTATCGCAGGAAAAATGTCCGGTCTGTTCAAATCGTATGTAGGGTACTGCAGTACTTTGCATGCGAAAATATCGTGCTTTTTCCTAAAACTTCAATCCATGTATACCGTTGAATTCTCATTAAACTTTCTAGCGTTAATCATGTAAACACAGAAAAGTGACGTTTTAAGAGAATCAGTTTTCTGATTCAGTTTTCCGAAAACATTCGTTTTCGGAAAACACTTTGTCATGTAAACGTGTCTCACATTACAAACTTGCAAACACGCTTTAGTTTGAGCGGGTACGCGTGCCTACTCTGGAAAGGGTTTACAGGTTACTATTTCTGTGGATTAAATATTCGGAATTCCTTTTTTAATGTACTTTTTTTTTCTTTTCCCGTGTATCTGGAGGGTACATTTATAGATTTATAGAGAACTTGTTCAGCATAAAAATCTGTATAGATTTAGTATAGGCTACAACACGGTTACATGACAGCGTTTTCTGAAAACGAATGTTTTCGGAAAACAGAATCAGAAAACTGATTTTCTTAAAACGTCAGTTTTCTGTGTTTACATGATTAACGATAGAAAATCGAATTAGAATTCAACTGTATACATGGATTGAAGTTTTCGGAAAACGCAGGATTAAGTACTGTAGTAGCCTAAGTACGATTTGAACAGACCAGACATTTCTGCGATAGAACGGAGACCAATCCAATAACTCAGGTGCTTTATCGAAGTGTCAGGTCATAAATTCAAAGATTACTATCCCATACCTCTATTCAGATTCCCAACAATGTGCAATCAGCCTTTCCAACAGCTCATCCTGTTCTATATTACCAGTTTCATGCATGCAGACTGACTACAGATTATACTATGTAACACAATTTTTGTTCCTGGGTAGTAAGTGTTATTTCCTAATTGCTTATACCTCAAAAGTATAGAAAATGGCTATTATTCCCCACAAACTTTGCTTTTGTGACCAGGACAGTGATATTTTGAAATTTACCTATTTCCAATGAGAAAACGGGTGAATTTGTGTCTTTTCGTTCACATAAAGTCAGAAAAAAATAATATATGAATCCAAATTAACATGTATTTATACTAAAGTAATACAAAAATGACTACAAAAGATTTAGAAGTGAGTAGTTTTTCGAGATTTACGATTATACTGTAAATCACTTTCACGAATCAGCCCTCAAATGTAGTCTCCCATCATGTTCTCGTTATACTGTCCTTGGTAGCGGCGTTCAAAGTCCAGTATATCCTGGTGGAAGCGTTCGCCTTGCTCCTCCGAGTACGCTCCCATGTTCTCCTTGAATTTATCAAGATGAGCATCAAGGATATGGACTTTGAGGGACATCCTACAGCCCATTGTGCCATAGTTCTTCACCAGAGTCTCAACCAGCTCCACATAGTTTTCGGCCTTGTGATTGCCCAGGAAGCCCCGAACCACTGCGACAAAGCTGTTCCAAGCCGCTTTCTCCTTACAAGTGAGCTTCTTGGGGAATTCATTGCACTCCAGGAACTTCTTTATCTGTGGTCCGACGAAGACACCGGCTTTGACCTTTGCCTCAGACAGCTTAGGGAAGAAGTCTTGAAGGTACTTGAAGGCTGCCGACTCCTTATCTAGAGCTCTGACAAATTGTTTCATAAGACGCAATTTGATGTGCAGTGATGGCATCAGCACCTTCCAGGGGTCCACCAGTGGCTCCCACTTGACGTTGTTCCTCCCCACAGAGAACTCGGTCCGCTGTGGCCAGTCCCGCCTGTGGTAGTGCGCCTTGGTGTCCCTGCTGTCCCAAAGGCAAAGATAACAGGGAAACTTGGTAAAACCGCCTTGGAGACCCATCAGGAATGCCACCATTTTGAAGTCTCCTATGACCTCCCAGCCATACTCGTCATACTTCAAGGTGTCCAGCAACGTTTTGATGCTGTTGTAATCATCTTTGAGGTGCACCGAGTGAGCCAGGGGAAGAGATGGGTACTTGTTACCATTATGGAGCAGCACGGCTTTGAGGCTCCTGGATGAGCTGTCAATGAAGAGGCGCCACTCATTTCGGTTACAGGCGATTCCGATTGCCTCGAACAGACTGGTCACATTGTGGCAGAAGTAGAGCCCATCTTGACGGGTGAAGAAGCTGGAAAAAGGTTGGTGACGCTTCCTCTGATCTGCGACTTGCACACTTTCATCCAACAAGTTCCACTGCTTGAGCCTAGACGTCAAAAGCTTGGCATTGGACTTGGTGAGACCAAGATCTCTAATCAAGTCGTTGAGGTCTTTTTGGTTGGGGTAGTATGGGTTTCTCTCCTCAGCTCCACCTCTGAAATTGTCTTCTGGATCTACAACGTCTTCCTCGCTCTCTGACTTGCTGCTCTCTTTTAAAGACGGCTGCTCTCTCTCCGGAGGAGTGGGTACGGGGAGCTCATGGCAGTGTGGCACCGGGGCGATGGATGAAGGAAGGTCCGGGTACGTGGTAGCAGGTGCATTCTTGCCAGTCTGACGTTTGGAAGGGTCCACCATGCAGAAGTAGCAGCTGCTTGAGTGGTCAGTGGGTTCCCGCCAAATTCTTGAGATAGCAAACTTCATGGCTCTCTTTTCCCCTCTGTACCATCCTACAAAAATACATTTATTTCACCCATGACTAATGTGTAAGAGATTCTCGCTACATTTTTCATATATGATATATTTTTTCAATAACATTGAAAATTGTAAAACATTTTAAAATTAAAAACTTTTACAATTTTAAAAATTTTAGCAAATTTTATAACATAAAATTCCGAGCAACAATTGTCCATCTTACCTTCCAGAGTTTTTTTGCAGTGCTCGCAGGTGAAATGAGGTGCCCAGGGTTTGTCTTGATCCCCGACAGGCATGCCGAAATATGCCTTGTAGGCCTCACACATCTTAGCAGATGCTTCCACGGAGTACTTTTTCGCTCTTGTCTTGATAAATTGGCCGCAGACATAGCAAAATGCGTCTGCCGGATGCTTGCAGCCTCTTGATGCCATCTCAGAAAAATGCAGATATGTATCCACAGCTGGAACTAAACTGAACTGGTGGGCTTAAGGCCCCTGTATTTATACTACTATTTATATTACTGGAAAGTTCTAGAAAGTTCTAGAAGTTACTCCAAGTTTACTCAGCACCGAATCTATCTGGAATGTTCTAGAAAATAGGTAAATTTCAAAATATCACTGTCCTGGTCACAAAAGCAAAGTTTGTGGGGAATAATAGCAATTTTCTATACTTTTGAGGCATAAGCAATTAGGAAATAACACTTACTACCCAGGAACCAAAAAAAAAATAAAATAATTTACACAGTGTTATTATTATTTTCTCTGTTTTATAAAACCACGTGCAGGAATGAAAATCAAAGTTTGCACTTGTGCAGTACGCTATCGGAATAAGTTATCTGAAAAGTATGTTTACATGATATAGCCTACATGTTGTTAGTTTTCGGAATTTTATCGGAAATTTCTAGGTGCAGTTATCAAAAAACTGACTTCAGGAATATTCTGATACATTTTCCGAAAACTGTGTTTGCATGACTTTTGATATCTGAATTAGTTTTCTGAAAACTTAGTTTATGAAAAATATCGGAATTCTTATGCTCATGTAAACGCACAGATTGAAAGTTCACATTGTTCAGGTGTGTAGCAGTGGGTACCCAAGGGGGGGGTTATGGCTTTGAACACCGCCCTGAAATGAATTATTCAACTATGAGGGACAATAAAAAATCTCGATCCACCACCAGCACCCCCCACCCCCTGCCCCGCCCCGACCCGACCCGACCCGACCCCTGGTAATGTAATCCAGGCGATTCACCATCAGCACCGTGCCCACACCACCCCGCCCAGAATTAAATCTTTGATACGCCAGTGTTAGGCAATAAACTGAATTTTTTTTTTTTATTATTTTCAGTGTGAGAGGAATTTTATTTCCCTTCAATGTCCAGTTCTCACCTAAAAAATAGACTTTTGTTATCTTGAAAGCTATTATTATTATTATTATTATTTATTTCTTAGCAGACGCCCTTATCCAGGGCGACTTACAATTGTTACAAGATATCACATTATACATTATTTCACATTATACAGATATCACATTATTTTTACATACAATTACCCATTTATACAGTTGTTTTTTTTTTACTGGAGCAATCTAGGTAAAGTACCTTGCTCAACGGTACAACAGCAGTGTCCTCCACTGGGGATTGAACCCACAACCCTCCGGTCAAGAGTCCAGAGCCCTAAGCACTACTCCACACTGCTGCCCTAGTGTACAATATATATATATATATATATATATATATATATATATATATATATATATATATATATATATATATATATATATATATATATATATATATATATATATATATATTCTTGCTGATACTATTAATAAATCACAAAAAATAAACTTTACATAAATCCGACCACATCAATAGGTAATTAAAGATAATGTATTTCCTTTTCAGATTTTGATTATTAATGTAATATTTTTCTGCATTCCCTGCCAGTTGATGTCGGTCTGTGTTTTGGGTGTGTCTGCCTGGATGAGGGATTACCTGAACAATGTGTTTATTTTAACCGCCGACACCAGGTAGAGTAATCGAATGTTTAAAAACTCAGCATTTACGGATGTCCAGCTTTTTTTAAACAGCTATATGACAATGGCATGACACTTATAATGTACAGTGTATTTTAAGGTCTGTGCAACTGAAAATGTACAAACTGTAAATATGCTTATGCTACTTTAAGACAAAACCTCCTCAAATGTGTGATTCTGTGAGTTTCTGTTCTGTTGGCAAACATTTTGTTTGATATGTGATGTTCCCAGCAAGCCTTTTTAGTGCTTTATTTAAATAATACAAATAATATTGTATACTATAGTGGAACATTTACAGATATTTTAATTGACACTCCTTTCCACATACTCAGTATTATTCAGGGCTGGTAAACTACAATCGTTATTCCAAATGTTGAGTTGCACTGGAAATGTTAGTATTACAGTTCATGTTCATAACTTGACCTTTGTGAGCATTTAGAATTTGTGGGTAAAATCTTGGAGGGACACAGCTACATTTTAGTACTCCAACTTTTTATCATCAGGATTTACTTTTTCCAAAACTGTTAATAACTACTGCTGTGAGCAAGGAGAAATCTTCTGGGTAGAAAAAATAAACCTAAAAGTTTCCAAACTGAGTTGTTGTTTCTTCACAGGCTGGAGGAAGCAGTGATTCGGACCTATTCCCCAGTGGTCCATCCAGTAATGATTGCTGTGTGCTGTTTTCTAATCATAGTGGGGATGCTTGGTTATTGTGGAACAGTGAAAGGCAATCCACTGCTACTTTCTTGGGTATGTGTGTGTATTTCAAAGCAACTGAGTTGCTGTGGGATTTCATGATCTGGTGTACAGAGCAGTAATAGCCTTGTGCCTATTTTTATTTTTCTCCAGGTTGTAGGGAATGTTTAATCACACCAGCACCTGTTTTGATATTTATGAGATTTGCAGTTAATAATGGATAACTTGATTGAATTAAGAGAATACCAGAGGCCCAGAAAAATATATATCAGTAGGGCCAGTAAAAAAAAAAAAATCCCTATCATAAATAATATGTTTTTTATGGGAATATACTGTAATTGTATTAAAATACAAGCCATAGTAACACCTCAAGACAAAACAGTTTGATGTAGCATGTCTGGACTGTACCTCGTGATTGATTCATTTGTTATTAAAAATGCATTCCTTGCTTGTATTCTGAAATAATGAAAAGCTGCCTGCCTGTTACTATGGGCAAGTCAGTAGCTCAGGCACACTTTGATAGAGGGGCTGATAGTATCTCAGCTGGCAGGAGCTTCAGTATCCCAGGTTGCACAAAGTACCAATGTTTCACAAGGAGCCGTCTCAAAAGTGATGACTGTGAGTCATTTTGGAAAACTGATTTTATTGCAGATTTCCATCCCCAACTTCTGTGAAGCAATTAGAGAAGCTAATCATGATAATGATAATATACCCCCCCAGAGATTTTAAAGCATCCTGCAGCGATGGCAGGTGTTTAACATTTTTGTCTAACCCTAGTGTTTATTGAGTATTAAATGTAAATGTTCAATAATGCTTGCAATAAAAAATACAATAAATAAATAAACTATTTCCATCCAGTCCTCCAGTGCGTGATTCATTTTAAATATATTATTAATATTATGGTCAAACAATGAAATTGCATTACATCACACAAATAAGTGAATGTCTGTGTATTTCACTGTCTGCAGCTGTAAAGAAGTAATCAAGTACGGTGCTGATAAGTGAAGCTGTAAAAGAAATTATTCCAAACCTGCCATGCTATGTGAATAATTGCAGTGTAAATGAATTATGGCGGCACTACTTTGAATTACAAACCTGAGTCAACACATTTGTCAAACTTCTGAGGGTGACGAGTATTAATCAGTGGTAAGGTGTGGAGTTAGCCTGTTCAATCATTTACAGTAATCGCGTGAAAGATAAAACTAGTTAACAAATACACACACAGCAGACTTTATAGTGACTGGAGTAATCGTTATTTATATGAAATATGTCTTAAAAATAAAGAATAACAACTCCATAGTTTTTTTTGCTGGAAAACAATGGATATTTTTGTTTTTTATAGGGAGTTGTATATAGGTTTGCAAAGTATTATTCCCTCCAAAACCCTGGTGGTTCCCAAGCTTTTCTCAGGTGGGGGCCAAACCTGGGGTTTATGGATTTTACCAGAAAAACACGACCTGCAAGGGACCAAAAGCATACATATTTACACTAAAATATGTAGCGTTGTATCTGCAGCTTTGCCTCAGGGAATTGGGTTGTGAGAGGATACACCTGACATTATTGTTGTTGAGACTAGTACACTCATAAATATATCATTTTAAAACTACAAAAAACTTTTCCCTTGAGCAAAAATGTACTTCAAGAAGGATTTTGTGAGACGCTCTGTTATGTGTAGCGCAACAGTGATTTTGATGTGGAGATACAGTTGCAGACAAAATTATTGGCACCCTGCGCTTATTATACCATAACTCAAGGTAACAGATAAAGACAAACATTTAATAAACTTTAACCACTTTTGTAATAAAACATAAAGCAAAATACACAATCTCTAGCTAGTAATTTAACAAATAATCTCTATCAAAAAAACTAAAAACTGATTTTATTTAAAGTATTTATTTATGTCAAAAGTATTGGCACCCCTGCTTTAGTAATTCATGTGCCCTCCTCTTGCTTTTATTATGGCTTTCAGGCGTTTATGATAATTCTTATCCAGTATGTTACATCTTGCTGGTGAAATCTGTGTCCACTCTATCTTGCATATTTTCTTTAGCTCAGACAGATTGAATACAAAATGCTTGGCTACATCTTTTTTCAGATGTCCAAAGCATTTATATTGGATTAAGATCTGGTGATTGCAAAGGCCATTGCAGAACTTTATCTTTGTTTTCTTCAAGAATTGCAGAGTTGATTTAGCTGTATGCTTTGGGTCGTTGTCGTGCTGGAAGATAAACTGTCTGCCAATCAGCCTATGAGCAGATGGTATCATTGTACTTTGCAGAATGTTTTGATACATGGCTGCATTCATTCTATCATCAATCACATTAATGTCTCCAGTCCCTGAACTGCTAAAACACCCCCATATTGAACCATCTCCGATACAAGGTTCTTCTGAATGCTTTCCCTTTTTTCTCTTAACAAGCTGTGGTCCATTTTTGGGGAAAAGTTCTGTTTTAGTCTCATTGGACCAGAGGCTTGTTGAAGAATGCTTCAGATTCCTGTTCATATTTCTTGGCAAATTGTAGACGGTTTGTTTTATGAATTTTCTTTAAAAGTGGTTTTCAGCGAGGTCTACATGCACACAACTCTTCTGTGTCCAGGTGCCTTTTGTGCAGTTCTTCCATGCACTATTATGCCTGATGCTTCTAACTCTTTGTTTAAGTCCTTGTCTATTAATCTTGAATTTGTTTAACTCGTCGGACGATTATCCTACCTGCTGTGCCCATAAATGGACGTCCACTTCTTTCAAGCGTTTCAGTTGAATTTGTTGCTGTCTGTTTACGTGCTAACTAGGCAACAAGGAGGTCAAGAGGCTAAAAGACAGTAGCTTCTGCACCCTAGCACAATATTTGTAAAGGTTAGTTCTGCTATTATTTGGGACAGCATCTTTCCTTTGTTTAAATCTCAGTGCTCTAAATGGATTGTGGTATCAACAGAGTAACAGCTGCTCTGTTTGTCTTGCACAAATATTTTGAGTTTTCAGATGAACACTCTAAGTCTTTGCCATTTAAGGATGCAGTGTGCTCCAGTGGTTAAAGTCCAGGGCTTATAACCAGAAGGTCACCAATTCAAATCCCACCTGTGCCACTGATTAACTCACTGTGTGACCCTGAGCAAGACACTTAACCTCCTTGTGCTCCATCCTGCGGATCAGATGTTAAATCAATGTCCTATTGGAAATGACTGTGCATATAATGCACAGTTCATAGCCTACTTCTGTAAAGCACTTTGTGATGGTGGTCCACTATGAAAGGTGCTATATAAAGATATTATTATTATTATTTTGGTACAGTTAAAAGCTAACCTAATGGAAAACTTGACTAAACATTTATCTTAATAGGTAGACAGCTGTGGCTTCAGTTTAGTTTATCATGTAAAAAGGGTGCTGTTTACAGCGGTTTTACATTGGGAACAGTAAAAACAATGCACATTTCTTGCACGTGTTATAAGACATGGTTTAATTTAAAAACTAGTTTGTAAGCAAAACAACCAAATAGCTGACCAGTCAGATAGTTTTTAATATTTTGCATTGCTGAGACGGAAAATACTAAAGTTATTTAAAGTTAAAATAACAAAACCCCTAACTGTTTAAAACTCGGAATTGCAGATTGCGTACCAATCTCAAAATCTTCTAGACATGAAAAAATTTGAAATCTGCTACAAATACAGTGTTTTCAGGGTTACCAAGAGGGATTTAGCACAGAATTCTTCTAATCTAATGACCTTCCTTTGGCAGTACTTTGGAAGTTTATTGGTGATATTTTGTGTGGAGCTGGCCAGTGGTGTGTGGACCTACGAAGAAAAAATGGTAAGTTAAAATTAATTAGATTACACCCCCCAAGATCAGTACATATATTTGGCCAATAAGAAAAATACAGTTAAATCTGCATTAGGCCATTAAACTGATTTTACCTTAAAATTAGCAGAACAAAAGTCCTGTGAAATCTGTGTAAATTAGCTGTTTGTTTCTGTTTTGAGTGCTGATATTGTTAATTGTGTGACTTCAATGACCATCTTTACAACAGTGACTATATTGTTGATAACAAAAGAGTTTCAGCTTCTCCCGAAGCTTTGATCCATTCCATTGACAGGTGTATGGCTACAGGGTTATGCATTCAACAAAACTATGAGATTACTAGCAGAAGAATGTAAATTCTGTTCTTAGAACTAATACCATTAAAAAACACACACAATTGTACTGGTATAAAACAGAAGGTATCATATTTTCAAAGCATTTCCTCCTTTCTTTATTTGCCGTCTATTATGTGACTGAATATTTTGTTGTTCTAATTTAACAGGTTGTATAATTATAATTTTTATAGAGAAAGTTAACTGGATTTTTATATTCTAATTTTGTACATTGTACAGTACTTTTTTTTTTTTTTCAAAATGACCTGCGGATCTCTGAATTTGACATATCCTGTCAAAGTTGAAAATGTAATATACTTATTTTATTTTCTATTCCAGGTCCCTGTTCAAAGGTCTGATATGATCAGTTTGAAATCTAGAATGCCCAATTATGGTTTGTCAAGGTTCCAGTGGCTAACCCATGCCTGGAACTTCTTTCAGAAAGAGGTCAGTGTTTTGTATTTTTCTTAGAATTTGAATGCTTGGTGGAACGAAGAACTATGCAAGACTTGGGTATAAACATCTACCTACCCTGATGGTGGTAGACATATATCACTACACAGATACTTGGTAGGCAGCTCAGCATTGTAAGAGAAGATAGAATAGGTACTGTGGGAAGGTGTCTATACTCAAGTCTGGCTTTGACATTGTTAAAATAAAGGCTGTGAATTTTAGAATATACAATAGAAGCTCATATCAAGTCTTTTTAGTTCAAGTGCTGTGGTGTGATGTACTTCACTGACTGGCTGGAAGTAACAGAGATGGAGTGGCCCCCTGACTCGTGCTGTGTTCGAGAGTTCCCCGGATGTGCCAGGCAGGCGCACTATGAAGACCTGAGTGACCTCTACCAAGAGGTAGGACTTCTTGGTTATCCATTGGGAATCATACCCAAGCTGTTGTATTTAGAAATCTGTCTGTACTTGTTAAAAAGTCAGGCTGTGTTTTTATCATAATGAAGTATTGAGTGAAACATCGAGAAATTACCACCATTTTCCTCACTAGCACAGCATACAGTATTTTATGAAGCACAGAAACAAGTGTTTGATATACTTGCAAGAATATAGAAAAATAGATATTGGCATTTTTACAGTACTGTATTTAGATTTCATTTAACACAGTGTGCTATAAGTTATTTACACCAACTCAGCACTGATTACCATTAGGAAAAAAAAAACTTAGACAAAGAGAAGGAGATGTGATACCTTTTATTGGGCTAAGTAAACAAAAATGATTTAGTTTTGTTTAGTCAAGCCCCTTTCACACTGGCGTGATCTACCCGGGTCAGAACCTACCCGGGAAGGACGCAGTGTCATGTGGGTCGGGTACACGATTTCACGTTGCTTTTGATAAAGCAGGGTTGACCTGGGTGACAGAAGGAAGTAAACAATACGTGTATCAATGCCCCGGAAGCAGCTTGTTACTGACGCTTCCATCCAGGCTTCCCTGGATTGAACCGTCAACCCAAATGTTGATTAGAACAGACGTTTCTTCATCCCTGCTGCAATATGGCTCATGGTGTGTCTCAAACAACAAAAATATGGCTAAACAGAATAAACAGAAATAGAAGTGCCAGTGTGAAAGGGTATCACATCTCTGTCTCTTTGTCTATCATCTCAGGTCTGATACGGCTACCATTTCATCTATCAACGACTAGAAAAAAACTTAGGAAACTCTTTTATTTGCCTTCAGTGGTTTTAGAGGGGAGTTCCCAACCTATCTGAAAACAGTTCTTACTTATGGGGTAATGTCTTACAGTTTGTGTTTCGCATATGCATTATGTAGTCTCTCATATCATGAGATTCAGGAAGCTGTAGCTTGGGGCACTTTTGCTTTTCTATTTTTTCCTCTATGCTGACCTAAATTCTTAAGAAGTACATACGAGTGTTGTATCAAATCAATGTATTGAAATGCTGCATATACAGTAGTTTACACAATGAACTGCTATACAGCTGTGCTAATGATTTCAGTGGAGTCTGTGTTTCTATTAAAGGTGTTTAGAGATATTCCTGTTAATTCACTGTGACCGCTTTTTTATAATTTATTTCTGGATCATTTCTGTAAATATATACTGTATCAGTATATATTCCAAATGTTTTTTTTTTGTTTGTTTGTATAAATTCCATTCTATGAAGCCATACAGACTGTATTATCTGAATCACATCCTCTCAAGAAGTCCCTGACCTTAGCCTCAGAGGAAACCATTAGCATGGATGTGAGATTCACTGGAGCTAGAGTTGTCTTTTTGACAAGAGGAAAAGCATACATATACATGTGTGTTGAATGTAGTGCTTTGTGGATAACAACATTCCCAAGAAATTGACGTTTGAGCTTCCCCACACTGCTCCACCAAAGTGCTTTATCCAAGCTGTGTTTAGGAATATGTTGGCTTGTGTACTTAAAACAGGGGGAACATTTTTTTTTTGCCAGATTTGTTTCGAAGCATGTGATTTGTTATATTACAGTAGTTCAGATAAATAAGTAGTTTCCTAAAGAATACCAGTGCTCTTATCACAAAATTAATGATGTTACAATGTGCTGCAAAACTGTAAAATTGAGAGGCCAAATTCTGCTATTCTAGCCAGTGCTGGCTAAAATCAGTGGCATTTTGTCCAAGGCTTATCTTGCTGATTGGGACTATAATTTATAATGCTTCTATAACCACAAATATAAGCAGAAATTACATTTTGTTATCCAGCAAGAATAAGCAATTAAGAAGATGCCTGCAGAGAGTCAAATAATTTTTTTTTAAGAGCTGTAGATGCCAAAAGAGGATTCATAGGCATGTCACACTCTACAGTGAAGAGCTGTCTGCCAGGAAATAATGAATTGCCCTTTTACATTTCTATTTCTGTTCAAAACAGTTCCCTAGTTAGGTCACATCATACATATTCTTGCATTCACGTACCAAATGTTGAAAATTCCAACCGCAGTATTTTAGGACACATTTTATATGGGTTTAACCCTCTGGTACATTTAATGTTTTTAAGTGGGGTGGTAAAATACAGGCATATTTTTTCAGACTGGGGGCAAATCTTGTTTAATTTTATGCATGTTTAAATTTGTATAATAAAAATGATTTATTTGATTTATTTTGTAGGGTTGTGGTCCAAAAATGTATAGTTTCATAAGAGGCACAAAACAGCTCCAAGTCTTGAGGTTCCTGGGTGTTTCTATAGGAGTTTCTCAGATCCTCGCCATGATTCTCACAGTTACTTTGCTCTGGGCCCTCTACTATGACAGAAGAGCTCCGAGGCCTGATCAGTTGATGACCTTGAATAATGATACCTCCCAGCACCTGCCATGTCATTCAGGGGATCTGCTGAAATCCAGCTTAACCAGGACCTTTGGACATAGGACTACAGCTAACAATGTCAACACAGAGTTTGAGATGGAACAGTTTTATTTTTGTGAAAGTCTTGTTTTTTTATGTAGACAGAGGAATAAGTAACTTTAATTGAGTCTTAACCTGATTCCCATGTGTGGCAAGATGGCTTGCAGGTGATGTCAGACCCGGGAAGAGACAAACACAGTACTGGGGTATGGAAGCGTTGGTGCGCAAGTTTTAATAATAAATAAAATATTTAAACAAAAACAAAACACTTAACAAGCAAAACGGCATGGTGGCCAAAACAAAACAGACAAAACAGACATGGAACAAACAAGTATCGTGCTGGTGTAAAGCCAGCACAGGTAGCAATTCTTATTTGGATTTGAGCTTTTCTTTTTATCTCACGACTCACGTCTCGTCCCGCCTCTGAACACACTAACCAAGTTCAGCCAAAGCTGCAGGTTTTTATATTGTGGCCGAGGGATTAACTGGCTATTAATTACCTAGTTTATCCCTTTACCACATTCGGCACAGGGTTTCTCATATGCGTGGTCAACAGCCAGTTTGTCAATAATCACTCGCTGTTGACCACGCAATCTCATGATTTTATCTGGATGGGGCATTTTAACCCCATCCATGCTGTAAACAATAATAACAAAACATTGTGTTTTTTAACACACCAAACCATACAGTAAAACAATAATAATACAAATGAATACAAAACACACACAGGGGCGGGGTGCACCCCGTCACACCATGAAAAGAAGAATATTGCATGGGATAGTCAGGCTACAGTCATGCTGCTGAAATCAAATCCAGCTGTATTATCCCAATTAACATGCACAGAAAAATTTATTGGGATACACATAAATAGCATCTTGTCTTCTGACTAGTGGAATAGACACATTGTACTGTACAGTACTGCAAAGAGTTGATAAGCATAACTCATGGGTTATTTAAAGAAAGATAGACTGTTGGCTTTTAACAGCAGTCAGATTTTCTTTTCTTCATAAAAACAGACTGAAAAAAAAAAACATTAAATAACTTTAACTTTTTGTGTAGGGCCGAATGTTTATAGATTGCAATGAAAATGCTTTTATTTAACGGAAGTGTAAAACCTTTTTGTTAACCTTTTCACAGGTACTGACATTTTCTTCAATATGATCTTATTTTTTTTGTTTTGTATATTGGTGCGTGTTTAAATGAGGGTTACTTTTATGGAAAGGGCAATCCATTTGCAACAGTAATTGACCCGATTCAACTATAGAAAGTATTAGCAATATATTTACATGGTTCCATTTTTTAAAATACTGCATATTTAGGGATTCTTCCATTGGTGTCTGTGTATTTCAGTTCATTTGCCAGTTTCAACTGTTGAGTCTTGGTACATTTTAAAGTCTTATAACAGTGTTAGGGAAAATACAGACAGCCCCACTTGAATTTGACAGAAGTTGAATGATATTTAGTCTCGCTTCATTACTGCTCTTTGAATGCCTAGTGTTTAGTTGGTTAGTCTGCAATCTTTACTAGGTGCTTAATATGCTTTTTATAAATACTACTTAGTGGAAAATTAGATGGAAGCTGGGCAGCTTCCCAGTGTACCTGACAGATTGCATTGCATATTAAACACACTGTATCCAATTTCAAATGAAAACCTTCAATGACATCTGAAGGTCATATGCAACATGGAAGACTTGCAGAGAATTACACCATGTGACAAACTGCAATACACAAGTGTGAAATTGATTTTCATAGGAGACAACTGCATCTCGATTTAATAAAAATAAAATGATTACATTACTTGGTAACAGATTATAAAAATAATATTTTTTTAAGAATTGAATTCAGGTTAACTATATAAAGTGTATCCCTGTAGATTATGTATAATATCCAACAAGTCTGGAGTGAGTATCTGTTTACTGTATATCCATACAAAGTTGATTCTGCTTGTAAAATGGAATTTATAGGGTTATATTTTTTGCATTAGTTCTTCATTCTGTATCCTGCTTTTTCAAACCTGACCTGGTATTTTTCAGATATTAGTAATGCTTGCAGTAATGTTAGTAAGCCACAGTTAGGAGGCTGCTGGGGGAAGGGGAAAAACTAACCATTCATTCTAAATCTCTGTCTGATCCGAACATTAGGAGTGTAGGCCTTTGGGAATGTCACTGCCCGAAAGCTTCTGCGTTTGAAGTCAAGATGGAATTCTTTGATCTTGTCAGAATTTAAGATGCTAGTAGGTTCTTTACTATCAATTGTATTAGTTTTCAAGGGGAAAAGACACATACACATTTCAGAAAGGGGCAGATTAATATAGAGCTATTTTGAAGGTACGCATTTTGGTTTTAATTCAAAGAACGAGAAACAAAGCCTTAATATGTATATGATGCTGGATTATGGACCAGAAAAGTAGAAACATCTATATATGTAAAGCCATAGATATTAATATTATGCTACATAGTCATACATCATTAACTATTTTAACTGATTGGTTGAACATGTTTTACTTAATGTATGCATTATGTATAAACCACATCCATTTGACATGGGATTAACTGCCTTATGCAGAAGAAGGAAAAGTCTGGAATAAAATCTTGAAAATAATTAAACTGAGTTGATGTATTTTTTAAAAGTATTGAAGTGGCACTAAATGCATTATCATTTTTAACATGGATCCTGGCATGAATTAGGACTAGCTGTACCATATTATATTAAAATTGATTAATATTCCAGTTGGAGAGTAGAGTGAATTTGGAAATTAATGATAAACGTGATCTGAGTCACATCGTAATTCTAATAAATCATACATACATGTATGTGTTCACTGTGACAAAAAGCTTTTCTAAAGCACAGCTTAAGCCCGCCGCACACAGCCCGACTCAAGCCGTCCCGACTCATCTCATCTCAACTGGCCGTACAGAGTTTGGATGAATCGTATCAGTGTGCGTGCACTTAAAACCAAGATTATGCAGATTTCAGTCGGGATGTCTTCAGATTTGAAGATTGAACATGTTGAATCTTTTTCAGACTCAGTTTCGTTCAGATGTGATCAGTCTGTCTGTGTGCGGTGTTTGCCGACCAAGACTGTCTGAGACCGATTAGTCATAAAGGTGTCAACCAATGGTGAAGCAGGTTTAAGTGACGTAGCTTGTCATGTAACTGTAAGATGGCGGAATATTGACAGCTTTAGTTCCACAGGTAAAAATACATTAGTCTTGAATTGCTCTGAGTATCCTGAATTCAAAAATACCAGATATGTGCACATTTGAATAGTGTTTTTTGAGGCGTTTACTAATCAAAGGTAAATTATCAATTTACCGTTTTATTATCAATCTACTGGCAGCCTATATTTTCTTACTGCGCTAAAACAGAAGTAACCGGTGTGTCGATCTCCAGTAGGTCACAAATCACAAGCCCCAAGATCCTCATCAAAAATCCAAAAAGTGTAGTAGACAAGCTATACAAAGAGTCAAACACTGCCTGAAACGTTTGTACGGTGTAAATGGTCAATTAATTAATAGGCTAAGCGCTTCTTTTGGTTGCCTCGCGGCGCTGTCTCTGCTGTCTAATCAGCATACGATGCCATGCATAATATGAGGGTCGCTATGTTGAGCTAAGTTAATACAAAAATGTGTACAGGGCAGTATTAATTACATTTGCATACATAGTAATCACCAGGATCTAGTTGTGGTCCGTCTAATTCAGTCTTCGCAGTGTGCGGCACCCAGTCGCGAAAAACTCAATTGTGATGTCAAACCAAAACGGAGCACAACTGATCGCAGAATCAGATGAGATGAGTTGGGATGGCTTAAGTCGGGCTGTGTGCAGCAGTCTTTATAATTAACTCCCACTGGAGAAAACAAATACTGTATATATTTTAAAAGGATACAAACATGAGAAATACATGTTTAATGAACTTAATAATATCCCACAAATGTTTTCATTTAAGTGTGAGATACTTACTAGTTTTATGCACTGAATCATGTCACATTATTGAAGTGCATGCCATACAATGTTCATAACAATATTGATTTAAGGATCCCTTATCCCTTATAAGCAGTGGTGGAATTGGAAAAAAAAATCACAAAAAATCAATCTCATTTTCACTGCTGAGTGAAGTGAAAATGCTAGGGGTCGAGACACCCCAATTTAAGAACATTTTAAAATAATAATTTTGTTTTAAATTTCTAGTTTAATATAGACAAATTATAGAACAAGATCATAGTTTTCTTTATACAAATACAGCTGATCAAAATACTTAACATCTTTCACTTGTTAAACAAGGTAGTCTAAAATACAATTTTCGGATTGCAGTCTCGTTTGAAGGTGTGAATTGCATCCCAAGTTGTTCTTTCAAACATTTCAAACATACAAATTAATAATTAAAACAAATGTAACAAAGTGCCAGGCAGTGTGTGGTAGAGAACTGTACACTTGCCAGTCAGTTCAAATTGTCTGTTGCATTAAAGGAGAGACCGTATACCCTTGGTGTCAAGTTCTTCGTTATGCTCCCTCTCCTTGCAAGCTTGTGTTCTGCATTCCTTTTTCCCTGTAACAACCAAGCTCTGACGGAACTGAATGGCTGAAACTGAGTTAATGGTGGAGCATTACGATTCAGGAAGAGAAGATGACTCACTCATGGGATGCTAAGATGGTTCCTAATTGGTGTGAAAATGTTATTCATTGAGCTGAAGCCTCTCTCACACTCAGCTGTGGAAACTGCTACAGTCTCTAGTGTTTTGATGAGCCCTACCATGTCTGCTGGGACCTTCTTTCCTCCATTGTCCTTGTACTCTCTGAATCCTCCAACAATCAATTTTTCTGGCAGATGAAATCTCCTGCAAGTGAGATCACCTCACTTTCACCGTACAGTATGTCAAGGTCATCTGGCCAGTATTGGGGGGATTAAGTCTTGCAAGCTGCAAGCAGCTCCTCATCAGAAACATTTCCAAGTGACGTTGATGAAACATGAGATGGTGATGATGTCATTAGTCTGCTCTTCAGTAAGATTGCCAATTTTAGAAAACATTTTTTGCTGTTGATTTCCACATCAACGTTTCTTCCTTTGTGAAGAGCAACACCCTGAAATTCCAATTTCTTTACTGCTTCAGTAGCGTATCCTGTGAATTCTGCTTCTCTTCCACTACCCAGTGCTTCAAAAACTTTGATCTTGCGACACACTATGAGCCTCAGGGAGCGTGATGGAATCATCCTGGAGTTTCAGAGTTTCACTTAAGAAATCTCTCATCAATCCTAAGTTTTTTACAAATGCCGTTACAGTCAGTCGCTCAAGAAGACCTCGTATTTGTTATTTTCTTTGCTGTCTGTGCTTTGGTCTGTTGCAGCTGCATTGAAGTGAGCATGCAAGGCAGGATACAGAAGCGTTGTTTTTTTGGTGAAGTGTGATAAAGAGCATATAGCTTGTCCATTAAGCTTTGAAAATGATTTATTCCAAATATCTCTTCTATATTATTTGTTTATTTAGCAGGAGTCTTTATCCAAGCAGACGCCTTTATCCAAGGCGACTTACAGAGACTCGGGTGTGTGAACTATGCATCAGCTGCAGAGTCACTTACAATTACGTCTTACCCGAAAGACGGAGCACAAGGAGGTTAAGTGACTTGCTCAGGGTCACACAATGAGTTAGTGGCTGAGCCGGGATTTGAACCGGGCACCTGCTGGTTACAAGCCCTTTTATTTAACCACTGGACCACACAGCCTTCTATAGTGTCCCCACAGCAAGCTCCACTCTATGATTACAGCAGTGCCACACCACAAGATCTGGGTACAATTCTACTCCTCTTAGTTGTGTTGCAATTCCAGAGACACGGCCTGTCATTGTGGATACTCCGTCGCTAGTAAAAGATATCCAGTTCCTTTTTAAGAACTTATCAGAAAAGTAGTGAAGGAGATTTTAATTGCATTGGAAGTAGTGTTTTCTAATTCTACCATATATATATATATATATATATATATATATATATATATATATATATATATATATGTACAGACGTGCTCAAATTTCTTGGTACCCCTCCACAAAAAACGAAGAATGCACAATTTTCTCTGAAATAACTTGAAACTGACAAAAGTAATTGGCATCCACCAATGTTTATTCCATATTTAATAGAAATCAGACTTTGCTTTTGATTTTTTATTCAACATAATATTGTAAATAATAAAACAAATGAAAATGGCATGGACAAAAATGATGGGACCGCTAACCTAATATTTTATTGCACAACCTTTGGAGGCAATCACTGCAATCAGACGTTTTCTGTAGCTCTCAATGAGACTTCTGCACCTGTTAACAGGTAGTTTGGCCCACTCTTCCTGAGCAAACTGCTCCAGCTGTCTCAGGTTTGATGGGTGCCTTCTCCAGACTGCAAGTTTCAGCACTTTCCATAGATGTTCGATAGGATTCAGATCAGGACTCATAGAAGGCCACTTCAGAATAGTCCAATGTTTTGTTCTTATCCATTCTTGGGTGCTTTTAGCTGTGTGTTTTGGGTCATTATCCTGTTGGAGGACCCATGACCTGCGACTGAGACAGAGCTTTCTGACACTGGGCAGTACGTTTCGCTCCAGAATGCCTTGATAGTCTTGAGATTTCATTGTGCCCTGCACAGATTCAAGGCACCCTGTGCCAGGCGCAGCAAAGCAGCCCCAAAACATAACCGAGCCTCTTCCATGTTTCACTGTAGGTATGGTGTTCTTTTCTTTGAAAGCTTCATTTTTTCGTCTGTGAACATAGAGCTGATGTGACTTGCCAAAAAGCTCCAGTTTTGACTCATCTGTCCAAAGGACATTCTCCCAGAAGGATTGTGGCTTGTCAATATGCATTTTAGCAAATTCCAGTCTGGCTTTTTTATGTTTTTCTGTCAAAAGTGGAGTCCTCCTGGGTCTTCTTCCATGGAGCCCACTTTCGCTCAAAAAGCGACGGATGGTGCGATCAGAAACTGACGTACCTTCACCTTGGAGTTCAGCTTGTATCTCTTTGGCAGTTATCCTTGGTTCTTTTTCTACCATTCGCACTATCCTTCTGTTCAATCTGGGGTCGATTTTCCTCTTGCGGCCGCGCCCAGGGAGGTTGGCTACAGTTCTATGGACCATAAACTTCTTAATAATATTTGCAACTGTTGTCACAGGAACATCAAGCTGCTTGGAGATGGTCTTGTAGCCTTTACCTTTACCATGCCTGTCTATTATTTTCTTTCTGATCTCCTCAGACAACTCTCTCCTTTGCTTTCTCTGGTCCATGTTCAGTGTGGTGCACACAATGATACCAAACAGCACAGTGACTACTTTTCTCCATTTAAATAGGCTGAATGACTGATTACAAGATTGGAGACATGTGTGATACTAATTAAAGAAACTAATTAGTTTGAAATAACACTAGAATCCAATTATTTATTATCTTTTCTAAGGGGTACCAACAAATGTGTCCAGGCCATTTTAGAATATCTTTGTAGAATAAGCAATAATTAATTTTCACAGCTTCTTTGCTTTATTCTATGACATACCAAAGGCATGCAAGTATACATGATAAAATAGCTTTTAATTTCATCACTTTTCAGGAGGAATGAAGCATTATTTCAATGAGCTGTAAGGGTACCAACAAATTTGAGCACGTCTGTATATATATATATATATATATATATATATATATATATATATATGTAATACATGGATGAAGGCTATATTTGCATCCTGAGCCATTCGAAAAAAAGGCATAATACCACAGGAGTGACGTCAAAAAGTGAGTGATAATTCCTCTAGAGGAAAATATACTTGAACGAATCCTCAAGACCATCACTTTCATTTCAAACACAAAATGTATAGTTTTCAATCACTCGACAACACCCACAGTACAGAAATGTTCATTAATGATCAATAAAATGACAATACGTTAAAAAAAAATAAAAAATGATGTAAAGCTGGTGCATTCGTATCTCAGAGAAACTGGAGAGGAACAGGAAATTAAAACAAGGTAAAGGCAATCATCCAAATAAAGCTGAAGCACTAACGGATAACGACATAGAACATCTGTACAGCAGTGAAACACAATGTTTTAAAAAAACAAATGTACTGCTGAACATCTTCGTTAATATCAGCATCACAAGGGTATTCATGTATTATATAAAAAAAAATAATACATGGGCCTCTTCAGTGAGTTACAGGAACACAATTTATAAATTACAGTTTATACAGTTTATAAATTACTGGTGGTGTTTATTGTAAAGTGCATTTACAAAAACTATCATGACATCATGCATTAATAAGAGGGGCTATTTTGTACTTGTGTTTATTCTGCTTCTATGGTTTGCAAGCAACTTAAGCATTATGTTTTCACAAAGGGCAACATATGCAAATGTAAATACACTTGTATTCATGTTGTACTTTCTGTACCTTTACCAAAGTTAGTTTTTGTGCGTTGCATTTAAATCATCTCATTTTAAATGTATTTGCTGAAGCAGTGTATTAAATCAAATTTCTTACAATGTGAATGCCCAACTGTGAATATCTTTTTCTTGCTTTGTTTTATGTGTGATTAAGTTGAAAATGTTTTTACAACATTGTTTTTTTTTTTTGTCCTGTTATATTCTATGGAGGCTCTGTGGTCCAGCGGATGAAAAAAAGTTTTGGAACCAAGAGGTTCCTGGCTTAAAATCTACAATGAGCCACTGACTCACTGTGTGACCTTGAGCAAGTCACTTAACCTCCCTGTGCTCTGTCTTTAGGATGAGGTGTGAAACCGAGGTCCTAATTTAAGTGACCCTGCAACCGTGATTGTTGTTGCATAGTTCACAGCTTAACCTCAGCTTAAGTTGCCTTGGATAAAGGTATCTGCTAAATAAATAAATAATAATATTATTATATACTGCTATTATTATGTATTTCTTAGCAGACGCCCTTATCCAGGGCGACTTACAATTGTTACAAGATATCACATTATTTTTACATACAATTACATTATTTTTTTTTTTACACATTATTTTTACATACAATTACCCATTTATACAGTTTTTTTTTTTTTTTTTTTTTACTGGAGCAATCTAGGTAAAGTACCTTGCTCAAGGGTACAGCAGCAGTGTCCCCCACCTGGGATTGAACCCATGACCCGCCGGGTCAGGAGTCCAGAGCCCTAACCACTACTCCACAGTTATTCATTATAAATAAGCAGAGAAACTCCATGTCTTCTACAATAAAATACTTTTTATACTTTTACCCAACTCAGTAAGTTATGCTTAAATTTAAACTGAGTATAATTAAATAGCTTGCTGCCGGCCATTTACAAGATTGTAATACTGTACCTCTAGTTAGGTGTGTCAGTGTTCCGGCTCTGGTGCCACACAAACCTATGCATGATAACTATTTTTTCAGCTTTTATTCCTACACGTTCTTGTGTGGTTAAAATAATTATGTAGATGTGGAGACAGTAGATAACATGTATTCTTAAATTCCCCTTACTGTGCAGCACAGTCTGTGCTCTTGAATTAAATAAAGATACACAAGTGTAAATGCAACCTGAAAATGATAAGGAGCTCTGCTGCCATCCGGACCTATGCTGACTTACGCCTGAATGGGAATTGTAAATGAGGCTTAGAGAAGTGTAATAATTATTATGCAATACAAAACCATTTTAACCCGACTAGTTTTAAACACCTTGCCATCCCCTAGAATTTGTTCTGCGGATGCCAATACCCTGTTTCAACAGGGATCCACGGTACAACTGGTGTTATGTCAGAAATTACTGGGTCTGATGGCTGCAGCTTCATAAGCCATCCAACTGGGGTTAAAACACATGCACCCAATCCAAGCGTGGCTCAATGCCTTCTGGCTGCACCCCAAACACGACAGACACTGTCGGCTGACAGTGTCACGCCTATGCTGGGAGGCCCTGTGCTGGTGGAGGCAGGCCTCTCATCTGCGCGAGGGCGTAATGATGGGAGTGATTCATAGCTGTCAGGTGGTGATGACAGATGCATCCAACTTGGGTTGGGGTGCAGTCTGGGCAGGCAGAGGAGTCCGTAGATCCTAAAAGTGTACCTAGCAGCTATATCTGCATGCCAAGTCCCCAATGACTCAGATTCCCCGGGTGCTCATATTTTGGCGACCTGTTTTCTAATGGGCGGTCGGCGGCTGCGTCCTTCTAGAAAGGACGCCCTCCCAGAGTGGAGTTTAGAAGTGGTATTGGAGGCTCTCACTGAGGCCCCGTTTGAGCCTATATATTTCATAGAGCTGAAATATCTCTCGATGAAGACAGCCTTTTTGTTAGCCATCACCTCTGCTAAGCGGGTTAGTGAGCTACAGGCTCTGTCAGTGCACAGTTCCTGTATATGTGTTTGGGATGGTCATCTTCTCTTTCAGGGAACCCGCGTTACATCCATAACCGTTTTCACTCCTACCTTCAAGCTCATTCCGACCCAATTCCACCACTACTCATAAGTTAATGTACAAATCATGTGATAATATATTTTAGTGTTGAGAGATCTAGCATTGATTCACTTTTTCAGATTCAATGCTGCTGAGTGCATTCAAATCAAATGACAGAATGACTGGATGACTGGACCAAATTACGCTGCATTGCTAAGCAGATGCAGAACTTGATACTAAAAAGCAGTTCTCCAAATTCAGCTGTTAAAAATGGGTTTAAACATACTTTCTTTCCCATTATACCTGTTGTGTAAACAGAATACTCTATGAATGTTCAAATGTGAATTTCCAGTGTTATTATTTATAATACTAATGTATTACTGTTATTAGCATAATTAATAACATGTTTATTGAATGTACATAACAGATCCCTTAACTGTTACTGAACTGTCAGTCATTTTGGTAAGCTTCCTGATCTCCACCAGCCTGGGCTGTGACGCTATCCTTTCCACACCTTGTCACCAGGGACACTGAAGTGGGAGTGCTAGGGGGTGCGGCTGGAGGGGTGCGGTGACGGTGCTGCCGCACCTGTAACTTTTCTTGTTAACTTTAGTTTATGAATGAGCATTTGCACTGCCTGCAAGAAAGTCTTGAATCAACGTTTTAACCAATTAGTATTGCCGAGTGCGTGCTGTCATTTAGTGCTTCAATGTAGAGCTACAAAATATTTGAGCTCGGTTTAATCCATCCCACGGTTAAACGATGCTAATTACAGATTTAAAGACAGGTAGAGAGAACATAAATAAATGTAAAAGTCTACCAACACTATATTAATAAGTAACAGTTGCTACCAAATGCCAAGCAGTAGTGCACTGCCTTTAAAATTGTAAATTTGTTTCCCAATGCGTCTACACACCGAATGTACAAAAGGCGGAACTTTCCTGATTAGCATGGGTGTCTGTAACATGTTTTCAAGTCTGATCTGTGTTAGAGACCAGCACAATTTTTAATGTGTGAATAGACCTATTAAACGTGTCGAATATAATGAAAGCATTTTAGTGCCGAAGATTAATGTATTTTTTTTGTATTTATTTTAAGAAGACATCTAAGGAAAGTGCATCTGATGTGCAACGTAGTTAATACGTTGTCTTGTTGCTTCAAATCTTACATAAATATTTTTAGACTTTGTGCCGCTGTGTCTTATTCCTTATGAAACTCATTTGGTCTGTGCATATTTTGATGGTGAAATGCACATAAAATTACGGTTTTGTATATATTTAAATATAGCCCGAAGGTGCCCTTTTTACGATTAGTGAACCAGCTGTTTGTCTGCAATGCATGTTGGTATCTTTTTAAGTAAATGAAGTGGCAGTGATTATTTACTTTTTGTATCACTTCTGAAGCTAGTAGAGCACTTGAGGAAAAGTAGAGGAAAGCATTCTTTTTGTCAAGTTCTGCCTGAATTCTGGTGTCTGACCAATTTTTTTTTAAAGATTGTGTATACAGAGTAATAGTTTTTGAATAACATCAGCTGTAAATAATATACAATAAACTATTTACACCAGAATGCTGGTGTAAATATTTGTATGATACTTAGAAATCTATATTTTCCACAGCAACAATAACGTTCATTACTTTCCACATTGTACAGATACAGTTTCTGCACTGTACCCAATATAAGATCCTGTGGAAATAATGAATACAAATCACAGAAAAACATATTCTGAGTGGTTCTTATTGCAATGACTCAAATATATACATTTTGTTGATCAGCCTGTGTTAATGAGCTTTGCCTATGCGTTCAGAAGCTACTCTTCAGTTCTAATGGGCTAGATCAGCTAATGTGTGGAGGGCAGCAGTGTGGAGTAGTGGTTAGGGCTCTGGCCTCTTGACCAGAGGGTTGTGGGTTCAATCCCCAGTGGGGGACACTGCTGTTGTACCCTTGAGCAAGGTACTTTACCTAGAGTGCTCCAATAAAAACCCAATTGTGTAAATGGGTAATTGTATGTAAAGATAATGTGATATCTGTATAATGTGAAATAATGTATAACGTGATAACTTGTAACAATTGTAAGTCGCCCTGGATAAGGGCGTCTGCTAAGAAATAAATAATAATAATAATAATGTGTCTTTCTATTTGTACGTGCCAGCACCATCTAGTGCACAGCATTGAAATAAAAGGAAACTTGAACCAAAGTGGCAGATCGCTAAATACAGCTGGATCTTACTGCTTTTAAGATACTTTGGCTGATCTTGTTGCATAAATCTATGGAAGGTCACTAACTGAAATCTCTCCAACTCAGGCGAAAGCCCCTTACCACAGGCGTATCAAAACAAACAAACACACTAAACAGTATTTGAGTAATTGCATTTAAAAACCACTCAATGATCGCATCATAATGAGGTAAGGGGACACTCAAATTACACTCATCATTATTGCATACTTTAGTAAATAAGGTAACGGGTGCTTCCATTAGCATTCCAGTAGCCAATATAGTTTTGTTGTATTCTGTAAGAAATATATTTTTTTTTTTCTCACATGATTTGTCATTGCATGTATATACAGACGTGCTCAAATTTGTTGGTACCCTTACAGCTCATTGAAATAATGCTTCATTCCTCCTGAAAAGTGATGAAATTAAAAGCTATTTTATCATGTATACTTGCATGCCTTTGGTATGTCATAGAATAAAGCAAAGAAGCTGTGAAAAGAGATGAATTATTGCTTATTCTACAAAGATATTCTAAAATGGCCTGGACACATTTGTTGGTACCCCTTAGAAAAGATCATAAATAATTGGATTATAGTGATATTTCAAACTAATTAGTTTCTTTAATTAGTATCACACATGTCTCCAATCTTGTAATCAGTCATTCAGCCTATTTAAATGGAGAAAAGTAGTCACTGTGCTGTTTGGTATCATTGTGTGCACCACACTGAACATGGACCAGAGAAAGCAAAGGAGAGAGTTGTCTGAGGAGATCAGAAAGAAAATATTTCATTCCTAGGTCTGTAAATCCTGCGTGCAGTGCTTGATAAATACAGTCTCAATGTGTTTTAAAAAATAATGTACATTTTATGTTTTTTTTTAAACAATTTCCATTCCTACAACAAACAGATTTTATTTACATAAATAATAATAAAAAAAGGGATTAGCCTTTATACACAGATAATCATTTTATTTTTTTATGGAGACTTCAATTTCAGCAAACAAACTTAAACAATTTAATATTTTTGCATTCAGTTAGACATTGCATCCCATGTAAGAATTTTAATTGCTTCTCTTTATAGTAAAACACAATATGGAGGGATGGAACACTCCAGCCTTAAAAAGATAGTAAATGCAAATCTTTTATAACTGGCAGTGAATATAAGGTACAAAAACTACAGTCACAATAGATTCAGGATCAAAGCTGCAGTACTTCAAAATGAAATATTCAAAGCATCATATTTTTAGATGTACTGTAGGTTGAACACTGAATGCCCCTGTTGTAATGTGCAGCAGTGTAATCTTCTGCATATTGTTAGCTTTAGTGTGTGTGTTCAAACATTTATTTTATTTTAATAAATTTTTGGCCGTCCAACTGCAGGCTATATTTTCATCTTGTCATTGTTGGAGGGAAGTGCAACATTTTTTTAATTTATTTTTTTTTAATGTTTTTTTTTTTCACATGGAACAATATAGGAAAATATAGGTTTATCTACACAAACATAGAGTAGCCTACTGTATAATAGAATTAACTAAGAAAGGAAAGAAACATTACAACCTGCATCAAATTTTTCACCCTCCTCAAATAATAATAAAAAAAAGATCTACAGGCATTTGTTTTTCATCTTATTTTAAGTTATTGAGCCAACCTCTCATTATTCTACATTGTGAAAGCAGTCTTTTGTGGCACCCTACACTTCAGGAATTGTTAAATTTGATGCTGCGTACAGCTACATATACAGAGAAACAATCTGAAAAACCGTACAATTCAGCAGCTTCTCAGGATGCACAAGCCACCTTAGTTTTAGATTGAATCTACTCCCTAGTCCCAAATAATTAACTCTTATTATTCGGAGCAGTAAGTATATTTCAAAAGAAATGATCAAATAAATGATGTTGCAGAAGAGCCTTTAATTTAAATGCTGAGCTGCATTCTAGTGTATCTGAAGGAAAGATTTTATCGTAAAACACGTTTGACCACACAGCACAATTCATTTAGGTTCAGAACATTTTTTATGTATATTTTAAATGGGTCCTTTCACAGAAAACAGCACAACTCATGTTATTTGTGGTGATTTTAGGAGAAGCATGATGTTTTAAACTTCATTACATATTTAAAATGTACACTTTAGACAGTATATACTTCAACACTTGAAAACATTTCATACCACAATATACAGTCCCTACTAAAAAATCTGTTAGTCCTGAATGAAGAAGCTTATATTTTACAAGGGACAAAGTCACCACTATGCTACAGATGTATTAAAATGCCCAGAAATGCCCATGAAATCCGATTTAAAAGTGGGAAGTGCATGTTTATCTACGGGCTCGGACACACAACAAATGAGAACATTTACAGTTTGTGTCCATTATGATCTATGAATGATACCACCTTTCCCTTCCCATACCAAAGTCCTCAGTCATATTACTCTTATTATGTATATATATATATATATATAAACAATATCACAGAATTTTCTTTTGCCACTGATTTGCTAAACACTGTTTTAGTGTAAAATACTGAATATACAGAAAACTGTGTACACTAATTAGTTCAGTAACCATTGCAGTAACCATCTTGAGAGCCACATATATTGGCACAAATTGGCTTCGGGACAAACCACGTGTTCATGCCTATTAGGAAAGGTTTACTGCTGAGTTAGAGCTGCAGATACTCTATATAGCGCATGCACTAGGATGGTGGTGTTGCATCATGTTCAATGTGTTCAGTAGGGATCCTCCCACCCCCATATCATTTTACATAAATCTAAACTTTTACTTGATGAGCCTAGAGTTGCTGCTGATATTTTCCTTCAAGTCATAGACCAGGTATTAAAAGACACACACAATTTCTAATGAAAGAAGCATCAACACCTAAAGTCTCATTGTGCTCATCTGATTTCACTCTCAGATAATATTTGTCACCATCTCAGTTTCACCTCGGGAGGTCCAACCTCTCAGGTGTACAGAAAATACAAAGTGTAAAGTGTTAAACATTTGATTCCCTCAAAAACTGTGCACACTGCCTCAACTATCACTCAGGAAAATAAAAGCTCTGAATTTCTTTCTTTCTTCCTAGCCAGACCTATCACAAAAAAACTGAACAGAACCAGCACAGGTGCGTTTGAGGCCTTTTTCAGTGTCCAGAATTTTTTTTTATAATGCTGATACTTTCACTATGTTGCGCTGAGAGTAGTCCGGAGAGTCTGACGTGTTGTTCCCTTCACGTGATGTCACAGGTGGAGTTCGAATGCTTATTATTGCTGAGGTGACATACGGGTGCTCAGAGTTCCGTTGGACTGTGTCTTCCATCTTGGCATTTAAACTGGAACGGCTGCAAGATAAAATAAAAAAAAAAGAATATATAGTTACTGTTGTTAATTACTGCAGAAATGATCCAGCCAGCTCATTTAGGGTCACCTGCTGCCGTCTCACGACTCTCCTAGCAGAGCCTATAGAGCAAAGGATTCTACAGACACTTTACCTTCTGGAATTCAGGTGGAGACAATGGCTTCACAGTACAGCCTTCACTACTAGGAATTCTGTGACAAAGCATTTATAATCAGAATAAATCTTATGATATTGTGCCTCTAGTAATCTTTCCAGCATTCAAGTTGAGATATTTTTTTTAAAAAAGGGTAAAATTGGAACCTTGTGTCTTCTTGTGTTGCTACAGAGACATAAGCACGTATAACTGGTTATAGGTGAACACTTGTGATGGATACTGCTGAACCTGAAAGCTTATTGCATTGTGGTTGGATAGACTTGCGAGATGCATTTTAATTATTTAAAGAGACAGTAACGACATACACAGTAAAAAGCTGCCTAATCCTACCCCTCTACATACTGGGCTTTTGTATCTGCATAATTTTGGGGTCCTAACCAAATCTCTATTAAAAAATAATGGTGTGATTCACTCTACAATCATGAGTTGTGTGATGTACTGAATGTGCTGTTAGCATATGGGGGATATGTTTTTGAGAAGTAGCATGCAACGCCACTCGGACGCCCCCTTAGTTAAAGAGCTGCAATTGAGTTACATGTGCTTTTGTTCTGTGCTCCAATTATTACAATAGACAAGTTAAACAATGCTCATTTTCCTACCTGATAATTACAAAAATTAACAGACAAGAACATAAAAAGTTGTAAGTCTTTTCTGTCTAACACCAAATTGAAATCTGACTGTGCAGTCTGAGATGCACACATATCCTGTGAGTACATCTGCAGTAAGAAGCTTGTTTACATAAGGGAGACAGTAACATTTCAATTAATACAATCCTTGGGTATTACAAAGCATACCTTTCCCTCCCAATTTTTTCCCCTACATTTTTTAAACTAAACTCCCATCACATTTTCTTCTCAGCTTAGCTTTATATTTAATCTACCTCCAAGTAGGACTGTTAAATAATATTTATTTTTTATTAATATCCTATCTTTGGCAAGAGATTGGTAAAAATGACCCTAACCCCATGGGGCAGAAGGGGCATGTTGGAATTATAGGTACTGTACAACATGGTGCAGATATGCCACTGGAACTGGTTCTGCCATTTGGTGCTAGTTGTGTTTGTACTTAATACATGCTCAGTTAGTAAATATTTTATATTTTATGCTGAAACACCTGTCCAATTTTATGGGTTTACTATTACAAAAACAGTAACTTTAAAAAAGATTGAACAGTAAAAATTAGGTTTACCAGAGCTTCTTAGAAAAAAAAAGCCTTGTTACGGACGGGCGGTTCTTCTTTACCTTTGCCCCCCCCCCCCCCCCCCACACACACTATTAAACAAAGTTAAGCACCCCTGCTCTGAGATATCAATCACATTTGTGGACAGGGCAAATGGTGAATACTGCAGGTACAATGGAATGGAAAAATACAGTTGTAAAATAAACTGTAACTGATTTATAGCAGTGCTAGATCATTTGACTAATTGTCAACAACTAAAGACAATAGGTTAATAAGCTTGCTTTTGAAAAGATTACAAATTCCTTAAATTCCTGTGCAATTAATCTACTAGTAATGATATATATTATATATATATATATATATATATATATATATATATATATATATATATATACAGTATATATATATATATATTTTTTTTTTAAAGTTGAGTTCTTTATCTTTGCTACATGAAACAGTTGATATGATGGAATTATACAGACTAAGTGTAGATCAAGAGAACTAGTAACTTTCACAATTCAAACTGACTACCTGGCATGAAGAAATTGTACTTGTAGCAATAAAGTTCAAATTTACATTGTGGGATTATCATAACCTTATCTTAACGATATGGGGTACATATTTTTTTTGTGCAACCAGATTCAGCAATTGTACTGGTAATTAAATGTTTTAAAATCATATCTTCTGAATCATCAAATAGGGTCAGGAACTAATTAAATGGGTTTAAAATAATGTGGGAATAGTCATTATTCTCACATCCAGACTGCATGAGGTCAGTTAGCACTATTATAAAATAACCAATAGAGGTGATCACACAGAATGGATGTTCAGGCTGGGGCTGACCCTGTTTCTGCTGCCTCAGAATCTGCTGCTGTTCCTGTTGCTGAGGCTGCTGTTGATGATCCTGGATCATTAGGGGTTGATGGTCAGACAACTCCTGCTGAGACAACGAACAGGAAGCCTAACTTCAACCACAAGGAAACAGAAACTGTTTTGGAGCGTTGGAAGACCTCAGGCCACCTCGCCATTAAAGTCTGCTGTGTTGATTTTTCAAAATATATAGTTTATTGTGAATTTGGCAAGCAAGTTGACATACTGTACTATACAGGATATTACATCTGAATCTGAATGATTTTTTAAATCTACTTTGTTGTCACGGTCTACAGTGAGTTAGTATTTAGGCTTCTGTACAACGATTACATTTTTTAAAAATTATTAGGTTAAGAAGATGACAATGTTTTGAGAAGGTGTATATTAGTGATTACTTATCATGATTGGATGGACATTTGCTGGTAGACCTGACTGGTAAAGGGCCCCACCTGGTATCAACTATATTACTTAAAAATGTATGCAGTCAGTCTGAATGTTGTTGTAATAAACCAGGGACCTGTTTTTTTTTTACTATGTTCAGGAAGTACCTGTTAGATATCAGTGGTCTCTCCCGAATCTGTATCGTACTGAGCTCCTGCAAGCTCCCCGCATGGCTGCCTGACATGTTGGAGTTGGGGAGGCGGAAGGTCTTCTTGTTCCTTCTAGAGCAGCAAGTGGAGGTGAGCCCATGCTGAGACGAGATGGACGAGCAGCGAGAGCCTGGCGGGTTCACTGACGAAACTTCCATGCAGTTCTTCTCATAAGTCTCTTCATCCACAAACTCGTGATTCTAATTCCAAAAAAAATAAGGAAAGGAGAATAAGAGCTAGGGTTCCTATAGACTTAGATGTGAATTTTACTTGTTCTGTTTATAGACTAATCTTCAAAATACTTATTAAACATTAAACTCCATTGTATACCAGTGATATAAATAATAACATTGCCTAAAGTTTTGTTTGTTTTTTCCCATAATTAAAATACTGATACTTAAATTAAGACCTGGGAGTGAATAAATGTAGAGTTAAATCTCTAGCTAGAGTTAAATCTCAAGGTATAAATCCTTCAACTCAATGCTCAACTCTCTTTACTAAAACTTGTGTAACTTGGTGGCATACTATTGAGTGCAATACAAGAAGCACTGCTGGTCAACTACAAATACAAAGATAAAGGGTCAAGAGTGAAAAGAAAAACATGACCATCAGAAGCAGCTTTTTCACTCATTGACTTGCCAATCAAAACATATTTTTTTCAATTCCAGTGTTTACAGAGGTGAATCTAAATACATACTATATACTACTCTCTTTAGTGTATTAATATCTGTAAAAACATGGAACAGCAAGAGGGTCCTACTGTACTGTAAAGAATTGAACAGCAGTAGTATTTCTATCACCCTGCCTTCAGATATATTGAACACTCACAATGTGTACTGTATTTGCCACGGACGCTATAGCATTAGTGAGTGATTCTACCAATGGCATGTCAGTTCTAAATGAGAAACAAACAAACATTGAAACAAATGACCTGCATTTCCAGAATGTAGCTGCTATAACTGTAAAGTTAAGGGATACTTAATAGAATGTGTAAACTGAACAATAGATGCAGGACATCTTATGCATATGTACAACTCCCAGGAATTAAAGTCCTTTTCATTATAAGAAGTTCTGAGTGAGCACCTCATACTGTAGGCTAGGCCCAGTTTATGCAGTATCCATATGGTTTAGTTTTGTTTGTTTATATATTTATTTAAACAAAAAATAAAAGAATTTGGAACAAATCCAGGAAAGGGGCAGATGTATGGATGATGGATTTACGATGAGGTGAGTCATTGTTCTCTTGAACTAACCAATCAGGCTCTATTTTAAAAGCAGGCATGCCAGCATAAGCCAATTTAAGTGCACAGGTGTTATGTAGAAGCCCCTGTGGCTTTTAATTAATGTGGAATATGTTACTGCCACCTAATATGGCCAATGCTTTCTATATGATCAGATATAACCATTCAATTCAGAGTCTCCATTAAAAATTACAAAACATAAGATCATACTGAAATTGTTACCAAATATACTAAGAAATGTATGATTGCAATTTATGTCAGGCTCATTGTTCCAGTATTAAGTTGTGGTCGTAGAATCTGTTCTGATGGTGGTAGTTTAAAATGTCTTAATACAGATACAGTGCAAATAGAAATATCAAGCACTGGTAATGCTAAGGGTGTTCAATACTGCAAAATCCCTGTTTTCAGATTAATTTCATGCTATAAACACCAACTTTAATAAAGAAAAACTAAAATGTAAACATTTATATAGCTGTATGACAGACTGTCAAAAACAATAACATAAATTAAACAATTACCAGCCGAAACAACACAACATAAACAAAAAAAAAATGAAATGCATATAAATCTTACTCACTGATAAACATGTACACACACACAACCGAGTAGACAAACAACCAGTAATTGTCACAGTGGCAACTATTATAATACACAACTTAATGTGCAGCTTACTGTACTATAAAGGCATGGGTGCCATCAAAAAAAGACACAATGCAGGTTGACAGTGAGATATTACATTTTTCTACGCAGTGGAGCAAGTTTGATTTACCATGCCCTTTTTTAATTGTGTTTCTACAACAAGCACTGAAATTAGTCCATTCCACAGCCGATGAGTAGTTAAACATGCTTCCCAATTTACAAAAGGTGTATTTATATCCTCCAGCAACCGGAAAGATGTCTGTTCATTGTATTTCATTCCCCTTTGAACTATTGATAATTGAAACCCAAAGTAACCAACTCTTACATCTTAGGAAACAGCAATAAATAATGTAAAACAATGTACATTGTAATGTACACAGGGTCATAAGAGGTTAACTGTTGATGGGTGGCATTTCTCGATAGTTACAAAACAATAAGGTAGTACTTAATTCTCTTAAATCTAGGAATGTGTAGTATATGAGAAATGATGAATATAACTATTGAGAAAAGCATGTTTCATGCCTATTTTTCATTTTTATCAGTGTTGGGCTTGCAGTAGTCATCTTATACAGACTTTTGCAAATCTGCACCCTGTAAGTCCAAAGTGACCTGTAATGTGAAACATGCTACCACATAGATAGCAGCTGTAGAATCCAAAGTGCAATATCCTAATTCTGTAGTGTGTGTGTGAAGCATTTACAGCTAAAGCTGTTTTTAATCAATGGGTTATTACTGATTCTTGATTAAAGATATGCATCAAAAACATAAATGTGGAGTAGTGGTTAGGGCTCTGGACTCTTGACCAGAGGGTTGTGGGTTCAATCCCAGGTGGGGGGACACTGCTGCTGTACCCTTGAGCAAGGTACTTTACCTAGATTGCTCCAGTAAAAACCCAACTGTATAAATGGGTAATCGTATGTAAAAAATAATGTGATATCTTGTAACAATTGTAAGTCGCCTTGGATAAGGGCGTCTGCTAAGAAATAAATAATAATAAATAATAATAAAGCAAAGACTAGACAAGGCATTTTTAGTATGGTACAGGATTACGACCACACTCTGAACAAATCACGATTCTGAACAGGATCCGGTCCCAACTGGTTTGAATCATACAGTTTACTGTATATAGATTTCAATATTTAAACACATGCATTCAATCATAAAGGGGTAGATAAGAAATAGGTTTCTAATCTACCCACCCATTTGGCCCTAGCTGACTCTTCCAGTGTCATCTACAGTCATAACTACAGGTAACACTCCAGTCAATTGAACCAGTTTGTCTGGGGCTCTTATAAATGAAAATTGCACAGATACCTGTATATGCCATGATCTCACTTTAAATATGTCTGTGCGTTCTGTTAATATGAATTATTAAGACCATTTCCAAATTAAATTTGTGCTTGCCATCTTGCCTTTTAGAAAACTGTTGACTAGAAGGAATCGTGAACAACGATTGGCGTCATTAAATCATATTTCAAAGAGCACAAAGAGTTATTACGAGAATCTTTGATATAACTCTAAAACAATAAAAAACAATAACTCTAAAATACAGATTCTGAACAGATTGTGCTTTTCCAGAGGTGATTGTTGACTTGTTCATATTGAAAAAAAAAAAAAGAAATGTGGATACAAGTTAGCCACCTGGTCTCATTGTCTACCATGTGAGGGATGCTGGCAGCAGTATTATGCAAGTTGCATGTAGTTGGAAATGCTACTGAGAATCTTCAGAGCTGTGGTAAAAGTGAAGTAAATAATGTTTGTACACACTTTAAATAGTTCTTAATTATTAAAATTGTGACAAGGTGCTAAAGTATAAGAAGTAAAAAGCAGTTGCATATACAGTTATTAGCATATTGATCATGAATATGTACTACTTATCAGAATGTTCTGTTTTTCTAAAAGGTATCTGGCATATACCAAGGCTAACAGAACAATTTGCCTGTATTATATTCAATGATGCAACACTAAAATCAAACATGTTACAATTTGGTGTCCAAAATATCATTTGGATGTGTATTTTAACACAAAAAATAAAAACTCAGTCAACAAACGTAATGCATTTTTAAAATCTGTACTTACTTTCACATAACATTTGAATCGGATCGGTATAGATTTGTGAATAGTTGCATTTCTTACCGTGGTTTTCTCTAGGCAGTGCAGTAAGTGATGATGCTCTTTTTCAAACGACAAGTTGGTTTTACTAAGGAAGGCCTGTCCTGCTTCTTTTGAGGCCTTAAAACATATAAAGAAATATTAAATACAAGAGAAAGCAATATTTGCACATCATTTTCTTGATATCTGAATGAAAGGAGATAAAGTCACATCACTTAATAAGTTTCCCCACACCCTAATATGGCCAGTGCTTTCTGTATGATCAGATATAACCTTAGGTTCAGTCATTATAATTTGCAAACATAAGATCATACTGAAATCGTTACCACATATAATAAGAAATGTATTATTGTGTTCACCTAATTGATCATGGTTCAACTAAAACTAATTTATAATGGTTTTATTCCATACCTTGGGCACTACTCTATCAGTTGTGACCATTACCTGCTCAGGTGAATCGGTCAGCAAGCCATTGTGTTTGCTCTGCATATAAGCATTAGCGCTCCCGCTCTTCGCCACTCGAATTCTAGCAAGTCTCGCTTTCTGTTTGGAAAACACACGCCATTTAGCTTTCTATAACGACTGTCTATTTATCAGTCTTTATAAAAGTTCTAATTAAAGTGAAGAACAAAAACACATTGTGAGAATGAATCTCTCTCAAAGCTGCTCAGGATAAAGGAAGACACTGGCATCAGCCGTTTTCATCTCATTTGCCTCAACAGTTGTGATTTTGTACTTTGCAGTCAATCAACCATATGACGAATTCAGAATTTTCCTTATGTTTAATCTTTTGAATCATGGCTAGAAAAAGCCGTTTTAACACAGGTCAAACAAAGACAATTAATTCTGATAAAGATGGTCCTTCCTGAATCTTCATTTAGTTTTATTTAGTTTAGTTATTTTAATGAACACTTATGAACACTAATGTTATTTACTATATTTGTCTTTATCTTATAAAAGCCCCCTCTATATACATATATATATATATATATATATATATATATATATATATATATATATATATATATATATAATATATAGATATAATAATAATATTAAAACTCAATATATATATATATATATATATATATATATATATATATATATATATATATATATATATATATAATATTAAAACTCATGTAACTCTCCAATACAGATTAGCATGTTACATGCTAAACTTTCACTGAGTTCATTAGAATAATGGGGAGGTTTATTTGTGTACTGTAACAACAACTTTGCATAGGCTTGTGACACCACTATCGGTCATATAGATGTCGAAAAACTGAGAGCGTTTATCCTTACTCCTAAAATCAAGATTGCTTAAAAAAAAAAAAAAAAAAAAGGTTTTTGTTTTGGGCATTATGTTAAATTTTGAAGTTGTCTAATTCCTTTGGAGACTTAGCTGGTTAACTTGAAAAGCAGACTGTTGTTTTGGGGAATGCTTCTCCACTGGTTTTGCATTTCTGTCCTTGGATACTTGCAGGAATAAACTTATTTTTCTCAAGGGCCTCTTGTGTAAAGTATGGACTAACTGTTCTAAATTAAGAGCAGAGAACAAACAGTGAGCTGTCATGTGATATTGTATGGTTCAAAAATACATTCTTGAAGGCCTCTGAGGAATGGATAGGAAAAAGAAGTACTTACTAAAATGAATCATTGTTGTACAGTATATTCAACTAAACACTTATCAGGATAAATTAATATAAACTGCAGCTAGACTTGTAAATATATCTCTTAACCCAATTTGAGACATGCAATATAGCTAAAAGATTAATTGTACAAAAAAACAACAAAACAAAAAAAAACAAGCATGAACTACATTGGATAGTTTACAATAGACTTTTCTATCAAATTTGATTTTATTAAACAAAGTGTGAACTGCATTTCTATGACCCAATGAAGTCCAAACTTTGTTCAGGAGAACTGGGATTTTGTTATAATGAGAGGTGATTTATATTTTGAAGGGCAGTTCATTAAAATATGTGTCAATGGCAGCAGCACCAAAGCTGGTATGCCTGCATTTTCATTAGTCAGATACTGTATCTTAGTATTTTTGGGTCGGTTATAAATCATAATAAACAGGTGCCACACAAAAAGTCTAAAAAACACAAAGGCAGAAACTGTTTGCCATTTCATTACTGTATACTGTTAAGGCTTGTTTTACCCTTCTTTTTTTTAAAGCATACTTTTTAAAAAGTAAAATAAAACTGACAATGGTACATTGAGTGTCAGAGTACTTAATATAATAGAATAATAAACCCATGACAGGGGACCTATTCAGAAAATTTTAAGGATAGTTTTAAGAACTGCTTGAAAATCCATAAACTAATAAACCCTCTGCAAAGAGTTAACATGGTTTAAATGGACCACAAGCTTTATGTATTTAACCAAAATAGGCTTTAAAAAACAATCCTTCTGAAAGTCCTTAAAGTTTTGGGAATAGTAGTCTAGATGTCTATTGTACACAGATGTCACACCTGCAGTACACATAGTGTAGGAGAAAATATCTTGAAAAGTAATAACTGTACCAGTTCTGTACCTTTATTAAACGAAACAACGTACCTTCTGAGCTCTGCGCTTGTCAGCTCTCTGATTCTGGTGATATATTCTGCTGAAGTTGGAGACAATCACAGGAACAGGCAAAGCAATAACTAGCACTCCACTCAGAGAGCACACTGAGCCAACAATCTTCCCTACAATCGTCTTGGGAACCATGTCGCCATATCTGAAGTAAAAGAATAAAATGGGTTAGTGTTCCTTGTACACCCTGTTAGCATCTTAACCCTATCACACGTAGAGTGTTCCTTATTCATGATTTATTACTGTGCAAACTGACCTCTCAGTATCATTCTTCAAGTCACATCACACCTCTGTCAATTGGTGTATACAGAGCCTATATATATATATATATATATATATATATATATATATATATATATATATATATATATATATATACATACAGTACTGTGCAAAAGTTTTAGGCAGGTGTGAAAAAATGCTGTAAAGTAAGAATGCTTTAAAAAAATAGACATGTTAATAGTTTATATTTATCAATTAACAAAATGCAAAGTGAGTGAACAGAAGAAAAATCTACATCAAATCAATATTTGGTGTGACCACCCTTTGCCTTCAAAACAGCATCAATTCTTCTATATATATATATATATATATATATATATATATATATATATATATATATATATATATATATATATATATATATATATAACAAATATTGGAGTCTGGATAGGCCGGAAAAAAAAAAAATAAATCACTACATGCCTATGCATTTACTAGTGTTCCAATGCTTTCATGTGACCCCAAATTTAAATAAGGTGCTGTCTGCTCTGTGAATAGTAACTAACGAGATTAAAATTATTTTTTTTTAAAGTGTCCACTAGAGGGTGCAAGGCTGCTACTAAAAATACATTAGATAAGAAAATGAAAAAAGCTATTTCCCTTTGTTTTTTTGACTAGTTAATTTAATTTAATATTTTTAAAATGTATGACTGTACCGATACATGTAATGTATGTTCATAAGTAATATATCCTAGTTTTCAAGTTGAGAGTATATTGCTTATGCACTCTTTGCTTTGTCAGGCATACAAAGAGTGCAAGAGAAAGTATAGGTCGTGGACAAAAAAATGGAAACACCTGGGTAAATGAGGGACACCAAGTATATTGAAAGCAAGGGCTTCCACACAGGTGTGGCTCATGCGTTAATTAAGCAAATAACATCCCAGCATGCTTAGGGTCATGTATAAAAATGCTGGACAGGCCTGGTTGCCTATAATTATGGCTAGCATGGCTGCAAGAGGAGACCTCAGTGACTTTGAAAGAGGGGTGATTGTTGGGGTGCGTTTGGCAGGAGCTTCAGTGACCAAGACAGCTCAACTTGCTGATGTTTCACGAGCAACGGTGTCTAAGGTGATGTCGGCATGGAACTCCGAGGGAAAGGCATCATCAGCAAAGGGCAACAGTGGGTGGAAGCGCATACTCCAGGATTGTGATATCCGTGCATTAATTCGAAGTGCAAGGCAAAACAGGTGAGCAACTGCAGATCAGTTGACTGCAAATTTCAACCTGGGGCGCGAGCAGCCAGTTTCATCAAAAACAGTCCGCCGAGAACTCCACAGAGCAGGATACCATAGTGGCCCAACGCCCTATTAAGTGACTTTACATTGGTGTTTCCATTTTTTTGTCCACTACCTGTACAATCTCAACTTTATTAAAGGTAACCACCAAACACTTCTAAACATATTATAAGTCATTAAATCAATTTTTTTTTTTTAAATTGACAAAAATCTGATTTAACGCACTTAAACATTTAGATATTTAGAAGTGTAGTTGCTGCTAATAGGTGTGTGGCAGAACAAGAGCTCTGCCTGTAAATAGTGTGGGTGTTTTTGTGTGTTTTGATGGTGGTTGGCAGGGATGGGGTTAATTCCTGTCCCTGCCAAAAATATGTAAGAATGTGGCAGCTCCCAATAGAATAATTGGTGATAATTGGAAGCAGCCACATCATATAAAAGGAGAGCCCAGAACGCCATTAAGGAGACGAGCAGGGAACAAGAGAGGTTTGCTGCTACAGTAAGACACAAATGTTCCTGTAGTTTTATTTAAAAACCCACGGTGATCGTGCAAGAATTGGGTGGGGATTTTCTGTTTCATTTTGTTTTTATTTTGGCTCGGTGAGCTGTGTTTTTGTTTATAATTTGAGTTAAAGAAAAATAAACTTGCAGTTCTTCAGTCCTGAGTCTCCTTTCTGTCTCCTGACCACCATAGACACTTTACCACAAGGTGACTTCAAATTCTATTTTTAGTGTAACAGGTTGGAGGCTGGATGCGAATCACAAGCGTTTGCATTCATGGTTGTAGAGCTTTTAATCTCATCTCAACCACAGGGGTCAGATTCTGCATCTGCAGTTCATCACACAACACTGCCCTACACGCCCCCCTTTGATATTGGTCACCTCCAGCCAATCTATCCTAGTCACTGGGCTCTCTGCATTCCTGGTTATAGCACTTAAATAATGAAATGGTTCAAAGTTACCATCACATCAAACCAGTTAAAAGGGTTGTCTTTTAGTAATTTATTGTTTTATCATATAACAAAAGCACTGCAGATACAAAGAAAATGTGTTTAAATGGTAACTCCACAGGATTATAGTACAAACATACCAATTACTATATAGGAAAAGCTGTTCTCTTGGTCACTATTCAAGATTAGACGGGTATGTTCAATGAAAGGGAAACTATTTAACCATACAACAGCTGCCCATAGTACTTCAGTTACTTCCCTTGATGAATGGAAATACAATGACTGTAATAGGCTGTACCTTAATTAAACAGACGTTTCTACTGTTCCACATCCCTCAGGTCAATTGTAATACACATCAGCTTTATACAGTAGAGCTTTGATGATAGCATTAATTGCACAGTCAGTGGTGCTTTGACAAGGAACACAAAATGTTCAGCCCACATTTTATACAGTTAAACTCTGTCAGGATTACTAGGTTTACCTTTAATAACCTTGGGAGTATGCGTGCTCTGTTGTTTAAAGAAGAGGTGTTATAGTTTTATCTATGTGTGTGTATTTATGGGGCATACAGTATATTTCTTATAGGACTTTTTCAGTTGGAGACTGGAGTGTGCTAATCCTAAATATAATCTTTTTTTTTTTTAGTAGAATGTCTATAAGCCTCCAAACCTCAGAGGTGCAGTGCTGCTTGTTAGTCTGATATGTATCTGCCTTTGATTTGTGGCTGTTTTTTAAAAATACATTTTATTTTTCTTTAGAATGGTATTGCAGACAATGTCACAATCTATAACAGGACATGTAGATGTTGGTGAATAACCAAGATGGGCTTAATCTGATTGATATACAGTCCAATAAAAATGGGGTGGCCATTTCAGACAGATACAAAACAATAAGATGGTGCTTCATTCGTTTTACACTCTGGCAGATCTGTGTTTTTTAGATTTGGTAGGACGATGATCAAACTGAAAATCTACAAACAGCTAACCATCGTTCTGGCTATATGTTGCAGCCACAATAGCATTTTAGAATTGATCAGCTCGTAAGTATAAAAGCCTAACAATGACTCCCAATGAGCTTGCTTGGAATGGACATATATACACTGTAGCTGGAATACCCACACAGTCCATTGCAATGAACAATACTGCTAGCTTCCATTTTACTGCATGTTGGTTTGTTTTAAAATTGGCTGTGATGCTGTACTAGAACTTGCCATACTTCCAGTTGGTGGTGGCAGCAAATATTCATACAAACTTTTAAAAGATTTTAAAGCAGATTAATGCTACCACAATATATGAAATGACATTTAAAATGAACAGTGTTGCCCCAGTATATAAAATTCATCCACTTCGGCAGTTTGAAAACAACAGAAGTACAATTTAAAATTCAGCAAATGATTATGTGTCCTAAACCTAATGCATGCTCCGCAAAGGACAGAACCATTATTGTCAATATACCAGATAAAGAGAATGGTGGAACCCATGTCTACAAAAAAAAAAATATATATATAGCCTGTTCACAATTATGTATCTATTTTTCTTTTTTTTTTGATAAGTATGTGTTAAGGTACTATCCCTTTTTTTGGAGCTGGTCTTCAGTTCTAGTTGCCTGCCGTTGAGATATAATTATGTACTTGCAATAAGAACCACTATGCATGATTACAAACATCAGGAAACTAAAAAAAAGAAAAAAGAAAATGTAATTTGAAGTTTCTTGCTTTAAATATTATAATTATAAACACTTTAATCACTTGGCAAAAATGATCTAAAAAGATACAAAGTTAAACAACACCTAGATAGGGCCAACACAGTTGAAGGTGCACTCAGTTGAAACATTCCAAAAAAGGTGGGCTATACTGCATTGGGATTTTGTAAATATCTTTATATGGCTGACCCATTCTGAAACTTGTATCTTTTTGTTGATTTCACATGTTTCTAGAAAATATCCTTTTATTCTGCTTGGTCTGAACTCTGTTTGTTATGCTAAGGTACACATCTATTGCTCATTCTTTTTCTTCAGGTATTCACAGACAAAAGAGACCAAAAGTGGCTACAAGGGAACACAAAGGCCTGATTTCCATGGCCACTGCATGCACCAGCATTCTCAAAAGGGGGTTCATTTATTGATCATAATAGGAATATTTCCATGTATTAATACAAAGCAATATGAGGTCTAATGTAACAGGGAAAGGGTAGCTTTAGAATACAAAAATATAAATATCCTTTATGAGTACATTGTGCTTTAAATAAACAATGACAATTCTCAGTGGAAGGGGATTAAACAAATATATTGCCATGACACTGCTCAAAGCAGCTGTTGAGCATTTTATACTAACCCTGGCAACAGGGGTATAGTGCAGGTATGTACACACATCACACTTCAGAGCTTTGCACATACTGTATCCAGTTGTGATGAAACGTTGCACAAGTTATTGAGTATATCAGAATCTGGGAGTATAGTAAGGCATCTGTCCGTCTGTCTCTGTGTATTCACATTTCTGAATGTGCATACAGTGGATGTAGGTCATGCTGATTAACCTTTTCTGAGGTTTCCCCTACATCCAATTCTTTGGTATCTTAAGTAATCCGGGTGAAGGATAAAACAACATAATGGTTGAAATCAGCAGGGGTTCAAGGTAAGAAGCTCTGTCATCTGTCAGGATTTAAAATGAGAAAAAAATACCCCATTGATGTTTGGTGCATCACAGATGACCTTGGATGTGCTTAGAACTGACCTTTGAGCAAATCGTTCCATTCCTGAGCACTATAAGTAATTACTATTACAACTCTACATAAAGTCCTGGAGCTCATAACCACATCATCTCTTTATGAATGGCAGGGCTGCATGTTACTCAAGGTGTTCTTTGTATTGGCAAACGAGTAAAACTGTTTCAATCTCCAGTGACAGCTCTTTCCCTGCTGAGTAAAATTATTTTAACCACCTTAAACCCCACTGTGGAAGTCAGGAGTCAAACTAGAGTCTTTTTGGAATTTAAGCATGCCATGACCGGTACATCTGTCTAGTAATTACTGTTTCACTAAAGTAATTAGACATGTAATGGTGATGTATTGTATAGTTCCTGCAGCAAATATAAACAGGAAAATAAATACTACAAATGTATATGTTTTATTTAGTAATTTTGCTTTCCATTGAGGCACATGATTGTTTGGTGTACATAATTTTGATATATCATTAGCCCTTCTGACTACGCAGCAACCCAATAATCCAATATATAGCCACAAAGCATTCAGGAATAATTTCCATTAATGAGCAGAATCCTTTGATGCAGCATTTCATACATTGAATGCAGCACAATCAAATTAGCCCTTAGCACTGTAGCAGCCAGATAAAAATAGGGCACAGGCAACGTCCCTAACTGTAACAAGTGTCATCTGTTGCTGCCAGTGGAGAAATAAAAACACTTGATAAAAGTGGGAGTGTCTGGGTATTCCTTACCTTGGGCTACTGTAATTAGACTACAATGTTGAATTTGTTCACTGATTGGATTTAAAATGAGACTTGCCTGGCAAATCATGAGGCCGCAGATGCTCATTACTGTAGGGAGCTATCAGACTCAAAGGCTGGATATGATGGCTGGCACACTGTCCTGTTGGTTTACTGCCTTCACTGATGTCAAAGCCATTTTCTGGATCTGTCTCTTTATCAGAATTCATGGAACATATTAATTTACATTTCTTATTGTACCTAGCACACCACATCTACAGATGTCATAATCAAAATCATTTTGTTAAAAAAAGACATGGATGGAATGGATCCTTTTCATAGTATGTTTTTTGACTTTATTTTAAGGACAGAAATACAATTAAGTAACTCTCACACACTGTTAGAGCTGTTGGTTTTCACAAAGACCCCTTCTTTTAATGATTTAAAAGATTGCAGTATTTAGAGCTGCCATCGTTTGAATAGACCATTTCTTTTATAACGATAACATAAGCCAACATCATCCCAAGGATTCCTCTTGTCCTCTAACCACACAGAGGCCTTAACCCCTGATGTCTTCTGTAAGAGCAAATCCAACATAATTAAACTCAACTAGTAAGTGTTCCCCCACCGGTCTCAGATCAATGAAATCAAACCATCCTTTCTACTGTATCTAAAACATTCTGATAAAAGAGTAGAACCATTTAAACACCCACGAGAGGGCACTCTTTCACAGGAGAGTTATGACAGACATATAAAAAATTGTGTTACAAAGGACTGAAGCTTTTTATACTCTAACAAAAAAAAATCTGTATAGTCCCATAAAACAGAATTCCTAATACAAGATTATTTTTTCATACAACATGTTTCCATTTGGCCAAATATCAGATTCTGCTTTACAATGTAAACCTGGAAGACATAGCTGCTTCTTATGATGCGGAGACAGAGAATGCCAATACAAATGACATACTGGTGTTGTCATTATATTGTGATTTCATTTTTGTGTTTTTTTTTAATAATCTAAAGTTTATAAATGGCAGGCCTTATTATTTATTATTTATTTCTTAGCAGACGCCCTTATCCAGGGCGACTTACAGAGACTGGTGTGTGAACTATGCATCAGCTGCAGAGTCACTTACAATTACATCTCACTCGAAAGACGGAGCACAAGGATGTTAATTGACTTGCTCAGGGTCACACAATGAGGCAGTGGCTGAGGTGGGATTTGAACCGGGGACCTCTTTTTTTTCACTTTTAGATTGCAGTGCTCTCTGGCTGTTTCTATTATAGCTCCAAGATGGCCTCTCATGTATTTCTCAGAACTACATTTCCCATCATCCTGCTGCTCACTGGTAAATCCATCTCAGTTACATATGTGAGGAGGAGGATGATGGGAAATGTAGTTTGAGTGGTCTATGCAGGTCCATGTGAAGCCATGTTGGAGGCAGTGGAATGCAATTTAAAAGTTTAAAAAAGTGGTCAAAATGTAAAAAAAAATAAAATAAAACAATACACACACCTTACTTAAACAGTTGTAGCAACACATGGGAACATGTAACACAATAAAATAAAAATGTCCTTATATACCTTTTAAGCACCATGTGCCTAATACAGTATAATTGTCTATTTTTCTTAAAAGGAAAAAAACACACTCATTATTACGTGCAACAATTATTATTATTTTTTTATTTATGTTCGCAAAATCACAATACTTGACAAAACAAGCTGTGAGACTTTTACTATTCATAATTTGTAATTCTCATACTCTTTGATCCCCATGTGTAGCAGAAACAGAGTTGTCTTTCTCGAATGTTTGTTACGTGACTTTTAGGTTAAAAGCCTCAAATTTGAAACACTCAAATATAAGATACTGTATACAGCACTACTAAAAGGAAACATTTAATAAGTCTTTGCGAATGCCATTGAAAAAGTCTTCCCGTCAAAAGGTGTGTCTGTGGGTTAATAATAGAAAATCTTTCACCCTAACAATGTACAAGGGATGGGACAGCTGGGATGAAATACCGTTTAGGGACCCTGGTCCCAACAGTTGTACCTAATACCCCAAAAACAGCTCTGCTGCTGAACTATACTCCTGCCTTATTTAACATTAAACTCTGACTCTGACTCTGTAGCCTCCTTAGATCTGTGGTGTCTTTGTTGCTTGATGTGTACTTTGCATTTGGTTTTCGGCTCTCCATCAACTTAGAATCCTTGCTTCCACCCAGGAGTTCACTGTGCTACTTTCTGTGCTTGCCCGCGGTTCTTTGTCTGCTTCTTTTATTTTTCTACCTCTTCTGTCTTTCAGGACTAAGCTGCCAATGATCTTGTCGGTCTGGAGGCTCTAACACTTGTTAAGCTTCCCCTGGCAACATGGAAGATTCAGCAGTTCTAACAATCCAGATCGACTATAGTAATATTTCAGCTTTGACTTTTCACACTGTGCATTTCATTACTCCTCCGTGCTCCCTGATCAGTCACTGAACTGCAGAATGCGAGTGGGTTCATTGCTTGTTAAATACAGCTTGAACCAAGAGATCCACAGAACCTTTGGCCAGACTTATTAAAAAGAGGCTTCAGTGATTTATAAAAAGGAAAAATATTATATACCAATACAATGTCATGTACAGTATTTGTATTTCAATAAGCAAATACAGAATCTACAGAAGTCAAGCTTTCTAATATTGGGTTTTATTTTGTAATAACTGTTATTTTAACATTTATTACAAAAAATAGGATCTAATTTCAGATGTAAGAAAAAAAAAGTTTATACCACTTTAAAAAAGGTGTGCTTTTTATCATTATTATTTTATTTTACATTCCCATAATATGGATGTTTATAAGGGAATAGAAATAGTAGGAGACTGAAACATAAAAAACTACTGAAAGACATACTGAAAGCAGCTTATCATATAAAAAAAAGATCCATGTGTATGTGGCTTAATGGGACCTTTCATTATATGGAATTTCACCTCATTTATACAGATATTATAATAGGCAACCCTATTGCAGCTCTGAATGTGATTTTTATTTTAAAAGACTATGTCCACCAAAACAAACACACAGGGCTGCAAAACGAAAACTGATCACATCCATCAATCTCTTATTTGCAGGAAAATGAACAGACAGAATAACAGAGCACTTTTTTTAGCCAACCAAAAGCAATGACCCCTTGGGACAACATGAATATTTATTTAAACACTAAACAGAGCTATCAATGTCTCATTGCTTCAAGGTGACAAAGACACACACACAGTGTTAATCTCAATGATATGCAAAGTGTTATATGACCTTCTACACTTCTTGCTATTTTGAAATGAACACACCCCAAACTCAACGCATTTCTCAGCTTGTGTGGGTCAAGGTATGTTGAACAGACTGTCTATTTGCTGTCTTTTTTTTCTAATGCCATATGAATGGCTTAGATATTTTCTGAACTCACCTCTTTTAATAATGTTGTGTTTGCTATATAAATTGCATTTGACTTCCCTGCTACGCCAAACACAATGTCAGCTCATTAGTAATGTTATAAATTACTTGTGATACAGCGTCTTAAAAAAAAAAAAATAGCACATTGTTGCTTTGCTATTAGTACTGGCACCTTAGGTAGAAGTTAAATTGAAATACTTGAAGATGTGAGATTTCACCAATTAGGGTGAATTTAAAACAGGGCTAAAAATAGACTGTTATTCAGTTAGGCAAAACAGAGAATAATTAACTGTATTGCTTTTAGTTGAGCTATTCAAGAAAAAATATATCTCCTTGTTGTGCACAAATACACAGTAAATGCAAGTAGTAAGGTGATGGTTTAAACTCAACGATTGAAATTACAATATTGAAATTTAAAAGCACAAAATCATTCAGATTAATGTGATAGATTTAATAACAGTCCTCAAATGATACAGTCCTAGCTCTGAGAAAGAGTGATAATGACAGCCTTCGAAATGGAGATATTGAGTTAGACCAGTATTGGGAGGCGTGAGGGAATTGGTGCTGCTAGAAGATCTGAAGTAATGCAAATGTATTCCACGCTGTCATGTATTAATGAGAGCTTAAAATAGCTCAGAAACGTTTTACTTTCTACAGTGAGCCTGATACATACACAATGTAGGTGATTCTATATGACTTTCAATACTCACCATTTCAAGTAATTACATGGTTTTATTGTACAACTTGGCCAGGTTTATATGCAGCAACAATTGTGAAATGAATGTCTCTTTCAAATGGAGAACTCATTCTCTTGGGCTTGATGCTACTTCATTTATCTGCAATTAATATTTGAGTTGGTCACGTTCACAATAAAATGTAATCAAGTGTTGTGTCGAGCACTTAAGGACAAAAACAGACTAATTAAAGCAGAGCAGGCTTTTAGGATTACAAATCACATTTCAATTTATTTTATGTATTATTATTATTATTATTATTATTATTATTATTATTATTATTATTATAATACTTTTTTTCTGTTCACCTACTGTACCAGTGAAGTTACTAGGAAATTAATCATACAGTATTTAAATATAAGTACAGTATAATATTTTAAAATATGTTGGGTCATATCCCAGAGCTGCCATCCATGCCTGTGTCTTAGGACATTTACAATTTCTATTTTCTGTAAAAAATTAAAAAAAAAATTGAAAAGCAGCCAAATACAAGACATACAAGCACCTGTATAGAATAGATTGTAAGTCTTCCAACAGTGTAACAGGGTTTCCAGAACAGTGGTTCCTGTTTCTAATATAAATAGGTCATCTGATATTTTAAACCTGTGGTTTCTTAATGTAATATATATAGTAGATAGATTTTTCAAAATTACAGCAATATAGCTTTAAGGTTTTTGCTTTTTTTGCACACTTTTCTTCCCAGTTATTTATTTTATGACTGTGTGTTTAAGCCAAGAGCATTTAGATGTAACAGTCAATTGTTTCTATTTGTAAAAACAGCATGGAGTAAAGTTGTTTAGTTTTCCCGTATGTTCACTGTGCAATTATACTTGCAGCTCCCCTGCAAAATAAAACTTGATTGGAACGGAGAAATACCTCCATATACAGTGTGTGTGAGAGAGAGAGAGAAAGAGAGAGAGTGGAGAGAGACAGATTTCGTCAAAAGTTTGCATTCCCCCAATGTGTGGAAATATAGATACATTGGGGATTTAAACTGTTGACGACAACACGTGTTGTCAACACTGTGCTTAAGCATTTGTTTCTTTCTTTCTAAATAAAACCCGATCTCTACCCGAATATTTATTCTTTCTTGATTATATATATATATATATATTTTTTTTTTTTTTTAAATGTCATTAAATAATTCTACCCAATTTTTAAAAAAACATTCACCCGAATTTGGAAAACAATTTCACCCGAAAATCAGATGCCCTAAATATAAACTATAAGTAGCAAGTTTGAAACAAAGTGATTTAATAAAGCTGTATATTTTGCTTTAAAAATAATTAGATAAAGGCCTTAGACTGTACAGAATGTAATGCTGAATGACTACATTTTGTGTTTTGTCAAACATAAACACTAACTGGCATCAGTTACAAAAAAATGTATAGATGTGATTATTAATTCAAATGATTTCAGGCTTTGTTTTTTTCTTGCCTTTCTTAACCATTGCTTAATATTTTCATAACTTCAAAACACTCACTTCAAAATATAAGGTTAAACTTAATTAAGTAACCAGATTAAGTTCACAAACATTTAGGTGGGACTGTTTATATGCCAATGGTTTTGACAGCCTCACTCACTTTAGAGATTTCCAAGTTGTTTTGCTGTAGAGATCAGCCTCTAACTCTTCTGATGTATGTAATCCTAACCCACACACCACCCCTCTAAAAATCCCCATGCTATGCCTAAAGTGACAATCAAAACAACCCAATAAAACAGATACTAATTTTGAACAGGAACGCTTCCAATAATCAATGTGACAGTGTGCTCCCAGGCTGCTTGATGTATTCTACGCCAATCAATTCAGACAACCCAGTACCCGCTGAGAGCTAGCTGGTCATCCACACAACACTCTACATTGAAGTGTTAAAGTAATTGTATCTAAAAAAAGAGTTCCTTAATTTTTCTGCGCTATGCATTCAATATCCATCACTATATTGGTCTCAATTGTGCAGTTTTGAAAGTAACATTTTTAAGCAAGTATTTTCATGTTAAAACATGATATCTGGCACTGGTTTTGGTTAAAGAAATCTCTGTTTGCAAGCCATGCTTTTAGACTGAAGGGTGAAATTGTCCACACCCCTTCACTGGCTTCTTTCCTGTTAACCAGGCCCACGAGAGGATGGAGATATGTCCCCAGGGCCCTGTCCTGCACAGGACCAATTGCTTTTGCACCACCACCACATAAAAAAAAAAAGTTTAAGGTTGTGCTTCACTGCATAGTAGAGGCTACTGTACACTGAACCGATGTGCTTGAGCACTCAGGGGCCGTTTGGACCTTGTAAAAGTTTACCGTAGTAGAAGCAGTTGAGGCGCTGTCAAAATACGATTCATTTATTTTAAATTCAATATTTGAAATATATAGTGAGAATCGTTGGATGTTCATTACTTCCAGCTCTTGCTCTATGAATACATTTTACAATAGTTTTTATTTTGAAATGTGGATTTGCTGAAAAAGTTGCTTTGTCAGTTTTAATGTTATTTCTCCGTTCTGCACTGTAGCAAAGCTTGGACCCTGGAAAGGAGAGTGAGTGGTGTGCATTATTTGGACATTATTTGGGGTGAATTGAACCTTGGCAAAGGATGGCTGTGTGTGTATAATTAAAATTCATGAATAGGGTTACATGCATCTGATGCTTATAGGTCTTTCACCATTGTGCCTTTTTTGCTTTTAAAAATGTTAAGCTGCGTAAAATGTAATAATAATTTAAGACAAACCAGCAAAGAAATCACATACCAGTCCTTCCCCGGGGCCCATGAAGTTTCATGGAGGCCCTGTTATTACCCAATTATTTGCTTCCCCTATTGACTGATACCTTCAGCCAGTAACATGCTGTGACCCAGAAGACACTGCTGGGCTGAAATGACCAATGAAGTAAAAGCAGTAACAGACTTCTTAGAAGGTAAGGCAAACAAATGTGTTTCTTTAAAAACTGTACATTGTAGCCAATAAAATGGGTAAGACTTGAAGTTATTTTGTGAGCTCTAATAGCTTAAAATACAATATTGGGTTTTCACTGATTATCAATTAAATTATATTTATGTCACGTAGAATGAAGCATTGAGAATGCAATACTTAATGTTCAGTTAGTGCAACCCTTGAAAAAAGAATAGACATTTGACATAAGCATGTTGTACAGCATTTGTAATTGCTTTGTTTGGCATTCAACATGAATACGATTGATAGCTAAGAACTAACTGAAAGTTGACAGGTATGTGGGAGTATCTCTGCAGTGACTTGTTGAAAGTTGCTACGATTTTTCTACCTGTCAAGTAAAATCTCTTTAGGTGTATTTAGAAAATTTCCTTCCTGGAAATTCACATGGTTTATATTTACAATGCCCAGAGACTCATTCGAACTCTTTCTGGACAAAAAGTTTTTAGATATCATACACACTTGAAGCACAAATTAGTACCTGTAACCTGACACACATTTATGTTTGATTAAACTGAATGAATACGAATAAGAAATTATTATTATTTATTTCTTAGCAGACTGTTTAAAAAAAGCAAGAAATAACTGAAATGTAATACATTACAAAGAAGCCATTTGATGATACTGTATTATTATTTATTTCTTAGCCCTTATCCAGGACGACTTACAATTGTTACAAGATATCACATTATTTTTACATACAATTACCAATTTATACTGTTGGGTTTTTACTGGAACAATCTAGGTAAAGTACCTTGCTCAAGGGTACAGCAGCAGTTGAGTGTCCCCCACCTGGGACTGAACCCACGACCCTCCGGTCAAGAGTCCAAAGGCCTAACCACTACTCCACACTGCTGCCCTGCATACATGAAACAAACAGGTAAATGTATTTCTGCTTTTATTCACAATCTCCTTTCATTAACTTACTCCAACAGTTTATCCTTCATTTTGATTGTCCTTTCGCTAAAATGAACCCCTCAATATAACGAACCAAAGGGTTGGACCCCAACAGGTTCGTTATAGCGAGGGTGTACTGTATTCCAGTGTGAGATAAGGAAAGAAAATAAAATGTTCACAATGAAATTCATAAAGTAGATTTTACAGCTATGGTTGGCTACATAATTCTTTCTGGAATTAACTAATAAGAAAATTTATGCAAATAAGTACCTTATTATTCCAGACCTAAAAAAAAAAAAAAACAGCTTTACATAGCTGCAAGAAAAGAAATTGTTCTTGCAAACCCTGGATCTGGAATTCAAGTTCTGTGTTAATTATGTTGTACTTTTTAATTGAAATAAATTAACTTGTAAACACAACATGTCCCTCTATTTTCCTTAGAGAGAGAAAATCTGTTTAAAAATACTAGTTTCTAATCTTCAGTTTCTTTGGTACTGATAAACTGAGAAAGCTCTTGTAGTACTATTGCTTTTATAAAAACTGCATACTATAGGGGCCTGAATTAAAGCAAAGTTTATATCTCATAATGGCTATGAAGCTGCCATAATTTTAATGAGTTATGGTTTAAATCATTCCAATGGGTTTACATGAAGCAAAGCTAAATCATGATCAAAAACTTACATGATTGATAATAAGCAACATTTGAGACTTTTTTTTTTGTTTACTTTTTTGGTTGTCTTTCTTCAAAAGCAATGACTGTGGAGGAAATTTTGTATTACTGGTCATTAACCACAATAAGACTTAATATCAGGAAACATTCTAAGACCCTACTGACCAATTTTATTATAGTCAGCATCTGTTTAGTTAGATAATTACCGGTAAAACACAAATTACACGGTCCACTGATTAATGAATGCTGTACAAAATAGTTATTCATGTTTATGATTATCCAGTAATATTACACATTATTGTGGTCTATCTAGTTTAGTGTCCTTAACATTTCTTCAGCAAATGACAAGCCCAGGATTGGGGTCTTTTCACCATTTTTGTGTTATCACTTTTTTTATTGAACATATTTTATTTGAACTGTCTATATATGAAAACATTTTATACTGGATATTTTGCAATATTTGCTCTCACCTCAACTAGAGAGGGACAGGTAGAAAAATACCCTACCCTAATTACTACCAGCAGATTATTTTAAAACTATTTTGAAATTATTATTATTATTATTGTATTGCAAAATGTCTTGATTATTTTGAAATATCTCTTTTGAAGTCAATTGCTGTTTTAAAATGTGATAATAGTGTCACTACAACCCAAGGCTAATAAAGTCCCAGGCTACACACATCTTGTATTAACTGCTGGGTCAGAGATGTGGAATACCAAATCCAGTATACTAACCTTTGCACTGCTTTGATATTAATTCATTTTCTTATGCTATAATGTCATAATCACAATAAAAGCATGTAACACGGATGTTCTGTTACTGTGTGGATATCCGCTGAGAGACGAGAGAGACAGAGGGTTTGACGTTGAAACGCAGCACAGGGGTCCAGGTTTTATTAAATCACAGGCAGTCAGGTGCAGTGGTTGGTTGGTGGCTGCCAAACAAAAGAACAAAGGACTGGCTTTCGAGACCTCTTTTAAGGGCAGGTGACCAGGGTTAATTAATTGTCAATTCTTCAACTGACACCTGGCCTGCTGCACATTCCTTTCAATTAGACAGGGAGGGGAGTCAAATCTCCCAGCCCTGCCATATCTAATCAAACAAAAATACATTATTATGTGCAAATCAAACAAAAACATATTCTTTACATGGGCAGGCCTCACTCCTGCTACACCCCATGAAATATGTCTCTGCTGCAAAAGAAAACATGGTTATTAAATTGAGATTATACGGGAATACATTTTTTTTTTTTATAATGTCACAAAGATGCTTTTCACAAATCTCCAGCAAAATCAAATAACCTAGGCAAAACTCAGGAGAGGAAATGCACAATTACATTACATATTTCACCATTCTATACTTTCAAATAACTAATACACACTTAATTCAAAGAGACAGTGATTCTGGTTCCTGGGGGGTAGACCAGTATTTTTACTCATTTAAAAAAAAAAAAAAACATTTCTTTTAAATCACACTGTTGATCCTCAGTCGAGGAAGTTAGTTATTTTAAAGAAAAGAAACTGGGATTTTAGCCCTATTTAGCAAATATGTGCACAGCCGCTTTTGCTCAGACAAAAATTACAGCGTTAGCGAACCGCCGCAATAGCGCACAAAAGCATGATTTAGAAGTCGGGTCTTATGCGTGGGCTAAGTCACACCAAATAGCGAATCATGCACCCAGCCAATCAAAGCACAGCAGGGGGAGTAAGGTTACAACCAATAAGGATTCAACATCCCTTTAAGAGCACCTGTGCGTCTGCGATAGCAAACGGGTGGCATTTTGAAACACACAAAAAAAGTAATCTATTAGGCTTTGTCTGACCTGCCTGGCACTTGCAGCATCTGCAACCTCCACCACTGAGGTTTCAAGTTCAGCATCTGCTTCCCTCAAACCCTGTAATCTTTCCTCTATAAGTTCAACATCACATCCATTACAGAGAGCTATGTTATATAAACACAAGCCATGATATTGCTAACTTTCTGAGGAGTGTACTGTAGTGTTCCCCCAGAGACATCCAAACATCGGAATCGCATTTTGAGGATTCTAAATGTTCGCTCAATTACAGTACAAGCACATTTAAAGGTGCAGGGGTCGTGGGGTTGAGCAGCAGTCACTAGGCACTGCTTCAGTGGATACCCATTGGCCCCTATCAACCAGCCTCTCAGACTCTCAGTCATCCCGCTGAAACGCAGCTGCCACCTGCGAATTAGCGAGGATAAATGAGTCATGAGCGGAGCCAGGATAGTTTGCATACACATTTGTGATGTAGTTGGCATCACACACTACTTGCACATTGACAGAATAAGTCCCCTTACAGTATAACCCACAGTGGAATGAGCCAGTGGCATAAAATGTTAGTGTAGCAGATACCCTTAGTGCTACAGGCAAAAAGTGTGCTCTCCGCATGTCTCCTTCCAGGCCAGCCTGAAGCAGTTGGCAGATGTCAGTGATTGTCTGTTGAGGCGAAATTGCTGCATACATTGTGTGTCAAACAGGCTCAGAAAAGACAGATGACTTCTGAATATTTGGGGACGTCTCCTCCTCCTCTCTCTTTGTCTGGCCACGTAGAAATCCATATTTCTCTTTTTCTCTCTCTTTTCTTTGCCTGCCTCCCTGGTAGTTTCAGCACTATTTATAGTCGACCGTGTAATTTGCACACAGTTTAGACCTGGTTTTCACATGTCAATTGAAACGCAATCACTAACACTGCTGATGGTTTGCTAAATCGCTACATTTATATGTAAATGAGGACATGCCCCTAAAGTTCTGCCCATGTCCAGCACTAACGCTGACTTGCCGGATAGGCACTAAAACACGGTTGCTAAATCACATAGGTTGGCAAAAGTCCACGTGCACCTGATTTTGGTGCGCTAACTGTCTGCAAAAGTGTTTTGAGATTGCCTTAGGGGTTTGCGAACATTGCTAAATAGGGCCCAAAGACTTTTAAAATGTGTATGAAATCAATATTTTAGCAAGGACTTACTAATCTGCAGGACTTTAGTATGAGAACATTGAGGAGTTTTAAAAATCTCTGCTGCAGTAAAGTAAACAGGCCTAACGCCTGTGTAAATCCTGTTTGTTCCCCCTTTCTATAGCCTTCACTTCGCCTGCAGAAGGGAAAGACCATCAGCTTAATGGCAGGTTGTTTACTATTTAAAAAATCAAACAGATAAATAAAGTAATTTAAATTCTAAATATTTTACCATGCAGAAGTTATCCATATGCCTTTTAACCAAAGCTGTCAACTTCAAATACTTAAACTAAACCTTGATTACTGGAAAAATGAGACACAAGAATTTTTTTTTATTAAAGTTTACAGCATTTTTGATTTCCATTCGTGAGATTGGAAATTTAGATGCAAAAACAACTGTGACTCTTGGTTGAAGTATTAAGATTAGTCTAAAGTATGAGAACACAGGTTTCAGTGTGGCAGTTTGATAGCAGCCTTGACCCACGTAAAGTGATAACAAGTTAATGTTTACAGAGTGCTAGCTCCTGAAGTTTGTGGCCAAGTATGTATCTATTTATGTTTTCTATCAGTTAAGGGGTCTATCACCCCAGTAAAATCCAGGCACACTTTTTGTTTCCTCTGCCTTATCTCCTAGAAAGGTTGTCAGCAGATATGAAGAATAGGTTGCCAGTTTAGGTGACTGCAATTTAAGAGGATTACATTGTACGTGTTTGTAAGTTATCTCTTATAAAAATCAACAGATGGATAAGACGGGTAAAACTTTCATCTTCTGTGTGAAATTATGAAATGAAAGCTATTAACAAAAGCGTATTTTAGTAATGTTCTCTAATTCACACTATTAAATGAATCTCTAAAACTCATCTTGTTACAATATGAAACTGGGGCTGCAGCCAGTTCTTTCTGCAGTCTGTAATTTGTAGCCGGACAGAACACGAAGTTCAGACTGTATAATTTCCTTTGATCTAGATTTTACTGCTGGTGTTTTACAATGTCAGACACATGTGTAGACTAATTAGCCACGGACAAAGGAGCTGTTACTTTTGTGAGTGGGGAAAAAAAAAACGATGGCTCAGGTGTTCATGTGTGTCAAAAGGTCTCTCACAATCAGCTTTCACACTGGAATGCCTTTGTGTGCTAGAAATGTATTATTTTGTGCATGTTTAAAAGAGTCATTGTATTGTTTTCTTTTGATTTCTCTCTCTCTCTCTCTCTCTCTCTCTCTCTCTCTCTCTCTCTCTCTCTCTCTCTCTCTCTCTCTCTCTCTCTCTCTCTCTCTCTCTCGACTACCGTTCTCCACTCTGAACACACGTCCCCTTGTGCAGCCAAACTGCAGGGCTTTTATATTCTGGCCAAGGGGTTAACTAGCTAGTAATTATCTTATTACCCCTCGGCCAGAGTCTGCACGAGTTTAATAATGATGCATGACTGTCAGCTAATTAAATACTCAGTAGCTGATCAGCCACGCATCTTCACGAGGTATCCTAAAACAATACAAGACAATAACAATAACATGGCGAACAGCACCTTGCTCGCCCTGCCACACAATAATAAAATACAAATAATACATTGGCTTTTTGCTGTCATATATTTTGTGTGTGTTTATAAGAGTCATTGTATTGTTTTCATTTAAATTTCTTTCTCCTTCTCTCTCTCTCTCTCTCTCTCTCTCTCTCTCTCTCTCTCTCTCTCTCATTCCTCCTCTCTGAACACCCACCCTGCTATGAGCGCCTGCTGTGCTTTTATACACATGGCCATCTCCGAATTAGTAATCATTTAATCAATTCGGAGAGGTGGCCACATTCTGCACAAGAGTTTCAATATGTGTGGTCAACAGCCAATTTGTCAATAAATCATTAGTTGCCGACCATGCATTCTCACGGGATGTAGTCTGGCAGAGATAAGCTCCAAACACCGCCCCTGCCAAACCACATTAAACTAAAACAATATAATAACCCTTTTAAACACACAAAAAAAATATACATTTCTAGCAGGGCCCTGCCCTGCTCTATATTTACACGCAGGGCTCTGCTACCATGGTAGAGCCTTATTCAATTAAGTTGCCTCACCACACAATGATACAGATCAAGTTCCACTGCACATCCTCATCTTAATAATCTAACATTGAAGCACTTCTGTTGAATTGCTGTTGACATACATACCATAAGATCTAACATCAACAAATGATTGATTGATTGGTTGCTTGATTAATTAATTAATTGCTTGATTAATTTAAATTTCACTCTCCAGGACACACCCCTTAAAATGTATGGCCCTGAGGAACACCAGTCAATGCATGTATTGCTGTTACAGAGCCAAAAACACATGCTTTAATAATCAGAAATAAGGTCACATAACCACCTATAACTGAATAGCTAAGCAGATGTACAATGTTTCATTGGTCTCAATTGCGTGGTGCACATGGTGTTTACTGATTAAATATTCACAAACAAAAACAAGCCTACATTGAAATGTGTGGAATAACTTTGTTTATAAAACGGAATGTTCGGATGCTGCTCGCTGATTGGCTGCTGAGGGGTTTTAAACCGTGCATAAATATAGTTTAATGCACGATGGAACTTACTTTTTGTCTAATTACAGTTTAATACGATTAATAAATGATCAATACACAATGTATTAAACTTGCAACGGAGTATAGTTTTTTATTACTACTCTATTGTGCCTTATTACTTGTTTTTCTCGATCATTTTTGCTAAAAGCAGGATATATATTTACAGTCGCTAAGTTTTTAGCCATGTTTGAATGTTATTTTAGCCATTTTGGCAAGTTATCCCCCATCTCAGCCTACCGCATTGCAAAGCCAGCAACTAAATTTTGCCATTCCCCTGGGTCTAGCACGTTCTCAACTGTGTGTACTCTCGTTTAAGGTAGGTAAATAGCTGGACAGAGCTACAATTAATTATTTTCATCCTGGCTGAGATAAAATAGTATTCTATTATTGTATTTACTGTTGGAAATGTTGAAAACCTCCAGTTTAACCGTGTCTGGAGTGAATGGGAGAGCTTGTACTTTTCCACTGAGCGATGTTACCCGCACTTAGGCTGGGGCCCGACCCCTCCCTTTTAGAAGGTTCTATGGCTCCCTGGGCTGGGGAATTTCCCCACAGCTGCCAGCCTGGGACTTTCCGGCCTGGGACTTCGCTTCATGCCTCCAACCCAACCACAGCCATATGTTAATGCAACAGAACCCACGCCCTGTCGTGTGTTATCCCTTACAGAACAAGTCCCTGCAAAACATTCTATAACCAATCAGAGGCTAGAATACATGCATACACGCATGTGACAAAGACTGTATGCCTCCACTGCATCTTGACATCAAGACTATTCATCACATGTGATGGATAATACTGAAATAGCATTAAGATCAGTGGAAAAAAAAGATATATCTTTTTTTTAACTAAAACTCTTCCTGACAGCTATTCCCATTCCAACTGTGGCATTTGTGGCACCAATTTAATACATATCTAAATTTAGATATGAACACCCTTATCTGGGAGCAAGCTAACTCCTGCTTCTGTTGACATGTGAAACTTTCACTGACAAAGAAGCATACAGTAAAGTAAGAATAGCAGGTATTATCGGTAAGTAGTAACTTATGAATCTTATCCTAATTAAGATTAATATGAATATCATTTGATGTGTAGAACCTAAAGTATTTTACCAAAATCTGCAGGGTGGTACTCAGTGTCTGCAGTTGTAAATCCTGGATGTATCTAAATAGAATTTTAATTATCCTTTAAATGTAGGAACAGATTTTTGGCATCTGCTTTTGTGTGAACAAATTTAACTAAATGTTTAATGCATGGCTACAGTATCTCAGCTCCAGCCACCTGCAGATAATATGCAGTTTCATAAGAACACCTGTCATCTTCTCTAGTTTATATTAACCAAGGCAGGATCTTGTACTGCTTGAAAGAATGCCAGTTCGCTGATCGTTAATCATGGGATACAGCACCACATGGTGCTTATTTAAATTGAGTACTTTTGGTGGCTTCTGAAAGCTGGCTTTGGACCAATCGAAATTTGCTGCAAGAAGGGTAATCATTAGCTTCAGCGTGAAATGTATTGTTCATTTAACAAACTTTTCTAAACATTACTAGTCTTTATGAACTTTGGGAGGTTTATCTTGCCTTAACCCAGAGATAATTTTGTGACAAGGAGACAGAAGGTGTTGATGGCAATAGTCATGCAATTGACTTTAACACCTTCACCACCTCCTACTCACCAAATGAAATGAATACTTTGTAACTATGTACAACTGTATGATATGGTCCATTATCATTTTAAATTTTACATACTCTGATACATACTGAATATTGTTTTTCCAGATTGGTTGTTTGCTTGCATTTCCTGATTGACTATTACATTTGCTGTATTATTTTACATGGCATCCTCCATACAAAAGTGTATTTAAGTCAGCTTAGAACTGTAACTAGGAAGGCAGCTCCTATGTGAAAGTCTTGGTTCAATATGAGTGATGTCTGTTGTGATCGTATTACAAGACCTTGAATGGGACCCCTTTTATATAAAGCTCTTTGACCCAAAATGAAAAAGTAATACCCAGTAATTCTACATTGGTTATATACTCTGGGATGCCTAGCTATTTAGCAAGGGGCCTATAAATGGCCCAACTGTTCTACATGTCCCAGTACTTATTGGAGGGTAGGGTATTTTGCCACAAATTCAATCATTGCCCAAATAATCAATTCTATACAGTCAAAAACAAAATAAATCTCATCTTACTGCAAGTATATGACAAATCTGTTTTTCTTGTTGAAAACAACAGATTTAGAAGCTAAATGATCATAATGTTCAGCCATCTGACTACAATCAAAAACATATTCTGAGAATAGACAATTACTGCCAACTGCCAAAAAAAGAGCATAATGAATAATGGCATTCTCCAATGCATTATTTTTTAAATATTCCTGATGGCACAGTTAGCATTTATATTTGTGGAACTGCATAGAAAATAAAATAACAAAAATAGTTTGCTCATCATCAATAGCTTACAAATGGGTAAAATAAACAGAATATTTTTCAAATGTACATAATATTTTAGCAAATATGACAAGGTGTAATTTCAGTTATAATAAAAAGTTCCATCATAATCACAGATTCAAAAGGTGTCAAATTGGTTTCATTTAGCAGAATGATGTAGAAATAATATTCCATGTAACGTCAGTGACATAGATATCTCCCGCCACGGCTCTAGCGGTTCTTTAGATAGGTGTAACAACGTGAGTGTGACATATGTAGATGCATACAGACAAATGGACAAGCGCCTCCATATAGCTCCACATTTTGATATTATAAAAAAGCATTGTAATATCCTATTTCATATAGCTTTTATTTACAAAGACTCAAAACCTTTAACAGATTAGATCAACATCATTAAAACCGTTCCCTGACTCGGTTGACAGAAAGAACCTTGTTAGCTGTTACAGATGTTTCTTCCTGTCAGCTGATGGGAGTTAACAGTGGTGTATAAAAAGAAAAGAACAGACATGCACCTTAAACAGTGTTGCCGCACTTTACCCTACATACTTAAGGCTGCCTGCATTATATTCCCATAACTGGGGATATGCATGCCTAGCATGATTAATAAAGAAATAAGACTATAATTAATTGTATCTATTAAAATAATGCTGTACAGCCTGTAACATATTAGTCTGGAAAGGGTAACTATCCCGCTCCTGTGAACAGCCTATCACCAGGGGTGGCCAAAGTTGGCCCCTCCACTCCGGTCTAAATAGTTTAATTCAACCAATTAAAACTTCATCCAGACCCTGAAGCACTCCTGCCTTATCATCATCATAGAGAATGACAAAAGAGGGGTGTTCATTTTGGAGAGTACCATTTCCATCCTCTGTGGTTTGACAATGGCTAAAAGGGATGACAATGGCTTTCATAAAGTTGAACAACTAACCAATACAAATCCAAATTTAATACAAATCCTTTATCCTCAACATAGGATAGTTATCGTTCAGGACAACAAAAAAATGAACATTACGTAGCCAGTACCAGCTATTGACATTCATTTTCTGAAATTACCGTATTTGCTTGAAATCATGCCCAGGTGCTTATTTTCACAATCTTCACTTTACCTGAGTGGTTATTTGGATAAGGTCATCTATTAGAGAGTAGGTGCAAATTGGCCACTGTGAAATTTATGCATCACCACTTGGGTTATATATATATATATATATATATATATATATATATATATATATATATATATATATATATATAGATAGATAGATAGATAGATAGTGGAAGATTGCCCCTAGTGTGGTTCCGTGGACAATCCCTTCCACTACGTAGGAACCAGTGTAGGTGAAGGACACAGATCAATGACACCTGGTTTAGACAATTTGAGCTGTTCATTGGACACACTCAGTGTCAAAGTCAATATAACAAAATATGGGAAGATTCCCAACCTCAAATACATAAACAAAACCCTTCCCATGAATGGAACTGACTAAATAAAAATTAGCTTGAACATCAGGGGAGGCTACACAAACATTACACAAACATAAATAAATAAATATTCTTCACTCAGGTCAAAATAATAAATACAAGTTTGAACACTCAGTTTGTAGAATACTTAACCAACATTGAACCACACAGCTTGAATAATAGCTGGGACAGCAAAGCACTCAGCAGTTGTTTTCCTCCTAGATTTTATACCAGTGCCACATAAGTACTCTCAGCTGTGGCTAATCCCCTTGTTAAATAATTAATATACAAACCTAAATAGACACATAGGATTTAACAAATTACTGTCGGCTAGTGGCTATTGCATGTTTTACAATAAAATACAAACAATACATAGACTTTTCCTCCACAATATATCCCACAGCAGCTTACACAACTGGGGTACAGTATTTGTCAAATAATTCACTCTTTTACAGTAGTTGAATCCTGATCTCCACATTGCAATTCTTAAAGTTAAAAGCCATGTCTAGTAGCTCAGACAAGCCTCACACGCAGGTTTTGCATTTTATCTCAATACCATCAAATACTGTTGAAGGTTAATTTTAAACAGACTACAACAGGCTATGAATATAGATATGTAATATAGATTTAAAATACGGTAAGTGACTTACAATAACATGGATACACTGACAGAACGAGCTTAGGGTGTAACCTGTCTGCTGTTCAGTCTATTTTTTTCCTCAAATAATGTAACTTGTCAGTACATTTGAGTGAAAATTATCTTAGGTCAACGGAGTGAAAAATAAATAAATAAATAAATAAACATATTTATTTAAATTAACTGATGTACACCGCAGGCAAAGTGAACAATGCAAAATCTTAATTCTGTATATACAGGCTTCCATTACTTTTTTTGTTCAGTTCGCTTCTAATGTGCATTGACCCTTAGTTGTTTATTAGTCGCAACATTCTCTTGACCTGGATGTTAATTGTTGTGCATTTGAATGAACGACCAACCAAACTCAATCATAATATGTGTTCCAAAAAATACAAAAATCAAAAAAGTATAACCTGAAGTATAGCCTGAGAAACAAAGTCCAGAGTAGATTTTATTCATTTACAATATATTATATCGCACACAATACTTGTCTCTTCCCTTCTAGAACACATATAGCTTAGCATTCAGAAGAAAAATCAGTACTATTAAGCATAGATCAGTTTTACACAGCTGTTCTGTGTATGATTTAACCCACTTTTTTCATTATGAAAACATGATGGGCTGGACAATGAAAAATGCTACTTACCGTAACCCTGGTTCCCTGAAAGAGAAGACGACCACTAAAACATTACTTATGGGATATGCCTCCTATTGGTAGGTATTCACTGAGCTCTTTATATCAGAGCTGCCGATAGGCCCCTTCATGGGGTGACGTCCTCGGTCCCGCCTACCGAGGGATTAAACAGTCAGCCCACGGAAGCCATATTCTCTTTTTGCATCGAACCCGTGAGGGTGACCGATGCGACCTCGCTGGTTGGTGGTCGTCTTCTCTTTCAGGGAACCAGGGTTACAGTAAGTAACCTAACGTTCCATTTCAAATCGAAGATAACCACCAAGGAACGGCAGCATCAGAACCGCATAACCCAAGGTTAGCGGTGCGAGCGTGCAACCTCAAGGACCCTCGTGCCTAATGAAGGCAAGGAAGGATCATCAGAATGACGCAGAGCTCTTGTCCTATCCACGTAACACCTCAATTCCCGCACTGGGCAGAGGAAGTTCAATCTCCTGTCCTCCTCCGAAGAAAATGGAGGTAGATGGAAAGAATCCAGTTCCACAGACTGGTTCATGTAGAAGGCTGTGATCACCTTAGGGAAGAAAGCAGGGTTTGTACGTAGTGACACCCTTCTGCCATCGTCCCAAATACACATACAGACCCGTTTTGCGGAGGTGATAGCCAAGAGGAAGGCTATCTTCATAGACAGATACCTCAACTCTATGGAGTGTATGGGCTCAAACGGGGCCTTCGTGAGATATCAAGGCTCCATTCGGGGAAAACGACCCATGGCATGCAGAAATGGCCGCCAAGTACACCTTCAGCGCAGAAGGTGACCTACTGGCATTGAGTAGTTCTTGCAGAAACTGCAAGATAACTGGCATATGGCAAGAGACTGGATCATGACCCTTAGTCAGACAACAGTTCTGAAAATATCTCCATTTGTAGGCTTATAACAACCTAGTGGAGCCTGCCCTAGCGTTCTGCAACATACCCACGACCGTGTCAGATAACCCTAGGGCTGACCAACGGTCCCATTCAGGGGCCAGACCCAAAACTGGAACCTAGCCGGTTCAGGATGCCAGAGTGCCTCTTGCCTGACTGAGGAGAGCCAGGCTAAGTGGGATCTCCCAGGGAGGCCTTGTAAGAGCTGGCACAGGGTCAAAAACCAGATTCTCCTGGGCCACCGGGGGGCCACTAGGATAACCGTCGCCTTCTCTAACCGGACCTTCTCGAGGAAGGCCGGGAGCAACGGCATCGGGTCACTCGTGGAGAGGCAACCTCAAAGAGCTGCTACTCTGTCGCCTGACAGGTATGCGCACATCGTGCTGGAGCCCCAAGTACATTGTGCACTGCATTACATTTCAGACTGTAAATAAACATTTATAGTAGTGCTGGTCCTGAAGGCTGCAGGAGCAAATGAATAAATAAACAATCCTGTGCCATAATAAAGAACTGGCGATGCCATGTTGTTGATTTGTGTAGAACCAGGTTTGTGGCCGTTGACCGTTGCTAAGGAAGTTCCCCTTTCTATTGCAGAGTCACATGCAATCTTCTATGCTAGGGGGGCTGACAGCTGACAAGTGAAAACAAGTGAGAATAGCAAAACAAAATGTTTACTCGAGTGGCAATGCATTTCAGTCATTTCAGCTGCCTTGCTCACCCCACCCTAGTTGCGGCTCTGGCCACATTACAAAAGCACAGAGTTATTACTATTTTGATGCCCTGGTAAATTAACATTTCCCTTTTCAAAGCACAAAAGCACTGGCACAGGTCATCAAATGACAATGACAGCAATGTGCTCATGAGATTATCTGTCATTAGGAACCAATAAAGTTGGTAAATCATTTAAGAATTAATGTGCTTTTGAAATGTTCTAGATGATCAAGCCATCAAAGACTGGAATGTATCCAGATGGAAGAACATCTATAATAAAATTTGAATTAAATTAAATCCATTGGTGTCAATGTAGTTAATTTATCACACCCCAGTGTAATTCGATAATTTGTGTAGAGGTCAGCATAAAAGATCACTCAGGAATATGTGTTCATACTGAGCTGTTCTGAAGGACATCACAATCTGAATCAATATTATTTATCTGCTGTCTTGTGTTATCACCAACTGGTAGACCCATTGACCTCTGTACTGCGTAGATGAGAGCAGGGCCGGATTAACGCATAGGCAAACTAGGCACCTGCCTAGGGCCCAAAGTCATGGGGGGGCCCCAAAACTAATTTTTTTTTTTTTATTTTTAAAACAGATACAGAATTGCGTGCAAACTGGAAGAACTTTACTCACTAACATTTCAACCAAGGCCGTGTATCTCACTTGTGTTCACACAAAATCAAACTGGCTGACCCGGAGCTTACTGTCTTGCTCACTTTTGCGAGGCAACACAAGTAAATTCCAGGTCAGTAAGTTTGACTTTGCTTGAATACAGCAAACGATGTCTCTTTCATGGGAAGCAAAGCATAAACACAAGAAACAGGAAGAACTAGAATGCAAGCAGCAAAGGGGGGCATTAGAAATATTTTTACAAATCTGTGCTGAAAGCCCCGAACTGCTGAAAACATTATCCCCGACCCTGGAGAAAGAGCATTTTTTTAACGAAGCGTGTCAAAAAACACCTCCGAGCAACAGTACAGCAAGGAAAGCTCACTGCCTTTGCTGTATTGAAGATTGAGAAAGAAGTAAGCCATGTTAAACTGCATTTAACTTAAGGTTGCCAACTGTCCATTAAGGCCAGTCAGTAAAAATAAAAGTCACATTTTAACACTAAAACATAAATAAATTTAAAAAAAAGTCCATTATTTTGAATCAAAATAAATATGGTATATTTGAATGACATATACCTACACCTTATGTGATGGCAGTGAAAAGTATCAAAAGAAGAAAACAATACTGTGCTGAAATTAGTGTACGCATTCTTCAACCAAGTAAGTAAACAAAGTATAGCGAGCTCGGGAGACATCATCCAATTTGCAATGCTATTTTGTTATTGGAAATATGCTGGGTATCCTCGATGGAATTTATGCAATAACAAGTGACTGACTGACTTGACGGATCTTAGACGTGATCTGGCAGCTGATGAAAACTGGCACAAAACTGCGCTCTTGTATATACCTAGCGGAGAGCCACGTTTCCTACACTTGCCAAGGTTGCCATTAATATGTTGACTTTGCCACACAGTACTGCAGAATTAGAACTTTTTTTTTTTTTCTCAGATGAACCTTGTAAAAACAGATGTAAGAAATCAATTGTCTACAGACATTCTGAATGGAATTCTAACAATCAAGGCTGCTGTTAAAAACAGCACCAGCTTCAGACCAACGATCCAGTCTGCAAATGTGTCCATGTATGACCATAAGACGTAAATAAGACCTAAAGAAATGTAAGTACGCAAAACTGGAATATTTTATAATGTATTTTTATTTATTGTTTCTATTTGTTTTGTAAATGATGTCAGTAAAAAAATACAGTGTCAGTAAAAAAAGGCCACTGTAAATCTGTATGCCAGTAAAAACAAAATGAAAGGTTGGCAACCCTGATTTGACTACACGACAATGTGCACGTGTGTTTGTTTATTTAATATATATATTTGTGTGGACTATGGGGGACCTACAGTTAGTGGACAAAAATGTGAGCACCCTCCTATATAGAAGTATCATGTTTTTTATTTTTGTTTTGTTTAATTGGATAATAATAAACATGCTATTCTTGTCCATATTTGAACTGTTGTATTTTTATTCAGTAAATCATGAAAGGTGATTAAGTCAAAAATATGTTTTTATGGAAAAATAATATATAGCAAATATATTGCATATGTATTGACATAATGATATGTGGTTTTGTAGATGGCAAGAGGCAAGATTATGACAGATGTAACTACACCCAACTTCCACAACTGCCTGTAGACAATCAACAGCATGTTGGAATAGAGGCTTTTAGCATCTCAGAGGAATGCTTGCAGCCTCATGCCAAATGCTATCCTTGGGTTCCGCTAGATTGGTAGTGGCTGAGTGGAGTTCAGTTGGGAGATCTGGCCACAGATTAGGGACCCCTTGTTTACCAAACACTGTTGCAACCCATGCAGCATGTGAAGGGTACCATTCTGTTGCAAGATGACCTTCAGCACAGGAATAACAACCTCATTCAGGAGTGTTTGGTATTGTTTGGATGCCTACTTGGTTCACATTGGCACAACCACTTGTAAACAAACCCCTTAGCCTGCATAATGTCTGCAATTGTTGTGTTCTGGGACTTTCCATTTGGAAATCGCACCTAAATGAATTCAACACTTAGGAGGCTGTGTGGTCCAGTGGTTAAAGAAAAAGGGCTTGTAACCTGGAGGTCCCCGGTTCAAATCCCACCTCAGCCACTGACTCACTGTGTGACCCTGAGCAAGTCACTTAACCTCCTTGTGCTCCGTCTTTCGGGTGAGACGTAATTGTAAGTGACTCTGCAGCTGATGCATAGTTCACACACCCTAGTCTCTGTAAGTCGCCTTGGATAAAGGCGTCTGCTAAATAAACTAATAATAACACTTTCCTTATATTGACTGTGTATTTCCTAATAATAGTAGACAAATATATCTGTTTAATAATGACCATAATATAAGGCTAAAAATCTTAAGAATCATTTGTAAATTATAATTGGTTTAGAAATAGTAATGTATTATCTTTTAAACAGGAAATCCTTCCTGGAGGGTGTGTTCAAGTAAGCAAGATTAAATGAATAACTAAGACATTATGCATTTGTCGCACAAGTTGCTTTCATCACTACATTCAACCATCACTATATGGTTTGGGGTATTATCATAGTTTAATTGTAACTGAGATTTAAGGTTTTATGCTATCATACTCAAGGCCACTCATTATCATAGCCTTTCATAAATTATTATTATTTTATTATTATTTATTTCTTAGCAGACGCCCTTATCCAGGGCGACTTACAATTGTTACAAGATATCACATTATTTTTACATACAATTACCCATTTATACAGTTGGGTTTTTACTGGAGCAATCTAGGTAAAGTACCTTGCCCAAGGGTACAACAGCAGGGTCCCCGACCGGGGATTGAACCCACGACCCTCTGGTCAAGAGTCCAGAGCCCTAACCACCACTAAATCATGGTGGCAACTCGTGAATTTACTTATTAATCCCTTATTTTACGTTATTATAACTTTTTACATTTTCTCAAGTGATCTATCTGTTGTTTTAATGAGCTGCTAAATATTTTGTTTATTAACTTTCAAAATAATGTAAGACAGAAGCCTAAAGCAGGGTAACAAAATCTCTAGACAATTTGTGTTCTGTTTGCATCAATAACATGGCTGGTCTATTTTTCAGGAGCTGTTCAGAGTACGTTTCCAGGGACTGATTGGAAAAGCTATACATGGAATAAATCATGAACTTAAAAAGCAAAGAAGGAAATAAGTGCTTACAAGAATTAAGCTTATAACATCCTTCATTTTAGAAACCTGCTATATACGAGCTAGCACAAGTTTAACTGCTGTGGTTAAGCCATGATAAAAAAAATGGGTTTGTTGTTACCCATCTTACCCATTATTTTGACTACCCACTACAGATCGGTTGGTAAAGCTGTACTGTATATACAATTAATCTGTAGCCACGAATAGTCATGGTAGACATTTCTTTTGATTTAATTGGGTGGGCTTTCATGATGGAAGTCAAGGTAGTACACTTGGTACTGGATCCCTACATAGGATAAAAACACATGTCTGGGAACTTACCCTGGAGAGAAAACTTATAGCAAAATCAAGATCTGTTCAGCCAGTGCTATAGTTATTATTATTATGTGTTTATTTATCCAAGGTGACTTACAAAGACTATATAGTGCCACAATATAAACTGTACAGTTTATTTTAAAATTCATGCTGAAACAGAACAAAAGTAATAGTAAATATGGGCTGGATGTACTAAGCTTTACTCTGGTGCAAAGTTTTCTCCACTTTTTTTTGCACCACCTGTTGCAAAAAATTAAATATTCATAAGTAGTAAAAAAAAAAAAAGATTTACATGCATTTAGGAACCTTGAGCTGTTTATTTATAGTTTGCTACCATTTTTGAGAAGGAGCATTTTAACTGTACAATATTTTATTTTGGAAGAAGAAGCATGATCTTGTAACAATTGTAAATTGCCCTGGATAAGGGTGTCTGCTAAGAAATAAAATAATATTAATAATAATAATGACGCGGTGGGCTCTAATCTAATACCATTAACGCTGGGGCAAGCCCATTATATCCAACGAATGAGCACTGGTGCTCTTCAGCCCATAAGCTCTTGAAAATATAGGGCAAAAGCTTTTCTCATCCATACAAAAGCACAGTATGATTTCAGTGCTTTACACTGAGCCTCAGCAATCCTCCCTCAGGAAATAATGAAAATTGAAAAAAAAAAAAAAATAATAATAATAATAACAGCGGCAACCCAAAATGTGTGATTCTTTATTTTAAAAGATATCTCATGTGTGTTATAAAGTCTGTAGCATTTTCAAATAAGAAGCTAGACAAATAGAGTGAATAGAAAACCCTGCAAATTCATAAAATGGTCAGACACTAAAGATGGATAAATACTTTTCAGCAGCTGGTTGCTTTGAACGGCAAACAGTGAAAGCAAAAAAGTATCAGTAGACTCGGTTTGTACTTTGCATTTGAAAGTAAGGCTAAATATACTCTCTTGCATTGCCCTCTTCTTCTAATTACTATTATTATTTACAAGTTTAAAATCTGCTGTATTATTGAATTGTGGTTTGTCACACTTGAACAAAAATTATTGTATTTCTTGCTCTTATTGTATTACTTGTATTGTAACACTTGAATGTATTTGTATTTGCTTGCGATTGTAAGTCGCCCTGGATAAGGGCGTCTGCTAAGAAATAAATAATAATAATAATAATAATAATAATAATAATAATAATAATAATAATAAAATCTAAAAAACGCCCAACTCATAATATACTGATGCACAATGAAAATGCAACAGCTTAAGTTTTACATTAATAGCTCATTGGGCACATACATAATGTTATTTACATTTTAAATAGTGAGCAGAAAGGTTTGTTGATTGTTTGAGTAGTATTGTTCCTTGGAATAACAAAATACTGAGCTCAAGTCATGTGATTTCATAAAAACACCAGGTGCACAGTGTTTGGTATTTGAGTTGAGTTAAAATTGCCAGAATGAGTTGATTAAGAATCTGTATAAATAGCCATTCAAAAAGACATGATTTTAATTAACGCAAGAACAGCGAAAGATACGACCATGCCCCGCTTGAGTAATGAAGATTGGTTGCTATCGACATGATTGAAGGCAGCCTGTCTCTGAGAGAAGTTGCCCAGAGAATGAGATGTTCTGCTTCAACAATCAGCAGACTAGTCCAGAGAAACCAGAAAACTGGCTCTGTGAGGGACAGGCCATGACCTGGAAGGCAAAGGCCCAGGACTGTTATGTTGACTGTTGCATTGTTCAAGCCAACCAGTGGGGCGGTGGAAGTGTGATGATGTGGGGAGGAATTTCCTTTAACACAAGAACGCCTTTGGTGCAGATTGAGGGCAACCTTACTGCTCAACGATTCATTGACGAAGTCCTTGAGGCAACAGTTTTTCCGTTCCTGCAAGCCAATCCAGAAGTGTCGATTTTCCAGCAGGACAATGCAAGACCACACAGTGCTGAGATTACAATTGCATGACTTCAAGAAAACAACGTTGAGGTCTTACCTTGGCCAGTTTTTTCTCCTGACCTGAGTCCAACATAACATCTGTGGGACCAAATCGCCAGTGCCATCCACAGGAGACAACCACGACCAGCCAACCTTCGCCAGCTGGCTGCAGCTGCACAGGAAGAGTGGCAGAACATCCCAGAGCAGTCTATCCAGAGGCTGATCAAGTCTATGCTTCAACACTACCAGGATTATGTTAATGCTCAGGGAGGTCATACACGATACTAACTTTGTAATATTTTCATTTTGACAGTGTGTCACGTTTCATACTGAAAACTTATCATGATTCTTTGATCTGTATTTTTGTTTACATTTTCTGTGATTTTGTTTGATATCTATGTTTAAAATATTTGATTAAATCCATTAGACCTGAGTGTTGCGTTTCTTTTGTGCATCAGTATACATTGTTGCTAGGATCAACTGTGTTCCGAAAGTAACTGTTATCATCCACTCTTAGCCTCCTATAGACATTTTATATAGCATTTTGCTGTAATCTGATAAACTTTCATACAAATATGTGAAACCTTTCGTATACTGCGCGATTGTTACACGGTTATGAGGACCCCCTGTTTGTGCATGCACTGGTCTAAAAATACTATGTGTGTGTACATTTCCAGTGATAGCTGTTAGCCCTACAAAATGTCAGAGGGCTCATCACAGCTAAAAAAAAGCATCCCAGCAATATTGCTCCTGAGTCAGACACTCTCTGCCATGATTGCTGAAAATTGTGTTCTTTATTCAGTAATTCACAATTCACAAGGCAATTCAGTAGCCATTATTGCAAACATTTATTGCACAGTGTAAATATAGTGCTCCCTCTTTATTTTGCTATCTGATTTACACATAAAACAAAAAAAAAACATAAATAATAAAGATAAATAAGTTAAGGGCCATTGTACAATTTATTGTCAACATGGCCTACTGTGAATTAACTGAGTTTGTGAATTATTGAATTGAGAATTAACGAGGGGCACCGTACAGTATATGGCCATAGCTAAAAATGAAACCTGACATTGCATGTTATCTACACTAAACATATTTCCAGGGAATTGATAGTGTGGGAACCACCAGTACTTATGACAGAGCACATTTAATCCAAAACTAGGAATACATTAACTTTAACTTAACCTTTCCTCGTATCCCATAAATGCATTGATAATCATCTCCCTTATTCATAATGAAAGAAACTAAATCTGCCTCAGTAAATATTAATGTCTAGTTAAGCCCTGGAATTCTTGATACATTTCTTTGCTTGTATGTCCTCCAGTACCATCATATGAACTTGGCAATTTTTTAAACATTTGTATTGATAAGGTATCATAAGTTTTAAAACCATCTAATGTGCACACAATGGTAGACATAATATAGTACTGTGATATAAAGTCAATTCTGTTTTAAAGACCCCCTGTAGAAAGACCACTGTATATAGTCTGGTGTTTCCACAGTATAGAGCCTAGACTCAGATATCTGTCACCATTACATGTTTGAGTGCTGGTTAAATGAGAGTGACACAGCTATGCAGTAATACAGCTAGAAAACAATAACATAAAGACACATTATTTTGGAAAATGTTTTTTTTTTTTTTTTAAATCAAATTCTACATAGGTCTTACTTCTGGGAAAAGTGTACTCATGTGCTTAGGAATGTGCCTGTTTGGCATTATTATTATTGTTATTAAAGCTGTTGAGAATTAGGTGTATTTACAGGTTCTTACTGGTAGCAAGTATTAAAGGTATCATTGTAAGCGATGCTTTCTAACTTAAGAAATCATCTTCAGCTCTTCTCACAATGTGTTAGACACACCTTTTTTTTAAAGAGCTTGTGAGAACACTAACTTGGTAAAAAATGTAAACCAAAAGAATTTGTTTGTCCTTTTTGACACCACTGGCACATACATGTCAGAAGATATTGGAACTGGCAATTTGCAGCACCAACTTATTTATTTATTTATTTATTTATTTATTTGTTTTGAAATTAACTTGTTGACTGTAGACTCCCAAAATAGAATCTATTCTTAACCCTTTAGGGTCCAAGCTATTTGCTGTTAGATTTGTTGTTAGAATGGTATAATTTGCAGTCATCTTGTCTGGAATTGCTTGCAGTATTATTATTATTATTATTATTATTATTATTATTATTGCTTCTACTGTTGAAGTACTGATTACAACCAATTTCACTTTTGTCATTCATTTGATCCTAATGGAATCTAACATTCTACTCCTGGCTATGGTGTCATACAAAAATGCCTTTCAATAGTCTGTGTTCCTTGAACTTGAAAAATGATGTGAGTGCACTGGGGCTTTAGGGTTGACAGCAGACAGAATAACAGGAACAAAGGCATACTAAACTATTGATGTATTCCGACGCTCCTTTTAAGATGATGAATACATTTACATTTCCAGAAACACTGTGATGAATATTTAGTCCTTAAACATGATGTTTGTATGTGTTTCTTTAGGTACAATGTACTTTAACTTGCTGGAGTGGTTACAACCATCCAGTGTATCTGTTGTCAAGCTCTATTGGGAATCTTATGCCCTGTTTCCACTAACTGGTGCTCCCACGGCAAGAAAACGGTGTTTCCACTGTTCGCCCAAGCGGCTGAGCGTGGCTGTCTGGTCAGGCTTGTATCTCATACTCGATGTAGCCAAACTGGCTACAAAGGAAGTGCGTCATCACGTAGCCAGGAGATGTGTGTAGAGAAGAAACTGACAGGGAAATTGCTACCATTGTGGCTGATTTTCTTTCCTATAGATAAAGCATGCATATGACATTTTCTTTATTGTTTTTCTTTAAGCTTTACTGTATTCACCAAAAGAACAGAACCTTGTTTAACTGAACAATTTTCATCCTGCTTTGGCGTTGGTGAGATAATTAAGCCACAGTTGACCAGAGACTGTGATGTGAGCGAACAGTGCGCAGAGATGCATATTTTTACCAATAAGGAAAACCATACAAACTAAAGAAACAAGGAAGTTGCACAAAACATTTTTGTCTGATTCATTTCCAGGGAGAATAACAGCAGTATGTGTCACATGTATATAAGTCATGTCCCCATTTGAACATATTAGAAGCAAAGTAACTACATTTAAATGATTAACACATTCAGCATTATATATAAGCTGCTTTAAAGATGTTTTTAGGTACTCATCAAAATACCATCGAAAAAATATAAACTTAAGATTTTTATAATTATAAGAAGTTCACTTTTAAGCTCTTTTTACAAGAATCCTAGTAATTCAACTCATCATTCAACTGTGAATATAGTTTGTCCTCAATCATAACTCTACAGACTTTGAATTAATTACTTGTCTGGATCACTTTGACCTCAACCCACTTTAATAGAACATGTTTTTGTTCTGGTTCATTATTGATGATCTATTTATAACGAATGTTACCATGGAAATGGAATGCTATATTAAAGTGCATCTGAACAGACTGCTTGGCTTAAAACTACACATTGCTTTCTCCAGCTTTCTACTTTGTTGTACGTATTCCTGCAATATTTGTTTTAACATAATCACAATTGTTTTGATATTTTTATTAACATATCCCTAAATCAGTTTTGACCAGTTATTTTTGTTTCACATCAGTTATGCAATCGGGTCTTCTCGTTAAAATGTCTTCTGAAATCACATCGGCAGCTTCAAGCCACCCTGATCAATCAGAAACTTTTCATTGGTTCCCGACTCCTCTCCCAAAGTTCAGCACAGGTTCAGAGGGGCGGGAACAGATTTATGAATATTTCGTACGGTATCCTGCTTTTGACACAGTTATTACCCTAATATGAAACTCTATATTCTTATATCGTATATTTTAAACATGTAACAAATGAAATGATACAACAAAATAGGATACAGTATGGTACTTTTTAGTTTTAAACAAAAACGTTTAATGTTTAATGCCTGTGGACCAAGTGTAAATATTTTTTTTTTTTCATTACACTCCATAGTGAAGATTACTTGACAGCAACACTGAAACATCATCCAGCATACAGCAATGCCACCATTTTTTTCCTTTTTTTAATTTAGTAGTTGCCAATTCGTTTTTTTTGTTATTTTCTCCTCAATTTAGTAGTGTCCAATTATTTTGTTTAGCTTAGCTCACCGCTACCACCCCTGCACTGACTCGTGAAGGGTGAAGACGAACACACGCTGTCCTCCGAAGCGTGTGCCGTTAGCTACCCGCTTTTTTACACACTGCAGACTCACCATGCAGCCACCCAGAGCTACAGCGTCGGAGGACAACACAGCCGTGGGCAGCTTACAGGCAAGTCCGCAGGCGCCCTGCCAGACCACAGGGGTCGCTGGTGCACGGTGAGCCGAGGACACCCTGGCCGACCTAACCCTCCCTCCCCCCCTGAACGGCACTCGGCCAATTGTGCGCAGTCCCCTGGGAGCTCCCGTCCTCGGTTGGCAAAGGAATAGCCTGCACTCGAACTGGCGACGTCCAGACTACAGGGCGCAACCTGCACACTATGCTAGTGCTTTTACTGGATGCGCCACTCGGTAGCCCCCTTGATGTTATAATTTTAAATGTTATTCTCATAGGTCCCAGATTTATTAGACTTGCATTTGTGTCCTTCAGTTTACCTGGCTTATAAGACACTTCTACCTAATAATTTTAGAACAGAGACATTATTCACACATAAATACTGCTCTTTCTCTAATTGTACTGTTTTCAGTAGAATGGCTGATTGCGGATGCCATAATACATTTTAAAAAGCTGTCATTAGTTTACATCACAAGTACAATTAAGGCTTTGTTGATGCCAGACAATTCTGTATGATCTTGCAGGCGACCCATCAAATGATTGTAGCAATACACTATATTTATAACAAGGGGCACTTAAAGAACAACTTGATAAGTGTGTGAAATGTCACAGTGTTCTTAATTAACATGTTTTCTTCTTCTTTAGATTCAATTGTCATTTTTTATTTCAGTCATCACATCCTGGTGACTTCTATTCAAATTATTACAAACAACAGCAAGATTTATGGGATTTGTACTCCAAAGTGAAATTAAGATTACAAACAATCAGATATGTGCTGTCTGTTACTACCTTTTGTAACATTAACAGTTGGATAAAAAAGAGATGCACATTGTACATTGAAGATCTTAAAAAATAAGGCCCAAAGTGTTGAGTACCTGCAACTATATGAAATAAAAATCACATTTGCAAGCACCTACAGTAATGGCAAGCTTTGCCTATCCTCCAAAAAAACTTTCTATGTATACACACCCACATCACATGCAGAATACATCGGAAAATGGAGATACATCCTCTTTAGTTTTTTACAGTGTAATTACATTTTTGTGGTATTACGTGAGAATGGTGCAGTGAAAAGCACTAATACTGTACATGGAAACTCAGCAAGTACAGTTGTGTGTCATAACTTCCTTGCACACAGTATTTAGTGCTGTTAATCTTGTCCCTTGAAAGGATTGCTTCCTCATAATGCAATTTCTTACACTGGTGCACTTTATTTTGCCCATGGTCTTAGTAATTTACATTACATTCATTGAAATGAAGCTCATCACTGAGGGGCTGTACTTCATAAACAGTTCCTAGTGCCTGGCAGGAAGCTATTGCATGAAAATTCTAAAGCTTCCAGCATTGCTGCACTTACCTTAAAAAATGCCCAGGTTCTTAGCGTGATATAATATATTGTTAACCTTAACAGCTAACAGACTGCATTTGGTACAGTGATACTGAATTAAACTAAAACAGTCTCACTTGTAAGTTTGTTGTAGCCATATTGGAAGCCATCTTAGTGTTATGCAGATTACCTGAATGTATTTTTAATCCAAAATGTAAGTGTAAAATATACAATTACATATAATTGAAAAACCAAAACTGTAAATAACAATAATGGCTATCAAAATAGAAAAACACACATTGTCATGTGCTGTGTCTACAGATTGATTATCTTACTATTCATACAGAATTGGCACAGAATTGGTGGTTACTGTATCTTCCATTGTGTTATATTAGTCTGTAAACCTAATGGACTGTTGTAATCAGAAAGTCAACTCTTGAATAGGTTAACTAATGGCCCTGATTGCACTTTATAATAAAAAAGTCCTTGGTGTTAAATCATATCAAATGCCAGCTAATATTCTACCTACTCTCTGAGCAAAACCATACTGAGAACTAATCAACCAAGTTTATTTCAAATCTGTATCTTATCGTCAACATAGACATCAATTTGAATTCACAAACATAGAAATAAAATGCTGCTTGTATTTTATTGCATAGCTAAATAAAACTCTGCTTGTATTTTATAGCATAGTTCATTTCAATATATTTATCTTAATGCAGTCTAAAAGGAACAGTTTATTAAATATTCTAGACTACTTGTATTCATAATCTAGGTAATGATGGGTAAGAATTAAAGATGACCAATTTTTTATGAAAGCAAATTTAGCAGCAGTACAAACATCTATTTAGGTGATTATGTTAATTGGGGATTTATATTCATAACAGTTTAGTTGCCAACATTATTATTTCCCCCAACATTAGCTGTGATTATGCAGGCATAAGAGATAACTGTTCTAGCTAAAATCAGTATGCATGGTTATTACAAAAAACTGAATGCATTGCAGGGAATTAAACTAATGTACTTAATGTACATAACAATGTAACTGCACGCGTTAATGACTTTGTGAAGTAATTCACGACTGAAAGAGGTGAGTTCCACTGTTTCACCAGGGTTTAATAAGACTAGCTGCAACAGTATGAGACACATCCCCCCTTTTCTATCAACTGCTTTCAATCTAATATCCTGAAAGCTTTTCCGGATTTTCTACTTTTAAAGCCCAGAATTATGTTGTCAAACATGCTCTAATGCCATGCACCACATAGATTACTTGTTTGGGTATACAATAGAGTTCTCTGCTCTGTTTACTATTTATATTGTGATTGTACACAATAACCAACAGCAATCACTACAGAGCCTTGGTCAAAAATGCTGAAGAGCTGTACATAATGTAGATAGTCATTCAATACTGTATCTCTACTTCAGATGGCACTTTGATCTACTAACTTTGATCTACTCTTCCTGTTCAAGAGCAACAGAGATGTGAACAGTGGGTCCTTAATGGGCATATTTATTGTGAGAAACACAGTGCATTCTTCATCCTAATATATACTATTTATGTTTGCCTTTAGCTCAGTGATGAACTCAAACATATTGGTTTAACAATAAGCAAGACACAATAAAAGACATTGAGTAAAGAAACAAAATGTATTTTTTTTATATATAACAGTTCAACTTTAATGGGAAAAGCAATTTGGATTCTGTCTGTTTCCCTGCATCTGTTAGGTTTGAATGATGGCTCGATTTAGAAACAAAATGAGTGCAGCTGTGTGTGTTCAGGCACTGATCAGACACATCTTTTCAATTAAACCAGTATGAAAAAGAAGAATAACTAGTAAAATGGAGGTACTGTGCTAGTGGATTTAATACTGGTCATGATGATACCCCACATCAAGCAACATGTTCCTACTTGAAGATCTTCTGTTTGGGAGCCAGTTGGACCTTTGACAGGAATTAAAGAGTACTGCATCTTGAATTAATACAAAAATAAACTACAAACTACACATTACCAGATTACAAGAAAGTTGTTCAATTTGCCAATGGGGACATTTCTTGCATAAATCAATGTGCTTTATCCAGATGACTCATTAAGAAACAACTGCTGCATCATGACAGTAAAAAAAAAGTCCAGCAGCGAAAAAAAAGACACCAGACTTTTGTGAAAATTCTGGTTTTTCCAAAGTCCTTCAAGGCACAGATTGCCCACATGTGGTAATTGAAGCAGTTTTTTTTTTTGTTTCAATGTGCTTCGAGGCTTTCAGGAAAAGAAAATCATATTTACAGTATGAATGTGCAAGTCACTTTTGATTTGATATGTCACATCACACTCGTCTTTCTCAGACTCAAGACTCAAGACATGACACATAAAACCTTTGCTTTTTGAAATACTGGACTGATAAAGAGAGTTTTGCATTGTTCTCCCCTTTCGTATTATCAACTGCTCTTAAAGCATTTTGGATTGACTGTTTCTTTGGAAATCCCCTCATAAAACCTATGCTCAAGCATTCTGGTACAATCAAATATACCCGTGTTTTTAAGGCAGACATGGGAGTGAGGTAATCATACTTATGGTGATATGAATGGGCAGATCATTAATTTTCTTCTTACCCTCTAAAAGTCATGCCTTGTTATAACTCTTATTATTAAAAAGTCAAAAGATCTCTCAAGGACAAATGTACACTTTTTTTATTCCACTTTCTCACTGTGATTAAAAGGGTCGAGCATTTTGATAAACATCTTGATCACGTTCCTATAATGTGTAGACACAGTAGACCACTGTGGTACTTGTTCTTCATAATTGTTTAGATTTGTACAGTCCTCTGTTTACACAGTGCATTGCGATATAGACCTGTAAAACAGCTCCATATGAAACCTTGATCGTCTTTGATCTTCAACCTCTTATTGCTGATTTCTTCCTGTCTGATCTCTTCTCAAACTTAATCTGTAGTGGATGGTCTCTGCCAGGCTGATTGTCTTGTTGTGTTGCATGTCAGCATAGCAACTGAGAAACAGTATTAATGAGTGCATATATATATTGTAATAGAATTGCAACTCACACGGTTCGTTGCCCCTTTAAAAATAGACCCAACACACTGGAATGGATTTTTTTAAGCGCTGGTGCGCTATTTTTAATACACCAAAACAAAATACAAACACAAAATAAACACCTAGCTCTTTACGAGCACTAACTAAACAAACAGGTACACCCTGACTACCACGGGACAGCTAAGCTGTTTCCCCGCCCTTACACCAAAACACCGGTTAAATACCACACTTACTTTTTATTTACTTTGGCTACTCTGAGACAGAGCACCTCTTCTGTCTCCTTCTCCTTAGCAGCCATGAGCAGACTATCTGCCTCCCTTAAATACCCTGCACCTGGTACTAATTTAACAATGGCTACCAGGTGCAGGGGATAATTAATACTAAAACAATTTAACAAATTCAATTAAACAATAAAGCAAACAATTAAATTAAACAAATGTGCATTCCGCACATGTTTTTCCTTCAGGGAGGCTTTAACCCCCTCCCTGCTGTCTTACAATATATATATATATATATATATATATATATATACATACATACATACATACATACATACATACATACATACATACATATATATATATATATATATATATATATACATACATACATACATACATACATACATACATATACACAAACAGTCAGCACTCACATATCCAACCTTATAAAAGTTTGACTTCATTTTCCATTAACAACCTAACAGCAAAATTAAATCTAAATTTATCCATGCACAGAACTGCATAAAACATAAAAGGCAAAACCAAAAGATAATAATAACAACACAGTTTCCAGAATTAAAATATTATCCAAAGTCAGCATTCAAAATTGCAGAATATAGTGCTCAATAAGGCCCTAATGTCACAGTTCACTTGCAAATGAAGATGCACAAAAACAGCTAAAGATCACAAATAAAATTTAAAAAAATACATCACAGTATCTAGAACTGATAATGATTAACTGTTACATTACCCTAGCTTGTCTCGTTCAATTTGTTTTGGCTGCATTTTCGTCTGTGTAACTGCACAATATAAGACAGACTGATTTGGCATTAGAGAGGTTTTTAATTTTTTTTAAAACGCGGGCTGTGACAGATATTTAGATAAAGATTGTAACACTGAAGAAATGGGCTTTGTATAAGAAAACTGGTGATGGAGTCGGAAATCGCATGTGACGGGTAAGTGCATTACTTTGTTACATATATAATGGGGATTGATTTTATTCTTAATACAACAGCGGTAAAATGCAATTGACTTGTGTCTGCGTAATGGGTAACTGAGTACTGACACAGTATATATATATATATATATATATATATATATATATATATATATATATATATATAAAAACAACAATGGTACTTATCAGCAATGGAAGAATTTAATTATAATTGTACCCTACCAATTGGTAGATTCTGAATGCTTTTTTTTAATGCTTGAATCTGGGCACACAGGAGCTGCAGATTCTAAATTTATGAAAAATATCTTTGCCTGCTGTCTTTCAGCTGTATCTGTTGGAGCTGTCATTGAGCCAAGGAACAGGCCCAAGACCACAGAGGTGCTGCAGCAATTGTTCCAACAGCTGTCGATTTGCCGTCTGACAATAAGTATGTTTGTGGGGGGGTCGCATTTGCTGCTTGAGGAAAAATCTTTTAGAAACAAATATTTAACTGTAAATCTTTAACTAATTCAAGATTAATGTTATATACAGTACAATATGAACAATGTGTGTGATGAGGTGCTGATGTGGGTTCAAGACAGTTAAATATGTATTTCAGTCACAGCAGCTGTACATAAAAAGGACTATCCTAAAATGTGAAAAATGTTGTTGAATCACAAGATTATGTGACTGCATAATAAAATCACATGGCTGTTTGTTTGAGTATTCAATAATTATGTGTCTTTACTTTGTTTAAACATGTTTTTTTTTAAAAACACAAATACTGTATATAAGGCCTTAAAAGGCTTTGTCAAACAAATTTTGGAGCGCAAAGGTTTAAGCACATTTATATTGTAAATTAAATTAACTCGTTTTCCTCACAGTCTGTCTTGGTTAAACTGAGCTTTATTGATTTGATTAAATGACATTTCCTGCCTTCAAGGCTTCTAAGACAGTCCTGGAGAGAGTGAGAAAACATAAAACATAACTATGGATAATTCAATTATTTGTTGAGATAAGATGTACTTTACTGTTAAAATTATAAGAAATTTGAAGAACAGAGCTTAAAAATGAAAGCTATCTCCCAAAAAAACATCTTAAAGTGTAGCTTTCAATGTAAATTCCTTACTTTGTTTTTTTACAGGCCTCTTATTTTTTTTTTTACAATGTTAACAATTATTATGAGTGGTTCTTATTGTAATTATTCCAATAGTGTGTGTGTGTTTCTGTTGTTGATAAGTCAGTGTTAAGGTGCTTTCAGGAGCTGATCTGCCACTTCCCTTTTGCAGACAGCTCAAGTTTATGAGATTGATTTTAGGGACACCCAACAATACCAAGCTTAAGATTCCTTTTCCTTCCCGTGATGATGAAATACATTTGACTATGTTCTCTGCATTTGCTGAATTACAGATAGGCATATCTGCAAAGCCTACACTGACTTGATCTTTCTCTTCCCTTGCAAGGATAGCACACTCTTTTTCACACATGCAGCATGATTTTTAAAAGGGGCAAAATGAGAACGAGGTTGCAAAGTGATTTCTAAAAGCTGATTTGGGTCACTAAGTATATGGCTTTCAAAGGGTTTAGATAAAATGTTGACCCTTTAAAAATATACATTAAGTGATGTGGTTACAGTAATCAGGCTTTAAAAATAATTTTGCGACCTAGTTACTATTTTGCTCCTTTTGAAAATCATGCTGATAATGTCAATACACTCATCTATCATTAGACTATATGGCCTTTACTCTGACAGAATATGCTGAAACAGGTTTTGGGAACACTGGTTCAAGTGCATCATTTACAATGGCAGATGTTTTTGTGTAAGAACAGGTATAATGCTTTGCTGTCTCGCTGTCTGGAAGCATCTTGTAAAACAAACTTGCATGTTGAGCCACTGAAAATGGCAGCTTAACTAAAAATCCTGTAAACTGCACCTCAGCATTGATAACCGTATCCTGAAGAGTTCTATCCTGATCTGTCCTGAACTGTGAGACTGTGTGGCACATATCCCTTTTCTTTGCCTGCCTCACATGCTGTAACCCCTGCAGTGCAAATAATACAAATACATTTTGCACTTGGTTTACAAAAGATGAGGATGCATGTCCTAAGACAATAAAAAAGTAATTTACTGAAATTAGCTCTTCACAGTATAATAGTGTAAAAGGAGACTTTCAAACTGGTAGCATAATCCTGATACTCTGATTTACAGTAAAGTAAGATACATGTACTTCTAAATTATTATTATTATTATTTATTTATTTATTAGCAGACACCCTTTTCCAGGGCGACTTACAATTGTTACAAGATATCACATTATTTTTACATACAATTACATTTTTTTTTTTTTTTACACATTATTTTTACATACAATTACCCATTTATAAAGTCGGGTTTTTACTGGAGCAATCTAGGTAAAGTACCTTGCTCAAGGGTACAGAAGCAGTGTCCCCCACCTGGATGTAGTCAGGAATTTCTATTAAATATCTTTACTTTATCCATTCCTATTCAATGTATAGAACATTTAAAATACTTTAATCCTGCTGTTCAACAAACATAGACATTACAGAAGTACAAATAAACAGTGAAGAATTATAATCTAGGGACTTAAATTATATCAGTTTATTTATTTTCAGGTCTATAACATTAGCCAGCGTTTCTCTCCTTTCAGGGATGATGGTGCTGAAAACATTCCGGCGCTAAATGGTTTGTGAATTAAGCACTTGTTGGTGATTACAGCTGTGTTTTTAGTTTTGAATTAATTTGATGTAAGACTGGTTTGCAAAAGTGAATTTATTTCTATAGTAAATGAATAAGTGACAAATCTTGAAGTGTTCTGAGTACTAAAGTGGTTTATTTTTTTAAACACATGAACGTGTGATGTGGTAGAACAAACAACAACAAAACTGTGGTATTTTCTGGGATACTGCCGGCACCTTGCAAAAGAGCATATAGATAGCTATAAATAAATAAATAAATAATCTAAATGCATGGCTGAAAACGTGGTGCACACAGGAAGGCTTCACCTTCCTTGAACATTGGACCACATTCTACAACAAGAACGATATAGGCAGGATGGACTGCAATTAAATAAAAAGGGAACCAATCTACTCGGAGAAGGGATCCTCAAGGAGGTTCAGAAGCATTTAAACTAGAAAGGAAGGTAGGAGAAATCAACAAAAAAAACAGAAGGGAGACTACATCAAAACAAGGGCAACAACTCAGGTAAGACAGCCATTAAATGTATTTATCTAAATGCTAGAAGTCTCAGAAACAAAATGTTTGAACTTGAAGCTACTAGTAATACAACTTCAAAATGCGTCAGAATTTGTTCACCACCTTTTTAGTGAGAGTCTTCCAGTCCTGCATCCTACAATTAGTAGAGCAATGATTAATTTAGTGGAAAAAATCAACCATTTTGTGTTCAATCATAATAGCTACTTAAAGCTCCAAATTTGAAGCAGACATTAGGCTTGTTTCCTGCCATTTGGGGTTGCTTCTAATGTGAAATGATAAGGTCCTGGTAGTCCATACTCGCTCTTTTTTATGATACCTGGCTTATTAACCCTGATTTTATAATCATTACCTGGAATGGATGACTTTAATTTGAGCAAATCCTCCAAAGTGCAATCCAAAATAAGGTTTATCCTTCTGTTCTAGAAGGTGCACTGCCCACAACTATGCTAGAAGTTACCCAACTAGAACCATAGAATAACTCTAAGAGGTAATGAAAACACCAAATGGCTATGCAGGTACCGGTAGAGTATAATCATATTATAGAAGCTAGACAATATATACAGTAAATAAAATAATTTTAAAGCCATGTTTTTCAGGAGTCATCAGTTAATAACATTTCTGTAGCTAAACAGAAAATAAGTGCAGTGTTGTTTTTTTTTAAATTCGATTGCAGTTGTAACTGGAAACAATGAACACCTCTATCGTGCACCCAAACCCAGTCTTTTCTATTTGGTAAATGGTTCTCAGGTTTTTTTTTTGTTCTGCTCCAGTGCCTTTCATCACAAAAAACTCCACTAGGGCTTGAGTTTTTTTATTTAAAACATATCAAAGTCCATCTGTAACACGACCATCATTTTCCAGTGCTTGCACTGAACGTGGTAGCTGGAGGTGTTTACACAGCTACACAGCAGTGTAAAAAGGAATTGCATAAATATTTATGATTCATGTTGCTTTCAGCCAGCTAGGAAACATGCATCAAAGTCAAATCTCAATGATGAAAGCCAGGTTAATTTTTTAAGGATCTTTTTAAAATGGTCCAGTGCATTTGTTCCACAAACTTTTCCACCTTTTGACATTAGTGCTCAATAAAGGGGGACTTGTTGCTTATTCCCTTATTTGAATGACAGTTGAATCATCGTGTCCCTTTGCATGGCATGATGCCTGGAAATTGTTTCAGTAAATTACATGGCAAGACAATCTACTGCTTGGACTGTCTCCAGAACAAGCTCTATGATGTATAATTAAAATCAACCCACAATTAGCTCCCAGCAAATGTAACATGGAATGACATGCTCCGTGGGTACAGGCTATTTACATGAAGAAAGAGAGAGAAAGCAAAAAAGAAAGAGAATACTACTACTCCCAAACCCAGGCATCAATGAAGTGCTTCCATCTCAACAGTTTTATTACAGGTGAATAAAACAATAAGCCCTTCCTTTGCAACAATGCATACAACAATGCATTAACAACAATGCATTCACCATTTTAGAATCTACTGACTATCAATTTATAACAAAAAGCTCTATAAATCAAATACATTCTCAACTATTATTTCTAAATAAGAGAAGAACAGAGAGATACAATATACATCTCACTGAAAATAGAAGAACTGCTTTATAGCAAATGTGAAACGGGAACATGTATCAAACTCAAAAGATTTATTTACACAATATTTGCGAACGAGAAAAGTAACAAAAACATATGTAAATGTAAATGCTTGTATATGTTTTAAAACACAAAATCAGTAAACTGTAATAACAGATTACTAGCAGTTGAGTCAATTGGGGATAATAATAATAATAATAATAATAATAATAATAATAATAATAATAATAATAATAATAATAATAATAATAATGAAAGTTTTTTGGTTGTTATTTATAGCTTTTTTTTGTATCTTTCCATAAGCTATACTGACTAAACTACGATGGATTACAAACTTTACAAGCAACTCCATTTAATATATATGAAACATGTAAGAAAAACAACGCTTAGAAATGCACTGTTAGCTTTTGTTTTGTGACATAAATACAGGTTGCTTTGATTAATACAGTTGTTATAAGAAAATGGTGACAGCAGTCTTTTAATGTTTTCTGAAGTGACAGTTAAGTTGTTGGAAAAACAAGTAAACAGCTGGCAAAATACAGTCCTATAAATTAAGGGATGGATCCTTCTGCCAGCTTTCAAGATATCTGTCTTGCCATGCCAATTTTAAAACTCGTAAAGACGCATCAAATATGGCACACAGAATAAATGATCCCTTGTCATTAGTGCTATGCAGTTTGAGTTTGTTAATTATAGGATATATTTGGCCATCATAATTTGTTTGCCTTGTTTGTATTGCTGGCATAAATTCCAGGGAAACGCAACACAAACGATATAAACTAAACCAAAATAAACAGACCACAACATATTACATCAACGAAAATATATTACTTCATTTTAGTTTTCATTTGCTCTATTTTTCATTTTCTTCTAACTCTCCTACCATGAAAAAAAAAAAAACTTTCAACCAAATCGTTGTTAAACTTGACTGTTGGCACTCAATAAACCGTTTCTAAACTCATCTCTGAGTCATCAGAAACACCAGGGAGTAAAAGATGGTGTGTTTTACCAATGGCAATATGGCTGCATCCATATATAACTTGCAGGGGGGTTGCAGTAGTGGGTATTAGTGATCATATTTATATAATACAGTATATTTAATTACAAGTCTTCGTTAGAAATTGTATAATTGTATTCAATTATCCAGTAAGCTACAACCCATAAAGGAGTCTTTGACAAAACCAACATACATAACAGTGAGTCTCTTAAGTATTTTTGTCTTTGAAAGTAAGTAAAAATATTAAATTAGAATCAAAAGGTTTGTTTCTAATTTAATATCAACAGTAGATATAATTAGATCCACCACTTTTTAGCACAACTGAATAGAACCCATAAAACATTTAGGTACCATGAAGCAGCAGCAACTTTAAAAAAAGGTAAATCTACACTATATTTTCTCAAATCCACTTCTGCCTATTTGCTCTGAAAAGCTTGCTTATTTTCACCTTATATGTTGGTCCAATTAAAGTTATTATTAGCTTCAACAATAGCTTGGTTTACATGCAGTTTAGAAACGCTACAGCAAGTATGCTGCCAAAACATGGTACAGCTAGAAAGGGTGGGCAAATCGTCTTCTTCAGCAGTGCAGATCCCATTTGTTATGTAACCTCACGCAACTTTGTAATATAAATAAAAGCTGCACTAAGCAACTCTTTAACAACTGAGATCTGCAGAAAGTAGCCATGGCAAGCTTCTTTGACCAAAGAGAAAAAAAAAACAAAACAAAACAAAAAAAAACATACAGTACGACAGTTTAGAGACCTCTTCATTCAATCTGCTTTTTTTCTATGTGACACTATTTATTCAACATTTCAAATGATTGCCATTTGCTGGTGACTCCGAAAATGCTAGTGCTTTTTAGTTTAGCTGTGTAGAAGCACGGTTATAAAAAATACTAAAGCTACTACAAAGTAAAGAAGAAAAAAATGGAGCCCTTTGCAAAATAAATCAATCAATCAATTAATTACGAAGCCCTTTGCAAAGCACAGAAAGATCTTTTTTTATCCTTTACATTTCTGTTACTTTCATGTTTGGTGATCAGATAACAGTTCCTGACCTCAGCATGAGACTTGAGCAACCGTGTATAGAGCTGAAGTAAAATCTCTTGAACCTAATTAATCGGGCAAGATTTGTTTCACAAGAACAAAAATATGAAAAACAAAAACAAAAAAAATCTGTTGGTTCCCGTGACAGGGAGACACTGTCGCTGGTTCTTGGATGCATGTGTCTGTTTATGGAAGCAGCTGGGACACGCAACCGGAGACGCATTGCTAAGGAACTAATAATGCAGGTAGGCTTGCCCGGCGCTGAGCTGATCGGGAGGTCCAGATTGGCTGGAGGGCATGCCTGGGGAAACTGTGCAGAGCTCAAAAAACATCTGTGCCATAGCCATACAGCAGTGCTGAGAGAAAGATTGCTGTGTTTACATCGAGGAGGACAGTGTCCGGTGTGCAGGAAGTACTACACAAAACCCTTCCACTCCAAGAAGAGGCTGGAATCAGCGTGAGAATGCTGGGACTCTCGGAGCCCAGAAGTAGGTCAGTTTATGGGATGTTGATAACAAAGAGTTTATAGTGATGGTTTGCCTAGAGTAGTAGGTTCCTGGAGTAGGAAGTTCCTTTTAGTGGGACTAGCGCTCGCCTTGTGTGGTAAACCTTTATTTTTTTGCTTTGTTTTGTTTTCTTTATTCAATGTGGCACTTGGGCTACCATTGCTGGTACCCCAGTGTCAGAACTTGTGTTGATTAAATCTGCGCACCTGTTTGGCGTTTCAACACCCAATGCTCTTTGTCTGCCTCAGTATTGTTCAGTGACGACCCACACACGTAACAAACCCCCCTTTTATAGTTCCACAAATGTACCATGCTGTATTATTTTTTATATCACTGAAACTTCATCTTTTGTGTTTTTTGTTCATGGAGACACAATAGCAGTCTGTACTGGTTTTATTAAAAAGATATTGCAAAAGAGATTTGCATCAGTGTGATGGTACATTCTATTACACATGAACGCTGCATCAGAGAAGGAGCTGTGACTCAGTACTACAGTAGAAATACAATCCTGAACAAAGAAATGTAAGCCCTGCATTGCACTTTAAAGCCATATTATATACATTGCTGATTAAATTTGTTTTCCTCTGGATTGCAACATTATGTAAGCAGAGAGACTTTGCAGAGTACTTTTGAGTTTAATCCCAAGCCTTTACTTGGTTATGGGTTGGATTATCTAGTGTCACTGCAGATTGTTATCTTTGTAAGGGTTGAACTTTCAAAGTTAATATGAATTGCTGCCAGATTACCTGTAACATAGCGAAGAAAACATTTCTTATGGTCAAAGGTATATATTAAATATTTAATGTGAGCAGGTACATTTGGTTGCAGGAGAGAGTTCCACTAAAATCAAGGGAGACCAAAATTGAAAGGCTTTAAATGACTACAAATCCATGAAAAGTATTTTTTTGTTTACATAATGTATTTGTGTGTGTGTGTGTTTATGTATGTGAGGAAACTGCCTTTTCGTTAGCTGGTGTAGTTGGTACTACATTCTACGATTGTTACGGCCAGGTGACAGTTACACCTGTAAATTACTATCTAACGAAAAGGCAATTTCCTCACATACATAAACACACACACACACACAGACACACACACACAAATACACTACGTAAACAAAAAAAATACTCTTCATGGATTTGTTCACTCGTATTTCATTTAAGGGAGCTGCACTCAGATCCACCACCAGCCAGGAGTGAGAACACAAACCACAGATCACTATTCAACAGTTCTTTATTTCAATTCAAGTATACATACAATAAAATGGAAAGTGTGCACAATAATTAAAACAATGTAGTTGGAAATTTTCTGGGATCACAATAATTGAAACAATGTACATTGCCTCACAATAGCCAAACCCATTGAAATTGTAAAGTAAATTGACATCCTCCCCCACGAATGCCACTCACCCAGCCAAACCCTGTACTGCTCAACTCTGATTACCACACTTATAAGAGGCCTCAGGTCCACTCTCCTTCTGTTCCCACACAAGTCCAAATTCTTGTCTCACAGCAGGGACACACGCTTTGGAAGAAGCTTTTAAGCTTTTTGTGCCTCGGTCCAAAGACTTAATCACCAATTGGGGTGGCAAAATATGGGATTTTCTATGTAGTTAATCCCAACAGGTTTAAACTCTAAAACAATTCTAAAAAAAGTTCATTTCTTTAATATTTTATATAAAAACACTACTTAATTCAGTAAAATCTCTTACTTTAATACATTAATAAAACTAAAACCTTACCTATTTTCTTAGATACTTAATATTATCAATCACACGTAAGAAAATGCACTGTCAAATAGCTACAAGTTTAAAACCAGGGGTCTGATCGCTAATATATTGTTTGAAAACAGGAGAATAGACATATTATAAACATTCCTTCAATACATATAATAGACATATAATAAACATTCCTTCAATATAAGTAGAGACAAAGAGAATAAAAAGTGCAAAGCTCCAATAATCCTATTTAAGGCTAATTAATATCAAACTAATATGTATATAAAACAGATAGATATACCAAGCAAAAGGAAACAGCATTTAACTACGATATCACAGGACACCAGTTACACATTAAAAATAAGCTGATTTGTAACAGCACAACTGCCTTGCAATGTGGGACTGTTAAGTAAACTAGAATTAATACTTAACTAAATGAAGTCATCTGTCCAGCCACTGCAACCCTGCTTCTTCCAATACTTGCTGCAGTCAACTCGGCTGCAATATCTCCTCTCTGTTCATTTCGTTTCTGTTTCTTCCTCCGTCCATCCTGTCTGTTCAGTCTCTCTCCATTGTCCTCTGTGCGTTATTGGTTTGTGTCCCAGTTCCTTTGCTTGTTGTTCTCTCTCAGTCTTTCATTACTTTTCATTTTGCGTTCTCCCTGCTTTCCCCTCGCTCTCCGTCCTTTCAGTCCTTTCTCTCCCATCTCTCCCATCTCTCCCATCTCTCCCAGCTCTCCCAGCTCCCCAAACTCTCTCTCTTGTGTCAGCTTCCTGCCTTTTAAACACAGAGCCCGTCGAGCACCTGCTAATTGAATCAATTCACATACAGGTGTACATAATCACAAGGGTGGTTAAAATTCTCACTGCAACCAATACAAACTAAAAATGTGAAAAACCCATACGACACATATATAATTACAATAGTGCTCAAATGATCATAAAACAAACGCGATACAAAAAAAATAACAATCAAAACAAATCTTCAGTGCACAAAAATAAATAAATGTAAATAATTAATGAATTAAAGTGAATCTCCCTAACGTGTTTGACAGCAAGCACAACCGTGATATAATTTCACTCACACTCACACCTTACCACTGCAAGTAATATGAGGAACTGGCCCATATATAGCTCACACAATTACATAGTGACGCAGAGTTCAACAGAGGGTAAGCTTGTGTCGCTACAGCTAAAAATACAATATGTTTGAGGAAAGTTAGCAAACTATAACAAATAAGTTATTTGTGTAAAGGGCAAAGATGACTGCAAACAAGTAGTAAAGAGAAAGTTATAGTTGTTATAGTTTTGGGACATTTCATTTATAAATCCTAGTGACAGAAAAAAATGCCAAACAGAACCATGTGGTGATTCAATACCTGCTTAATATGGAATCTACATAGTCATGTTAATTAGCACCAGTAAAATATTGAAATATTTGCTTGATTTAATAAAAGAAGATTACTTCCCATTGTATGCTTTGTGGTGACCCCATTTTGACCCCATGCTACAACAGACTTTGAATGACATGGTAAACCTTATGCTACCAAACAGTACTTTACTGGGTCTGCCTAAACCTACAGCACCCTTCCAGGGACAACATTTTACTATTAAAGCATGTTTGGGAGAAAGCAGTCATGGTTTTGTTTGTCCTTCAATGTCATAGAGTAGAATGGAATCAAGATGGTATCTTTATGAATAAACTCCACTGCATGTTTACTGTTAAATGCTTAACAGCATGGTAATCATGTTCTTGATTAATACATAATGGAATATGAATCACATAATGTATTGCTGTTTATTTAAAATGTGGAAAAAATTAAAATATCAACAAAAAATCATTCATGCACATTGTACAACGGTAGCAAGTTTAAATTACTCTTTGTTGCTACAAGGAAGATCATCCTGTTACGATAATGAAGTGTACTTATTCCAGGTACCACTGTTTCAATCTCATATAGCTGCCTTTTTAAATGTATCACATTGTATTAAAGAATAGGTAGTATGGGAAACTAAAAAAGGAAATTACCACCTTTAAATAGTCAGAAAATGGTAGGATGGCAGGACATCTTTTGGCAGCTAGAGGACAAGTCAACCTGGATAATTATACATATTAACATACAAGACATGTCTGCAAGTTTATTTTTTTTTTACATTCCTAAGTTGCACACATCTATAACTGAGTAAATTTGACCTTTTTGTTCAATGAATAAATAATGGTAAACTTTGCACAACTGCTGAATATGAAACAGATACAAAAACACTGAAGGTAAGGAAAGTGTGGTGCTTTTATACAAGAAGTGCTAAAAGATGTATTGCTGAATAGCCTGAATAGCAGAGTGAATAACTTTTTTTTTTTTTTTTACCTTATCTCATTTAAATCCAACTGTAGAATGACGGGGTCAATTGAACTGTTCAAAATTACACAATTACGCCCTGTTGCTATGCAAATGTGGCGCTTAATTTAAGGTCAGTAATTCCCAGAAGTCAGCTATTTAAATAAGGCTTAAAAAAGTTTTTGGGCTAACAGGTCATATACAAATACAGTATAAAATAAAATTGCTGTAAAAACCTGTGTAAAAGTCTATTTTCTAGGTATTTTTAGGGGGTCCTAAAAAGGGGGGAGCGACATACAATGGTGTGACCTATAGGCTTTCTCCTGAAATTGTTGTCTCAAAAAGGGGTGGGGGGGGGGGGGGGGGGGGGGGGAACGGGGGACGGATGGACAACTTATACACCGGTGCAACTTATACACTAGTTTTTACCGTACATTAAAATACAAAGGTATCAAATGTCACAAAACAAGAGGTTGAGAGCACAGTGGACCACTGGTTTAAACAGACATTCTTTTTCAAACATTGCACTGGTTATATAAACAGAAAACATTTGTGCCATTCATGGAGCCGCTGGTTATTCAGCAATCCTCATTTGAGTAAAAACTACTCCATAAACATGAAGTACTGTATCCTCAATTTCTACGAGTTATATAAAAGATGCACTGAGAAAGGATTAATAGAAAATATTTTTCACACCACAGTTTTAGAGGACATTCTGCAGCTAATGAGGGTACAAGCTCATCAATCAAAACGTCCTAGAAATTACAATAACGCAATGCAGACCTGAATGAAACCAATACATCTCACCGTTTGAGAAGGGTACAGACTATGGGCTTTTCTGGTGGTTATGGTACACTTGTAGCATTTTAGCCTTACAACCAAACATCACAAAATCTCATTTCTCTACAGCTGGTATGGAAAATAATCTTAATAAAGCAGGACCAGTTATATAACAATTATTTGTACTGTATGTCTCAGGCCAGGAATACTGTATCTCTAATAAATTGAACTCAGAGGCCATCTGCCATTAAAGCTGTTTTAAGCATGTGAATGTTGGGTTTGGATTTGCAGACAGTCAAACTTGAGCACCAGTCAGCACTAGTGGTAGAGCGTTTCCATGGGGACAGAGAATATGTCTACAGTACCTGGAAATAGAAATGCATTGTGCTTTCTACAGTGTTTAAACATGTACCAACCAGTTCCGCCCTTCCTGGCAATTTTACTTTAAAATGCTTTTGATTTATGTAAAATAATTACCAGCTGTTAATGTCCAATGTTCAGCGTTTCATCTAGAATTCATTCACCACATACTGTATATAAGCTAATCACCATGTATTTATATGTCCACTAACATCAAACAGTGGTATCTTGCTGCGAATCTTGCCTGGATGAAATAAATGACGTCCCCTAACTGAAATGACAGATGGCTGACAGAAGATAATGAACTGAGGTCCCTTGCTAATCTGTGAATGATGCTAATTAAGGAGAAGAAGATAATTCATCACTTACGCAGATAAAGTACCGGTAGTGGGTTCATATGGCCATTGGATGTTCTTTGCAGAATAATCAGAAACATGAACGATTGAACGCTGGCTGGCTCTTGTCAAGAAGCTTAATTTTAAACAGGGTGATAAATGAATATGCTGAAGTCTGTTCCACTTAAGAGCTAACTGCGACAGTGGCAGCAAATATGAGTCAGACATCAGTTAAATGCAAATAAATAATTAGTTACAATTTAATTACATTTTGTGCAGTGGCGGCTTTCTTATATGCATTAATTATAACTGTGCTCTAATTTTAAAAAGCTAACTTCGAAACAATTGCATTTTCTTCTCTTAATAACCAGTGTTACACAGCATGTAATTGCTGTCATCTCAGACAGCCACTGTAATACCTTCTCACATGAAAAATATCTCTGTATTGTATTTTATAGAAATGACAAAATAGAGTTCAAATAATATAAGCACACTTTTTTCTGGATGTATCATCATTTTCATTAGCTACTGTGTGTACTGTAAATGTTTTTATTAAGGAACAGCTGTTACAATATTACAGACAATATTATATAAGAAAGAAAACACTTTGTGACATCTGAACATTCACAGGACTTTAAGGACTGTTTTCTTTGGTTAGACTGCTTTGAAATACGTGAATAAACTAATAAATATTCTAAAAGTTGAAAAACATTTCATGAAAAGCAAACTTTATATTATAAATCTGACAATGCTTTAAAATAAAGCCCTACACAGTCCTTTCTTTTACCATTAAAGCTGTCATTTAGCTATTGTTTTTCCCCTGTACTGAGTGAACTCTTGAAATAAACGTGTTCCACTTAAAATGGTATATCAGTAATACTGTGTTTGATTTAAATTGGTTGCTGACAGGGTCCATCAATTTCCACCAATTCAGAATCCCCAAGTATGAGAGATACAATGACTTAATGTGCTTTGTTTGACATACTGTAAACTTACCAAGTCCAAATAATGTCCAACATTGACTCTTTAGGGAACAGTACCATGATTGGTCTGATTCAGTTCTGTTTATTTTACAGGGTTGCTAGTCATTCGTTAATATGTAACTGATTGGAATCATTTAAATGACAATGTTCTTGGTCAGATCTCAATATAAACCCTTCATGCATATCAATATATCTCAAGGAAGATAAACTTGGCATCACTTTTTAAACCCTTTTGTTTTCAACACCATCAGTCTTGCAGAACCAGCTGACACCTAAAGCTAGACAGCAATCCTGCACATTGAGTACCCTTCTTGTGCAAGAAATCTCATCTAAACAAACAGCTATCAATATCACATGTGCTGTATAGAATATGATCGTGTTTGTTGAGCAACGGTAGCTATTAATAAATAATGCACATTACTAATAAAGGTTTTCACAATCACCAATACCATTGATACCAAAACAAGTATTAATATAATTGATTTTTGTTTCCTGATTTTTGATTTTATGATAAGACTTAACAGACGCGAAGCAAATTTATGATGCCATAGTATATCCTCTGTGTTTATTCAGCCCTAAAAGACTTCTTGCAATACTGAAAATATTCTCTTTAGTTCAAATCAGGAAACACAATATGAACACACAGACGCATTACAAATACTGCATAATTGGAATGTAAATTACATATAAAACTATGTAAAGGCTACAGTATAATTTGATTAATGCATAAAGTGATTTAAGTGACAAGTGCTTTGGTAAGTATTATTATCCGCAGGCAAGAGTACAGCTGGTACAAACTAGCAGATTCAAAGCAGTGTGAGTTGGTATTAATATATGAACATTGTTCCTCTTCTTCAATGATAAAGAGTGAACGCAGAGGACACCTTGCAAGGAGTTGTGGGCCATACAAATATGCAACAGAACATCAATCACCTGCCACAGCAATATTTTCTGAAAAATCTTCTGTCGGAATTTCAATAAAAAAAAAAAAAAAATGAACTGGCCTTTTTAAAATAGTTATGTGACCATATTTGTACATGCCAGTTATGAACAACACCAGTCCAGAATTTGTATTTGCAGATTTAAAAATGCATTGTCTTTTTGTCTGTTTCTTGTGATAGTAACTAACCAGATTGCTCAGGTCTGTCATGTCTGTTCATTTAGGCTTTTAGTTTGTATTAAGTGTTAAAATAATGACATTAAAATACTGTTTGTATTCCCACTGATAATTGCAATGTTTTATACATTGCATCTCGTACTGGCATTTTATAACTAGCCCACTTAAAGGGTACATAAGGACCTTTTTATTTTATTGTGTTACATGTTCCCATGTGTTGCTACAACTGTTTACGTAAGGTGTGTGTATTGTTTTAACATTTTTTTGGTTTTTTTTTACATTTTGACCACTTTTTTAAACTTTTAAATTGCATTCCCTGCCTCAAGATGGCTTCCCATGTACCCGCATGGACCTCTCAGAACTACATTTCCCATCATCCTCCTGATCACATATGTAACAGATTACCAGTGAGCAGGAGGATGATGGGAAATGTCCTTATGTACCCATTCAGCGGATCCGTTGAACTGGTTGGACAGCTGAATAAAAAGATGGTAATGCTGTTTCATGACAATATATGAAATAAACAGTCAATTCATGGTCGAAATGTACTATTAACTTTTGAAACAACCAGCAAAAAACGAACAAACAAACAAAAAAACAATAGGGTATTTAAAAAGTGTATAAAACACTTCTGAAACTTAAAAGTTACGTTGCAACACATGCTTACAGCTACTGTACACGACAGCATAGAGAGGTGCTGACATTATCTTCACGGCTTCACATAGTTGTCAGAAGTGATGAGTTCAGGTTGTTATATAAGTCCTCTCCACATGTCAACCATCAAGGTCCATGAATGAAGGGAAGAATTTTGAATGCAAGAAATAAACTCTGTCTGGCATTTTCTTTAAGTATCTAAAGATGGTGACATTTTATTTTTCAGCGTTAAGCGTTCTGGGACATTAGTTGGGGTGGCCTTGCAGAAAGGGTATAATTTGCTTTGGGATTTAGAGGACTTCACAAGGACTGTGTAAATTATGAACTCTCAATTTATAAAAAAAAAAAAAAAAAAAAAATACATTTGACATAGCCAATACAGGATTCTACAGTGGGAGATATATCCCAAACACATTGTATATAAAACAACAAATGAACCCAGGAAAGCTCTAACAGCAATCTGAGACCACAGCTGTAAATTCAAAATGAGATCTATCAGTACAGTACTCTCTGCATATAGAAACACCTCCTAAGAGAACACTTCTCCTAAGAGAACACCCTTGTGGTGAAACAAATTTTTCCCATTGTAAAAGCTCCGCCTAAAGTAACAGGAACTTCGCTTAAAAGAACACCTTTTTGGCACCGCTAGCGATTCGTTCACAACAGATACAGCACTGTTTTGTAACATGATAACTCATCATCATCAAACTTAAATTCAAATTGTTTATTCGATCTTTTCATATGTGATTTGTCATCGCAAGAGTGTCTTGCAGCACACCGGTTGGTTTATTAAATCGTTCATGAACTGCCGTCATATCATTGCCTTGTTTTGTATTCTGATTTCCACGAGTGCACCTCATCGCTACAAAATACCTTGAAACAAACGGCAAAATGTTTCTGTGTCTGTTTCTCTTGCACAAAGTTGGACATTTTTCTAGCTCCTGAAAAAAACCTGAAACAGACACCGAGCAATTTGGTGTTTTCCGTTCTGGGATAATATGTCAAAGGTAATTTGTGTTGGCCCCACGAGTCTTCCAAGGTACCGAGGCTGAAAATGCTTTGCAAGAGCAGGGTGATGTATTATCTTTTTAATGTTCACTGCACCCAAAAAGCAGTGTAATGCATCTGCATAAGGGAACACTTGCACACAATGATGGTAAAAAGAAAAATATTGTAAACTGTTAGACCTTTAAATATTCCCTTTAACTCCCCCTTTTTACAGAACAAAGAGGAGAGGAATGAGAAATAAAAACCTTTTCTTTGAACATGTACTTCTTGAAGACAAAGAGAAAAAGGAAGTGTGACTATATTTTGTTCAAGAAAAAAATATAGGCTGCTGCGGTTTACACTTGCTGTCGGCAATCCAGTCTGCAAATGCATGTTACAAACAGGTAAAAATCCCCCAAATGTATCATATATGTGTACTGTATAAGTGCCATTTATAAATGTATTCACCTAATGCCAATATTTTCCTGATATTAAAATGAATTGACAGTCCTCTGTTTTGTCTCCTTAGTTTTTTTTTTTTTCTCTCCATATTTTGTGTTTAACTTGATTTCTTTTTCGGTAATTTTTTTTCTAGCGTGAGTTGGAGAGACCCATTTCTGTCATCCAGTCAATAAAAGACTTAGTTCCATTATAGAGTATCAATTCAATTGTAAACATAGTTCTTAAGGGTGCCTGGAAATAATTTGGGGTCATTATAACTTAGTGTAATACACGGAGGGAATGTTGACCAATAGATATATATTTTTTAAAATAACACATTACTGAATAGAAACAATAGTACAATAGCAAAGCTGCTATCTGCAGCCAAAAATAAAACATGCACACATTGCTCTTATTGGGCCATTAATAGATCATTCACACTTTATCAATTTATCAATATATCAACCAGTGATATCATTATGTGAATCCAAACCCATTTTAAGATTGAAGATATTGAGAAAGACTTCTTACCAAAGCGTTTGTGATTGAATTAATTGTTTCAGTTACTATTTGTCTTTCATTTCATTTTGCCTGAATTAAAATACACAGACTGCTGTGTATGGGCAGCAGTGTGGAGTAGTGGTTAAGGCTCTAGACTCTTGACCGGAGGGTCGTGGGTTCAATCCCAGGTGGGGGGACACTGCTGCTGTACCCTTGAGCAAGGTACTTTACCTAGATTGCTCCAGTAAAAACCCAACTGTATAAATGGGTAATTGTATGTAAAAGTAATGTGATATCTTGTAACAATTGTAAGTCGCCTTGGATAAGGGCGTCTGCTAAGAAATACATAATAATAATAATAATAGTCACTGCTGTATGAGACCTTTTTTATTTTAGTAATAAGGATAATTACTCTTTCACTTATCTTACATCAATAATTTTGTTTCCATTAGAAAAAAAAGAATACCTTTCAATCAAACAAGTATCCAGGTGCCACGTCATGTTGTTTGACCTACTTTAATTCTGCCAGAAATTGGAGTTATCTTAGCCCCTGCTTTTTTATGTCTGGTTATAAAGAGATGGTCTATAGATCCCTGGAACAGAACCTTGCTCCCATTGTGTATCTGTGGAACATTGGCTACTTTCCAAGCTGCAGAGAAAGTACTGTACCTTTGACGAATGAAAGATAAATAGGTCAGCTGTCAGTGATGAAATCACCTTGCTTACTGTTTTGATGAGACCAAAATTTACACCATCTGGTTGCTAAGTTAAGACTTACTGGGACTTCAAAATGGAAAGAAGATTTTAGATTAAATTAGGTACTGGACTGGAATCAGCTTTCCTACTTAACTTACCATAGTGACAAAGTAAATGTCATGATATGACAATTACATTTACATGAGAGGGTGGCTGGGTCTCAAAATAGTAGGAACCAATAGGTGTGTTTACACTCGCACATATATTCCCCAACGAGAGGACATATATTATATATTGATTTCAATTGTATTGTTGCTCACCTTTCCGAAAGTTCTTCAAATGGTCACCCAGTGTCCGTGGCTTTCATTGAAGATATTAAAAATATGGCGCTCGATGATGTCGTCATTACATCACAACGTCACCGCCTCTTCAGCGTACAGAGTACACATGCTCACACTTCTGTCCTGAGAGAACTACCCCCTGCTGTTTTATGCAAGTGCAAGTGTCTGAATATTTTGTACTGGAATCGTATCGAAAGGGTTTCAGAACAACAGTGTAAACACACCTAATATTAACAACGTAGGAGGCTGTGTGGTACAGTGGTTAAAGAAAAGGGCTTGTAACCAGCAAGTCCCCAGTGCAAATCCCAGCTCACTCACTTACTCACTGTGTGACCCTGAGCAAGTCACTTAACCTCCTTGTGTGCTGTCTTTCAAGTGAGCCATTGTTGTAAGTGACTGCAGTTGATGCATAGTTCACACACCCTAGTCTCTGTAAGTTGCCTTGGATAAAGGCGTCTGCTAAATAAATAAACAACTGATAATAATAAAGTGTTCATATGGCATAGTTTATGATATCACATTCATTCATATAAAAAACAACTATTTAATCCGTTTACACAGGACAACTAGTGGAACAAACATATCACTACTTATTCTGACAAGTGTCATTTCTCTGCCGTTCACTTTCATTAGAATTCCAAATCCTGTTATCTTAACAGGACACTGAACAGTTTCAATAAACAAATGACACAGTATATTATTTGCAGCACAGCAAAACCTACCATTGAGTGAAGGATTCTGACCCAGAACAGAAGCATCACTTTAAACTGATTTTTTTATTATTATTATTTTTAATTTACAACCTTAAAAGTAGAAAATAAATAAAAGAATAGAGGACACATCAAGCAGGAAACAATCATCTTGAATTGTATTGGAAAATGAGCCCCTTAGTTATTGCTTAAATACTCAGGATTCTCAATCAGGGTTTTTTGTTTGTATTGTATGTTCAATTATTATTATTTTTTTCTGCTACGAACCCCTGAGATTGAAGCCAGAACCCTCCATGGCAGCAAAAGCAAATGTGTCAGTGTATATTAATTTGCTTAACATTACCACAGGAGCTGACCTGCTCTAAAATACCCTGTGCACTGAGTATTCAATACCCCAGCTGTAATCTACATTTAATACATGTCATGACACTTGCCTTATAGAAAGGCAAATTAGTCACGTGATCACGTGATAGAGGCTCCGCATTCTATCTGTAACTTGTCAACTAGTCAGACCCGTGCTGAGAGGTTAGCTAGGTCCTGTCTTGATACATTCTCCTATGACCTGTATTTCATTTGCTGTTTTTTCTGTTTTACTTATGGCAACAACATCTATGTTTTGACATTTAATCCATCGCAATTACTAGGGGGACTGAATGTTTACTTCCCCACGTTAATAAATAATACCATACCATATTTAATGTTATTCAAAATTATTATATAATGTTATCCACTTTATTAAATGCATTTTTCAAGACATGAAGGGCAGCATTTTCAAAAAACAGTGTTATTGTATCGAACTTGTGGTATAGTAACGAGAACTTTAGTAGCAAGTGATTTTCATATGAAATGTGTTAATCAAATCAATCCGTTAATGCTTTGAAATTGAGTCGACGAGGTCGTTAATGAACACATTTCTTGTTAAAAAGCTTAATTGCAGGTCACGTACATCACTTCCTGTCTCAACGACTAAATAAGGGGACAGCCCTGCACATAAATTTTCCTGGCTCTCCAGCACTTTCTTCCAATGTTCCACGGAAAACATGTGCTGGTCTGAACGGACAACACATCAGTGGTGGCGTATGTCAACCACCAGGGCGGCTTCTGGTCCACTGGTTTGCATTGCATCACCTTCCGTCTCCTGATTTGGGCACAACGGAACCTGCTGTCCCTACAGGCAACACATCTTCCCGGAGTGGCGAACTGGGCATTGGACCTCCTGTTGAGGAGGGTGTGCATCCGTCAGAGTGGCGACTCCACCCACAGGTGGTGGAGCGCATTTGGGAACGGTTTGGGAAGGCCCAGGAGAATCTTGTTCTCGACCATATGCCAGCTCATACAAGGCCAGCCCTGGGAGATCCCGCTTCACTTGGATCTCCTCAGTCAGGCGCGAGGCACTCTGGCATCCGGAATCTGGCAGGTTCCAATTATGGGTCTCACCCCTGAACGAAACCACTGGACAGCCCTAGGGCTATCAGACGCGGTTGTGGGTACTCTGCAGAGCACTAGGGCAGACTCCACTAGGTCGCTGTATGCCTATAAGTGGAGGTATTTCCACTTATAGATTTCCAGTTTCTTGCCCCATGCCAATTATCTTGCAAGAACTGCTTGATGCTGGTAGGTCACCTTCCACATTGAAGGTGTATTTAGTGGCTATCTCTGTGTGCCATGCCCCCATTGATTCAATATCACCGGGTGTGCATTTTTTGGCGACCAGGAGGGCCGTTCTCCCCGAGTGAAGCATCTGTCTATGAAGACAGCCTTCCTCTTGGCTATCACCTCCGCTAAGCGGGTCAGTGAGTTGCAGGCGCTGTCGGTGCACAGCTCCTGTATGCATATTTGGGATGATGGCAGCAGGGTGTCACTGTGTACAAACCCTGCTTTCCTCCCCAAGGTGATTATAGCCTTCCACATGAATCAGTCTGTGGAACTGGAGTCTTTCCATCCACCTCCATTTGCTTCCGAGGAGGATAGGAGATTGAATTTCCTCTGCCCAGTGCAGGCATTGAGGTGTTACGTGGATAGGACAAGGGCTCTGCGTCATACTGACCAGCTCTTTGTCTGTCACGGTATACGGACCTTAGGACAGCCCCTCTCAAAGCAGCGACTGTCACATTGGATTGCGGACACAGACGGCTCTGGTATACGTTTCCCATATGTAATGTTGTTGGTGGTCGTCTTCGAATTGAAAGGGAATGTTAGGTTACTTACCGTAACCCTGGTTCCCTGAAAGAGAAGACGACCACCAACTGCAAGGTCGCATCGGTCGCCCTCACGGGTTCGATGCAAAAAAAGAAATGGCTTCCTCAGCATGATGGTTTTAATTCCTCGGTAGGCGGGACCGAGGGTGTCATCCCAGGAAGGGTCCTATCGGCAGCTCTGGTATAGAGAGCTCAGAAAATACCTAATGTTGTTGCTGGTCGTATTCTCTTTCAGGGAACCAGGGCTACGGTAAGTAACCTAATATTTGTAGTTGTTAATAGTATACATGTATACCATTTATGTAACACTTCATTATACATTTATTAAGCTTTTAAACTTATGATAGAACTCACCAACCCAATACACAATTTGTTTATAGTTAATTGTTCAGTGAATTCCTCTAATCATGCATTTTCTCATTATATTACAAATACACTGGGCAAAATCCATGTCAGTGATCTCGATCACATTAGGTATTCCATTCTTCATGTCTGTGGTGACATCTTTTGAAAGCAAGCCCCATATTGCACTTTTTAACTATTACATAAATGTTTGCAGAATACTTAACAACTGCTGTTAGGACCATGCTGCAAGATTTGTTTATTATTAATAGCATTACAATTAAACTATACCAAATCACGTTTTTATTTACAATGAAGGGAGAACATCTTTTTGCTGACTTTATAAGCATTTAGGTGACACAGTATAGGTTACCTTCATTGTAAATGAAAAACGTAATTTGGTACAATAATTTGGTCACAGCCACGGTCTGTTAAATTTCTGTTTCTAGGTGAGTTATAGTCTTTCGTTAATTAAAACCCTCCTTTTCCAAGTGCAAATTAACTCCTGATAAATTATGACAATTAACACAGATTTGCTTTTAAGTTCCCATGCAAACAAAAGAAATAGTCGCAAGAAGTACTGCTCGTTAAGATGTTAACATTATTTGGTAAATCAACATAATTTTGGAAATCACGTTAGCATGATTATTTACTAACGAGATATGCATAACAACCTCTTGAAAATGCCAAAATCAATGCTACATACCGATTTGTTGATTAACACTGGAGTTATCATTTACAAACTTTTGAAAATCCTGCCAGAAACTCCCAGCTATAGATGCACCATTAGCTATTACTGTAATATTTTATGGTTGAATGTTTTTTTTGTTTGTTTTGTTTTTTCTTTTAATATGTCGGCCATATTAACTGGTATGAGATATTGGGATCTATATATCATTGATTTTTCTTTCGTATCTTGACTTTTCGTAGGTTTTTGTGACTTCATACCAGTGATGTAAAACCCCAGCCCCTCACAGACAATTTCCGCCTGGGGGGCTGTGCCCTTAAATAAATCACAATATCTTCCAAAGTATAGACAGCACAGGCATGGTTCAGGGCTTGAATTCAAGGTAACCCCTTGGGCATCAAGACTAAAACCTCAGGTGTGATAAAAGTCTTACTCAGTACCACACTGGAAGGAGATATCCAGAAAAAACACATAAAAAAACAACAAACGCTTTTCATTTTTTTATGTTCTATAGTCATTTTTTCAACTTGTAGCATATGAAAAGAGCCAGATTTTTTTCCAGTGCTTCACCAACATGTCTAATATACTGGGTAAAAATTTGGAACTGTTTGAACAAAGGGATCAAATTCTACAGGAGTTTTTACAAAGCTAAGCCCAAGGGTCCCCAAACCTCTCCAAAAATAAACATTGTGTAAATCTTTATGTCAATTGATATACTAAGTTCTAAAAGGGATGTTATCTTCTGGCACCTCACAGGCTAGCCATTGCCACAAGCATTTGCCTTTGAAAGGTTTTTTTTTTTTTTTTTTTTTTTTTTTTTCCCTTATCTCATTCAAGAGGTGGGTGTGTTTGTTTGCACATCAATTACTCTGTGATGTATTGGGTTACAAACACAGTAAAGGCATGAATGGAACGCTTGTGACCTCCCCTACCACGTGATCAGGGAGATTTCATCGTCATGAAGGTTGTAAGACCACAGCAGCAAAATGCAAGCTAGTCGATTGCTTTTGTTTTGAATGCATGGGGGTACTAGACACATTGTGAATGGGATATCTCAGCGGTGAAATGACGGATTCGAAAAATTCCTTCGCTGTTTGACGGTAGGAAAACAACGATTTTGATATCGAGTCAGCTTTTTTCTCTTTTGCTTTTGTAATAATATTAAAAATGAGTTATGAAATATAATATTTACGTGCAGTTCCGTGTTCCGCCGGCGGGACAAGAGGGGCGTAAAAGGTTAAAGTCATTTTCACTCCCGTAACTTAGTTTCATCCCTGATGTGGTAGTTTAGTTATGACTGTTCGTTTCAAACTACTTTCGTATGCAAATGTACGAATTTCATTAATATATTGAATTTACACGTTTACCCTTGATGTATTATAATTTTTTCCTGATTTACGACGTTTGTTCCTGTTATTTTACGCGTGCATTTCACTGGCGTAGGCTGTTCATATGTGAAACTTCCTGTTTAAATGTTTCCGGGCTTTTGTGGTCCAGTGGTTAAAGTCCAGGGCTTGTAACCAGAAGGTCACAGGTTCAAATCCCACCTCTGCCACTGACTGATTCACTGTGGGATCCTGAGCAAGTCACTTAACCTCCTTGTGCTCCATCCTGCGGATGAGATGTTAAATCAATGTCCTATTTTAAGTGACTCTGCATATAATGCACAGTTCACAGCCTACCTCTGTAAAGTGCTTTGTGATGGGGGTGCACTATGAAAGGTGCTATATAAAAATATGGGGAGTTTACGTCCCAGTCTGGGGGGTTTACGTTACTCAGCTGAGTACAGGGTAGTTGGCAATGTGTTTGGGGTGCATAAAACCACAGTTCATCGCTGTTTGTCAATTCCCTTGTTCAGAGGCACTGCAACATGTACATAGCTATGCCAGATGTAACTGAAGCAAAAAGCATTGCTCTGCGGGACACATCCCTCTTCCCCCAAACGACACCTCCTTGCTCGTTCCTGCAGGTAGGACTGTTTCAATTTTTTACATTTGTCCCTAGCTTGTGGGACGGTGTGCTCTATTTCTCTTTCTGAGAGGGCATCAACCACTTGTTGGTACACATGCTTGTTACGCTGTTTCGGGCGATCGAGCTGGCTCAACACATCCAAGTCACTAACTATACTTATTAATGCCCCGGTTTCCTCCTCGCTCCAGCGATTTTGAGTGGAGGGCGGACACACGTTGTCTTTGGACATAGCTGGGATCAAAAGCAAGGGAATTCAGTTACAGACATTTAGTAAGCAGCTCACTTGCTCTTCATGTTTAACTTTAGCATAGTTTTTACAGCAAGGGTATTCTCAAACAGCTGTTTTAATACTATAACAAGGGCATAACGCAGTTCATGGTAAGTGGTTTTATACAGAACTGTAAAACCACAAGAGATATACAACATGATAGGCCAGACACAGCAAAACACTATAATTAAAAAAACGCCTATATTAGATGCTCCACAATGTGTCATGCTATTTATAGGTTGCAATAAAGACTACTGCCGTCGTGCACTGGAACAAACTGCTGCAATCATTTTATATTGAAGGCTTCTCAGACAAGGTAATCCACAAAGGATTACAAAAATGTATTTAGGATGATTACTTTGGTGTTAATTCAAAACAGACGTAAAACCATCTTGACGTTTACATTTTAAAACCTATACAATCTATCAATGTAACGTATTACACAAAAAATCATTATGCTGTCTTTGGTTCTCTCAGAACTAACTTGAAATATTAAAAAACTCCATCTGTAAACTGCTTGTGTTTCAATCACAATGACAATGTTCACAGCTTGTGTGTGTTTGTAATGTTTGCCTCTCGCTTGTGATGGTTGAATGGCCTGACACATTAATTCTCTAAGGGCTGGTTTTTGTGTCATGTTGATCTTATCACTCATTGTTAAGATAATTTGTTTCCAGTTGACAGGCAAGCTGCCACCAGAGCTCTGATAAACTGTCAGGACAAGGGAGGCAAAAGTACCAAGTAACAATTTTCAGAAGTTTTTATTACGCTTAATTCAGGTAATTAAATCTCAGTGCCTCATATTGCTAATTAGAAATACACTTGAGGCAGACGCTATATTCTTTTAGAGAGTACACCATAATGACTATATAAATATACTGAAAAAAAACACCTATCAAATTAGCGAATATAATTCTGTAGTGCTGTAGGCAGGGTAACCCTGCAGTCACAAGAGTAGACTATGTACCAGGATATCTCTATGGATCCAAACATTTGTTGCTGTAAGAGAAAAGGAACTTACTGAATTTATGGAAAGCTATTGAGTTTTTTAAACGACAGAAACGCATTTCACAAATAACAAAGTTCAATAAATCAAACCCTGATGACCTGAAAACCTAAAATGATGTAATGCATGTGATGAATATAAGGTTAGTTTATTGAATTTTGTTCTATGAATGGCATGAAATGTCTATTTTCATATTTCATGCCATTACATTCAAAGGAAAAAAAACATGCGAGAGACATGTGTTTGCTTCTTTGGAGGGCCATTTTTAGAAGAGAAGCATGCCTTACTTCATTACACTGTAAAAAAAAGTATTTTCAGGTAAATTTATCTTAATATTGACATGTTTTTTTCAGTTTTTTTAAATTACGGTTAAAGTTGTTCAATATTAGTGTAAAATACTTTCAAAAAAATGACGTACCTTTAATAACACTATGTAACACAATTTTTGTTCCTGGGTAGTAAGTGTTATTTCCTAATTGGTTATGCCTCAAAAGTATAGAAAATGGCTATTATTCCCCACAAACTTTGCTTTTGTGACCAGGACAGTGATATTTTGAAATTTACCTATTTCCAATGAGAAAACGGGCGAATTTGTGTCTTTTCGTTCACTTAAAGTCAGAAAAAAACAACATATGGATCCAAATTAACATGTATTTATACTAAAGTAATACAAAAATGACAACAAAAGATTTAGAAGTGAGTAGTTTTTCAAGATTAACGATTATACTGTAAATCACTTTCACGAATCAGCCCCCAAATGTAGTCTCCCATCATGTTCTCGTTATACTGTCCTTGGTAGCGGCGTTCAAAGTCCAGTATATCTTTTCCTCTCTATACCATCCTACAAAAATACATTTATTTCACCCATGACTAATGTGTAAAAGATTCTCGCAACATTTTTCATATATGATATATTTTTTCAATAACATTGAAAATTGTAAAACATTTTAAAATTAAAAACTTTTAGAATTTTAAAAATTTTAACAAATTTTATAACATAAAATTCCGAGCAACAATTGTCCATCTTACCTTCTAGAGTTTTTTTGGAGTGCTCGCAGGTGAAATGAGGTGCCCAGGGTTTGTCTTGATCCCCGACAGGCATGCCGAAATATGCCTTGTAGGCCTCACACATCTTAGCAGATGCTTCCACAGAGTACTTTTTCGCTCTTGTCTTGATAAATTGGCCGCAGACATAGCAAAATGCATCTGCCGGATGCTTGCAGCCTCTTGATGCCATCTCAGAAAAATGCAGATATGTATCCACTTAGGCAGCTGGAACTAAACTGAACTGGTGGGCTTAAGGCCCCTGTATTTATACTACTATTTATATTACTGGAAAGTTCTAGAAAGTTCTAGAAGTTACTCCAAGTTTACTCAGCACTGAATCTATCTGGAATGTTCTGGAAAATAGGTAAATTTCAAAATATCACTGTCCTGGTCACAAAAGCAAAGTTTGTGGGGAATAATAGCCATTTGCTATACTTTTGAGGCATAAGCAATTAGGAAATAACACTTACTACCCAGGAACAAAAAAAATAATAATAATTGTTACACGGTGTAATACAGAAATATACACTAGAATTAATCTACAAATACAGTTTTATTAAGTCAATATTAAGGTAAATTTACAGTAACAATATGGTATTTTTTTTCACAGTGTATGTCACCCGGCTTCTTGACATACAAAAAATCCAGTATGGCAACTGGAGTAAAGACGCTGCTAAAATTGGAAGCAAGTTTCTTTACAAAATGTCTGTGTTCCGGATGAGAGGAAAATCATTTTCCAATTGGCTTTTAAAACACAAGTTAATTGCCTTTGATTAGTACTTTGAGGGAAGGACAGGTCTTTTTGTTTTGAAATCAACACGTTAATTAATCTGTTTATTGAATACCTCCTGAAAAAGCCATTCAGAGTAATGAGTTACAGCACAACACTAATTACAAGTATATGTGAATTTTCGGGGGGTCTTTATCGACTCTATTTGAATAACAATGTGGGGTTATTTTTTCTTTTTTTTCAGAACAATTCCTGCTGGCGTTAGTGGTGGTGATGTAAACAAAATAACTTCCAAACACTCAGAATGCTTTAGGCTATTAACATCATTAACTTGTAATGCAATCAGAGTTGTGTAAATATGAAAATTAGACACACTGCTAAATCCAGAATATTAAGCTTCACAGCATAATTTGCGGCAAGCATTGTTATTTTAAATTACTGCCTACTTAATGTTATAATTAATAACATTAGCATCAGTGTGGAGTAGTGGTTAGGGCAGCAGTGTGGAGTAGTGGTTAGGGCTCCAGACTCTTGACCGGAGGGTCGTGGGTTCAATACCCAGTGGGGGACACTGCTGTTGTACCCTTGAGCAAGGTGCTTTACCTAGATTGCTCCAGTAAAAACCCAACTGTGTAAATGGGTAATTGTATCTAAAAAAAATAATGTGATATCTTGTAACAATTGTAAGTCGCCCTGGATAAGGGTGTCTGCTAAGAAATAAATAATAATAATATAATTGAAGTACATGGTTAACTGATCTGACAATAAGATATCAGTTTAAACACAGTCGTATTACAATGTTTCTCACTAAAAACATGTACAGGGAGAAATTCCATTAGGATTCAAAATTTCTAATCCTTTATGGAAGTTACAGTAGGCACCTTTGGTGTGTCAGAGCTTTATTTTTATTTTATTCCTCCCCTGATGTTGTATTGCCAATATGTTTAATAAAAAATAGTTTTTGAAATGAGCTTTTTATATGCACAGCTCCTGGGTATGGAAAATAGATCTGGGCATTTAGCAGATATTACCATGGTAACAGCGGATCTTCTACATGATCTACAGTGGTGTAAATTCTCCCAGAGGCTAATACTCTTAAAATGATTATACACTCTTGCAATGCTATTTTATGAGTTTAGTTTTTTTTAACAGAAACACTAAATAATGACCCCTGGGTCTCACCACTCCAGCAATCATAATATTTTCCCGAACACCATTCATGTGAAACAATCAGATTCTAAATTTACTATCCATGGGTCGCTAATCTGATAACCCATAAATAAATAAATGAAAAAAATAAATTAAAAAATTCATCAAAGTTAAAGCCTGCAACAGTTCATCAGAGACACATTTGAGAAATAAAAAGTAATTATGTTTAAAAAATGTATTTATTTTTTCCAGCTTGTCATTTACATTTTAAATGCTGCAAGTTTGTAATCTGCTGTTAAAAAGCAAATTGCCACAGTTATCAATTATATGCAGTTGGGTTTAATATAAGGGGGCAAAAAGCCACTGGAAACAAACACATCGTACTGGTGAGATCATATGTATTGTTGAGGTTTTGGTTTTATGATATGCTTAAACAGACTATGCTTCCCTTGTGTGTAGTTACTGTTCACTGGCACTTTATTTGAAATATCAGTAGCAATGATTGTGAGATTGATGATCTGCTCAGGTAAAGTGTATTTCTTTGCTTCCGTATAGAGATTATTGGCTCTACTGTCCATTGAGATAACAACTACATTACAACCAGTGATTCAGTACAAGACCACAGAGGTTCCCATTTTCATTTACGAAGAAAAGCCGATGATTAATTGCATGCTTGGAAGACTGCACTTTCCCATTTGGAGATACATATACTTTAATTTCCTTTGAGAACAATGTACATTATTTCCTTAATTAGATATAAAACCTTACTTTACTTAACAGCATTTCTAGATTTTAGATAGAATGTAAATTGGATTCCTCATTTTTATGAAACCATTAATATACAATCTTGCAACACATTGTGTATGTGTGTGCGGATATCTATCTGTCTATCTATCTATCTATCTATCTATCTATCTATCTATCTATCTATATATATATATATATATATATATATATATATATATATATCTTTATTATGTTTACAACATAATAAAGACATTGTGCAGTTACGCAGACCTCAATAATACATATACATTTTTCCCATCAGATATTATCTTTTTGGTCAACAGAACAATGAAAACGAATACTACTTGATTATTAAAGTTAACTTAATAGTTCATCTGTAGCTGTCTGTCATTTGCAGTAGATTAGAAGCACAGAGTGTATATAAGGTAAGTAATGTATCTGCTGCTGAATGTTTCTGCAGCAGAGTGGAAAGAGAGTGGGCTCAAAGCCCATCTTTGAATGGCACTCAATTTACTTAATACACTTTTGAATATGTACCTTGTGTCAATCTTAGGCAGTTGAGAATGTCACAGTTGCTCTCTTGTGAATTCTGACAAGCACCTCTAACCCAGATATTTGTTTCATGTTTAAACCATGTGAAGCGCTGTGTTATAATTTTTTTTTTTAAACCATGATCTTCTAACAAGGCCATCCCTGATTGACCATTATTAGCCAATGTCAGATTATGCTTGGTATATGACACTACAGCAAACTCATGTTCATTATTTTCATTGAAGCATTGATATACTGTTAGCCATCATGAAACAATCAGGGTCAGCAATGGCACTGTACTGTAGTTTACTGAATGCCTTGGAATGATTCCACCATCAACCTTTGTCAAAATAGAAGGATTCTTTTTCAAGACCTGGTTCTAGGGTTTAAATCCAAACCAGATTCTGCTTATCAAACTACAGAACGTGGCTTTCTGGCACTAGCTGATAAAGTGCTCCATTGGAAAGATGACCAGAAGCAATACACCTAGGTTTGAAAAGCAAGCTTGCAGTAGCCAGTATCAGCCTCAAATGCACACGTGTTTGTGCTTTTAAACAAGTCAATTCGAATTACACATTGCCCCCCTGTGAGCAAAATACATTAACATATCACATAAGAGCCAGAAAGAGGCTTTTTGTCTACTCTGTAATAAGAGTGTATCATAACAATGGTTGCTAAACATACAGCGACAGATGTTTCAGAGTGCAATCTGGATGGGAATGGGTTCATTGTTGATCTAAGAGAAGGGCTGTGTTATGGTTTCATTAACATTAGATTACTCTTAGCAATAGAACAAAAAAGATAACAAACCTTCATGAATACCATATTGTATTTCAATAACAGGTTCTTAAGGAAACTGTACCTTTACAATGTACAGTAAAATGGCATTGCTAACTGAAGGGGAAACCTAATTAAAACATCTAGACTGCAATATAGTTAAAGACACTGTGTTTAATGAACTTAAAACCGATTCCCATGTCGATAAATGAAATATTCTTTCAACATAAGACTTACTGTTAAATACCATAACTGTGGCTTAAAACACAAAATTCTGATATATGTCTTGGAAACCATATATTGATATTGTGGATCATTCTATTCTTTTGAACAGGCTATGGAGTATAGGCTGTGATGGGGTTTCTGCTGCTTGGTTTCAGAACTATCTTTTAAATAGAACGCAATGTGTAAAATCGGATGGATTTATATCACAGCCTTGCTTGGTTACTATGGGTGTGCCACAAGGTTCAATATTGGGCCCTTCTCTTTTTTCCATTTATATTAATAATATTGCTAAGGGGATAGATCATTCACATATCCATCTCTATGCTGATGACTCTATTTTATATTCAATTGGCCCTACTCTATATTCAGTGTTATCAGACTTGCAAACAAGTTTCAATCAGATTCAAAAATCTTTTTGTGATCTACTTTTATTGCTTAATGTTGATAAAGCTAAATGTATGTTATTTAATAGGGGACATGCAAATGTTACCAATCCTGCAGTTCTTGAGCAAGGCTGCAAAATTGGTACCTTTTGTAAGGTTGACCTTGAGCAAGTGGAAGTTTATAAATACCTGGGTATTTGGCTAGACAGTGCACTTACTTTTAAACCACATATCGTTAAACTACAATCGAAAGTTCGAGCTAGACTCGGCTTTCTTTACCGAAATAAATCATGCTTCACTCGGCCAGCTAAGTATTTATTGGTACAGATGTCTGTACTACCCATTTTAGATTATGGAGATGTAATTTATAAAGCTGCTTCTAATGTTGCCCTTAGGAAGCTTGATGCTTTATATCACTCTGCAATAAGATTTGTCACTGGTGCTCCCTACCGCTCTCATCACTGTGAACTCTACACTTTGGTTGGCTGGCCCTCACTTCAACAACGTCGGCTTTGTCATTGGTACAGACTCATTTATAAAACCCTAATCAGGAAATTACCCCTCTATTTAAGCGAATTGTTGACTATATCGGTCTCCTATTACAACCTTCGATTCAGCAATTTGATTAGTCTAATTGTTCCTCGTGTTTTTACTGCTGTTGGGCATAACGCATTCCAATATGCAGCTGCTCACGATTGGAATGAGTTACAATAAAGGCTTAAACTCCCTGGTTTTATCTCAGAGGGTGCTTTCTTTTCTAGACATGAAGCTATTTTCCCTGTTTCATGTGCTTGTCAGAGCAGACACTGATTTTATTAGTTTTTATTTATTGATTGATTTATTTTTTATTTCGTATTGCTGTAATGTCTCTAACTGTCTATGTATTGTTGTATGTTGTACGTATTTATGTTGCCTCTTGGCCAGGTCGGCATTTTAAATGAGAACTTGTTCTCAATGTCTTTATCTGGTTAAATAAAGGTTTGAATTTGAATATTAACACCCCCCCCACCAAAAAATATATATTCTTCAGCACACACAGCAGTATTCAAAATTAGATTTTAGATATCACTATTTAAAACACCATTTAAAATATACTAACCAGCAAAAGTAATGCAACAGTTTCAGGGTAAAGAAAACTGAGGCTGAAATACAGCAACATTCAGCTTATTTGATCTGAATTTAATCATTCCGTGTTAAAGAACAGTCAATGCACACAAAGTTCAGTTTTTACATTAGATTCTGCAGTTGTAAGAAAGGACTACCCCATCCTGCAGAAAAATGTACGTCCACATTTTAAAATGCAGAATTTACAACAGGCTAGAGCATAGAAACATCAATGTTCTGCCCATGTTTGTATTTTTACCTTATTTAAAGATGTAAATGAAAATGACCACAGCTGTGGTGCATAAGCATTGAATAACATTCCACACTTGTTTTCCTAATGATTGGTTGGCTCCATGAGGCACGCTCAGTATTGACTGTTTGTCACTTCAGGATCCTGGTATTTTTCTTACGTTTTAGCCTCTAAAGTGCAAGCTTAACTGTTGAAACAGGACAACATTTGTAGCGTTGAGGTAAAAGTTATGTAGTTTAATTTATAATTTACCAACTACTTATCTACTGCCCTTTACTTTGATTGTAAACAGTATGGTATCCTGCTTTTGCAGGCAATCTTCTCTAATATGAAACACTCTATTCTTATATCATACATTTTAAACATGTAATAAATGAAATAATACAACAACATAATACAAGTGTAAATTATTTATGATTTTTATTTACACTCCATAGAGATAATGTCTTTAGTGGACCTATGGCCAGTGATATGAGCCCTTGGTAATAAACGCATTTATACAAAGGTATATACCAAAACTTATGTTAAATGTACAATGTACTGTAGATTATAACAGTTGGTCTGTTTTTATAAATGTTTTTATGTTTAAATTAGATTTGCTTTCTTTCCGTTTGTGAAATGTATATACCCCCTGGGTTCAATTATCTTCTGAGAAAGACAATATTGCATATCTGACATCTGTGCCTTCTCAAAAAGGTACAAGCTGGTTTTGATGTGTGAAATATGTTAAACAGTTTTCTTTTTCAAAGTGACAATAACATTTGCAATTTTTCATCAGCCTCTGAGGATATTATTTTTTTCTTTGTTTCATACTGTTGGTTTGACTGTTTCTTGGGAGCAGAAATAAAATGGGTCATGTAAATCCAAATGCTGTTATCTTGCAGAAACAATATCTTTATTGGTGACTGGTAAAATATTCAATGTGATTCTTGACTTGGCAGTCTCTGACGCAGAAGAACAAATAACCCACTTCTGAATTGGTAGTACATGGATAACATATGGAATGCCCCAACACTTGTGGCAAATCTGGCTCATCAGAGTGAGCTAAAACAGGCAACAAATGCCCCAAACCCAAGGGCAAAACATGAAGATTGGGAGCAGTGTTCTTTGGATATTTGTCATCCATTATCTCATGCAAATGCAAGTGAACCCCCCAGAACCCCAATCCTACTCTCTCTTAATGCTGCTGCTGTTTTATCAACAGACAGTTGTAATTGGCATATGGAATTAATAACACTCAACCACCACCATCCCACCCCCCAAAAGGACAATATATATATATATATATATATATATATATATATATATATATATATATATATATATATATACAGACGTGCTCAAATTTGTTGGTACCCTTACAGCTCATTGAAATAATGCTTCATTCCTCCTGGAAAGTGATTAAATTAAAAACTATTTTATCATGTATACTTGCATGCCTTTGGTATGTCATAGAATAAAGCAAAGAAGCTGTGAAAAGAGATGAATTATTGCTTATTCTACAAAGATATTCTAAAATGGCCTGGACACATTTGTTGGTACCCCTTAGAAAAGATAATAAATAATTGGATTATAGTGATATTTCAAACTAATTCGTTTCTTTAATTTGTATCACACATGTCTCCAATCTTGTAATCAGTCATTCAGCCTATTTAAATGGAGAAAAGTAGTCACTGTGCTGTTTGGTATCATTGTGTGCACCACACTGAACATGGACCAGAGAAAGCAAAGGAGAGAGTTGTCTGAGGAGATCAGAAAGAAAATAATAGACAGGCATGGTAAAGGTAAAGGCTACAAGACCATCTCCAAGCAGCTTGATGTTCCTGTGACAACAGTTGCAAATATTATTAAGAAGTTTAAGGTCCATGGAACTGTAGCCAACCTCCCTGGGCGCGGCCGCAAGAGGAAAATCGACCCCAGATTGAACAGAAGGATAGTGCGAATGGTAGAAAAAGAACCAAGGATAACTGCCAAAGAGATACAAGCTGAACTCCAAGGTGAAGGTACGTCAGTTTCTGATCGCACCATCCGTCGCTTTTTGAGCGAAAGTGGGCTCCATGGAAGAAGACCCAGGAGGACTCCACTTTTGAAAGAAAAAAATAAAAAAGCCAGACTGGAATTTGCTAAAATGCATATTGACAAGCCACAATCCTTCTGGGAGAATGTTCTTTGGACAGATGAGTCAAAACTGGAGCTTTTTGGCAAGTCACATCAGCTCTATGTTCACAGACGAAAAAATGAAGCTTTCAAAGAAAAGAACACCATACCTACAGTGAAACATGGAGGAGGCTCGGTTATCTTTTGGGGCTGCTTTGCTGCGCCTGGCACAGGGTGCCTTGAATCTGTGCAGGGCACAATGAAATCTCAAGACTATCAAGGCATTCTGGAGCGAAACGTACTGCCCAGTGTCAGAAAGCTCTGTCTCAGTCGCAGGTCATGGGTCCTCCAACAGGATAATGACCCAAAACACACAACTAAAAGCACCCAAGAATGGATAAGAACAAAACATTTGACTATTCTGAAGTGGCCTTCTATGAGTCCTGATCTGAATCCTATCGAACATCTATGGAAAGAGCTGAAACTTGCAGTCTGGAGAAGGCACCCATCAAACCTGAGACAGCTGGAGCAGTTTGCTCAGGAAGAGTGGGCCAAACTACCTGTTAACAGGTGCAGAAGTCTCATTGAGAGCTACAGAAAATGTTTGATTGCAGTGATTGCCTCTAAAGGTTGTGCAACAAAATATTAGGTTAGCGGTACCATCATTTTTGTCCATGCAATTTTCATTTGTTTTATTATTTACAATATTATGTTGAATAAAAAATCAAAAGCAAAGTCTGATTTCTATTAAATATGGAATAAACAATGGTGGATGCCAATTTTTGTGGAGGGGTACCAACAAATTTGAGCACGTCTGTATATATATATATATATAAATATATATATATATATATATATATATATATATATATATATATATATATATATATATATATATATATATATAGCATGAGATATCCTTGCCCTTTCCCCCACTAAAACCCCAAATCAATAATCCTTGTAGAAAAATATTTGCTTTGATGTGGTTATGCCCCCAGATTTGATAAAAGGTGAGAACCCTGCAAAGGTATATGACATTAAAACATACAACATGAAACTCCATGAGTAATCAAATATTATATTAATTAACAAGCTTTGCAGTATGTGTTACTGGAACACACTTATAGTAGTAGGTCTCTTTACAGGTTTACCAAGAATGTATTACTGCAGTGCAGCAATCATTCATTGCAATTGTTCTATTAGAACAACAGAATACATCCTATCAATCTCTTAAAATGTAATTGTAGTGTTCACAGTTTTTTGTGTTTTGTGTTTTCTAGTGCACTGCTCAAGAGGTTTTTCAAGAATACATTATGTCCTCTCGGGAAAAAAAAATAGGCTTTACAATGTTTTTAATTGAAACCATTAAATGTCAAACAAGGTCGCCTTTATGTCCATTAACGTGAATCTGAATGCAGATTCAGCTGCCCACTTGAAACTCTCTCACGTAAAGTCAGAAAACAACAGGAGTCCAGCTATGCAGGAATTAGGGAAAGATGGTTTTGAGCAAGCTAGTGTAGTGAATATTATTGCCACATGCAGGGAACCAAAATAAAAATGCTTATGAATCACTGAACTGTATCTGGTCACTTTACCATGGAAGATCAGGTTAATTGCGCTTTTACTTTTGTGATAGAATAACTTTTTTGTACATTCAAATGACTATTTCCTTCATGGGTTTTAAGGCTGCAGGCTCCTCATGAAATATTTTTCAACAACAGCAAAAACAAATTATAGAATCTAATACACTTTATTGTAAAAATAAGACCCTTGGAATATCCTGTTTTGATTTTCTTTTATATTGTAATGCAGTATATGTTATTTGATTTTAAATATGTAATACTAGCAAACAAAATGACTGTGCCATGCAACTGCTTGGTATGAAATAAAAAAAATTAGATCCTCTACTGCTGAACCTGGTATGGGATATCACAACTAAATGTGTTACATGTGACTGTTATTAAATATGTTTTTCATGAACTTATTATTTTTTTTAATTACATTGCTTTTTTTCCTTCTTTATTTGGGGGCATTAATGAAAGTGTTTATTATTGAATATGTCTTTCTTATTATTTATGTACATTAAAGTTTGTCAGTAAGAAATTCAACCTCTTTGTTTGTATGTGTGCCATGGAATTCATCAAAAGATAATAACAGGCCATCAAAAACATAGATAACATACTGAAAAAGAGGCATCAACTGCCTTCATTAAAACTAGGGGCTTATTACTTAATACAACAAGTAAAGCTGCCTCTTAAAGAACAATGCTTTTGACAGGCATTTGATTAACTGCAGTGGGAGACTAATTAACACAGGACTACCTGAGGAGTAGACACCAAAGTTAATAAACAGAAACTTCCTCTGTGTAATTCTAAACAACACTGATCGCATGAAAGCTGAAACCCTGTTCAACACTACTGATTCTTCGTTTTCAAAAATGCCCCCTTTGAAAATACAAATACCTGTACAAAAGATAGTCTAACTGTCTATCTATGGTTCTTATACTACGACATAATATATTTAAATAATGGCACAACAGATGTTGAACTATGTAAAAGTGCTAAATAACTGTAAAGTACACTGCTTTTTAAAATGACTCTTCTTGTCATCTTTGTGTAACACAAACACATCCAATAAGACATTTTCTTATTACATCTCAGATATCAATCAGATAGAAATGACTGTATGTAGATACCTGAAATTGAGAAAGTATGTACTGTACATGGTGGATCATCTAATGTAATCACAATGTTTTTTACATACAGCCAGAAAATGCAATACATTCATTAAAAGAAAAAAAATACTGAAGACTGCAGTTATGTTTAACTGTTAGCCCCAGTGACAAGATTATTTTCACTAAGCGTACAAATCAAAGGTATTGGTGTTAATAAATGTATCTGTTTTTAAGCACTTTTGCAGAGTATATCTCATTTGAGACACAATGATTGTTACAGTAAAGCTTTTGGGTGCTTTGCTTAGCAGTCCATGTATAAAGCAGGCAGATTTTAATTGTCTAAAATGCACAATTTGCTACAGTTTAAAGTAATGATTTATTGAAGATCAAATGCCCACGGTTTGTCAAGCATAGTGGCCATTTGCTCTACCTTAAATCAAATGTTCCGATAAGTTTATTAACCTTTGAATTATCTGAATTGTTTGGCATCTGTACTGTTTATATAATACAGGAAACTGGAAAACAGCCCAGAAGACCAGCTACAAATAGAAATGTTCTGCACAATGAGCAAGCCGAACGTTAATTGCTTTTACATCCACAATCACATTTTGTAATTCAAATGAATGCATTTAAAATGCTCCCCCCCCCCCCCCCCCCCCTCCATTTGGTGGTTCTTTTTTGTTCAGCATATCTATATATAATGGTCAATGTTATAAAGTATATCTATATACTTTATAACACTGACCATTACAAGAATAGCCCAGAGAAACAGATTGCTGAATAAAGATAAATATATTACATATTGCATCTGATAACCATACTATGCTTTCCAAATTAAAAGTAGACAGACAATGTTTTTAATATTCTTACATTATAGCTTCAAACAACAAAAGACAAATTCATAACAGCCTACTGTACAGGGGATGTACCTCTATGATAGCAAAATGTCTGTAAGTTTCTAAAATACCTGAAAGTTTAAAGATACTGTAGTTTACTTCCAAACTACCAAAATACCTAATCTGCTTACTACAGGTAGTGAACAAACAAATGGAAACACCTGGGTAAATGAGGGACACCAAGTATATTGAAAGCAAGGGCTTCCACACAGGTGTGGCTCATGCGTTAATTAAGCAAATAACATCCCAGCATGCTTAGGGTCATGTATAAAAATGCTGGACAGGCCTGGTTGCCTATAATTATGGCTAGCATGGCTGCAAGAGGAGACCTCAGTGACTTTGAAAGAAGGGTGATTGTTCGGGTGCGCTTGGCAAGAGCTTCAGTGACCAAGACAGCTCAACTTGCTGATGTTTCACGAGCAACGGTGTCTAAGGTGAAGTCGGCATGGAACTCCGAGGAAAAGACCTCATCAGCAAAGGGCAACAGTGGATGGAAGCGCATACTTCAGGTTTGTGATATCCGTGCATTAATTTGAAGTGCAAGGCAAAAACAAGCAAGCAAGCAATTTATTTCTTAGCAGACGCCCTTATCCAGGTCGGCTTACAATTGTTACAAGATATCACATTATTTTTACGTACAATTACCCATTTATACAGTTGGGTTTTTTTTACTGGAGCAATCCAGGTAAAGTACCTTGCTCAAGGGTACAGCAGCAGTGTCTCCCACCTGGGACTGAACAACATGACCCTCCGGTCAAGAGTCCAGAGCCATAACCACTACTCCACACTGCTGCCCACGAGCAACTGCAGATCAATTGAATGCAAAACAGGCGAGCAACTGCAGATCAATTGAATGCAAATTTCAACCTGGGGCGCAAGCAGCTAGTTTCATCAAAAACGGTCCGCCGAGAACTCCACAGAGTGGGATGCCATAGTGGCCCAACGCCCTATTAAGTGACTTTACATTGGTGTTTCCATTTTTTTGTTCACTACCTGTATATAACACTTTTAAGTTTCTGAGCACCTTGATAAATAGAACTGTCAGTGTTACAAAATGAAAACAGAAAGTAGAGTACTGTGTATCTACAAGGAACTAGATTTGCATCCTGAAATTGTGAAACGGACAGTAGCATTATCATTGAAAACCTAATCAGTAATCACACCACATGTCAGCAATTCTAGGGGGTGTCTGAGTGGGAAAAAGACTTAACTCACAAGAAGAATAAACAATAAGAACATGTCAGTATGGATTTTTCGGACAAACTGGCTCTACAGAATGCGCATCGGTTATTTTATGTTCTTTAGGTAGGGTCGCCAAGGATTTGGTGATTGTGGCACTGTAAACCTTTAACTATACAGAATGATTTCACATTTCACATTAAAGAAGATCATTTTAATGACGACTTGAGTATGTTTTTGGGTAATCATTCATTATTTATATAAGAAAATGGTACAGTGTATTTACTTGTATTTTTTTGTGTAAACTTTTTTTTTTTTAATTTAGTAGTTGCCAATTAATTTTGCCCGGCCAGTCTATAGGGGTCACTGGTGCGCGGTGAGCCGAGGACACCCTGGCCGACCTAAGCCCTCCACCCCCGGGCGGTGCTGCCGCCCCCTGGGAACTCCCGTCCACGGTCAGAAGTGGAATAGCCTGGACTCGAACCGGCGACATCCAGGCTATAGGGAGCTTCCTGCACTCCACACGGAGCAGCTTTATCGGATGCGCAACTCGGGAGCCCTCAAGTGTATACTTTTTGAAAAACAAACCACTTACATATTTATATCAGGGATTCGTCTTTCTGTAAATGATGAGCTTCAACCCCACTTTGGTATTTGGAATAGATTGATTTTCCCATAAGCACCAGTGTGCAGATTGAATGACCATGTATTGAAATACTAATCCATGTAAGGTCAACACTGTTGACAACACCATGTTGTTTGTTGACTGTGTTGCATTTTTCTTTTTAAATTAATAAGTTGGAAATGGTTATATTGAACATTGCTTTGATAAATCTTGGTATTAGTGAGGAAATGGCAGCAAATGTTTGGTGGGGTGGTGGGGGGGGGGGGGGGGGATTAAGGGATGATTTGCATGTAGCTGATCTCATATCTGTGCTTTGTTGTATAGTTTTATTATACATGGACAACTTCCATGGTGGCTGAATATTGCTTGCTATTGTCGAAGGTATGTGTTATGTTTTACAAAGCTGCTTTGTGTAACCACCTATCAAAATAACACAGATGGGAATTGCCTAATGTAAGCCACTGAGCAAGGATCCTTTCTATACCCCTAATATATTAAACATGAAATGCATTTACATCGGTTGCACATGCTTTTGTTATTGTTAAGCACTGCGGCACGTTGTCTCAATTGCATTAATTTTAACCAGAAAACCACGTTGTCTCAATTGCATTAATTTTAACCAGAAAACCAGACAGAAGACATCCAACACTCAGGGGAGCAGTACTGTAAATCTTTTTCCCTCATACGTTTATCTGGTAAAAATGTATTTTATTCCATTTTGCTCACATTTAAGTGATCAATCTATTGACTATATGAAAGGGCAAGTTATACTCAAAAAGCTATTGCCATTTAAATGTCTACCAACATCCATTAGCTTATGAGGTGAAACACAAAAGTAGTTCTGCTTCAGTCATGAATCAATAATGATAAGATTGTATACCAGAAGAGGGCTTCATGCTGTTCAGCTTAAAGCTACATTTTCTGAGCAACTTTCTTACTTTCTAAAAAGGTTTCTTACTAGTCCACGCTCTGATGTTTTGTGTAATTTGATTTCTGTATTAATCATTAGTTTTACACTTCTTTTAAATGTAAGGAAACCCATCTGCATTTTTAGACAATAATTGTTAATACCTAATATAAAACAAGCTTACGCAAACCAATTTGACTAAGCAACCCTATAAAGCATATTATGTTGTGTAGGATATTATTCTATTTAACTAATTCAATAAAGAATGATCTTCCGTTGAAATGTTTGTATTATCGAATGAGGGCCTCATACACTGAAGTCTATTCTGGGTTACATAGATGCACCATCTTTGTTGGAGGCAAGATTGCATACGGACTGAGGAAATAAATCAAGATTATTTTGTATGCTACCTAAATCTTTCCTCACACATAGAGAACAAATAAAAAGTAAATTGTATAAAATAAATCATCCAATGGTCCTGTTATTTAGAAAACATATGAATACATGAATATTACTAGATATGGTACAAATATTATACAAATATTTTATATGTTGGTGACAGATATCCAAAAAAGGTATTTATTGGATATCAGGAGACAAAACGTTGCGGTTGTTGTTTTTGTTTATATTTCTCAAGCTATTTGTGCAAAAACATCAGCCGATATAAACAATGTATTTAAGTGTTCAACATTATCTAGAAATACAGAAACCAAACACCCTGCAAAAGCCAGTAATCAAACCATAATAGTGACTATCAATCATTAAAGAACAGGAAATTGGGCACTGACTTCCTGCTTTGGTGGCAATTTCACTTAATAAAACATGTATAAATAATATAATACTGAAATAAATGTGTATATTTAATCCTGGATTAATGAGAACAATAACAACAAATGGCTTTCAGTTGTTACTATAGCTTTGGGATTACCCAGATCCTTGTTGGCATGTGTAAGTGAACAAGATTGTCTATGTGAGCTAAGCAGTACATCTTGAAATGAAAAGTAACACTGTACACAGGCTCAGAGTGGTTAAGGACAAAATAGTTTATAATATTAGCAAAAGACAAATTGAACAAAGTGTTCAGGATTGCCTCTGTTGTCAGTCAAAGGTCTATGGACTATTCTGTCTGTTCCACTGCCACAATGCAAAAATACAGTTGTGAAATGGGATTCTATAGCTGGTGAAAATGTAAGAGAAGTGCCTTGAATAAAAGGGAGGGGGATGGGTCCAGTTGCATCACATTCTCTACCCTGTGGACTCCTAATCAGTAGGTGCTATTATAATAATCTTGGTATTTACTATCCATTTATTAGGTGAACATGACTGGGACATGAACTGGTATCTAACCCCACAGCTTCCAGGCACCTGTTGTAGTCAACAGTCCATAAAGGGAGCTCTGTATAACTGGTACAGTGTTTCCCTCTTATAATGGTATAGCTGGGATCCATAGTTACAAGACCATGCTGTTTGTGAACGAGAATGAAAGTTCTACTGCAATGGCATTATGGGGCAAATGGGAGCCATGGTCAAGCCGAATTACAGCTCATTCTGCGGTATAAAGGGGTTCCTTAAGTTATAAAGGGGGAGGACTGCAACTCCCATTTGGCACTTACAGGCATTGGAGATCAGCAAACACAAACTGCAGTTTGCCTGTACTGTTCAGTAGATATATTTAAATTCCCAGTGTAATAGTACAACAAAGGAACAATAGTGAACTCTTCCAGGAGACCTAAACATAGCCCGCTGCTTGTTTGTCTTCAGATTCCTAATGGCATATCCATTCTCATTTTTTGTAGCAACTTGTCTACATTTAAATAGCTCTCTGAAATTAACAAAGACTCATATATTTATATCCGATGGAGCTCTTTAACATGCAATTACAGTACTATCAGTGAGTACAGAGACATTTACAAACACATTAACACTGCCAAGAAACTGCATTCACACCCACTCAACCTTTACTGCCCTTTTAAATATTCCATTGTTTCCCAGGTGACTTTTGATAGCATATGTATTTAATAAAAGCATTTTACTATTTGCATAAATAATATTAACTTGGCACTGAGTTACTACTGTATTATGTAGTCAATGCCATTTAACTTTCATGTAGTATGGTTTTTACGCTCCCACAGGCTGGGGGTGGGGGTATCATTGAATACTGAGAAAATCTGAGATTTCTGACACTTAGGGTTAAAGGGTGTGGTGTAGAGTGGTAAATAAGGTCAAATTAGATAACTGACTGTAAAAGCTATAAATAGAAGAAAGTGCAAATGTACAGTGAAGCGATTTTTAAAAAAAGGTTTTGTGTTATGAATCGATATTAAAACAACAATGTGTTGATTAACATACAGAAAAGTGATACCTAGAAATGAATCATGTTTGGATGTGGCTGACAGGGTGGATGCTTTATCTTATTAGTATGCTTAGGGCTACTGTATGAAAGAGAAAAATTAGGTTTAGTCAAAACATTTCATTTCTAATTGAAGATTTAAATGGGCCCAGTCACTTGCATCTAATTAAAATTTCAAATGTGCATCATCACTCACTCGTATTATTATACAGAAGAAATATTCCACTCCACTGTCTTACTGCTGCATAATAACAGCAGCTGTCCTTTCAATACACATTTTCATAATTCATGTTTTTAGTAATACTGCCTTTTTTGGAGTACAGGTATGCAGTATGTTTTAATGTGCTTTGTCAGCCTATACGGTTCTGGTTCTGGTTCTAGGAATAAAGACTACTTGAACCCACACAATTACAGTATGCTTTTTATTTAAAGAGCGGATGTGCTAGTAAAATACTAAATACTATTATGTTGTATGGTTAAGGGCCTGACAACCACATGGTGTGTGTTTCAGTCAGTTGTTTTCTTGAATTAAAACAATTAAAATAAAAATGATATATCTTAGTTCAATGACATGGCCACAGGTTTATTAGTCTATCTTATAATATTAGAGTACATACTCCAGATTCTAACGTGAGTGCCCCAAATTCTGGAATGTATGTTTCATTTTCTTTGGAGCCAGGGACATAGGAAACAGCTTATGCAGACTAACTAGTGGACTGAATTTATTACTGACAATGATACACCTTAAAACATCACTTCTATTAATCTGTAGTGATTAAAAAAATAAATCCATAAGTTAATTGATTAAAAAGCATATCCGAATCAATTATGCTAAACAATAACAACTATTCTGACACAGCTAGAATGTGGGGGAAATGCTATTATTGTTTTATGATTTTTTTATGATTTAAACAAAACACATTATATATTTTACTTCCACAATTAAAGGAATTGTTTAACTTGAAAAAAATGGAAAGAATATAACATGCATGCCTTTCCTTCACATCCCTGGATTCACATATGATCATGTTGTGACCTACATCTTCTCTTTTTATTGAATTACATTACATTTTTTTCCTGTAGACATTCTGTAAATTAGTTAAATCATACTGTTTCCAAATGTCCTGAGGGTCAAAGATATTATTTTCTGATCATTACATAAAATGCAGGAAAGTGGCAGAGAAGACCAATAACAATAATGATCCAGCAGGGTAAATGTTAACACTTTTCACTTTAGTTACTCAATGTACACTACCATACTGTTACAATTTTGACATAATTTCTCATGCGATATACAATAAGAAGCCTTGTTATTGTTTGCTTTCTAGGGTGATCAAAGTGCAATTAAAGATTGTTTCCAGTTTACTGTAACTATTGATAAACACAAACAGTGTTAGTTCCTATCACAAACTTGTTCTCTCCATGCTTCTTTGACTTTGCAGTGACATCAAACTTCAGACACTTGTCTCCTTGTTTTCGCTATCATTAGATATCATAAGCTGCTTTGCAATGTCATTTAGTCATCTCCAGCATGCAGGCTCTTAGTTCATACATCACATTTCAGGGGCTTGCAGGAAACCTGGGCACTTATAGAACCATGTACAGAAATGCAAAGGTACTGATATGCTTGTTGATCACTGGTAAATGATCATCAGCAACTTAACCTGCTATCTTTAATTCACAGAATTCATGGTGTCATTATGTCCCAGAAAAGATTTCATTCAGTACTGTGCATGTGATGTGCAACACAAATAACCAAAAGGCAACAGTGATGTCAAATTAGTATTCTTCTATGCTTTGCAAGATACCACAGGTTTTGAAAATTAACGAAAACATGTTTAACAAATGTCCTTTTTTTTTTTTAAATGGACCACTATAATTAAAATGGTGTCTACCCATTGGTTTTGATTAAAGGATTGTTCACACTGATATTACACCCTTTTCTTTCCACATTGTTGACTCACGGGATAGATAATGTGGTTTTGGTGCTTTAGCTAACTTTATCATTTGTTTGATTATTCTGCACCATAAGTTCCTCTTGTAAAATTCCAGCTAACTTAATACATAACAACTTATTATATGGTGCATAAATAAATACATCATGTTTTTGCACCTACTACAGGTCCTCAGAGACAGCAACTTTGTAACTGTAGTGTGAACTAAACGTGTAACCTTAGTAAAGCCCAATACGTCAAGGTTCACAAGACAACTCCAGTATGCCCGCCAATTACAGACCTTGTTGCATCTCCATGTGTCACAATATGAATGCCAATAAGCCAATTAAAACTGCTGATTAAATTGGCTAGGGCACTTCAATAGCAGAAAATGAGTCAATTAAGTAAGCCTGGGGGCGACGGTAGGGTTAACAATGCATACAGCACTAATGTAGTAATGGCTTTCTGCATGAGGTATTAATTATGTTATTAATTATAAGTTTTACTAATTCAGTTGCTTTAATATGCTTTTATATTAAGTTTCTATACAGTATTGTGTAAGTTTCGAGTTCTTTCTTTTCCCATCGGCAAAACCAGCTACGTGCAGTTTTGCATAGCCTAACACGACTCAAAGTCACAGATAGGTGTCTGAGTTAAATGTCAAAAGGCAGATAGTGTGAGATGGGGAGGGGAACTGAAAGATGGATGCGCCCTGCAATGTGGTATCCCCCCCCCTTATCCCCTGCAGCGGGAATGTGCAATGATAGAGTGGAAACCCCTATCATTGAACAAATGGGAGTGGAGTCAACAAGTGTTTACAAAGGTATAAATAACAAACATTGTAAAGTTTTGTCAGTCTTTTCATCTCTTTCGAATTGACTCCATGGATATCCGTGCTTTCTGATACCAACATATGCAGTGAGCTGTACTCAGGCCTTGTACAATGTCAGTTTAAATCTCGTGCTTATATGATTGGATTGGAGGTGTACCTTTCTTGTACATAGTGTTTTTGAATCAAAAACCATTTGTCAGCTTAATTTTTTCACCACACTGATTCTAGTTCAGATATCACAGCCCCTATTCATTGAAACGGTCAATTTCGGTGTGCAAGCTGGCTATTTTATAAAACTAGTTAGTTTTACCCCCCCCCCCCCCCCCCAAAAAAAAAAAGAAAATACATATAAATACATATCATGATATATATATATATATATATATATATATATATATATATATATATATATATATATATATATATATATATATATATATATATATTAGGTTTAATATTAAAGGTAGCATTGTACTGTGTTAATCCGAACATTAAAAAAAAAACCCAAAAAACATAACTCTGCAATCGGACCTGGCATAAAAGTAATGAGACATTAATAAATAACATGTACATTAAAAAAAACATGATATTCAATTTATTAGAGTGCTTTCTTGGAGATCATAGCAAATGCATCACAGTCATCTCTCTACAACTGTTCTACTGGACACAAGCAACAATTTTGTCTGACTCTGCATAGTTCATAAGGGTTATACAGTATAAATAGGAATGAGAATTGATTTCTGTATGAGATAAGTTACAGTGCACAATATCTATTGCTAAAGGGAGCTCCAATAGCCATATGAACTCATTTTATTCTCAGGTTTTTTACAAAAGTTTCATATTGCATATCATTTAGCACCTCCTTAGCGTGCTGGATTAGTTTATGGAAACTCTCCTTGCATGGCTTCCAATCCTGTTGTCCACACTTAAAACAATTGCTTTCTACTTCTGCTTAAGATGCCAAGTTGTTAGCAATAACATATTTTCCAGTAATAATAATAATAATAATAATAATAATAATAATAATAATAATAATAATAATAATAATAATAATAATATCAGAATACAAGGTTATAGGTTCATATTGTACCGAATTTAAGAAAAAAATACACATTCATTACAAAATGGGAAACAACGTAAGAGTGTTTACTTAGGTGTTTGATTCTAGTTCTGTAAAATGAACAGGTGTTTTCACCTTTTCAAAAAGTGTTAAAGACCCTTGTATATGCCCAATTGTTTCCTTGTGTACAATACTTTGTCACAGAATTATATAGGCCAAATTATTTTAGCAGAACTGCAAAAAAATACAGATTTTTTTTGTATTTAAATACACAGCGATCCTTGTCAGTGGATGCTGATATTTAAGTTATTTATAAATAGAGTTCACAAGGACTTTTAAATAATTAAAATGAAAAAAACACACAGAAATCCTTAGTCAATTCGTCCCTTTGGGATTAATTCAATTTGCCACCAGCATAGGAAGAACTGGATGCTACTGACTCAAACACCTGGGTTTATACAATTGAAGGCAAATGATGCAATTCATTTTTTTTTTTGAGTATTCTTGATTTCTATTCGAAATGTTCAAACATATTTATCAATATGACCAAACATTTGGCAGCATACAGTAGGTGTACAACACAGTACTTATACTCATTTGCATGCTTCCTTAATATGACAGCTATAGCCCTTTTTGTTTGAGGAATTGATCAACCGAATGGGTCTAGTATGTAATAATTGCCCGCAGTCTATTGAATGTAAAGGTATCTCTATGGCATTTACACACAGTTGTAAACAACCATAGGCAAGGTTCACGTATTGAGCCATGAAGGGGCTATGAAACAGGCACATTTGAAAACAGACTTTAACTGTATAAAACTAGCAAGAGATTACTTATAACAATAGTTGAACTCCATACAACTACTGTAAGATTGTATTACTAGTGTTAAAACTTCCAATATTGCCAGTATTACTGGTGTCAACATGCTGTAATATTTGTTGCTGGTTTAATGCAAATACCATAGTAAAGGTGTTGTACAAATCAACAATAGCCCCTTCAATTATAAAAAATGCACACATTTTGTTATATTTGGTTTATATGTTAATTGGAAGTGGATAGATATAGTTTAACTCATAAAAGTGTAAAATATTTAACCCTTTAAGGACCTAGATCATGTTAACATGATCATACTGAAGTAGGCTTTAGGACTGCGATCGTATAAATACGATAAAAAAGCACTTTGTTTTGATGACTTAAAGGGTCATCGTACTTTGCAGTACAGGCATGAAACACATATGATTGGATAGGGGAGGGACTCACGTTCACTTCCTGATAGTTTTTGTGTGTGTGTGTGTGTGTGTGTGTGTGTGTGTGTGTGTATGACGTCACTGAGAGGGGCATTTACTCTATGATTTTCAAAAGGGGAAAAATAGTAACTAGGTTGCAAAATTATTTTTAAAGCTTGATTAATGTAACCACATCACTTGGTTTATATTATTTAAAGCGTCAACAAGTGAATACATGACTAATTTCAGCTAAACCCTTTGAAAGCCATATACTTAGTTACCCAAATCAGGTTTTAGAGATAATTTTGCAACCTAGTTCTTATATTGCCCCTTTTAAAGATCACGCTGTCAGTGGAGAAAGTTTACAGGAGCCTGCAGACACAAAAGCAGAAACATCACAAGAACTTGTTTAGAACTAATAAAAAAAGGGGAAACACTGTAAATCTGATGCATTTGACTTATATTTATATTAGAACATTTATTCTTTCTCATGTGTTTTATATATATATATATATATATATATATATATATATATATATATATATATATATATATATATATAACATTTATAAATATCAAGAAACAAGTCACTATAAGCAGATAAGTTTTTTTTTCCTTATTACGATAATAATGGAATGAATAACTTTTATTTTATTTATAAATATTTATTTGGAGAAAATAATTGAGAGTAGTGTCCATTATTGCTTATAAAGACCCTGAGAATAAATGTGTATTATGTCATTACAATCACTCAGGTGAAGCAATGTCTTGTAATTTGCCCATACATAATTATTTTTCAACAAAACTTTCAGGAAGTATTGTAAGGTATCTCTAAGCAGAACACATAAAAAATACTTTAAAAAAGAAAGAAATATTGTGTTGGAAAAAAGTGAAAGGTTTGTATGGTTTCTGAAGTACTTTATAATGTTTCCCTGAGTGTTTTGAAAAAAAGGACACCATTTCCAAGATGCAACTGTAAAAAATAGATTTTTAGTGAATGTTTATAGGAAAAGAGTCAACTACAGCCAAAAAACACCTGGTCCTAGGGGTTTTGTTTAGGTACGTTTCAGTACACTTAATTGTCCTTTATGAGTTATTTCGTATTATCTCATCAATAAATAAACAAAGTGGTGCATGCTGTAAACCAACAACTCATTAATGAAATCCCATACAGAATTGTTATGGTACCTACCCTCAGAACCTTGCACAGCATCTATCTATCCATTCTCTTTTGAGTGTCATGGAGTAATTGCATTTTCATATTCATATTCTCTAGCCTGACAGCCCAGGCACATTTGTAGGCAAATACCAGTATGCGTTTGTGATCCAGAATAGATCAAATATAATAAAATATAAAAATTCACAAAAGCCATATGAATAATCCAAACAAATACATATACCCACGTTGTTCTAATTCAGGTAAAGCCATTGGTGCATTTACAATCTAGTTTGACTCAATGTATAGACTGAGAACAGCAACAGTTGCCTGAACACCAGGGTCCATGGGTGGTTCTGTGTTACAGTTTGAAAAACACTAAAGGCACTCCATGCATTCAATTCAATGTATTATTTTATAATTGCAATGTGTATGTGTTCCCTAAAGCATGTTCTTAAAAAGAACAGTAATACATGTTACATTTATTTTAAATACATTTTGTTATTCAGAGCATGGCCTGAAGAAGATGCTACGGGTGATATCTGGTATCAAGTACTTTTGTTTTGATAACTCAGCACAGTACTATCGTGAAACTGACTAAAACAGAGTCCGTATTGGAACATGTAATCTCTCTATCCGTTTTGATCAACTAGTGTCCACTGTCTGACTCCTAAATGCAACAATAGAAACACATTTAAGCTTTAAATCTGCACGTAGACACATTACCTTCTGGGTGGGAAAACACGGAAGTGGCAGCGTCTAAGTTCAGCCACTTCAGTTATGGTCAAACACGTGATAGCGTGTGTTTTCAATTTCAGAACCTTGGAGAACTCAACCAGTTTATCGCACTGTAAGGTTAGAACGAAGCTGAGTGGGATTTTTGAAAACCAGGTCAAATGTTAAATTACGAATTCCCCTTTCTTTGAATCATAACAAACTACAGATTTGCTGTGATGAACTTCCATTACAATAAAGATAAATACAATACACTGCATTAATACCTGTTTGTATCATAAATCACTTTCATTCAAAAAAAAAAAAATCTTCAATTCCGGTTTTTACTTAGACAACATGTTACTACCAGCAGGATTTTTAAAGGCATGAAGGCGTCTCATTGTGCTGCTGCTAGTAGCTGCACAAAACAAATAACAAATTTTCCTTTTTCTAAAATTAAGGTCATCAAAAATATAAATATATATATCTTTATTCATCCTTGTTGATATACCACTCGTTAAAAAAGTCAATATCAGCAACTATAACCATATAATACAACAGTCTTTGTTTACTGAATATTGGTTTTGTTACCTATTTAATTCTGCTTTATGCCTTTGCACCTGTGACCCAACCCTTGAATATCCTAGTCAGTAACGCAATAAAAATACTCTAAAAGTATTTAGAAAAATAGTAGTCTTTTGCGGGTTTCATTTCCCAGTGGATACTATCACTGAAATGGGGCACAATTTTAATTCATTTTAAACTAATGTGTTCATTAAATTACCTACTTAATTAACTAAAAAACAAAAACATATCATAGGAATGCCCAGTATTTAGTCATTTGACATAGTTAATGGTGACATGGTTGTCCCTGCTCCTCCAAGCTAATGGTTTCATTTTAAATAGCCTACTAGTTTAGCTGTTACAATGGTACATACCATGTGTATGTAACTATTATAAAATCCAACATTTCAATGGACATTTGTATATGCATGTTTAAACGACAAGCAAAGAAAAAACTATACCTACCCAAGTGTAGTCATGGTAACGATAGTATACCAGAAAGCTGCAGGAATACTGGTGAACTTGCTGGCTGTGGAGCCTTTCTCTGCGTAGAACATCACTGTGGCAAAGATGATAATGGCCATGGTCAGCGAGAAAAGCAAAAATCCTAGCTCAGAAGCACAACTCTTCAACGTGTAACCCAAGATACGCAGTCCCTGTGAATGGCGTGAAAATTTAAAAATCCGGAAGACCCTGAAAACCCTTAGGGTTACAAAGGCCCCACTCACGTCCTCGTTGTCAGTCATTACCAACCCAATATAATAGGGCATGATGGCAACCACGTCAATGATGCTCATAACACTTCGGACAAATCTGTAACGACTGGGTGCTGCGATTAAGCGAAGTAGATATTCGACTGTAAATATCATAACACATGCAGTATCGAGACAAAAAAATGCCAAGGCATAGCGCTCCCCACAGGGCAAATCCTTAATCATGCCAGGTGAAGCCCTACAGGGTACAGTTTCCACCACGTTGGCTATGACTGAAACAGCGATGAAAAAGCCAGTGACATAATAAAATACAAGAGCTAAAGTGCTCGTGTGTGGGTTTTCAAATGCCCGCCACATTGACTGACGTAGGGTCATATCCGGCATAACTCCCTCTTTGTTATTCTCGTCGTCAGCGTCGTCTTGGATTCTCTCTGCATTCTCTCGCCTGCGATCCTTATATTCTTCATAACAACAGTCACCAATAATCTCAGGGATTATGCCGAAAAAGGATAGCTCCTCGTCGTATGCAGAAATGCATTCATGCCGTGGGTAATGCAATTTACCAGTGCGGTAGAAATTAAGTATGTGCCTGAAAATGTCTGGGTCACGGTCAAAGAAATACTCATTAATTTCCTCATTAAAAAAGAAGTCCTTCTCTGTGCTTCCGAGTAAGGTGTCCGGGTACCTCTCCAAAGTACTCCTCCAGGTTTGAAACTTGGTCCCACTTACGTTAATGATAATAAAGCCGTCCTGTGTTCTCCTTTTTTCTCTGGGTGCTAATGGCATAGGGGCACTGGCTACTGGCATCCATCCTATGGCCGCTGCTCGGGCAAAGGGAAGCCACGCTGCTACTCCGGCTGCCATTTCGACCTGTTTGCTACACCTAACTCCAACCAAAGCAAACAACCGATCCTCACTGGGGAATTACGGAATCACAGAGTCGATGAAAGGACATCTAAAAAAAGTGGATACAACTAGATATTAAAAAAGTCAAATCAGCAACTATAAAACATGCGTAAAAATAGACAAATCATTAGTGTAATTCAACAGTTTTTGTTTATTTAATATTTGTTTTGCTACCTATTTCATTCTGCTTTATGCATACCAAGGACAACACCTGTGACCCAATCCTTGAATACCCTTGTCAGTAACTCAATAAAGCTGCTCTAAAAGTATTTTAGAAACACAGTATAATCGAGTACTTTACAGTTATATAGAATGCCATTCCTAGTATCGATGAAGTTAGAAACAGGTGTTCTAATTGATCGTATAATTTACTTCAGGTGCATTTGAATGCGAATCTAATACAAATACGTTGTATTTCAATTGTATTTTCATATTTTAATTGCTGCATAAATTAATAAAATACTCACCTCTACACAAAGTCTATTAATTTGAAAGAAAAACATGAAGAGTTTTGAAATTATAGTTCTTCCACAATCTGTTCATATATGTTTCTTATCCTTGTTTTCTTTATGTCGGTTAGGAGAGCTGCATTGCATCTCAAGCACCAAGCACTGGAGAATCTCTTCACAAAGGTTTCAAAAGAGCAGCAACAAGTTCAAGGGACACGTAATCACGCCTGGTGGTTTACCACCTTCTAATCATTTTGATTATTTGTGACATTAGAATGTAACACGGCAGATCGTTATCGTATGTCTAATATTCCACTTGAAGAAAAGCGCTGTAGAGCTGCACTCGTTGAATCAGGACCACCTCTCATACGTCTGTGCTGAGCGAAATGTAGAGAAAAAAAATCCTTCTGGGATGTCACTGAAGTCAATACCTGGAAGCAAGACAAATCGATGCAAAGATCCAGGGAATCAAGAAAACAAATTATCAAAGTAGTTCAGGCAAGTTTAAGAGATCGCTCGTTCTTCTATACTTTAACTAGCTAGGGCGAGCATGAATATTGTGCTTCAGTGTGCTGTGTTTTGGATACGGGGGCGTGTCATTTGCAGCCTGCAAGCATCAATTAACTGTCGTTGATACATGGTTATTTATACTTTCAATTCCGAATATTCAGTTTTCAAGTGATCGCTTCAAACATCCAGTACCAAGTACAGAAGAGCATAAATACAGAATCATGATACTTATTGTGTATTCTTAAAACCCACAAAACTCATTACATATATCATAGAGATTACAGCAAACAATAATGCACATAAAAAAACAGGTTGGTGTTGTTGGTATGGTTGTTTTAAGATGTTTTTTTTTGGTTTTTTTTGGGGGTTTTTTAACAATCAAGTATGACATATATCGCCGGTATATTACCTACATACTTATATAGGTTTAGATTCATCATTTAAAAAAAATACCACTAGGCGGAGACAGTTTTAATTCAGACACGGTTTCCTGTAAACATTATTCAAAGCAGGTACTCAAAATAAAAGAATAAGAGTAAAGAATAGTGTTGATAACCCAAATAATATGACAAAAGGTATTAACATTTTAATCACAGAATACTAATGACCAATTGTCCAACAACTGAACAACAACAACAACAATAATAATAATAATAATAATAATAATAATAATAATAATAATAATAATAATAATAATAATAATAATAATATATATGTATCACTAATACATATTGATCACTCAAAATAAATAAACTAAATCAATACAAAATATGGATTTCTCCCAAGAGTGTTAAGTCCTGTCAGTTAAATTCCTGAAAACTGGTATTTTCTCTTATGTTTTAAGTGGAGTATAAAGGCAAAAAGGAATTGACTAACAATTGAAAAACCATACATGTACGATTTGTTGCTCCCTTCATCCTCCCCTTCGCAACTGTCATCTGTGTCTCTCCCAGAGGGCACTGAATCCCCCACCTACCCCCCTCACCTCACCTTAGAAGGGAGGTAACCAGTGGTGTATCACTGGGATCAGTATTAGGTCCTCTGCTATTCCTAATCTACATTAATGATTTAGATTCTGGTATAGTAAGCAAACTTGTTAAATTTGCAGACGACACAAAAATAGGAGGAGTGGCAAACACTGTTGCAGCAGCAAAGGTCATTCAAAATGATCTAGACAGCATTCAGAACTGGGCAGACACATGACAAATTACATTTAATAGAGAAAAGTGTAAGGTACTGCACGCATGCAATAAAAATGTGCATTATAAGTATCATATGGGAGATAGTGAAATTGAAGAAGGAATCTAAAAGACCTAGGAGCTTATGTTGACTCAGAAATGTCTTCATCTAGACAATGTGGGGAAGCTATAAAAAAGGCCAACAAGATGCTCGGATATATTGTGAAAAGTGTTGAATTTAAATCAAGGGAAGTAATGTTAAAACTTTACAATGCATTAGTAAGACCTCATCTAGAATATTGTGTTCAGTTCTGGTCACCTTGTTACAAAAAGGATATTGCTGCTCTAGAAAGAGTGCAAAGAAGAGCGACCAGAATTATCCCGGGTTTAAAAGGCATGTCATATACAGACAGGCTAAAATAATTGAATCTATTCAGTCTTGAACAAAGAAGACTACGCGGTGATCTGATTCAAGCATTCAAAATCCTAAAAGGTATTGACAATGTCGACCCAGGGGATTTTTTCAACCTGAAAAAAGAAACAAGGACCAGGGGTCACAAAAGGAGATTAGATAAAGGGGCATTCAGAACAGAAAATAGGAGGCACTTTTTTTAAACAGAGAATTGTGAGGGTCTGGAACCAACTCCCCAGTAATGTTGTTGAAGCTGACACCCTGGGATACTTCAAGCAGCTGCTTGATGAGATTCTGGGATCAAAAAGCTACTAACAACCAAACGAGCAAGATGGGCCGAATGGCCTCCTCTCGTTTGTAAACTTTCTTATGTTCTTATGTACCATTACTCTCAGTTTTATGGACATTAACCAGTTCTTAATCTTATGTTCTTAATAATAATAATAATAATAATAATAATAATAATAATAATAATAATACTTACGACTCTAGTTACCATAACATTCCATTACAGAGAAGAAGAAAAAAGTACAGAGTGGTAAATACTGTGCTACAACCTTTCTTTTTAGAAAGGACAGTATTTTGTTTATTGATTTTTTGGTAAAATGTGTTTTTCTCCTATAAATATTAACTAATTAATGGCTAGAGTAAACAGCATTATCCATTCCTTTCCTTTCTGAAAATCATTTAACAGTATTGTTCAATACAGAATGTAGTCCTACAATTGGTTAAATATTTTTACAGTATGCTCATACATCAATGACACAGGTTCTCCATGGTTACTACATTAAACCATCTTGCATAAGGTATGTGGTGTTGTTTAGAATCAATCAAAAACATATAGGCTATAAATATACAATGCATTGTTTATATATAGACAGTATAATACACGTTCTGGCAAGTCAACTGGTTGAATAAGTCCAACACTCTGTCATAAAATTGATGTTTTTTGTATACAATTTAGAATATATAGTATATCTAAACAGTTATCATAGTGGGTAAATAATGTTTGCAGTGTTTAGATGTGATTGTAAATCACTTCAACAAGCACAGCAGCACTGATCAAAAATGACATTAACTGGTATGCTCTAGCAGGACAAAATACATGTTTTTGAATGTTACATCTTATAAATTAGGTGTTTTTAACTACTACAGTTTAGAAATGTAGTTCAAGGTCTATGTACTCAAGTTTCTCTTTTATTTGAAGACTGGAGTTTTGAAAATATGACCCTAATGCCTTTTCTCTCTAGGTTACTGCTAACCAAGGTTTTAAAATGCATTCACTTTATTACCATTAGTACTGTCTCCTTTTATTGTAATGATAATCTTTTAATTCAGGATATCCAAATGTTGCAAATACATTGCTATACATAAACTGCTGAATCCTGGTAGCTTTGCTGTAGGTCATGTGGTCTGATTGAACTATGTGTCCTGACATTCCATTATCCTAACTACTGAATAATAAAACATTTTGAGGCATGCCAGTAGTTTTCAAAACAATACCATTCATTGTGAAGACACTTTACAATATCTCTTGCATGATCACCCATTTGGATGAATAATTGATTCAAACCACTCTATTACTTATTTTATATGCCTTCTCCAGCAAGCCATGAATTGACACTGGTCTCAGGAAGATGTACTGTAGGTCAGCACATAAAAATACAGGTTTGATATTGTACTTTCAAACCCCGGTCCATGGAGATTTTCAATACACTGCCAAGTAGGCCAGTTTCTGTGTCTGCTTTCTTTCATTTTTGTTGAACGTCTTTCAAACAGCTAGCAAAGTACAAACTTTACATGCTTTATTCTAGTGGTCTAAATAATATTCAGCAGCACAAGTTCAAGACTACTCATAAACATTGCATTTTTAATTGCATTTTCATTCATTATTTGAATGTTGCCTAATCAAATAATAAACCAATATTAATTCAGAGAACCTTGTTAATATCCCTTGCTGATGAAATAGTCTGCCGTCTCTTTCAGGCATCTATCTTAAAGAGATCTATGTCTGGTGAGTACTCAAAATAGTGATGCTTCTGCATATGTAACTGTTAATAATGTTTTAGTTTTATTATGTGCCAAATTGACTAAAGTGTAACTTTTGGAGCAGAAGCTTCTGTGTGTTCCATAACAAGGGTAGATGTGTTTGACCAGAAGTCTCATTTGCTGATTTCACCTTATGAACCAGTACTCTTCAGCCTTGTGAAACTCATACAGCTATAACCTTCACAGTTTTAGGCAGTGTGCCCAGGTGCATATGCCCTAAGCTGGCTGTGACATATTTTCTATTACACAAGGGCACACACAACCTTGTTATTTAAAATCTGTGTTGGATTCTTCTCCTTCCTCTTGACCAATTACTGTCTGGAGCTTTATGAGGCTTTAAAAAGTCGCAACATATTACAGGGGTTTTGGGGAAAAAAACAAAATAAATGTGCAATAAAACATGTCTTTGAAAGACGCTTTCTTGGTACAGTACACTACAGTTGCATGTTATACATACATTTTAACATACACAAGCTGAAAACACATTCATAGTGTACAGCCTGTACATAATGCTTTTTTTCTGTCAATAAAATGTCTGTTTGATACTGTCTGATTATTTTTTCAACAATGTCCTATTATTCATGAGAAGAGGTCACAAAACAAAACTAAGTTGTTCTTGACTGTAAATACCACTGTTGTAACAACACCTCCAAATCCAAAAGATTTACTACTTGAGGGGTGGCTACAAAAATAATTCCTAGGAGGAGCTTAGCCAGTGGTGAGTGGAGCCAAGGAGAACATTTTGGGGTTAATAAGCTCTGACAAACCACAGCAACCTCATTTTTGCCTTTGTAGCATGTGGTTATCTCTGAAGTCATTATTATGACTGATCTATAATATAAATATTTACATTGCTAATGTAGCTGATCCTGTATATTGAACTGTGTTCTTGTGAGTGTTTTATATGAGAAAGAACTTCAATCAACACATGCTAAGTTATGCCACACAAAGTATGAGAAATAAAAAGACAGCATTTGTTTTACAAGTGAACTAATTATATTACTGTATTAAACTTAAATGGCAGGTAAAACACATTAGTTGCGTTTAAAATTTGTATACAAAGACCTTGGGCAAAAGTGAAATGTAGCCTACTTCAAAAGTTTGATGCATTTTATTTTTAACAGCGAAAATCATAGCGCCGAAATATGTCCTTTCGCGCAGGATAACCTGATTCCTTATGCACCGAAACATGTCCCTTTGTGCAGCAGAACATGAACCCTTCCTTGCCAAAACATGACCTATTGCGCCGTAAGTTGATTCCTTGGGCGTTGAAACATGACCCTTCACTCGCCATATTGTACACACTTTTGTCTGAAACGGCTACCTACACAATCTGCGCAATGGGCTTTTTAAGCCTTATGGCAGAACAGACCCATTATTTGTTAGTTTATATTATCTGAGGACAAAAAATACTACTCCTCTAGCCAAACTGATTATACACTAACAAAATGAAATTGGGTAATATATATATATATATATATATATATATATATATATATATATATATATATATATATATATAAATATATATATATATATATATATATATATATATATATATATATATACAGTACTGTGCAAAAGTTTTAGGCAGGTGTGAAATAATGCTGTAAAGTACGAACGCTTTCAAAAATAGACATGTTAATAGATTATATTTATCAATTAACTAAATGTAAAGTGAGTGAACAGAAGAAAAATCTAAATCAAATCCATATTTGGTGTGACCACCCTTTGCCTTCAAAACAGCAAATCAATTCTTCTAGGTACACTTGCACAAAGTCAGGGATTTTGTAGGCATATAGTCAGGTGTATGATTAAACAATTATACCAAACAGGTGCTAATGATCATCAATTCAATATGTAGGTTGAAACACAATCATTAACTGAAACAGAAACAGCTGTGTAGGAGGAATAAAACTGGGTGAGGAACAGCCAAACTCAGCTAATAAGGTGAGGTTGCTGAAGACAGTTTACTGTCAAAAGTCATACACCATGGCAAGACTGAGCACAGCAACAAGACACAAGGTAGTTATATTGCATCAGCAAGGTCTCTCCCAGGCAGAAATTTCAAGGCAGACAGGGGTTTCCAGATGTGCTGTCCAAGCTCTTTTGAAGAAGCACAAAGAAACAGGCAACGTTCAGGACCGTAGACGCAGTGGTCGGCCAAGGAAACTTACTGCAGCAGATGAAAGACACATCATGCTTACTTCCCTTCGCAATCGGAAGATGTCCAGCAGTGCCATCAGCTCAGAATTGGCAGAAAACAGTGGGACCCTGGTACACCCATCTACTGTCCGGAGAAGTCTGGTCAGAAGTGGCAATCATGGAAGACTTGCGGCCAAAAAGCCATACCTCTGACGTGGAAACAAGGCCAAGCGACTCAACTATGCACGAAAACACAGGAACTGGGGTGCATAAAAATGGCAGCAGGTGCTCTGGACTGATGAGTCAAAATTTGAAATATTTGGCTGTAGCAGAAGGCAGTTTGTTCGCCGAAGGGCTGGAGAGCGGTACACGAATGAGTGTCTGCAGGCAACAGTGAAGCATGGTGGAGGTTCCTTGCAAGTTCGGGGCTGCATTTCTGCAAATGGAGTTGGGGATTTGGTCAGAATTAATGGTCTCCTCAATGCTGAGAAGTACAGGCAGATACTTATCCATCATGCAATACCATCAGGGAGGCATCTGATTGGCCCCAAATTTATTCTGCAGCATGACAACAACCCCAAACATACAGCGAAAGTCATTAAGAACTATCTTCAGCGTAAAGAAGAACAAGGAGTCCTGGAAGTGATGGTATGGCCCCCACAGAGCCCTGATCTCAACATCATCGAGTCTGTCTGGGATTACATGAAGAGAGAGAAGCAACTGAGGCTGCCTAAATCCACAGAAGAACTGTGGTTAGTTCTCCAAGATGTTTGGGCCAACCTACCTGCCGAGTTCCTTCAAAAACTGTGTGCAAGTGTACCTAGAAGAATTTATGCTGTTTTGAAGGCAAAGGGTGGTCACACCAAATATTGATTTGATGTAGATTTTTCTTCTGTTCACTCACTTTGCATTTTGTTAATTGATAAATATAAACTATTAACATGTCTATTTTTGAAAGCATTCTTACTTTACAGCATTTTTTCACACCTGCCTAAAACTTTTGCACAGTACTGTGTATATATATATATATATATATATATATATATATATATCTATATATATATATATATATATATTGTAACACAGCAGGGAGGGGGTTAATCCTCCCTGCATGGAAGAAAACATGTGCAAATGCACATTTGTGTTAATTGTTAATTATCCCCTGCACCTGGTAATTATTGTTAAATTAGGACCAGGTGCAGGGTATATAAGAGGTGCAGTCAGTCTGCTCAGGGCTGCTGTATAGAAGGAGGCAGATAGTGTGCTCTGTCTCCGAGCAGTCGTACAGAAGTAAGTGCTGTGTCAAACCTGTGTGGTTTTAGTTTGTTGGGTTTTGTTTGGTGGGGAAACGGCTTAGCCGTCCTACTTGTAGTCAGGGTGTTCCTGAAAGTTGAGTTAGTGCTCGTAAAGAGCTAGGTGTTTGTTTTGTATTTTGTTTATTTGATTGTGTTTATTAAAATTAGCGCAACCGCGCTGTCAAAATCAATTTCTGTGTGTTGGGTCTATTTTTAAAGGGGCAACGAACCCGAGTGAGTTGCGAATATATTACAATATATATATATAATAATAATAATAATAATAATAAAATATGGTGTGCTCTTGAGAAGTAGCTTGAATGAGAGTTATCTACAATGGCAAGACTGAAAATGTGTGACACAGTTATGTTTATTCAGTAAGGTGAAATGTTACACAAATCAGCCATGTGTGTAAATTCAGACAAGAGCTTTGCTAATTATAAAGGGGAAAATACATTACTTAAAATTACACACCAGGTACAATGTTATCTAACAAGCTTTTTCTGTATCTTACATATCTCACAGTCATGTAGAAACCTATTTTAGAGCAATATTTTAGTATAAAATTCCAATTAGAATTTAAAATGCAACATATTTTACTGCCTGTGAGTTCAAAAGAAGCTTTATAAATGCAAAACAGCTATCCAATTCATTCTTCTGGCTTTATTTTCAGGGGAATGGTTTCTCATCACAATAAAGGCAGTCTTACTGAAAAGGAAAGGATGTGGCTTCTGATAAACTACAGCTGGTCTGCTTCCAATATTTAGCTATTTTTGGATTGTGTTGCATAAGGTCTGTGATTACAACTAAACCTATGAACTGAACTATGTAAAAGGTTAAATACATACAGTTGGTGTACATTCTCGAGCAGCAGAAGTTAATATAGTGGTTCGGGCAATCCCTATGCTATTTGTATCTGTGTAGAATCAATTAAACTTACATATAGTCTACTTTAAATAAATACATACATACAAAAAAAAAAAAAAAAAATCATATTGTGGTGGGGCCAGGAGGGAGTAAATTTGAAATTCTTTTGTGGTTGCTATATACAGCCAGAATGATAGTCAGCTGCTATAGATTGTATTTTTTTTACATCATTCTACCAAATAGAAAAAAACATAGATGTGCTAAAGAGCTAAACTAATTAACCACTACCTTATTGTGTTGTACTGTTACTACACCAACCCCTTGTTATATGCCGCTCGCTATACTGTGGATTTGGATATATCACAGTCCTGGAGTTGGCTCCCCATTTTTACTGTCTAACTGCGCATGCCTTAGCTGCAATATACAGTGCCTATAGAAAGTCTACACCCCCTTGAACTTTTTTCACATTTTGTTGTGTCAGTGCCTCAGAGTTTGCATTTAAATGAGGATGTTTTTCCACTTATCTACACACCATACTCCACACTGTTAAGGGGAAAAAAGTTTTTATTGAGAAAAAAATTATATATTAAAAATACAAAACTGAAAGATCATAATTGGATAAGTCTCCACCCTCCTGAGTTAATACTTGGTGGAAGCACCTTTGGCAGTAATTACAGCTGTGAGTCTGTTGGGATAGGTCTCTACCAACTTTGCACACCTAGATTTTGCAATATTTGACCATTCTTCTTTAAAAAACTGTTCAAGCCCTGTCAAGTTCCTTGGGGAGCGTTGATGGACGGCAATCTTCAAGTCATGCCACAAATTTTCGATTGGATTTAGGTCGGGGCTCTGACTGGGCCACTCAAGGACATTTACCTTTTTGTTCCTTAGCCACTCCAGTGTTACTTCGGCTGTGTGCTTTGGGTCGTTGTCATGCTGAAAGATGAACTTCCGTCCCAGTTTCAGCTTTCTTGCAGAGGGCAGCAGGTTTTCCTCAACGACTTCTCTGTACTTTGCTCCATCCATTTTCCCTTCTATCTCCTTCTTGCTCGGTCTTCCAGTTTGGAGGGACGGCCTGATCTAGGCAGGGTCTTGGTGGTGCCATACACCTTCCTCTTCTTAATAATCGTCTTGACCATGCTCCAAGGGATTTTCAAGGCCTTTGATATTTTTTTATACCCATCCCCTGATCTGTGCCTTTCAACAACTTTGTCCCGGAGTTCTTTTGAAAGTGCCTTGGTGCTCATGGTTGAGTCTTTGCTTTGAAATGCACTCCCCAACAGAGGAAACCTAAGGAACTGACGAATTTATCCTGAAATCATGTGAATCACTACAATTTAACACAGGTGGAGGCCACTTAACTTGGTGTGTGATTTTGAAGGTGATTGGTTACACCTGAGCTATTTTAGGATTGCTATTACAAGGGGTGTGGACACGTATCCAACCAAGCTATTTCAGTTCTTATTTTTAATTAATTTTTTACACATTTCTAGAATGTATTTTTGACTTGGAAGTTGTGGGGTAGTATGTGTAGATAAATTAAAAAAATATATTTTAATGCATTTTAATTCCTGTTATAAGGCAACAAAAGATGAACATTTTGAAAGGGGGTGTAGACTTTCTATAGGCACTGTACATTGGCACTTAGAATTACTGTTTGTTTTATTTCATACTGCACATCACAAACAACAATATACAGAACAATTAAAAACAAAGCATTAATGTCGTACTGTTATCATATACAAACGTATTGCACAATAACACAAAACAAATTAAATATCTACTTGCTGAAGCAGTTTTTATTTTAGCCAACTAGGTGTTCACATGTGCACTAGCAAAAGTCACAAGGACGTCAGCTTCCTAGCAACAAGCCTCCAATGTTATTTTTGGGAATGGATTATTTCAATGCAGTGAGTTTGTGCATTTGAGAAAGGAGAGGAAGACTCATTAAATTAATTGGAGACTGAAGTTGATGAGAAGCAATTACCCCCCGCTGTACAAATTAAAATGGTGTGCTGCCCTTTGTACGAAAAATGAGAGAAAGACAGATCGTTGCAGAGTCAGAATGACATAAATCAAGCTAAAAGTAAATCAAGATCTTTGAGAATGGCTCCCTAAACCACTGCAGTACTAATACATAAATACATTTTACAGAAATAATACATTTTGACAAACTGTGCTTCGTTCCTCCTATATATGACACAGACACAGGTTTTAAGGTTAAACTATTATAAAGATATTAACATTTTAAGGGTAAATGTTTAAAAATATGGAATATTTATTCACGTCTGTTTGAATTCTCCAATATTACCTGTAGCATTGAGTATTTACATTCAGAATCTAATAACTTCAGATCCTCAGAACTCAACTGCTTGTTTTCATAAGTCAACAGTGAGAGTTGGGATCTCTTGAGGATTTCAGGTGATACTTACAAATGTAATGCAAGGTGATGTTCCACTCACAGACAAATTGGGCAATGAAGCTGGACAATTGTACAGGGAATAAGCACAAATACTTGATTTGCCTTCTTGTTAATAATAAGATGTAGTACCCAAAAACATACCATAACATGCAGCTAACCTTAATATTATTTGTAGATGTCAAAGTAACAGTATTGTTGTTTGTTGAAAAATAAGTTTCATTTTGTTGTATGGGGCTTAGTTTTGAGATGACAGTCTTCTCCTTGTTTCAAGTACTAATTCCACAATAGACACAGGTTTCACTGATGTAATCATAGCAATCGTCATCACTCAATTGGCTAATCATGCTGTGCAGTGTTTGTAGAACCACAACAATGAAATACACGAGATCAAGGACAGTTATGGTTCAAGGAAGTGTTTGTTTATGCTCATCTTTTGCTCTTGAGTGTCCAGTACCAGAGACAGCAGCTGGGATCACAAGTTAGTACAAGGAATTACTAACATGGTCAAGGATGTTTTTTTGAAAGCTGATGTTATTGCCAGGTCACACACCCTAAATCCCTACTTCCATCCCCACAAGTTTCAGTTTATAAATATTGTAATTTATGAACACTGATACTTTACAGATGCTTAATAGATGTAAACTTTATTAACATGGCAACTAAGAAATACATGATATAACTGTATATATTTTAAGGTATATACCTTAAAAAGAGACATGGTCCTTGTGAAGATGTTAGCCAAAAAGGGCACTGGGCAGTAGGTTAAATACTTCATATAAATGAACAGTATATGGATCTTTATTACTAGGGTTTACATTTCCAGAATATTCTAAATTACTTTCCATCCTAGCCGTGTGGCAATATTAAGTTGGAAAACAGGTTTTGGTGATACTTTTTTTAAAAATTTTTGCCATTAATACAATCAATAAGTTAAAAATATCTGAAGTTCATAAAAACATACAGTATATGTACAACATATTAATAACATATGGAATCTTTAATTACAGACAAAAAAACAAACAGTGAACGCACGAAAAACAGGCGCACGTGTGTGCAAACAGACTTTGCCCACCTACTGGTATGTGATTTAGCAACCATGTTTAGTGCCCACCCGTCAAGTCAGCCTTAGTGCTGGACATGGGCTGAACTTTAGGGGCGTGTCCTCATTTACATACAAATGTAGCGATTTAGCAAACCATCAACAGTGTTAGTGTTTGCGTTTCAATTGACATGTGAAAACCAGGTCTAAACTGTGTGCAAATTACATGGTCGACTATAAATACTGCTGAAACTACCAGGGAGGCAGGCAAAGAAAACAGAGAGAGAAAAAAAGAGAAAAGAAATATGGAGTGCACAGACAAAGAGAAGTGATCTGTCTTTTCTGAGCCTGTCTGATACACAATGTATGCAGCAATTTTGCCTCAACACACAAACAATCACTGACATCTGCCAGCTGCTTCAGGTCGACCTGGAAAGTGACATGTGGAGAGCACTGTTTGCCTGTAGCACTAACATTTTATGCCACTGGCTAGTTCCAACGTACTGTGGGTTACAGTATACTGCAGATGTGAGCCAGTCAGCTGTACAGTGCGAGGTGTACCTGCAGCTTTAGTAAAGCGGGCAGGAGATTTCATCCATTTCCCTGTCTCTCACGAGATGCAACAAAATACAAAGCAGGGTTTTCTTGGGAGGTATGGGTTTCCTGGTGTCTTGAGAGCCATCGATTGCACACATGTGTAGCTATGCGCACCACAGAATAGGCACCTCTACATAAATCGTAAGGGAACCTATTCTGTCAATGTGCAAAAAGTGCGTGATGCCAACAACTAGATCACAAATGTGTATGCAAACCATCCAGGCACTGCTCATGACTCGTTTATCCTCACTAATTCGCAGGTGGCTGCTCGTTTCAGGCTGGTTGATAGGGGAAAATGGGTATCCACTGAAGTGGTGGCTACTGACACTTCTGCTCAACGCCATGACCCCTGCCGAACAGAGGTATAACCACACCTTTAAATGTGCTCATACTGTAATTGAGCGAACATTTGGAATCCTCATAATGCGATTCCAATGTTTGGATGTCTCTGGGGGAACACTACAGTACACTCCTCAGAAGGTTAGCAATATCATCCCGGCTGGTTGTGTTTTACATAACATAGCTCTCTGTAATGGATGTGGGGAAAGATTACAGGGTTTGAGGGAAGCAGATGCTGAACTTGAAGCACCAGTGGTGGAGGTTGCAGATGCTGCAAGTGCCAGGCAGGTCAGACAAAGCCTAATAGATTACTTTTTTTATTTAGTATTCACTCTCCACCTACAGGCTGCTTAAAAAGAAATGGTAGCATTGCTTAAGGGGTTTGGTCATCCTCCTCACTTGGGCTGCTGGACATTTTAAATTTTGTTTACGCTTTTGTTTCCTTTCTTCTTTTTGGGGGTTTCAAAATGCCATCCGTTCGCTATTGCAGATGCACAGGTGCTCTTAAAGGGAATGTTGAATCCTTATTGGTTGTAACCTTACTTCCCCCACTGTGCTTTGATTTACTGGGTGCATGGTTCGCTATTTGATGTGCGTTAGCCCGTGCATGAGACCCGGCTTCTAAATCACATTTCCGTGCTCTATCGCGGCGGTTTGCTAACGCTGTAATTTTTGCCCTAGCGAAAGCAACTACACACATATTTGCTAAATAGGGCACATGTTGTTTAATTTATGTTATTTATAGGAAGACAAGCAAGTCTAATTCTTTATTTAACCCTCTTGGCAAAGTTTGGAAAGTCTGAATCCAATACACCTTTCTCCTTTTTACACGTTCATCAACATTACCTCCTCTGCTAGAGATCACGTTTTGTAATCTACAATATTCGGTTGGCCTGTAGAAATGAATTATGCAGAGTTGGTAATTTGGTAAATAATTACATTTTCCTGAATCTCGGATTTGTAATTATAACATTTCCCTGAATATCAAGCTGCATTTCATTGAAGAAACCATTTAAAATAACCCTCGAGTTGAAGTTTATTGAATAGCTCCTGTTAACCCTGAAGAATTGCCTCTTTTTACAGACGAGCTGTAAAGCTCTTGTATGTTTAGACGTAGTAAGGACAACTAACAAAGAAAACAGATACTAAACAGATTCCTGTCACTATAGTTTGAAATCATCTGTTAGAGAAAACTACATTTAAGTGTAGGGTTAGGAGATAGATGTTTAAATAAAATATGCTACTGGTGCCACATTCCACTAATAAAGGAAACAGACAGGGCATGGCAGCACACTAAGTGGTTGCCCTTTTGTAAATACATAATTAGTTTAATTATATAATGCATTTGTAACTGCCTGTGCTGCTTGATGCACTTCTGTTTCAGTTGTTTGACACCTGCCAGTGAAAAATTAGGGTAAATGTTCTACTGCTCTTGAAAACCAGCATGGCTCTTTTAAACACTGGAATTACATGGAGTTGGTTTTTGTCTCCTTTCTTTTCAGTGCTTTTTATGCATTATTCTATGTTTGGGTCCTTAGGTACTGTCATAAAATCAAAATAAAATGTAATTCACCTCTATAATTCTGAAAGGAGAACATGCAGTGCTGTCCATTTCTCACAGTTCTGCACAATAAGGCCCAGCATGAGATCTCCCACTGGAGGGTTTTGTCTGGAAATGACAGCATCCCAATACTGTTGCTCCTTTATTTCTGTAAGTTGCCATAAATATAAATCATAGCTAGCTGAACAGGAGCGGCAGCTCTATACCCAGGCTTATAAGGCAGCAGAACCTTAAACCTAGAGGGCTAGTTTTTGGATATCCATTTGGCTTTTGAACACATTCAGAGTAAAGACACTTGCAGGTTTATGTGCTACCTTTCCCTGTTGAGGGAATTGCCTGAAGCAGGGGAGGCAGGCATGCAGGTCTTTGAGGCTATGGTTAACACGGGTAATTGCATTACCATCCTGTACTCCAAAAGCTAAAGCAAGTTCTTTCTTAACACATAAAATACCAAGGTTTTTTAATGCACCATCGAGACGACTCTGTTACAGTATACTGCTGTGAAAAGCCTGTAGTGCTACAACACTTTTTATACACAGATCTCCCATTGAATCTCAAGTAGCTATCATTTACTATCAGTTATCCACAACATCTCGAGTCGCATTTTTCGTCACTCAGGCTAGGACTCGAGTCACAGCCGCAAAAGACTTGGACTCGACTCGGACTCGACCTTGTCTGACTTGGACTCGGGATCTGTGTGACTCGGAGATATTAATGACGAGTCCTTTTTTATTTTCTATTACACATGTAATATCACAGTTATTAGGAAACTGTCCACAACAAAAACCAACCCAACAAAACTTTATTGGTTGTCTTTGCAGACAGTCATAGTAAGAATAAGAAATTGGAAGTGAGTTAGGTTGTAGCATAACCCCCCCACCCCACACACACACATAAATCCAACTGCAACCATCGCAGACTAAGTTTGTTTTTCCTCTTTTGCATTTGTTCCTCTTTTGCAAGTTTTATAAGGAATAAATAATGTCAGCATGGTAAACAAGTAAGTAATTAATTGACTTTTAACAAGCCTTTCTCTTTACTACTTTAAACCGTGTTTTAAGTTTTTTAAGCACTGTAGAAATACATTTCTAAAACTGCATTCTTGAAAAATACGTCATTTGATTTTGCTGAGCTGCTCCCTGAATCTCTGGAATATAATGTATTTGTTTGCACTGAAAACAACAGAACATTGGTCACCTTAATAATTTTGAGTTTACTGAAAACAAAAACGAATGAAAAAAGAATAATCATATAAGTTATAATCATACTTTTAGAGCTTCTTAATTCACATCAGAAAGTCGCTGCGTGATTAAATATTCTGTGCTTTGCTTCTAATCTCCACTCGTTCCCAGCACATGCCATCACTATTTGCATGCAAGCAACATTATTATTATTATTATTATTATTCATTTCTTAGCAGACGCCCACAATGAATTCACCTGGCAAATTCAGTGTAAAACTAGGCACTAAAAAATAATTGTCTACCATCAAACAGCAATATCAGACTGATATGATAGAAGGACTGATTGATAGCAAAAAAGAATGACAGAATAACTTAATACCACTTCACTTACCAAAATGAAAATAATGTATTATGGATATGGGAAAAACATATTAACAATACGCTGTGCAGCATCAACCTAGAAGGCATGTTTTTATTCCTTTATGAACCTCAAACTCTTCAACACCTTCCCCCCCCCCACCCCCTCTCGCTCCAACCCCAACACCCTGTCTCCCCTACTAACTCACCATCCTTCTCCTCCTTCTCTCCCCTCTCAGACTCTGACCTCTCCTCCCTCCTCCAGGGCTATAAACCCACCACATGCGCCCTGGACCCCCTCCACACTCACCTCTTTCAAGCTGCTACTCCTGCTCTACTCTCCTTCATCTCCTCCCTTCTCAACATCTCTCTCTTCTCTGGCCTCTTTCCCTCTGCCTTCAAACAAGCCTCTATCACCCCCCTCCTCAAAAAACCCTCGACCCCACCTCCCTCCAGAACTACTGTTCTCCCTCTTACCCTTCCTCTCTAAACCCTTGAGCGGGCAGTACACAGCCAGCTCTCTGCTTTCCTGTCTAACCACTCTCTGCTCGACCCCCCTCCAATCTGGTTTCTACGCTCCCCTGCCTCCAGAGCCCGATCTTTCTCCACCCTCGCCCCACAGTGGTGGAACGACCTTCCTATGGATGTCAGGACTGCCCAGTACCTGACCACCTTCCGGCGCCTCTGCAAGACATATCTCTTCAGACAACACCTGTAAAACTCAACTCTTCCCTTCTGGACAATATAGCACTCTGCTAACTTGCACTTATCTGCTCCCTATTTTACTGTATTTAATCTTGCACTTAACCCAATCTGTAGTATCTTGTATTTCACTTGCACTCGTATCTAACCCTGATGTAACTATCAAGACTGTTATCTGCTCTTGAACTGCCCCTATATCAAATCATACTGTGTTTTGTATTTGCGCTTATTAGGACTGAAGTCATTGTATTTTGTATCTTGCTCTTAATTGTACTGCAATTACTGATATATATTTTTTGTTTGTATTTCAACTGTAAGTCACCCTGGGTAAGGGCATCTGCTAAGAAATAAATAATAATAATAATAATAATAATAATAATAATAATAATAATAATAATAATAATAATAATATACTGTAGATATAGATATTGATAAAGACTTGTTTGTATACAATTTGCTTTTTAGTACAACAAATAACTTGAAGATACTTTACCAGTACAATAAACATGGACATTTTTGAGGAGGTCATCCAACAGTATTTTATCACTGGGAATCCTTACCCATTAGTTGCTGTCTAACTGCCAATGAATCTACGTCAGGTCTATAACTTGTCAAATGGTGAAAATGGCACACACTTTGACAAATGTAATCACATGCAATTCCACATATAGTAAACATTAATGTGTCAATTTAGCAAATATATTTAAAGGACGCAAAACTATGAAGAAACAATAATCCTATTCAGTACACATCAGGAACGGGCTTTACGATTGTAACAACAACCGCTGTAAAATAAAAGTGTTTTTTATTTGAACTCTGTAATGATGGAACTTCTAATTTAACCTGTTCTGTTGTTGTGTGACTCTTGTAAATCATGTTGCATTACTTTATCTATCAAAGGCAATGACATATTACAGGATATTGTATGTGAAAAACGACACCATTCAAATATTGAACTTTTCCATCTACAGTACATCCATACCAATAAAACACTCAATAGTGCTGCATTTTGAAATGCAAGTTCAACAATAAACATTTGTCAGTGTTTTCAATCTACACACAACATTTCATTGAATTGATTAAGTTACTGTCTAGTATATTTACATCTACAGTACATGCATACCAGTACTAACATATAATTTTTTTTTTTACCTTTTTTTAAATTTAGTAGTCGCCAATTGTTTTTCCCCCATTTTTCTCCCAATTTGAAATGTCCAATTGTATTTTAGGCTCAGCTCTCCGCTACCACCCCTGCGCTGACTTGGGAGTGGCAAAGACGAACACACAATGTCCTCCGAAGTGTGCGTGGAAGCCATGCAGTCAACCCAGAGATACAGCATCGGAGGACAACGCAGCTCTGGGCAGCTTACAGGCAAGCCCGCAGGCGCTCTGCCAGTCTACAGGGGTCGCTGGTGCGCGGTGAGCCGAGGACACCCTGGCCTACCTAAGCCCTCCCTCCTGGAGCGGTGCTGCTGCCCCCTGGGAACTCCCGTCCATGGTCTGCAGTGGAATAGCCTGGACTCGAACCAGTGACCTTCAGGCTATAGGGCACATCCTGCACTCCATGCAGAGCACGTTTACCGGATGCGCCACTCGGGAGCCCCAGTACTAACATATAATTAACTTAAAGATTTTTGTATTCTGGACCTTGGGACTTCCCAAAGCTTTTCTGGCTAATTTTTTTTTTTTTTATAACATAGACAAAGTTAATTCCTACATACTACAAAATACAATTATAAACAGTAATTCATTAAAATGTGTGCAGAAATAAGAAGCAGTTACTTTCTTTCCAGAAACAAGATAACTACAGTATTTTATTCATTTTGGGGGAAGACCTTGAGAGTGGGACAATGCTTGCTGCGGATCCTATACACCAGCATCCATCTGTAATATCTTTTTATTAAAAACATCTAACCAGCTGTCTCATAGGACCAGTCACTAGCAGCATTGTGATTAAGGAGTGACAGCGATCAGAAGACATAGCATTTCAGTAGAAATGCATTGAACTATAAGAGGGTTAAACAATATTGTATATTATTAAAGCCATTGATCTGGGTAATGACTTTTTCTGTCTTTGATCATGTTTTCATGCGGGGAAAAAATATATTTACATTTAGTAAACTGTACTAAAGGGGGCTGGATTTATATCATTAAGAGAAAGAAATTGAGTGTGTGCGTTTAAAGCTAAGTAAAACGCCAGGTTTGGTCCTATAATTGAACATGTAAATGATGACAGTATTTATACCGATCAATTGATTATACCTCATTAACTATAAGTTTACATTTTCATTTATTGACTTTTCAGATTCCTACAGTGTTGTTTATGTATTGCTTTGAACCATACAGTAGTATGCATGGGGGCTGGTTTTGGAATTAACATTAATCAGAGCAGATGTGTTGATGAGCAAACCCAGCAAACACAAACATGTAAATCTGAATTCTGTATTCCATCATGTAAACATCTCTTATACTGGAGCCGTGATATCTGCCAAAAGGAAGTATGGTTGAAACCTGCAATTGGCAGACAGGGAGAGGAGAGGGCAAAAATACAAACAAGATTGATAATTTGGTTGAAAACATTGGTTTGTTATAGATACAGTGATAAAGTTATTGAAACACATAAGCTATATTGTCCATAGTATTCTTACACAAATGTCACAACAAACCAACCGAAAAGCAGGTCAAACGATGCCAAAAGCTGTTTATAATAAAAGCAACACGTATGTTTTTTTTTTATCTATTGAATTGTATATGTTTACTGGAGGATTTTGGAATATCCGGGTTTTATGTTTATTAAAAGTTAAGATCAACTGGCTGGCTGATTATTTATTGATGCTTTCCTCATAAAAGCCACATGTTTTGATTGCTTTGATTTGTATTAAAAACCAATCTCTTAAACAGATGTACCAGTGCATGACCAATTTATAATGTTCTGAACTTCCCCAGGCAGAGCATATTGTTTTGTAAGTAAGGGATAAGCAGTGCTAAGTGTTGAATTGTTAAAATAATTCACTGTTTCGAGTGCTGTTAGGCAGGAGAAACTGTGGATTATTTTCTTACCGTTTCAACACTTTGAGTTGTTTTTTTGCATTTTTACACACGTCTATTTTACCAGTTGTATTTTCTAATTTGATATTAAGAGAGTACATCAGCAAACATACTGTTTAAAACAAAAGGACGTCAGCAGTATACTGAGGGACTTCAAATATAACAATAGTATGACAAAATGATATCCTGTAAACCATTTGACCTTTCCAAGGCAGAAAAAAAACATATAGTACAGTGTTTCCCAGATGAGTTCCCAATGTGCATACATATGTCTAAATAGTACTTTTATATTATTCACAGGGACTAGAAGGATATTTCATTAAATTCATGTCCCTTGTTATACTGGGAGCAAAAAGCAACTCTTAATAGATAAAAGGCTGGCGTCTTGAATATCATGAGGGATAGAACAGTTCCACTCATACTTTAAGTAGTGGACCCAGTGAAACATTGAATAGTATGTAGTTAAAAATGTAATGCACAGGTAATGTCACCTTTATAAATGAAACTCTATCTAAAGTAATAAGGACATTTTCAGACAACTTATTTCTATATTCTGATAATGTGCCTCTTTCTGATTTGTAAGGAGCAGGTGTTTCATTTTGTTCATCAGTGTGGCGAACAGCCGTATATTTACTTTAATATTCATAATACAGATTAAAGAAAGGAAACATTAATCTTGCTTTTAAAGAAGTGACTGTATACAAAATGAAACCATCAGTACAGATTAATGGCAGTGCACTCGCCAGCTGGTGAATGTCAGTCCTCTTCAACAGGTATTCAATCAAAAGGACGGGCAATTAGCCAGTATTAACACACTTTGTGCAGTGCATGAGTGAAGCTGAGTTTGTCTTTTGTGACTGTGCTGCTTGTGAGAGGAAACCTTGAATGTTATTGAAGTTTTAAGATGCTACAACCAAAGATATACCAAGACCCAAAGAGCATTCTTGGTTTGTCAGGTGTTTTTTTTTTTTTTTGTCTTTCATTTTGTTTGGTTATTACAAATACCGTTATTGTATGCAGTTGTCATGGATCATCATAAACAGAGGCTTTACTGGCAGTTTCAATGTGACTCTAATGTAATATATTTGCTAGGAAATTGAACAGTAATATTTGATTGACAAGTAATATATTTTACTGTTGAAAAAATCACCTGTGTTGATATACCATTTGTTATCTAAACAGTACAAGGTTCCCAGCTGCGCAATGCAGAGCAAGAACTAGCATATATACTTTACTGTGTAATCGTTTAAATAACATTTATTTTCTGCTTCCACTTTCTTACATTATAAAAATCTCTTTCTCTTGATCTGATTTTTTTTTTTTTTAAAAGGTCTCATCCAATCATCCAAGACCAAATAGGGTGCATAAGGCAGTCAGTATTACATATACTTTTGTCTTTCCGTATTCACAGGCCCTTTGATTCATACAGGAGTATTAAGTAGGTAGTTACACCTGAATGTATAGTTGGACTTACACTCCTCAGAATAACACTGGTTAGCAGGATCAATATATCTGTGTTTGTGTGTGTGTGTGTGTGTGAGGCTGTGTATATTGCTGTTCTTACATTCAATTAATTTCCTACACTGCATAAAATGTATTTAAACTACCCAGTTGGGTGTTTCTTATTGACATTTTAATTAACATTTAATGGTTCAGAAGACTCCTTCTGTCTTATACTTGTCAGCTTTATTTACATTGCCTTCTAATTCATTCAGTGCAAGGGGAATAAAAGACTGTAATGTTAATGTCAAAAACATCACAGGAATATAAAGGGAAAGAGTCATTTTTTTATTAAAAATAAATTAGTTCTGTCAGGATTACAAACAGGTGTCTAGACCCTGTCAAACATTTGCAATAACACACAGTCTGATCAGAAGGCTCTATATGAACTAACTACCCCTGAAGATCAAGTTCACTTTGATTGCCATAAGGTTTAGGCACAGTATCTCATTATAAAGTCAGAAAGCTACAAAATGGCATGCCTAGACTAAAGAAATGTCTACCCTCTGTTACAATATGAAGAGGTTACAGAACGCAAAAGAAAAACTTCATATTAGCTTCATACATCAAGTGTCTAGACAGCCCCAAGATCATGAGAACAAAGAAGATATCAATAATGCATAATCTGCAGAACATTGTCCTATTTGTGGATTATGTAACAGGAAATGAGGAATCTGTAAGAATACAGACCTTTCATTTGAACCAAGGTAAACTCAAAAGGCTTAGCTCATCAAAGATGAGGTGCCTGAACATCCAAAGTGATTTATGTTTGCTCAGGATTGCACTGCCCCTTCATGGTGTGATTTTGAAAGGAGTCTGAGCTGAGTGCCATTAGGAAAAGTGGTAGGCAAAAGTTGCTAGCCAATCAGGAGCAACTTACATTTTCTTTAAGAAAACTATAGCCCTAGCGATTGCCTTTGCTGTGATCTTGATGAAGAAAAAGTTGCTCTTTAGCACCATTTGTTAATGCACTATTTAGATATATTTACATTCATTGAATGATTTTTGCATATGGGATTACATTGTTTCTCTATATTCATAAATATGAATTATTTTTCCCTCGGTAACAATCCATGATGGTAAATCACAAAATAACCAGGCAGTAGTTTTATAAATTGGGTGTTAAATACTGCCCGGTAATTTTTTTTTTTTTTTAATGGCCGGAAATTACCGCAGTCTTTTATGAATATGGGCCCTAGTCTTTACATCATGGCTGACCATGGCATAATTACATCCCAAGAGGTGACTGAATGTTTCAAGATAATTAACCAATCAACTGGGCTATAGTAGGTTTATTTAATTCCCAAACCTAACTTTATCAATCCTAGGTGTGATAGTTTGACTCCAGGCAGTACAACCACCTCATTAGTTTCTACAAAAAGCACAACTGGAGGATTGATCTGAAATACCATAAGGAGGAATGTCAACATCTTGAACCAAATCTTTGTGAAATACTGTAACTAGTATTGCACACTGAGCAAGGTGTTCACAGATATATAACTGGATTGTCATTCAGTTAAGGTATGCATATCAAATAGTAAATGGGTTTATTTTTATAAACTGCATTACTCTCTTCCAATTTATGTTATTTACAACCTCATTTTGATGGGCAAAGTAGGGATTCAGGTGGTGTTACTTCCTTCATTATGACAACCAAATTGAAAGAAAATGTAGACCTTTGATCATCACCATGGATTTTTGTTTGAGTAAATGAATGTCTAGCTGTACATTTAAAATTAACTATTGGACTACCGCTGTTTTGTGTTGTACAGTATAACATGAATAGTATCTAAAAAATAAATAAATAAATAAATAAATAAATAATTCTCTTGTTGCTTAGTAATTATTTAGGCATCATTCTATTTCAAATGATTACCTTTTTTTCTGTGGATATTTTAAACTGTCCAAGTACTATATACCATATACTGTATAAGTTTCACTGTTTTAATTACACATCTAATATTATGTCATTATAAATAAATTATTCCCATAATAAAAACAAACTAAAAAGCTAGTTTAATCATGAAGATGGAAGTGCAATTAACCTAAAAAAAATTCAATCTATGTTCTTGGGTTCGCTGCAAATGCCTAATTTTCCATTTCCCAACCCTGTACCCCTGAGAGAACTCACAATATGAAAAACACCCTGTAGTCATAATCTGCTAGTGATGTAGGAAATATATGGAGATGTTTATTCTAGAAAATGAATTAAACATGAGTTTAATAAAGTGGAACAAAAGTGGCTTTCATTTTATTGGCTGTTTCAAGGTAATATTGTATTGAAATATGAAACTTTGCTTACAAGTAAACAACTGTTCAGGTCATTAAATCAATTCACAGAACATATGGACACACAAATAACATACCAATAATACAAGAATTATATTTGTTCAACCATACGACCCCAGCGCTGTAGAATAAACTTTGATATAATAATAATGACTCATTTTCAGATGTGACAGGTAACATTCTTTTTTCATATAGCACCTTTCATAGTGGACCACCATCACAAAGCGCTTCACAAGATACGAGACTAGGTTGTGTGAACTATGCATCAGCTGCAGAGTCACTTACAACAACATCTCACCCGAAAGACGGAGCACAAGTGACTTGCTCAGGGTCACACAGCGAGTCAGTGGCTGAGTTGGGATTTGAACCAGGGACCACACAGCCTCCTGTAACATTGGGGGGAGTTTCCATGTGTGGTTATTTACACGTGAAGTGGTGATGTGCGTGCACGTTTGAGAGAACAGCTTGAGAGGATCAGGTTTGTGAAGATAAACCCGAAATGTATAAGGCCAGTTTTAATTTGGCTCGAGCTCAATTTCTTGAGTAAAATTAGAACACACATGGAAACTCCCCCATTTTTATTGCAGACTCTGCACTTGATACTTTTTTTTTTTGGTATACCTTTCCATCAATCCATCAATAATGCTATTTATATTTAACTACCATACAAATGCAACTTGTCTCCCTTGAGTATCTTAGCCCACCCTCTGATTTCACACACTATCAGGTTTAGATCTGATATGTTGCCCGGAGCTTATGCCTGCCTCTATGATGGATAACTCCTGCTTTAAAGACTGTGGTCCTGAATCAAAGCTGACATCTGTGCTGGAGCTAGAGCTCGCCCTTGTAGACATCAGTGGGAGAAATTTTTGTCAGTACATACTACAGTAACTCCTTAATTCAAGGAGTCATATGGTCTCAGGCTCATTTGTAATCTTCAATAGTCTGTCATGAAATCATGCCCAGTTTGCTTTCTGTAGTTCTCAAAAATATACTGTTTAGAATATCTGTTTTAAATGAATATGACTTAGATTATAAACCAAAATATCAATGAAGAAATATATGGCAACTGATGTGTTACACTATACTTTCTAACTCCATGATATCACAAATACAAACACCAGTTGCTGTGCTTTATTGTGGTTGCTCTTGCAATTTATTGATGTTGATAATGGAAAAAAGTAAAAGCAAAATACATCAATCACTTTTACAAGTAGAAATCTTCACGAAATATTAAAACTTTATAGACTGCTTTATGGAATGTTTTTTTTTTTTTTTTTTTTTTTTTTTTTAATAAGCATTCTCTAAATGCTAACCCTCTAAAGAAAAAACTATTTAAAAAGCGGTTTGGCGAACTTGAAACATTAATTGAATTAATAAAAATTGACTTTAAAAAAAACAGTTCCTAAAAAAAGTTCCTTAAAACAGTCCAGACCCAATATTTCATATTGCAGTATATTGCTATACATATCTGTAGAAAAGTAACAATAATACAAACCACCAAATCCAACAGTGCAAGTAAAGCCTTTTATATCTGGGTGAACAGATATAAAAATATGTTTCTAACTTACCTTGGAGTTTATATAGGATAGCTCTTTAGGCATCCATTTTCATTTCCAAAGAGGCTGATGCCAGGGTGGATTCGTGGAGCATATTTTGGGAATTAGGTCAGAACAACTAAAAGAACAGCCACGACCTTGGTATTTCATCTCATGCACAGGAAGGTGCCCCAATAACACAGCACACAAACGTTTATAGTTTTCTCTTTCAATTATTTAGCTGCTTAGAGATTTCTCTTAGAATATAACAAAACACCACTATACACTGCTACCTTGTAATGGAAAAGACATGGGTACTGCAGCAAGACACAGCACTTGCATTTGAAAACAGAAAAGAAAGAAGACAACCTTATGCACCAGGGATGATTGGTAATACAACTACATACAATTGTCATTTCACTCATTATTATTATTTATTTCTCAGCAGACACCCTTATCCAGGGCGACTTACCATTGCTACAAGATATCACATTATACATTATACAGATATCACATTATTTTACATACAATTACCCATTTATACAATTGGGTTTTTACTGGAGCAATCTAGAGCAGTGTCCCCCACTGGGGATTGAACCCACAACCCTCCGGTCAAGAGTCCAGAGCCCTAACCACTACTCCATACTGCTGCCCACTTCATTGAAATGTATTTTGTTATACTGCTACCTTTCAAACTAAGAACCATCTCTAGGAATAATGGCACCATAGGTTTCCACAATAACACTCTAACAATAACCCTGAAGTCTCATTTGGAGGGTGAAATTAAGGTTATCAGCATTTGTGCTAAATAAAGACTGTCAGTCGTACTATTTCTTTCTGAATAATTATGTAGGCAGACTATTCACAAAGGAACCAGCTATGATCGTCAGCAAACTAATTTTCACTTTTGACCAAAGGCAGATTCAAACTCAGAGCTTTGAAGGAGAAAGTCATTAATCAGCTTAACACCAGATTGATTTCAAGATTTAAAGACATTCTGTATTGTGCATATCGTGCAGTAACTCTCAATTTGAAGATCTTGCTTCTCACTTATAAAGCTGGACATAGTGTGGCCCTTGCATATATAAATGAGCTGATCCATGCACAACAGGTCACTGTTCCTCTGGTTTAATTTCCACCTCCAGAACTCAAGGAGGCAAGACTGTCAGCTTCTCTACTCATGGACTTCCTGTCTCTGTCTGGACTGGCTTAATTATCTTATGTTGTTGTTAACATCAGACTCTCATTCAATGATAGCAAGTCATTATAATTGCATGAAGCCAGTTCTCCAAACAACTGTAACAAAATCTTCTTTGGAAATAATTCAGAATATAGGATAGACATTAATGAGACATACTGTAGCCAAATACATGTTGTGTATTTTTAGGTTATTAACCTAATTCAATTAACACATCGGCTAGAAGCTACTGTAGTTGGTATTTTCAGTTTCACTACTACTGTATTGCAAAAACAATATAGCCAAATTGTTTGTTATTGAATGTATGCATGCAGCAATCATTACTTTTTTAAACTTTGTTTCTGAGTGACTATGTTTTCGATAGCTTTTCCAGTTTTACCTTTTGGGTGTCTATCTCTATAAGTAGTTCAACATCTCGAAACTAGAGGGTGCTGAGCCAGCCGAGGGTTTCCTTTACTAGGATCGTCTGGGCTGTAACATCTGGGGCAGCAGTGTGGAGTAGTGGTTAGGGCTCTGGACTCTTGACCGGAGGGTCGTGGGTTCAATCCCTGGTAGGGGACACTGCTGCTGTACCCTTGAGCAAGGTACTTTACCTAGATTGTTCCAGTAAAAACCCAACTGTATAAATGGGTAATTGTATGTAAAAAATAATGTGATATCTTGTAACAATTGTAAGTCGCCCTGGATAAGGGTGTCTGCTAAGAAATAAATAATAGTCTTGGTGAAGGAGGAAAGCATGAGTGTGCAGGTCTCCACAACTCTAGGCAGCCATTATTGTAAATTTGATCTTTTCGGGGATTGGTGTTCGGCTGACTACAGGGGCTGAGCCCTGGGTACAAAAGGGACCGTGCTGTCTCACAACACTCAGTTCTTGGAGCTGCAAAACAGCAGGAGACTATGGCAGAGAGGGGTGTAAAGGTGTGTGTGTGTGTGTGTGCTATTATAGACTGGAAAACAGGATGGTATCTGAGCGGGCAACAGGGAAAACAGCCAAGCTGTATGCGACAGCTGGAGATGGGCCTCCAGATAACCATGGGACTGTTTGAGAACCCAGTGGCTAACTTTGTTCATTCTTTTTTTCCCTTTTATTATAAATAATTCTGTTTGTTTGGAATAAACAACCTTTTTGTTTTCTTTAAAATCCCATATTGTACTTTGTTTATTTCCCTACAACATTGTGCCCTGGACCACCCACGCAGAGGTTAACATATCCTTTGGTACACTCTATTGACTAACCATCACAAATCTACTGGTAAATTTCTTGTTTCTGGGGAAATATTGTTTAATGGTCCACATTTAAATATCCTGGGACATTGTAGATGTATATAACAAAAAAGGTGTCAGATACCCCCTTCACATTAATGCTACCAATGCCCTCCTAATCCACAGATCCACACTTTGGCTAATGGTTATACCTGCAGCCTCAAAAAGCTCCTGGAATCAGGTTTGCAAACTGTTTCTCTCATGCCTGGAAGGAAAGCAGAATACATTCTTTGGGAAATCCTCTTCTGTACAGAAATACTGCTGATAAAAGTTAACAAGGGACAGTGAAAGTATCCCACCTTCATTCTACCAATGCTCTATCTGAAGGCTTATCTTGCTCAAGCAAACTGATTGAATAAAATTAACTTTACCCTAGTGGGAAATGAATCCAAGAATTATTGTACAGTAGTTCTTTGGAAAATAAACACATTTTCAGAAAACACATTGTAACTTTTTGGATTAACTGTTCAGAGTCTTGTAATCTCAGAAAAATGTTGTTTTCAGAAAATTAATTAAAACTCATGTAACCATATTGGGCCATATTTACATAGCATTTACCACTGTGCTAACACTTTCGTTGATGTTAAAAAAAAAAAAAAAAGCTTCAAATAATAGTAATAAAAACCTGAGGAGGTTTAATTAAGAGTTCCTACATGCATTTGAGCTGTGTCTTGCTATTTCTCTATCATTAGCAGTTTAATTTTCGCATTACAAATAATTGTGCAAATTTAGCACAGTGATAAATATGTTAATTTGAATATGGCCCACTGCCTGCTATAATTGTCATGGTGGATTGGAGTGGATTACCAGGAAGGAAGCCCTGTTTGGGTTGCCCTTGAAGAAGCAAAACAGTTATTATTTGAAAGTGACGGTAGTCTTAAACTTATCGAAAGGTTGCATGTCATCATATAAAGTGATATGTAAAAAATCTCAAATTAACTCAAAGACAAAATAATCATTAACATTCCGTGACACATTGGGAGAGAATATGATGCTTTTACATTATATGGATGAATTCTGGTCTTAAACTTTGATGCTGTCTGGATAAAGAAAGCTTGTTAAAGGAAGTAGTCTGAGAATGTTATCATTTAATTACATTTTCATGTCCTGATTAAATCCAATCTTTGATGTAATTATTGTGCAATTAATCAGGTCATTCTGTGAAAATAATCTGCCAGACTGAAATATACGTTTTCTTGCCAGAAGAAGAAGAAAAAAAAGTCTCCCCTGTTTGGTTTTGTCAGACAGCAGTCATCAAAATCAAAAGAAGCAGCCAGCATATTTGATGTCTGCCTTTGAGAAACTGTGGCAAATACAGGTTTGAAGTGACTAAGAACAAAGTGGTCATGAAAACTGGAGACAACTAACTCATAAGCCAACATCTGAGATCAAACACAAGTTGACGTGCCTCCTGTAAAGATATGTTTGTCCAAAATGAGTATATTGTGTGTTTTATTAATAGCTATTTACAGCCGAGTTCCCTGTCACAAATCACAGAATAAACACATATATTTTGGTTAAAACCAAACCCAACTGTATAAATGGGTAATTGTATGTAAAAATAATGTGATATCTTGTAACAATTGTAAGTAACCCTGGATAAGGGCATCTGCTAAGAAATAAATAATAATAATACTAACCAATATGAAATGGAAAGAATTTAGAATCACTTTGCCAATTCCTGCCTGTCAGATCAAGTTTTTAAATTAAGTAGGCTTAAATCTTAAAGCTTCCTGAGTTAATGGGTTTAAGGAGTGTTTCCGATGTAAAAAATTCAAATCTCATTTTGAATATCCTTAGGATACAAATTAATAAGAGTCAGTTATAAAAATTAAATGATTATGCAAAAAATGTATGATGTTATAAAAGTTTAAATATTTGTGACATTTTCAATGAATGCCCGCATTTATACTAACCAGGTTCATAACACACACACACACACACACACACACACACACACAAAATGTAATGAACATTACATTTAATCATTGATTAAGATAAATTAGTATTGTGTGTATATGATTTCTGTATTACTGTATCCCCATGCCTTAAGTCCAAGCAGCAATGACTGCAAAAAAAGACAATTTCTTCCATTCATACATCTCTTTATTCATTAGGTGCAAGATAAGTTATATCCGATTGCAGTTTGAATTGTGGACTGAAGATGGAACTGGTTACAGCCACAGTTTGATATTGGAACAAAATTAGCTTCAGTTTCATGGTGCAGATGGAAACATGTCAAATTAAGGAAATGAAGATCCAGACCCGAACGAAATTTAAAAAAATAAATAATACTAATAATAATAAAAACAAATTGATTTTTATACACAAAAACAAAATCAATAGGACAAAGCTGGTACGCATTCTCTCGTTTCCATATTGTGCTGGGTTCACTTTGATCAAACCGCCTTGTTGCTGTTATCTGTTTTTAATTTTGCATTTTATAATAAAATCTGTCAGTTGTCTTCTTTGTGTTTGCTATAGAACAGTTATAATACCACGCTCTAGCCATGAAAATAGGGTGCTCCTCTATCACTGATTGTTTCTCTGACAAAGACATTTTTAGTTTCTCATTGGCTCAGGCATTTTCTTATATTATGAATGGGTCTTTAGCAAATTGAAAACAAATGATTTGGACATAAGTAATTTCTAAATGATGTGGTCATAATTGCATACGAGTTAATTAATCAGTTAATGAAAACTCTGTATCTGCTATTTGACTTCTTGAGAGCTTGCATCTGTATTTTCTGCTTCTATGAATAGGGCAGCAGTGTGGAGTAGTGGTTAGGGCTCTGGACTCTTGACCAGAGGGTTGTGGGTTCAATCCCCAGTGGGGTACACTGCTGTTGTACCCTTTAGCAAGGTACTTTACCTAGATTGCTCTAGTAAAAACCCAACTGTATAAATGGGTAATTGTATGTAAAAATAATGTGATGTCTGAATAATGTATAATGTGATATCTTGTAACAATTTTAAGTCGCCCTGGATAAGGGCGTCTGCTAAGAAATAAATAATAATAATATGAATGGTTGCTTTAAAGGTTAGCATGTATTTTAAACCATAGCATGCATGTGCCAATGTGTGTGACCCCAGAGGAACCACTGAAAACGTAACCCTGACTAATTGAAAACAATATTTTATTTTTGAGTAACACATTTTTTAAACAAAAGCATTGAAAACTTTAAGGAAACTGAAAATAATTTTTAATCCACACAGCTGCTTTCTATGAGTGTGAGGGAAGCACCACATAAATAACAAACACATCAAAAAGAAAAATCTCTTATACATTCATAGATGCAATCTATAAAATATATGTCAGTCCTCTGGAAAAGAATGTTAAGAATGCACGGTTAATTGATTTTACACTCCTACGATACGTAAAACATTTTCTAATAAATTAAATGCCGTTCTTGTGATGAACTGTCGTCTTTTTCATACTACTAAAGCTGGTATTAAATCAGCATATATCCTGTCACACTTGGAAGCCATTTGGAAGTTTAATTCCGCTAGGGTGCTTTGGAATTTATGAATCTGCCAGTAAATATAAATTAATGCTAAATGATTGCTGCTTGTATTATTTTTTTGTTTTGTTTATTTTTTTTTTAGTTTTTTTTTTAGTTTTTTTTAGCATACCTCACATTTGGAGATTAACAAATATGCTAAATAATGATTTTTATTACATGAGTAGCTGTTATTTACTTCATACTAATATTGGACTTGGCTTTCGCCCAGGTAAATGAGATAGTAGCTTTGCTGTAATATATGAGCCTTCAGCGCTTTTACTCTGTCAGGTATCATGGATTTCCTATTGGCACAGTGTTGATGGCTGAAGTGTAATGCTGGGACCAGAGATCAGCCTATTTGCAGCCTCCTTGGCGCATCAGCACACCATAGCGGCGATGCTGGCTCCAGGGATCAGCCAAAGTGTGGCCTCCCTAGCACCTCAGAATGGCACCTTCTGTCCTTAGACTTTGGCGATTAGCCCATGACATCTCAAAGAGCCATATATATATCCCTCCTAAAATCCAACTTCCACTGCCTCAAAGTGGCAGGAAGGTGACAACGGGTTCTCAAGACAAAGTACAGCAGGGTCCCCTGACTCTGGCAGGTTCAACCATACTGTGAATGCTTGAGTCGGTCAAAGTGGAAGGGACACTCACGAACCCGCCTCACCAGCATGGTGAGTTATGGCCAGACCCCCATGATGAAAGCACAGACAAAAACATGGCCCTCATTCCCCGGAGGCTGGATTGCTGCCAACCAAGTGAAGCAAGACTTCAAGAGTTCGAAGAAGAACTTGAAAGAATCAAGTGGGACATTGTAGGACTAAGCAAAGTACGGCGAAAAGACAAAAGACTACCAAAACTCAAGGGTGGACATCTTCTCTCAGATGGACGAACAGGAGGCATGGAATTCATTGTCCACAAGATTTTTATGAAGATGTACAAGAACTACACGAAAATTGGAAAAGCCACTATAAGTTCATCATCGGTGACTTCAACGCCAAAATAGGAGCCCAGCAAGAAGACGAGAATTCGGTCAACAAATTTGGACATGGCGAGAGGAACGAGAGGGGCGACAAACTAGTCGAATTTGCAGAGAACAAGAACTTATTCATCATGAACACCTTCTTCCAGAAGAAACCCATCAGGAAATGGACATGGAGAGGACCCAATGGAGTGAAGAATGAAATTGACTACATACTAACCAACAAGAAGCACACGTACAAGATGTCTCAGTACTAAACACTTTTAACACCGGAAGTGACCACAGACAAGATGCAAAATACACCTAAACACAGCACTGGAGAGAGCGAAACCTGTGATGATGAAATTCAATACAATCAATGCAGAAATGCTCCAGGAGCAAAGCCTGGTGTTTCAACTGGAACTGAAGAATAGATTCAGCGCTCTTCAAGATCTGCAAAAAGATGAAGCAATTGAGGTAAACAAAATCCATGAGGAACTGACTCAAGAAATTGCAGAAAGAGCAAAAAACATTGCTGGAACAGAGTACAAAATGCAACCAGAAGATCATGCAAAAGACAAAAACCTCATGAAGAAAAGAAGAGAAATGAAACAAACAGCAGCTCTGAAGTCAAAGATTGAATACATTGAGCTCTGCAAGACAGTAAGAAATCTTACTGAGGATATACAGTCATTCAACTGTAGGTTAGTAGAGAAAACTATTGAAAACAACCGAAGCATGAAGAACGCAAAACAAAGAATAATCGTCAGGAAAAAACAGATTTTAGCAATCAAACAAGAGGACGGGTCATCAAGAACCGTAAATTGATTTTGAAGAAAGTCGAAGACTTTTACGAAAAATGATATCAAGATGAGAAGAGCAACGTAACAGATGACGGAAAAAACGCAAACCGAGGAAGAAGTTCCAGACGTGAAACATGCTATCAAACATATGAAGACAGGAAAGGGACCCAGAGAAGACGGCATAATGATTGACATTGCGAAAGGAGGTGAAGAACTGACAACAATACTGTCACGTATTTTTACAGATTGTATTAAGCAAAAGAAAGTGCCAAATGACTGGAACAATGCATCAGTGATACTTTTACATAAGAAAAGAGATAAAGACCTCAAGAACTACAGACCTATTAACCTACAAGATACATTTGACTTGGCACAAGCAAGATTCAGAAGTGGACTTAACACAATGGATCAACTTCAAGTTGTACGGCAAGCGATTCAAACCAGCAATGAGTACGAACTACCACTTTGCTTGTGATTCATCGACTATGAAAAAGCCTTTGACTGTGTTTACACAAGATCTGTATTAAGCTCTCTGAAAAATCAAGCAATTGAAAAAATGTACAGAGACTTGATCAGCATCATAGACAAGAATGCAACATCCACCATAAGATTCCATAAAAACAGTGACAAAATCAAGATTAAAAAAGGAGTTCATCAAGGAGATATAATTTCCCCAAAGCTCTTCATGGCCACCCTAGAAGACATTTTCAAAACACTGGATTGAGAAAATAAGGGTCTGAAGATCAATGGAGCCTACTTGAATCACCTACGATTTGCTGACGACGTCCTCATATTCACAATGTGCCCAGAAGAATTACTAACAAGAATACAAGAACTACACAAGGCTAGCATCAAAGCAGGTTTGAAAATAAATCTGAAGAAGACTCATGTCAAGTATATATATAAAGTATACCCTTACTTCGGGGGTTCTACCAATTAATATTAAAACCCATAAAAATCCAACAGAGACAACTAGGTGATAAAAAGAGAAAGACAGTATTTGTCCATAATAATAATAATAATACCACCGTTCTTGAAGCAAGCAAATCAGCATACAGATTATTTCCCTTAAAGGCTCAGTGAGATCTATAGCCATTCTGTGTTTCAACGTTTGCCCCGCTAATCACATCCATCTGGCTTACACCTTTGTTCTTGCTACTGACCTTGACAAGATTTATTTAACCTGTTCACACTTCTAATCTACATGTTATATTAAAATACTAATTCCGTTTTGCGGCAGTGATCCTCTGGGTAGCTAGAATATATTTTCTAAATCCTCTTCTTATCTTTTTACATATTTCCTTTGTTATTTGAAGGTTATAATACAATATGGGGCACTGCCATTTGGCACTTTAGGGAACATAAATTGTAAAGAGCTGTTTGGTAGATCAGATGGGATGAGAAGTTGTTGCCAGAACTAATTTATTTCATATTTGTAATAAATACCAGTGAGATATTTTATTTGATTTGAATTAGTTGTAATTAAGTATGCCTGTCTGATATGGGCCATGTATTATTCTATGAATGTAAAGTGGGACATGTTTAATCATAGTCTAATTGGGAAAAATGATTAACATTAAAACAACAACAACAGCTTGGCTATGTTTTGCTGACTAGTTTTGTTACGCTTGTTTTAAAAATGTAAACACAGGTTTGTACACCACCTCTACAGAGGGCAACTGGTGAATCACTTTCATTGAACTGTGTTAGTGGTATATAACTGAAGTAGCATTTTACTGTTTTCATTTGATGTTGACTTCAGTGCGAGAAGGTGAGAGATTGACACTGTAAAGGTTTTCAAGAACATAGTGAATATAAAGACAGTACAAAAGCATCTATTTGTACTCATATCCAATTAGCACATCCAAGTGATACAAATGATCACTGTAATGGTAACTATTACTATTTGTTAAAAGAAGTTTGAGAAGACAAGGACACACCCTAATAAATACAAAAATGTACCCCATCTTAAAAAGATCTCTCTTGCGGTGGTATAAATATCAATTGATCTTTTCCGATATATTCACAGAATTGGCATGAGCACAGGTTTGTGTCAAAACACCAGAGCCCAAGTGACAAGGAACATAGCTTATTAATGTGCAGCATGGTAATGATATGTTCATACATAGAACATTAGTTTACGTTGCTGTGAGATCTGATATCACATTTCTGTAAGACATCCTAATGGGGTATGTTTTGTCAAGGATACAGCAGAAAATACTGTACTTAATGTTTTTTTTACACTACATAGCATTTACTGCAGTAAATACTGTAGTAAAGGCTGCATCAAATATTTTAGTAAAGTTATACCACTTTTTTTTTTTTTTTTTTAAACATCAGTGTTTTACCAGTCAGTAAGTTTATGCGAAAATTATGCATTTTCAGTCGTTATTGTTCTCATAAGGGGTAGATTTAAACTCTTTGGGGTTGTTTCAAATACCATGATCCACACCTTGGACTACCTTACCTTAAGTACTAGGGTTGCCACCTTTTCCACAGACCAAACCTGGACATATTTCTTAGTCAGGCTTGGTCTATCAGAACTGCAGTATACTGTAATACAGTTTAAAACAATGCCACCAGATCTCGGTACAAATCAATAATCATGCAGTATAGGCAATATTGTGCTCTCGATATTTCTAGCAATCGAACTTGCAATTAAACTCAAAAACGATTTCTGGTTTTCAAGTAACCTAAAATAACATGTAGATGAATGCAGTTTTCATTATTGTGCATTTAAATATGTTATAAACTGATGGTTCAGTGATTTCATATAAATATTTCTGAAACATTGGTTATACAATTAACCGTGTAACACGTAATAATAATAATAATAATAATAATAATAATAATAATAATAATAATAATAATAATAAACTGTCTTGCTCTGAAAAGCGATCTCCGTTCATCATTTGAAAATAATTTACCCCAATTAAACAAAGTGATGTCCCAATTAAACGACATAAATAGCATTGGGAAGAACCCGTCTCCCAGAGTTGTATCCAATTTAACCAGACATCCCTGTTATCAGTATCACGATTAGGCGGCACCGACTGTACCCATTTCCATGTGAGAATGTAGACATAATGGAGAGGCAGGTGTGTAGAAAACGCTGCAACAAGGCTGCATGTGCAGTCTTGCAGAGGCTGGGGTGTGGGAAGGAGTGCCAATGGGCTGTTGACAAATGTTTGACTGTGTATTGTTATTAGTTGTTAAGAGTTCTCAATAGTATTGCTATTTCAATGGATGTCTGATTGCCTGCTCTTTTTGCCTAACCCTTAAAGTGTGTCCGTTTTTGCAGTAAAGAGTAAAATGTCTTTCGTTCACCTTGTAGTGTTGATTACACTTCTAATACTTTTTTTGTAACTTAATTTACACATATTTTCCAATGTTGTGCTTTGCTTTATTTAATTTAAAGTAATGATTTTTCTTTTGACTTTTGGATCCTCGTACTCCCTTAGTGTTACCAACAGCCTTACATTCTTTTAATAAGAATTACTCACCAGCAGACCTGTGGCAATGTGACTATTGGAGGTTAATCACAGTCACTGGTAATTGGAACTTGTTTCTTTAATTAGCAGATGGGAGGTTAGGCACGTCTATAAATGGCTGCTGTTTGTTTTGATGTTGTAATACTAATTACTAGCTTCTTGTCTTCCTATGCGATATTCACTGGGCACTTAATAGGGTACTATGTATTCACTCTTTTGGTTCTGTCCTGCACATGGGAATTTAATTTACACTCACTTGAAACTGGTCTATATATCTATCTTTGTTAGTACCCCCTGTAAAGGAGCTAGTAAGTAGAATTGTATTCTGTCTGTCACATGACAGCCGGTGAACCACTTTATACATTATCTCTAATAATAATGAAATATAACAATAATAATGATGATTACACAGCTTGCAAATAAATGTTTCTACAGTTAATATTACATTAGATTGAATACTAAAAAAAAGGTAATGTGTCCGACATGGTGTATGTACAGTAAGTCTGCTCTTTGTTTGATCAGTTGGGTAGCACTGGTTTGTTTTTTTCTCTTTTGAAACCCACATCTTTATTTTTCTTTTCATCATTTTTTTCTGCCTTCACATTTACTGTAATTTACTTATCCCAAGAGAGTTGGAAGTATATTTATATAAATATAATATATAAAGGTTTAATTAAAAAAAAAAAAAAAGTGGTCTGTTTTTGTAGATACAGCAAGTTGTTTGGTTCCATATCTTGGTTATTACAGAGACATGGGGCGATTGAAGCATTATGGATTGCAAAGTAAATATTGAGGGCAACAACAATCTGTATTGAATGCACAGAAAGCAGAAATGATGGAAGTGTGTTTTCAATGCATATGTGATCTGTGTTCTAGCTGCACCACAGAACACTAGATTTTGATTATTTGTAGCCTGACTGTCGATATTGCTTTAATCCAATGCTTTCCCTTATCTGCGACTGCAGTATACAACATATCCCAACAGAAGTCTGGGTGGTCAGTTTTAGCAAGTATAATATTGAGATTGATAAAGTGGACTACTGTGAAAGATTATGCACACGTTATCAGTGTTTCTGCTACTAAGGCTTTCCTTAGGCTATAGTGAAAACATATAACATTCTCTTTTGAGATCAAAGATAAATGGATGTATCCTCACCTTCAGATGAAATTATCTGGTATAGGCCAGGAAGGCAAAACATTTAAACTTCATCCATCTCTCTGACACATGCTGCTGCTGTGATCCATGTTCTTTCTAAAGGTCTTCCATATAAATTTCCAGAATATTTTCATTAAGAAAAGAGAAAATTATTGTAAAACCTCAATTATCAGTACTTTCCCAATCAAGACATCTCTTAAAAATAATATATAATATATTAACGTATTATAATAACTAGAGGTCGGCACGGGTACCCTAAAACGATGTGCCTGCTTGTCAGGTATTTATTGAGCATTTTATATCAAAGCTGCCGACAGGCCCCTCCATAGAGTGACGTCCTCGGTCCCGTCTCCCGAGGTAATAAATAGTCACTGCATGGAGACTTCAGTCTCTTTTGCATTGAACCCGCGAATGCAAGTGATGCGCCCTCGCAAAGTTGGTGGTCATCTTCTCTTTCAGGGAACCGTGGTTACATCAATTCAAAGATGACCACCAAAACAATACTTTTGGGAAAGTATACCAAACCCTTCGCAAGGGAGAATGAGGGGACAGAACATGAGGGACGTCTCGCTACCACCATCTAGTGTTGGTGGTGTGAGCGTGCAACCTCAAGGGCCCTTGTGCCTAATGAAGGCATAGAGAGATCTACCACATTAAGTCGGTAGAATCTGGTGAATGTATGCGGAGTAGCCATTCGGGTGAGGACCCTCCCTCAAGAAGAGGTCCGCTGCCCAGTTCACCACTCCTGGGAGATGGACAGCCCGGAGGGACAGGAAGTGCCTCTGTGCCCAGATCAACAGCCAAAATGCTATGCGGTGTAACCCTGGGGACCGAAGCCGTCCTTGGTGGTTCACGTACGCAACTGACATGTTACCCGTGCAGACAAGGACATGTTTGTCCTGGAGCACAGGGAGGAAATGTTGCAGCACGAGGTGAATCGCTTTTAGCTCTAGTGCATTTACGTGCAGGGATGTCCAGTGACCCGAACAGGGTCCACAGACTCCTCTGCCTTCCCAGACCGCTCCCCAACCAGAGTTGGATGCGTCTGTCATCACCACTTGATGGTTGTGTATCACTCCCATCATTACGCCTTCGCTCAGGTGAGAGGCTTGCCACCACCAGTGTAGTGCTTCTCAGCATAGGCGAGACACGGTCAGCCAACGGTGTCTGTTGCACTTGGGGTGTAGCCGAAAGGCATTCAGCCATGCTTGGAGTGGGCGCATGTGAAGTAACCCCAGTTTAATGGCTGATGAAGCCGCGGCCAAGTAGTTTTTGGCACAACATCAATTGTACTGTGAACCCTTGTTGAAGCAGGGCCAGACAGTTGCGAATGGCAGCTACTCTCTTGTCTGACAGGTAGGCTTGCATCGTAAGGGAATCCAGCCCAGGACCCAAGTAGACCGTACTTTACACCGGAATTAATTGGCTTTTGGCATCGTTGAGGGTGAGACCCAGTCTCAACAGATGCTGTGTCACAATCGCTGTGTGGGCTACTGCTCCTTCCTGGGACTGGGAACAGATCGACCAGTCGTCCAGGTAATTCATCACCCTGAATCCTTGCAGCCGCAAGGGAGCTAGGATGGCATCCATGCACTTTGAAAATGTGCTGGGGGCTAAGGAGAGGCCGAATGGCAGCACGGAGAACTCGAAGACGCTCTTCTGAAAGGCAAAGCGGAGATATTTCCTGTGCGTTGGACAGATAGGAATGTGAAAATACACGTCCTTCAGGTCCACTGTTGTAAACCAATCGCCCGGCCGGACAGACTGGAGGATGTGGCGATGTGTGACCATCTGGACCCGTTGAGGTGTCTCAAGTCTACGATAGGGCGAAATCCGTCGTCCTTTTTAGGCACCGTCAAGAAACTTCCTGTGTTGGCAAGGCGCATTACTTGCACTTCAGCTTCGTAAGCCTTTTTTAGGTGGACTTCCGTGATCCTGCATTGGCCGTTAGGGCTCGCACTAGGGCCGCTATGGTGGAGTCCACTGGAGGGAACTGTGCTAGCCCTGTGCACCTTCCATAGAGGCAAGTGTGGCCGCGCTCTTGGACACACTGGGCGCTGAGGCAGGGTGGTGCCAGGAGGATTTGACCTCCTCCAGAAAGTCCAGGTACACTGGAAAAGGCTGGGGGGTCGAAGCCTGTGCTGGTCTGAATACAGACCTGCGCTGTTCGGACACTGTCTTCCAGGGAATCTGGAGGAAGTTGGAGGTTCACCCTAGAAGCGCCCAAAGAGAGCTCGAGGGCGCTGGAACCTCAGGCTTTTATTTCATGAAAGAGAAAGTTTCAGAAGGTAGAAAGTAAGTTTATCTGTATGTTCATCGACATGTCAAGTCTCCCGCATTGGACGTGAGACTCACACATTAGCATGCTACCTCACGCTCACACGCATTCCAAAGCTTATCTCACACATTGTCAGTGCAGTACAGTATATAGATATACATATTTTAAATATTTTTACTCAGGCACTTCAAAAGACAACAATACAGAAATGGGGCCTCAGGCACAGGGCTTAACCAAGCTTGTGTACTGTGGTAACCATGTGCATAAACTCTAGGTCGGACTACACAGCATAAACTTCAGGTGAGATTTTGTGCAAACAGCTGATCCCTACAAGAAAGTAGTTTGAACACTAATTTGAAGAATGTATAATAATGCATGTTTTTATTTATTCCACACCTCATTAATGCAGTGGTTTCATCTGCATGGTAGTTTCTATACTGTCATTTATAAAAACTGTGTATTTGTCTAAATGTTAAACAAAACAATTGCGTTGCACAGCTGCATAAGAATTATACCTTTCTACCACAGAATATGTTCTTAAAAATCACGTGAGAGAAGTGCTTATGAACAGTATGTACACAAGTTTCATATTATGTATATTATTTAAGTTAAAGCTGCCATTTGTCCTGGGAAGATATAAATCAAATTGTGTTTTTAGGTAGAATGTGCCTGCAAACTGTACTGTATTACTGTATTACTGAGGGATAAATATTCATTAATTTAGCTGATTTTAGTGTTTTATATGCAATTGTGGCAAAGTGGTTAGTAAGGGGAACAGGTGTAGCGGTGATGCGGTGCAGGAGTGACAGGCAGACAACGGTAATCCAGTGACAAATGCTTTTATTTATTTTAAATCCTGGTCTAGCGACCATAAATAATAAGCCCCGGCAATACACAACGATGTGTAGAGCGCGGGGATGAAAAAACACAGGTTACAGTCCTGAACAAAGTAAACAAAAACACGTTCACCCGTCTCGGGTGCGTGCAGTCGTGCTGGTGGTGAGTGAATACACTTTTATTCGGTGACAGTTCGTGAGGTGGTGATCCGGCTTGTGCTGGCCCAAGGCGACAGCTCCGGATGTGCTTTAGCTGTCTGGTGGTTTCAAAAACACAGACAGTTATTTTACAGTAATGAACAAACAAAAACACACACACACTCAACTCTTTACAGAGTAATACAGTACTTCACTCTATACCGTCCTTCTCGGTCCTTGGCTTTAACCCAAACGAAGGAAAAGAACAGCGTTACCCTGGCCCCTATATGTAATCCCGCATGATATCTAGGTAAACGGTTGCAGCTGCCTTATTACTTGCAGCTGCCCCTCGTTTACCTGTCAAATCACTACGGTCTTACAACAGAGTCTCGCTTCCTTCCAGGCTGACCCACTTCCCGGTCCTGGAAACGAACTGTCAGGCCAGCCCTTCCAGATACTTCTCCTCCCGTTCTTTAGCGCCCTCACAGGTCGGGAGGAAGATTTATCACCAGAACTCATTGTATTTCTGTCACAGCAATATATTAAGCAGTGTACATTTTAAAACAAACTACTAAGTTTGTTTTAAAATGGATGTAACCAAGGACCAAGGACAAAAGAGAAAAGTCCCTGTCTTAAGCAATGACTTAACACGCCACCTGAAAAGTCTTTCTTTGGGGCTGTGAATCTCACTCTTTAATGTTTGTTTTGTGAAAACAAGCTTTGACGTATTTCACCAGTCAATAAATATGTTAACTGCACTTCTTAATTCTTTAGTGTGACTGTGTGCTGTACTTTACCTTTGAATTTTAAGTGTGCCTAATTGTGAACAGGCTTGGACCAAATCAAAACTTCAACAACCCGCTAATCGCACTTAACAAAAATGTATTTAATAGCGTTTTCTTTTTTGTAAGTATCTTATTTCTTCTACTCATAAAAAGAAAACACAATTAAATACAGTTTTGTTAAGTGCGATTAGCGGGTTGTCAAAGTTTTGATTTGGTCCCAGTCATAATCTGCCTACCTAATGTTAATAATGCCTGTAATTTTGCCCCTGCCGGAGTCAACACTTTTGCCTTAACAACAACTTTACAACTAAAACCGCAGCGCGCACCCGCTCTTTTTGCCGTTATTGGGCAAGACTGTAACTTTAATTTCACTTGTTTCTGCTGCTTTTTTGAAAAGGTATTGTTGAATATCCAAATGTCACCCAGTGTGCTCGCACTTATTTATCATTCAAGTTGCATTCAAGAATGAGAGATAATCACCTCCATGGAGTGCATAGGATAGAAGTTTCTAATCTTTGGCCAATGAGATGCAAGCACAGGGGTCACACTAACATCAACCTGCCCTACTGGCCCCCAAATGGGAGTGGTTTTTTTTTAATATGGCTCTCCTTTCAAAAAGGTTGAGGACCCCTGCTATAGACCATGCTTCGCAGTATCTAAAAAAATTAAGCGAGTGCATTTGTGTTTGAAATGCAATGCCTGTAAACTATGTCTGGGCACGCTTTTGTGTTCTGACTATTTATTGTGAAATACTGTAAATACACGGTCAGTCTACAGTTTGCTTTTTGTGAATGATTTACTGTAAAACATTTCTACTTATACATGTATATAAAATTGCCATTACAAAAGAATGCTAGTTATTTCACTTTTCTGCCATTTGAGATTTGTATTTTTATTAAATAAGAACATTAAATGGTGTTTGGCCTTTTAACCTTCATAATTAAGACACTTTTCGTGCTTTGGTCACAATTGAGCTGCATTTTTTAAAGATCTTGCTGCGATTTCTGTAGGGCCTTAATTATTATCAATATTAACTTATGGTGTTTTGGTGGGGACACTAAAAATAGCACTTCAGTGCGTAAAAAGCTTCCGCCACCACTGTTAATAACTAATAAATATTGATAATACCCATTACTGATTTATTGGATGTCTTACATACTATACAGTGTGCACAATCTAGTCTCCCTCTTTGTGATTCAACTGTATTGAATTGTAACTGTACATTTATAAACAGGCACATTTTTTTCCCAATACAATTCAGCAGGTATGTACTGTTTTGTGAAAAACCTCAGGAGCCCCTCCTTTGTGTAAAAAGGGAAATCTTCTTGCAACTGACCCCAAGCACTGTAATACTCTCTATGAAATCATCTGCATATAAAATGATAGTCTGTTCAGAGCCACTCACTCAGATATCTGATCCAGAACAGAGTAAATAGGACTGATTAGTCAGGTCGCTGACATCATCACTCTGCTGTTAAAGTAATTATTGCATTTCAATTTAATAAATTGTACTGCTGTCTTAATGTGGCAGCTTATCTAGTGCCAGGGTTTGATGGAAGGGTCTGATTGAGCTCATATTGAAACTGAAGCCTAGACTGTATGATGTCTCAATATTTTACTGCTCAAAATGGATTTCATCATAATAAATAATCTCCATACATAACTCTTGGGTGCTAGGCAAAAGATTGAGTTTTGCATTATTATTTTCTATTTAATTATATAAGGTTTATTGTATAAGGTTGCTATAACCTGTCATTATTTATAGCATCCTTTATAACACACTTATAGATATTGATAGTTGCCAATGCACACTATTTGTTGGAAGGTAACTGCCTTTCAACCATTCCATTTACATCGCAATCAAATTAATCCTGTTGTAATGAAACTGGTCATATTGAATCGGGTTTAAAGACCAGTTTTAATCCTTTACTAATTGGTTTCTGTACCTTTAAGTAAGTAAGTTGGTTCTTTAGCGCCATCTACGCGATTGAATACATGGGTTAAACTGTGTTGAATATCTCAGTTGAAAAGTGGGCAGGGAGCTGTGTATATGTTCCTTAGATGTATCCATAATGTATGTTATTGAACAGAACTGTGAAACTAGGTTACGTATGGTTAGAAGCACTTGACTACTAAAATAAATGTGCTCTGTTCTTGTACCCACAATCCATGTCTGTACCCTCTATGCTGCCTTCTGCCCATGGTACAATATGCTCTGGATAAAGTGGTTGATTTGATCTCTCTCATATTTCACCCATTGTCACTCTGGCACTCAAAATTCCTCTCGGACATACATTCTCTGAGAAATATGTATTGTATGTTTACAGGACATTATCGATATACTCAAATATAATCTATAATATCTGATGTGTCTGACATGGATTATGTGCTTCATGCTTCAAGGGTAACTATTTTCTTCTTCAACTGCTTTGTGTTTCTGCAGTACTTAAATTCATAGTCCATACGTAAACAGCAGAATCAATCTCCTGCTTGGATCAATTAGAGCATTCACAAGACCCTGATTTGCTAACTATTTCTCATGTCCTTGTCACATTTAAATAAAGCACTTTGCAAATTGAAGAGAAAAAAAAATAGCAGAATTGACTTTGTTTCATGCAAGTTTATTAGCGCAGTACTAATTGGCAGTCATAAATGTTACTTTTTTCCCCTTTCACCAGTGAAACACGTCGCATTTTTATTTGTAAACTCAGAGATATGCAGGAATTTTATTGACCACATACTATAATCCTACTGTATATCAGTTTTCATCCTACACAAGTCAAGCTCCCATAGGAACATGGCAAATAATAAAAAACAATGCTGCTGATAACTTCACCTTAAATTACTCTCCCATTTCTATCCTTGTCTTTGGCTGACTTCTTTAATCCCTAGTATGGCTACATGTGAATCAATATAGCTCTGAATATATAGCTGCAATAAAAAATGAAAAAAAAAATGGACTTATAACTGATTATTTAACTGGGACAGGTTTTATTAGAATCAATAAAATGCAGTAAAAAAAAAAAATATATATATATATATATATATATATATATATATATATAAGACGTAATGGGCAGATAAAATATAAATTATGTTCTCCACATTAGCTAAGGTGGCATAAATGTTGATATTAAAACCAAAATTCACAATGCCCCCAACTGCTTGATATTAGGGGGTGCAGGGGGGGTGTCATTTTAACGTGATATAAAAACATATTCATTCAAGCGGCGTAGAATGAGCATTCGCTAACGCAGGTCCTTTTTTAAAGACATTAAAGATTCATGTGTAAAAAAAAAAAACTATTACAAAACATATTAATTAAATATAAAATGGGCATTATATCTTACCAAAGTGCACCAAACAACTAAAGACTATACAAGTGTAAATGACAAAAAAAAAAAAAAAAAAAAAAATTTGAAGAAAATACATAGCTTTTTGTTCTTTTTATAGCTTTTTCAGTATTAAAGAGACAGTAACCAAATACACAGTAAAAACAGTTTAATCCTGCCCCTCAACATACTGGCATTCTGTATAATTCTGGGGTCCAGACCAAATCCATATTGAAGATAATGATAATGGTGTGATACCATCTACCATCTCTGGAACTTTCTATTGTAGAATATGGCATGATTTGTCTGTCTAAAACCAATGTAAACCTGACCTGCATGAAGTCATGTGATTTTTCTTCTCTAACCATCTGCAGTAAAATAATTGTTTACATAATGGGAGTAACAATCCTTGAATTACACCTGGACAGTACTCCTGCTGTTTGTGCAGTAATATATTTTCAAAGTGTTCAAATTGTTTTTTTTTGTTAGACAGGTTTTACTAAACACTATTGGATGCTACAAATTCTGTTTTACAAATGCTCTGTTGTTAACAGACTGTGTGTACCAGCTTTTACAGTTTGTAGGCTATATTCCATATACAGACGTGCTCAAATTTGTTGGTACCCTTACAGCTCATTGAAATAATGCTTCATTCCTCCTGAAAAGTGATGAAATGAAAAGCTATTTTATCATGTATACTTGCATGCCTTTGGTATGTCATAGAATAAAGCAAAGAAGCTGTGAAAAGAGATGAATTATTGCTTATTCTACAAAGATATTCTAAAATGGCCTGGACACATTTGTTGGTACCCCTTAGAAAAGATAATAAATAATTGGATTATAGTGATATTTCAAACTAATTAGTTTCTTTAATTAGTATCACACATGTCTCCAATCTTGTAATCAGTCATTCAGCCTATTTAAATGGAGAAAAGTAGTCACTGTGCTGTTTGGTATCATTGTGTGCACCACACTGAACATGGACCAGAGAAAGCAAAGGAGAGAATTGTCTGAGGAGATCAGAAAGAAAATAATAGACAAGCATGGTAAAGGTAAAGGCTACAAGACCATCTCCAAGCAGCTTGATGTTCCTGTGACAACAGTTGCAAATATTATTAAGAAGTTTAAGGTCCATGGAACTGTAGCCAACCTCCCTGGGCGCGGCCGCAAGAGGAAAATCGACCCCAGATTGAACAGAAGGATAGTGCGAATGGTAGAAAAAGAACCAAGGATAACTGCCAAAGAGATACAAGCTGAACTCCAAGGTGAAGGTACGTCAGTTTCTGATCGCACCATCCGTCGCTTTTTGAGTGAAAGTGGGCTCCATGGAAGAAGACCCAGGAGGACTCCACTTTTGAAAGAAAAACATAAAAAAGCCAGACTGGAATTTGCTAAAATGTATATTGACAAGCCACAATCCTTCTGGGAGAATGTCCTTTGGACAGATGAGTCAAAACTGGAGCTTTTTGGCAAGTCACATCAGCTCTATGTTCACAGACGAAAAAATGAAGCTTTCAAAGAAAAGAACACCATACCTACAGTGAAACATGGAGGAGGCTCGGTTATGTTTTGGGGCTGTTTTGCTGCACCTGGCACAAGGTGCCTTGAATCTGTGCAGGGCACAATGAAATCTCAAGACTCTCAAGGCATTCTGGAGCGAAACGTACTGCCCAGTGTCAGAAAGCTCTGTCTCAGTCGCAGGTCATGGGTCCTCCAACAGGATAATGACCCAAAACACACAGCTAAAATCACCCAAGAATGGATAACAACAAAACATTGGACTATTCCGAAGTGGCCTTCTATGAGTCCTGATCTGAATCCTATCGAACATCTATGGAAAGAGCTGAAACTTGCAGTCTGGAGAAGGCACCCATCAAACCTGAGACAGCTGGAGCAGTTTGCTCAGGAAGAGTGGGCCAAACTACCTGTTAACAGGTGCAGAAGTCTCATTGAGAGCTACAGAAAACGTTTGATTGCAGTGATTGCCTCTAAAGGTTGTGCAACAAAATATTAGGTTAGCGGTCCCATCATTTTTGTCCATGCCATTTTCATTTGTTTTATTATTCACAATATTATGTTGAATAAAAAATGAAAAGCAAAGTCTTCTATTAAATATGGAATAAACAATGGTGGATGCCAATTACTTTTGTCAGTTTCAAGTTATTTCAGAGAAAATTGTGCATTCTTCATTTTTTGTGGAGGGGTACCAACAAATTTGAGCACGTCTGTAGGTGAGGTATTAATAGTTAGTGTTTTTAATTGTCAATTGTGCTGCCTAGACCACTTAATTAAATGTTAAGCTTAATGCAAATAACACCACATAGGGTTATATTTGAGCTTCACATTGGTTGGTTAGTAGCTCAGCCATGGTGTGTATCTGAAACCAATGTGAAACAAGCTAGCTGCTTCTCCAGAGGGTGCAAAATATTCAGAAATGCAGAAAAAAAAAGAATTGCCATGGTGACCAGAGTTAATCATTCTGTACCATGTTCCACTGTGGGAGAGAACGAGTGCTTGCAGTAATAAAAGAACATTGAAACTTATACTTCAGTATAGCTCCCTTTTGACTTAACAAAAATATATTCCATTGGTTTTTGAAAAGCAACATACTAGCATAATTGTCACTTTTGCATGACATCAACTTTGATGTTTTCTATTGGTGAGACTGCACCACAGGGCATGAGATGTATTACGAGAGGAAGCAGGAATAGAATAAAACTAATAACTGGATAGTTCTAGACTATACACGTGTAATTTTATTGCTATTTTATTGGGGGTTCATTGCGGCTTCTGTCAGATAAGAAGACATACAGAAATACACATACCATGCAGTCATTCATTTAAAGAATGCATTCCAGTAAATACACATTTCAAAGTGTTCACAGGAATATATAGCACGATAAAAGCTGATGGGTGCTTATGGATGCATGAAAGTATTCACAGTTTGATGTTGATGAAAACATATTCAATCCCAACAGTAAGCATGGTGCCTGTAGAGTACCACATTTGTGTGCAAATGAGTGCTATTCAATTATAATTTTACCTTTCATGGTAGTTTTAGTTTCCAAAACTGTCTAAAATTGTCTGGTGTTCTGAGGTTGACAGAACAAACACTTGTAGAGGGTATGTTGCCTTCTGTGGACAAGACAGCATCACAGTTAATAACACACATTACCATTGTAAACTCAAGGAATCCAATGTAGCATGGCCTATTAGGTGAAGAACTGAAGCTAAAATAAGGAATGTGGAAGATGGACATTTTAAATTGTACAGTTGAAAAACACAGAAACTGTGTGTGATCCCAAGAAGATGCTATTAAAACAATTCAGGATAATAAGAGAACACAATACACTCTTCTCTGGCATTTACTGGCTGTGGGGTGCTCCCCATTACTACAAATGGAATTACAGCAATTATTTTAAAGCTTAGCATTGTCAAATCTTGACAAATTAGTGATAACAAGTTCTCTGGATGGCTCTCATATTTAACCTGCTCCTAATGATTGTAATACTTATAGGCTCCTGTGTGAATGCTGTGCATATTAAGACAAGTCAACACATTTCACCAGTTAAATTACATAAGCGGTTCTGGGTTCATCCTAAATAAAACATACTGGGCAGCGAATAAGTCACATTGGTTGAAAAGCTATCTACTCCTTCTAGTAGGATCTAAAACTCAACTTAAGAATCTCAATACTGTGAGAACTGTCTGCTGCTGCCTTCCCCCACTACAAAGGCTTGGTGTACTTCTTGACAGCAACCTCTCCTTTGATGTCCACATCTCCATAAAGTTCAGGATTATTTTCAAAACTCTCCTGCTCACCTACAATGCCCTTCATCACACAGGTCCCGAGTACGTCCTCAACCTGCTGACCAGCTATGTCCCTGCCCGCAAGCTGAGGTCCTCTGACTCTGGCCTGCTTGTTATCCCTAAGGAAAAGTGCACCACACTTGGAGAACGCTCATTTAGCTTCATGGCTCTGACTGTTTGGAACTCTCTCCCAGCTTTGGTGCATGATGCTCCCATCGCTCACTTTAAATCAACTCTCAAGACCCACCTGTTCTCTCTTGCTTTCCATGCTCTTTAAGCCTGATATCTGCTATTAGCTGCAATGTTGCTGCTACTATTTCATGTATTATGCTACTATCATGTATTATGCACTTTCCACTGTATTTAATGTATTATGCATTCTTTTGTTGTTAATGCATCTTGTAAAGCGCTTTGTGATGGTGGTCCACTATGAAAGGCGCTATATAAAATAAAGATTGATTGATAGATTGATTGATTTCAATCCTGGGTTTCACTGAGTGTTCAATCATTTTGTTGTTCATTATTAAATTTGCACAAAAAACTGTATCTTCTCTAATGATAATAAATCATTACAGCATCCTTTTAATGCCATTGATTAATCTAACACTTTAACCAGTCACCGTGGATCCATTAAAAAAAAATGCAACAAATTCACAGTGGCCTTGATCCATATCTACGGCAGCTATTCAAGCCATTGTCAAACACTGATACTTGGAAAATGCAAGAAGTATATTAAGGCAAATATGTCTTCCAACTATGAAAAAGTATGATATAGGTTATTTGGGTTAACTTCTGAAGCTTTTGCTCTCCCTGACATTTATCCCTGTCTGCACAAATTCAAGAGTTGTGTTCAGCACCCACATGTGTGGAGAGCACTCTAAAAATCACATGGTTTGGCTGTATTGGTTGTATCGTCAGTTTTTTTTGTATTTTTTATTATTATTTCTACCATTTCCACCAATTCAGTACAGCAAACCAATTATGCAAGATTATTGTGATAAGCTGAATAGATACAATTCCAGGGTATTATCTCACTAAAATCAAAAATTCATGTAAAACCATTTTATTGTGCTACAATGATGGGTCAAAGGAAATTCTGCACTCCAGACATTATAGATTATATAGAATTCTACACTGAGTAAGCATTCAGCTACAGAGGGCAGAGGGCTTTTTTTTGCCAATTGTATATATTTATATGGATTGAGAAAGACTAAAACCTCTGTTAGTAAGAACCTTTAAACATGTTAAGGATATTTTTCAGGGTTTGGTATCATAGCAAGGTGGCAGTACAGTATATACTGGTAATTATATAACAAATAGACTCTCTATGCCATACACTTTCATTGTGATTCCAAATCCTGATATAGATTTATTTAATAAATTATTATTTAATCTATTATAAGAGGACATGTCGAGTGCACTTGATAATGGACCTCAAATTACGTTGGATTTCTGGACCAACTAATAGACACTAATTACAAAATTGGGGCTAACTGGAACTTGTATTTAAATATGGTCTTAATTACACTATGGTAGAGAACCGGGAATAAGCGCCGTATTCCATGGGCCAGTACCAGAAATGTTGAAGTTGACTGCACCCCTGTCAGACTAAAGTTTATTGGTCTTATTTTGTTTATTTATATGTCTAGATTCAATTTCTGGGTAAGAGTCAATTTGTCGTGACAACAGCATGTGAGATCGTGTATATATTTGAAATCAATGTGACATAAGCAGCAAAAACTAACCAAAATCTCATTTGTGAATCAAAATGAATAACTTTGTGTTTTGCACTGTTCAACGGAAGCCCCTATGTATTCCTTAATTAATATAATCAATACCGTGAATATAATATTATACATTACTCTATTAAAAAAAAAAAAATTGTATATCTATTTATCCTGTGCAATTAACAGCTTTGTAGAATCGTTATCATAGTTTTGTGTCTGTGGTTAAAGGCAGCTGTTCTCATACTGTGTACATAAGAGATAGATTAGTTGGCAATTCATCTTTTAATTTGTAAATTAACCGGTCAATCATGGAGCAATCGATTCACCCAGAAGCCTGTTTAGCCTTTTGTATGGATAGATTGCCGAATTAATTTATGAACTGCTGCACGAATTGATTAATTAATTGATCAATTGCCGAATTAATGTATGAATTGATGGACGAATTAACAAATTTATGAATTTCTACACGAATTGACAAATTAATTGACAAATGTACTAATTAATTGATTAAATGTTTTGGCACAAATGAAATCACCCGTACAGGGATGTTTTTTTGGACTTTGTGAAGGGTATTCATTTGCACACTGCCTATCTGATGGCCTGTTGCTGGGTTAGCAAAGGGGAGTGTTAATGCTTCTGTGCAAGTGAGGTTCCACTGTGATTACTATTTAAGAGTTAATGACCGATGTGGAGGTCTCTTACTGGCAGATAATGATCTAAGGGGATGGTTGGGCTCGAAGCCTGCAGGGCATTTAGAGACCAACATGGAGGTCATTAACCCAATTGTTATATTATTGCAATATTTTTAGAATGTTAGTCACCCTCACACCATTTTAAGCATTAAAAAAAAGTATTTATTTTTTTTTTACAAATATTATTCCGCAATTTAAACAGAACATCTGAAACACTGTGATCAAGTCAGTTGATTGAAGAAGTGATTATTAATGTTTGGTTGTAATTCAAAAGCAACATTATATATAGCCTATAAAGAAATTATTAGTTTAAAAAAAAATAAACAAAGATCCTGGTGGAACTGCACTTTTTTCTACCTACTTATCTGTCAACTGAATTTTTGGAAGGTAAATCTATATAATAAATACAATATTCCGTGTTTGGAGGGAGTCGGAATGCTTTATATTGCTATAGCAAGGTGCTCAATAAGGAATACAATATTATCGTTTCTTTATTTTCATTAGTGTAGTATCGGTACAGTTTTCAAAAATATATTTTTGGACAATTTGTTTATTTACTTTTACATTTTTAGAGAGCGTGTCTGTCAACTTGGAAAGGGAGCGCAAAAGAAACTGAGAAAGGAAGATTTACCGAAAACGACAATAAAAACTGTAACATCCTAGTACTAGTGGGAGGAGACTTGGTGAACACAGTAGCTAACTACATCGAGGGGAGTATAATATTATTAAGGCAGGACTAAATGGCTGCAAAAAAAGACATTGTTGGATTTTTTCAGGTGAAAAATAAGAAGAGGGAAGTTTTTATTGTAAGACCAAGTTTTTGTAGAGTAGTTCAAAGTAACATTACAGTTGAAATGTAAAGCTGTAGTTAATGCACACCCCATAAGTTAGCATTAAAGTATGTACAGTATATATTGAAAGTAATGTTGGCATTTTACTCACATTGTTTTTAAATTAGGGAGTACATTAGTCAATGACCCAAAACCTTATCTCGGCACTGACTGCAGTTGCATGAATTGAATGATTTGTAAATCCCACTTCCATACTTATTTTGGCCTTCGTCTTCCAAAGAGTATTTCCTCTCACAGGTCTGTTTTCATACGAGTTCAAATGTCAATCAAATAGGTGTGCTTGGATGTTTCATGGGTTTTAAGTTAAAACAGTCAGGGGCTTTAGGCAATGTACTCATGTATTTTCTAGATCTGCAGTATTTTTTGCATTGCTTACATAATGTATTCACTTCATTCACAATCACATTTTCAAAATGTGATGATCGCTTTATTTTTTGCTTTTTGATGAATAAAGCTTGATAGAGAAGCTCAGTTGTCTGCAAAAGGTTGTTTTAGTTAACTTTAGTTGATACTTTGTTTAGATTGCTTGGTATAATATTATCCTTGTCATGAGCCAATGTTTAATAGATCTTAATTTGTATGCAAGAAAGTATAAAAAGGTAAAGACTGAGGCCTCTGGCATGTTACTTAAATGTTGACTTTGATGTACATACAGTATTCTGTGCTACCCTACCAAAAAAAATGAGTCAAACTCTTTTACACAGAATTCAAAGGAGAGAGTATGGCATGGCAGACATTTGAATACTTTAGCTCTAGCCCAAGGGTAAAAAAAGACAATGTATTACACATTTCCATTTTAATTGTATTTTTTGGATTTATGTGATTAGATTGATATTAGCTAGATGTCCAATTAATGGTAAACATTGAAAAGAGAAACACATGTGAAAGAAATAAACAGCTTCATTAGCATATAAAAGAAACATTAGAACCTGGATGAATGGCTCTACAAAAACATCACTTGTCCCTTTCCTAAATCAAAATAATGTATAAAAGACCAGAAAACATTCTTGTTAATTACATTTAACTTTAGCATCCAGGAAGACATACGATTGCTTCTTATTTACTAATCATAGCACTGTAAATATATTAGATATTGTAACGACCCTGGGTCTGCTGTAATCAAATTGTGGAAGGTTCTGTGATCCAGAGTCAAAGGTTCAGCAGGTGTTCAGATTTGCCACCAATCAGGAGCTCAGCTTGCAGCACGAGCGGGACCCAGTTGCAACATTGGAGTACATTGTTACAACAATGTTGCAAGGGGATTCAACAGTAGGAAACCAGGGGCCAGGAGCGGGAAGCCGTGCATGCTTGGGATTGATATATCAAGTGTGGTATATCCAGGGGCGTAGCCTAGAGAGGGGGATAAGTAGCAAAGTGAAGACAGTGGCAGGGGGCTGCAGAACAGAGTAGAGTGTAGCACACGGCCAAAACAGACTATTCTTTTTCACAGTCTGAGTAGCACTACATTGTTCAGCTGTAGCTGTACCACTGGCTGGTAAAGCAGCACCTTTTGCTGGTCCAGTGTAGAGTCCCAGCTTAATAAACCCCTGCATTCGAGAACCTGAAATACCAGTGTGAGTCTGCCTTCATTTACACCCAATGCTACAATATCGTTAATTCAGGGAAAATATATAGAACAAAATACAAATAATTAAGCATAACTAGAGATTTGAGTGTACACTGTACAGTGGATAAAGCCAGTTAAGTGCCGTCTCCATTCAAGCTACATGGTGTTCTTAGTAAGCTGCCAATGGACTGTACCGTCTTATTTTAATCACAAGATAATAGCATTTTCAATCTGAAAGTGAAGGGCAGTGACATTCCACTTGTCATATAATAAGCAATAATACACTGTGCTATGAATAAAATGGTAGATAATTGACCAGTGAAAGCCCAACTCCAAGTGTGGTATAACTCCAGACCTATGGGCATATTTATAACATTTCTTGTTGTTGATTATCTCACGATAGTCCAGTCATTACATTCGGTTATTTATGTTTACTTTTCGGTTTTATGCGAGCATGGTGCTTTTATACGTTTCTTGTGCTATGTAGAGCCATCTGAAAGTGGTCTTGCAGATTAATTTGTAGGTTGTCAAATCTCTCCATTATGGATTACCACCTAGTGACATCATACTGTACACCTCTAAAGTGGAAAGGTTTAACCCTAATATTATTAGTCACTATATTTATATGACAGCTGTATTCCAGGAGATGTTTAGCGAGTAAAAATAGGATATGTGGGTGAAGGAAATGAAGTGATTAAAATTGGAAGGGAAGGTGAGGCGGACAGCCAAGCTTTCTATTTAAGGCTTCCATATCATATTTCAAAGAATCAGAACATTAAAAGGAGGAATGAATTCCTTATGGACATACTGTAATAATCTTTTCAGTTTAATGTATTTCATCCATTTTTTATTTTTATGTTTACTGTTTATAGTTGACAGCATGCCGTTTATCAGTATGAGGGGAGGGAGGTTATTATAACTGTATAACTTATATGAGCGATGCTTTTTCTACGACTAAAAATGTGAGGAATGAAATCAAGGCCACATCAGAGTTTGTGTTAGATGCTCTATCTTGTAAAACAATACAATGGTATAAAACTAGCCAGAAACTATTCACAACAATAAAGTTATTTCTTGCATGTTTTATAATGTTACCAAAGTTTTATTTATTTATTTTTTTAAAACCTGCCTTTGCCTTTGCAGTGGCTTCTGAGTTCAAAGCAGTTTGATTATTTCAGAACAGTGAGATTGAAAGGCTATGGTTTGATTTTGAAATTGCTTACCCTTATCTGGTTATGAAGTAAACCATCATATCTTCTGTTATTCATGAGAAGTTGGCATTTTTAAATAACAATGATAATTCTTCTTTAACAGCTTATCTCAGAACCTGGACAGTAGCTGTACAATATTCTCTCAGGGCATGCATATGAAACTGGTATTAGCCACAGATCTGCTGGCTTTAAAGAGGACTAGTCAATTTATTCCAGTACAGCAGTACAAATGTCAGCTCCCCGGATGAAAGGAAAATATTATTCCAATCAGCTTTTAAATCACTCAGTGTGGAAGTTAATTGACATTGATTGGTACCCCATTGTAAAAATGAGGGGAGTATAGCTTTTCTTGTTTTGAAAACAACATTAATGAATGCATTTATTGAATACTTGCTGATAAATTCTTCTACTTAAAGGCAATCTGAGTATGAGAATGAGTTTCAGCATAGCCCTAATTATTATACTACCCCCCTGTTAAACCTTTCATCAAGGAATATAAAGTTAGACATTGCAACAATTTAAAGTTTATAAATTGATTCCTGATTCCCGGATTCACATATGTGTGAAGGATTTCCATGAAAGAAAGCAACATTTCAATATCTGGCAACACCATAGTGGTATGTTTTTTTTTGCTTTGAAATGGTAATAGTAGATCAGCAAATAATTACTGAAAAAAAAGTATGCAAACAGAGTGTTTAATGTAAGCCTGTTGTGGGAACTAAGATTGCTAAATTGGTGTCAGAAGTGGATGCAGGTACCCCGGTACGCACTAGTAGGACTGTAGCCTAGTTAGCAAGTCCGGGGCGGACTTGAGGCTGACAAGGGAGAGTGTAGTGTGCACAGGAGAAGGCAGCAGTAGGGCTGGTAGGTGACATAATCACACACGAAGACATAAGCCCGATATACGATCCTTGCAAAGCAGCCTGCTCTTTTGTACAGCGGTATCGGCGCTGTGCTTTAGTGCGAGAGGTCCCGGGTTCCCCCTCCGCCTGTGTGTGGATTGCCTCGCCCTGTGTGATGCGACCCTGCCTGCGTTAACCGAGATCGCTATATTTACAATGCCAGGGAACAGTTTATTAAAACTGTGAGTATATTTTAAATAAATAGCGCCACAAAACATTTTGAAAAGTCTGAGATTTTGGAATGAGACCTGTTTGTGTTTTTGTTGTAGTTATATGAAGACTTATTCCTGTTGTCCCTATCATAGAATGAAGTGAACGGAAAGGCACATTGTTTAGCAAGCCAAAACAACCAGGAATCCCCCTTTGGGTCGTACCACTTTTTATGAAGCACTAAAGCACAGTGCAGAGACAGACAGAGCACTAAAAAATAGTGTTTTATAGGAAGATAATACACCCTGACTTGATCATTGTAAACATAGTGAGTCAACATTTCATTAATAGTTATTAATCTTGCTGAGCAGCTCCATTTCATGTGCTTGTGTATTCAATATTTCTGAAATTGTGTTTGTAATGTCTGCTAAAAAAAGAACTAGAATAACTAGTGGCAAATGTAAATGAAATGAAATTAACGAACACTAACTTTTAATTGCACAGAAAAAGCAATTACAACCAAACATAAAAATATCAATTACACTAAAAGTAAAATAAAAACAATAACAAAATGTTATATTATTATTTATTTCTTAGCAGACACCCTTATCCAGGGCGACTTACAATTATTATTATTATTATTATTATTATTTGTTTATTTAGCAGACGCCTTTATCCAAGGCGACTTACAGAGACTAGGGTGTGTGAACTATGCATCAGCTGCAGAGTCACTTACAATTACGTCTCACCCGAAAGACGGAGCACAAGGAGGTTAAGTGACTTGCTCAGGGTCACACAATGAGTCAGTGGCTAAGGTGGGATTTGAACCGGGGACCTCCTGGTTACAAGCCCTTTTCTTTAACCACCAATTGTTACAAGATATCACATTATTTTTACATACTATTAAAAATTTTTTTTTTACACATTATTTTTACACATTATTTTTACACATTATTTTTACATACAATTACCCATTTATACAGTTGGGTTTTTACTGGAGCAATCTAGGTAAAGTACCTTGCTCAAGGTTACAACAGCAGTGTCCCCTAAGTGGGACTGAACCCACAACCCTCCGGTCAAGAGTCCAGAGCCCTAACCACTACTCCACACTGCTGCCCAGGGAATATTTATGATATCCAGAAATATTTGCAGTTTTATTTTGACATTTTTACTTCCATAAATGCAAAACGAAAATCTATTTCTGAGTTAGATTAATCATAATGTTGGTTCAGTTAGTTTTATTTGTTTGGCTAGAGGCAAGAGTAATGTAAACTATTTGACAAGGTTATCACTTGTCATGGATGACAAGATTCCTCCATATTCAGTTTGTTCTGCTTCCCTCCAGATATTTTCTTTTAAATAAAAAATACGTTTTATCACACTTCTTAAAGTAAAAGAACATCTGTCTGTATGGATTTGCATCTTAAAATATAAGAGATGGCATTAACACGGTACCAGTGTTAGCACTTTTGGTTGTTATTATTATTATTATTATTATTATTATTATTATTGGGCTTTGTCGCACTTAAGTACTCTTTTTAAATTATTATTTTTATAATGTATTACCGCTGTTTCTTTGACTTTCAATGTGTGATTCATTTACTGATTTCATCTTATATTTCCCAGAATATTAAAATGAATTTCATAAATCATGTGATTTCATTTTTAAATGGTATTTTGGTGAACCGATGCTCAAAATTATTCACAGTGATGGAACTTGAAATTCACTTGTTCAAAGTGAAAATAACTGTGCCAAGTAAATTTAAATAATTTAAAATCAGTCTTTGAAATTTTAAATATGATTAACTTTTCATTAATAAAATCACAAACTTAAGCCACCCAAATCAAAAAGAAGAGGGCTAAAGGAATGCAATGAAAAACACCAAGGGTAACTGACAATTCATCGAAATTAGAATATATATTACAGTACATACTGTACACCAGTGGAAGCAAATAAGTCTTTTTGACCTTTTAATCTGTGTTTTTTTTTCTTTTGTGGTTAATTCAGAAAGGTGTAAGAACAGTTGCCTTGAATGAATAACTATTTTTGATATAAAGGTATATCTGGACTAATCTGTTGGATTAATTTTTGAGCACCCAGCAACAGGAAAGAGTGCTGAACTTTTGACTGAAGCAATTTCCTTGCATACAGCACAAAGGAGAGAGCATTGAGCCTTTACATTGTCGCAAATAGATCGAAGAAATCCGACCAGGATTTATGGAGAAAAGGGAAGCTGGGGACAGCAGAAAGATGGATAATTAGATAATGTATTCATCCCAGGTAGGATGAGGAAATTCATTGTCCAACACATGGAAGACCGTTATAGGGTAATGGATAGGTCTTTCTTCGAATGTCGTCCTATATAAACTGGTAACTTGCAATCAGAATTTGAATTGGGTCGAGTCTACGTGGCTCCATAAGAGTTAGCTTGAAGCTTTATAACTCTGGACTGCAAGAAGATTCAGTTCCCTGCAATAAATGAACATAGGAAAAAGAGACGTCTAGGAGCCAGCTTATCTACACGGCAAAAGAAGAACCATTTGAAACAAGCTTCTGTTTCCAGTCGTGAAACCATAGCATATTGAGAGACTGTGTCGGCCTTCGAGCATTCAACTAAGAAGAAACACACGGGAAGTGTGCGAAACCCCAACTTGGGTTTGAAGATTTGTTGCAACAAAGTGAATAACTGAACGACAACGGAAGATTTGGTTCCACTTCTTCAAGGAACAGTTGAGTTTATTTTCAGTACCTTTACCTTGTGGAACTAAAGTAATTAATTGTAGGTGCAAACACATAAAGTTGATAAAATAGTTATGTTAATTTGCGCTTTTAATGCGCGTATGAAAAACCTCAGAGTTTGAGCCTTGTTAAACGTAACTATAAGCTGCTTAACTCATGTTATTATATGAAGTGCTTGTTTTGAAAGTATACTTGTGAATTGTTATTGAACACTTGTAGTCCAGCATTATCTGTGACCTATTACCAAAGAAATGGTAGTTGAACAAGGGTTATTGTTCATGTACGTGATAGATGCAGATAAACTATCTGTGTAGCTAAGCTAGGGAACTGCTAGAAGAGTGACGTCATTACATGCTAAAATGTCTGTGCAGCCCAGACTGAGATTTATACAGAGTTGATGTGTACTGTGTTGGAATGAAATGTTGAACCTATACCTAATGCTAGTAAAACAATAGTATTTCACTCGTACTGTATTTGAATTGATTTTTGGGGAACTATATCTATCCAATGAAGTAGTATTTACTCGTGCTGTATTGGAGTGTTTGTTAAATTGCTACCTCAGATGATTTACTATGTTTTTCTTTTCTGGATCATTAGTGTCATTATATAATAAACTGCTACTATATTTTAAATCTACCTAGTGGTTGAGGGTGTTTTGTGTGTTCATTTCTCGATCTTCTACACGTCATTAAATAAAAATTATTAAGATGAGGTTTGAATTAACGTGCATGAATATTCAGATTATTTTATAGTTAACTAATAGATTGTCTTTATTTAGTCACTGATTTAACATGGTAATGCTCATTCATTCAGGTTAATTAAACTGAAATGTAAACTATGTAATTAGTAAAATTGATTAATTGTTTAGATTGATTATCTTGCTCTTAATTGTATTATTACTTGTACTGTGATTCTCAAATGTATTTTTGTTTACGACTGTAAGTCGCCCTGGATAAGGGCGTCTGCTAAGAAATAAATAAATAAATAATAATAATAATAATAATAATAATAATAATAATAATAATAATAATAATAATAATGTGATTAGCCCCACAAAGGAGACATCCATAAAATATATAAAATGAACAATTCTTTATTGTATTAGCTAGCTGCCCCTTACGTTTGCCGAACTACCTAATAAAGATAAAAACAGAATCTGAGGAACATTATAGTTATAGGTTGCTCGGGTACTTCAGAAACCGAGTTACCCATTAGATTGACGGCTGATTCAGAAATAAGGGACTCTGAGAAAGGATGGTGGTTTAATAAAGGATGAGATCCTTGAAGATTGGGCATGGTACTGATAGAGGGTCTCCCAATAGCTGACATGACCGAGCATGATTGAACTGTAATTACTGAAGTGATTTTGTAACCTAATCTGAAACAGTTGCCATTCCATATTAGGATGCTTGGGTGCTTTGGAAAATGATTGTTAGGTTGGATGCTGTCTCACAAATGTGTGTCTCTGAAAGGTGTTTGATTCGTACATGATGAGGGCCTTGAACAATGGGCATGAAAACCGGTAGAGAGACTTGTGCCAGTACGGGCCACAGGGCGAGCCCTGCAAATAAAAATGAAAACATTTTTATTTGCAGCCGGCAACCTTAAGAAATAATGCAACTGATGTCCCAGATGCGAATTTACCATTTGAAATGGTTCGTTGATCCCCGGTCTCGTCCTTATATATATATTTTTAATTCCCTACTGGTAAGTCATACCATATTATTTCAGAAAGGAATTTAAGTGAATCCAGTTTGAACCCAAGGAATGTTTTCACTGTAGATACAGCACGAAGAGACAAGATATGAATATTCTGCCTTGCTAAATAATTCAGACTGACCAACCTATTAATGTCAGCAGCGTAGGATGGAAGGTAAACGAGACCGGTGTGATAAGTTTCATACATACTGCATACATGCCAACAGTCCCTATATGATCAGGCAGTCCCGATTTCTGAGCGAATATCCTGTGTCCTGATGCACAGGAAATTCTTCTACCCGTAGTTTTTATTTTTTAGACCCTGTGCACTGCCTTGCAATGTGATTTGATGTGTATGATTTAGAGTAAAATGTGGGAGCCAATGGAACATCGGGAAATTCAGTAAGCTTCACACCCCCGCCCCCGCTGAACAGTTCCCAAATATTGTCAAATATGCATACTGAGCTGAAACAGTACTGTGTATGAATAGAGCAATGTGAAAGTACAATGCGCATTTGGAAAGACTGCTTGCTGAGTATGAATGTTGCCTTCTCATCTTGTTGTATGTATGGTCGCTCTCGCATCCGGCTATACATAACACATTGACGTACGCGTCACAGAGCTGCCTCTCTGAACTAAACTGAACAAATTCTAGAAAAGTTACTTTTGTACAAGCGAGATGTCGCAGTCCAGAACTCAATGTAATAAATTTCAAGGAAGAAGTAACAATATGACTACATTTACGTTCCTACCTTTGTTAATTTGAGCATGGAGTGCGGCAACAGAGTGACTGGACTGATAATCACTGGTCTGCTGGAACTGTAGATGAAAGAATGCAGTAGAATGGAAAATTACAGCACTTGAAATGGATGTTGCACCCTGGGCCTACGATTGGAAAAGTCGAATCCATGATGTGAAGGGAAGAGACACACAGACACGACCTGCTGGGATACAAAACCAGACAAAGAAATGACAAGGAGGCGCAGACGAGAGGGCTATTTAAAGGAACGATTTGATTACGTATGTGATTAGTGGGTGCATTCTCCTTTCAGAAACACAACATAGTTTCCAAGGAAACACATAACACCCAGACAAAGAATAATTTTGCAGTTAGCTATGCAGCTCACAATATTAATAACATGGCTCAAAGACCATGAAATCAGTACATGGATAAGTAAATGAAGAGCTTGTAAACTGAAGAAACTGATGGTTATACTGTATATAGGAGGGAAAACAGCAGTTGAGGATCAAGCTGAAAAAGATATACTGGTAGCACATATTTAAAGGAAGAAAATAATACCCTTTAGGGTAGGGTGTGTGAATGTATTAAATAAGCTTTATAATACACTTTTTAGTAATACTTTAAAAGTATGCTGGTTGCTACCTTAACAAAAATATTACCACCAATCAGTCCACTTAAACTGTTTTAAATATAACTATTACTGGGGTGCAGATAAGTCAATGAATGGATTATTTTGCTGGACAACTACAATCAGAGAATTGTATTTACAAAATTATGAGGGCTTAATCAACAAAAGAGCTCTTGTTAATTGCGAGTGAGTAGACTTAGCTACACACCTTGGCCATGTACTTCAAGTGGGAAGATACTCTATATGTACGGAAAAAGGGGGTAAGCAGTGGGGGTGCGTAGGAAGAGTGGTCTAGGTAAAATAATTATATATGCACACGCACAAGCTGAAATAATGAAAATGCACAGTACAGAATTAAAAAGGATGAGGTGTGTCAAGGCAGTGTCCCTGACAAAGCTGGGCGAAAGGATGAGATGCGAGAATGTGGAACAGTGGAAAATTGGCTGGCGAGACCTGTGGACAATGGAACAGAAGAACAGAAGAAGGATCAGCTTCTTAATCCGGTCTACATACAATGTTCTTCCATCACACCTGAATGTGTGGGTAGGGAAGAGCCCTGCGTGACCTTTGTGTTAGTCTCTGGCTCAGAGCTAGGGTCACTTCAGTTGGCGTCATGACCAGGTGCTGCAATATTTGGCATTAGCACAAAGAACGGCGTAAGAAGATCAGCAGCTCAGAAACAACATCCCTTCATCCAGGAGAACAACCAACAGGGAAGATTATTATGACTAAGATTCGCCTGGGACAATTGGAGGCTGCTAGAGATTAAAGAATGCATACAGATGTTGCCCAGCACCTTATTTTCCCACCCAATATTGCTACAACTACCTTTCAACCTGACATTGTCCTGTGTCAGGCTCTGCATGCCTTAATCTCCTGGTGGGGCTAACAATGCCATGGGAGAATTCTGTGGATGAGGTGTACGAGAGGAAGAAACTCCAATATGCTGAGGTGGGCTATCTGTATCCTCAAGATTTGTTCACTGTGTAGAAAACGTTTTGTCTGGATCTAGATTATTTTTTTAATGTTTTCATTTTTTCATTTTTTAATTGATTTTTTTTCACTATATCTTCAGAAGCTGGAGTTGGAACGAAAAAGAGATCTTGTGCTTGATCGTTGAATAGAAAAACTGTCCCTAGTTCTGTACCCTGAACCTATGAACATTCTTAGACTTGTATGTAATAAAAGCTCTGTCAATCACACAGCAGCGAGTCTCTGAAGCTGCCTTACCTCTTGGGGAGGCTTTAGGCTGCCAACTGCAGGTATTGGAAGGATTCTCAAAAGGATTATCAAATCCTAGCAACAAGCAAAACTACAATATGGAAATATCTCTGCTATGAATAACTACCCAGTACCCCTTTCCTGTAGCAATTTATACATTTTATCCATAGAACAGTGGGTTAGTTTGTTAGTTAATACCACCATACAAAAGACACATGTTTAAAATAACTTATCTTTATTCTGAATCTAAAAGCATTTTTAATTATTTTTATTTAATGATTGCTAAATAATATTATGTTTTAAAATTCTACATTTGGCATATTTCCTTTTGATACTGTATTCAATCATTTTACACATTCTCTTATCAGGGCTCTGTTGTCACTTGATAGCACATGGTAAGCCAGAGTGCTGCAGGCACAAGATTGCAATTAAAACACATTCTGCATACCACGAGTGTACATTTACTGTATAATTTCCAGTATTGTGTTTCCATGGCTTGCCATATTACAATGCCTGTTTAAAATGTGATCCATCTCAATTGTATTTCTAAGAAATGATTTTAGTCTTTTTTTTCAGAAAAGAATTGTTATGCAACATGGATATTTTTAATGACTGTGATGTACCCAGTATCACATACCAATGTATTAGTCATTTTTCAGAATAAATATGTTAAGCAAAAGAATGTATCCATGCATTAATTCATCTCCTTCACACAGAGGTTCTTGCATTGTAAACCTTTATGCACCCTTAATCCCCTTGTAACCTCCATCTTTTATGGCTCATTCCCCTAGTGGTCTTTTTTAACCCCTTTGTCTACTTTGGATTCTGGTCCTAGCTCTCTTAGAAGCTGTGTAACTGTGGAATTCCATCATCATAATGCACCAAACGCCGACAGTAAAGATAGTCACTTTCAGTCCCTTACCTCCAGTGGTAAGAACTTAAACAAGAGACTGACAAATTGTATAGTAGCATTTTGACTTTGAATGGTAAACAAAACATCTAATTACAGTGCCTTGCGAAAGTATTCGGCCCCCTTGAACTTTGCAACCTTTTGCCACATATCAGGCTTCAAACATAAAGATATGAAACTGTAATTTTTTGTGAAGAATCAACAACAAGTGGGACACAATCATGAAGTGGAACGAAATTTATTGGATATTTCAAACTTTTTTAACAAATAAAAAACTGAAAAATTGGGCGTGCAAAATTATTCAGCCCCCTTAAGTTAATACTTTGTAGCGCCACCTTTTGCTGCGATTACAGCTGTAAGTCGCTTGGGGTATGTCTCTATCAGTTTTGCACATCGAGAGACTGAAATTTTTGCCCATTCCTCCTTGCAAAACAGCTCGAGCTCAGTGAGGTTGGATGGAGAGCATTTGTGAACAGCAGTTTTCAGTTCTTTCCACAGATTCTCGATTGGATTCAGGTCTGGACTTTGACTTGGCCATTCTAACACCTGGATATGTTTATTTGTGAACCATTCCATTGTAGATTTTGCTTTATGTTTTGGATCATTGTCTTGTTGGAAGACAAATCTCCGTCCCAGTCTCAGGTCTTTTGCAGACTCCATCAGGTTTTCTTCCAGAATGGTCCTGTATTTGGCTCCATCCATCTTCCCATCAATTTTAACCATCTTCCCTGTCCCTGCTGAAGAAAAGCAGGCCCAAACCATGATGCTGCCACCACCATGTTTGACAGTGGGGATGGTGTGTTCAGGGTGATGAGCTGTGTTGCTTTTACGCCAAACATAACGTTTTGCATTGTTGCCAAAAAGTTCGATTTTGGTTTCATCTGACCAGAGCACCTTCTTCCACATGTTTGGTGTGTCTCCCAGGTGGCTTGTGGCAAACTGTAAACGACACTTTTTATGGATATCTTTAAGAAATGGCTTTCTTCTTGCCACTCTTCCATAAAGGCCAGATTTGTGCAGTATACGACTGATTGTTGTCCTATGGACAGAGTCTCCCACCTCAGCTGTAGATCTCTGCAGTTCATCCAGAGTGATCATGGGCCTCTTGGCTGCATCTCTGATCAGTCTTCTCCTTGTATGAGCTGAAAGTTTAGAGGGACGGCCAGGTCTTGGTAGATTTGCAGTGGTCTGATACTCCTTCCATTTCAATATTATCGCTTGCACAGTGCTCCTTGGGATGTTTAAAGCTTGGGAAATCTTTTTGTATCCAAATCCGGCTTTAAACTTCTCCACAACAGTATCTCGGACCTGCCTGGTGTGTTCCTTGTTCTTCATGATGCTCTCTGCGCTTTAAACGGACCTCTGAGACTATCACAGTGCAGGTGCATTTATACGGAGACTTGATTACACACAGTTGGATTCTATTTATCATCATTAGTCATTTAGGTCAACATTGGATCATTCAGAGATCCTCACTGAACTTCTGGAGAGAGTTTGCTGCACTGAAAGTAAAGGGGCTGAATAATTTTGCACGCCCAATTTTTCAGTTTTTTATTTGTTAAAAAAGTTTGAAATATCCAATAAATTTCGTTCCACTTCATGATTGTGTCCCACTTGTTGTTGATTCTTCACAAAAAATTACAGTTTCATATCTTTATGTTTGAAGCCTGAAATGTGGCAAAAGGTCGCAAAGTTCAAGGGGGCCGAATACTTTCGCAAGGCACTGTACTACATCTACGTGTGAGTAATTATTTTGGGGATCTGGTAGGTAATGTTTAGAAAGATGTTTTTTTTTTTTTTTTTTTTTTTTAATTTCAGTCGTTGCACCCTGGCCAACCTAAACCCCCCCCCCCCCCAGGTCACGCTCAGCCAATTGTGCGCCGCCCCCTGGGGGCTCCCGTCCACGGTCGGCTGTGGAATAGCCTGGACTCGAACCGGCGACGTCCAGGCTATAGAGCGCATCCTGCACTCCACGCAGAGCGCCTTTACCGGATGCACCACTCGGGAGCCCTAGAAAGACGTTTTTTGAAACTAAATGGATTCTTCTAGAAATACTGTATGACAAGGTTTTAACAACGTGTGTGAAATTAAAATTTCTTTCTTTTTTTTTTTTATTTAGTAGTCACAAATTATTTTTTATTATTTTCTCCCAATTTAGAATTTCCAATTATTATTTAGGCTCAGCTCACCGCTACCACCCCTGCACTGACTCAGGAGCGGCAAAGACGAACACACGCTGTCCTCTGAAGCGTGTGCCGTCAGCCGAACGCTTCTTTTCACACTGCAGTACGTTTACCCAGGATTTCCTGGATGTTTAAATCTTTCTGCTAAAGTTACGATTTAAGTTAAATGTGTATCGTTTTAAAGTCTATCAAACCATAACAAGTATTGCATTACTGTGCTGTATCCTTGTATTATTCACCAGATTGAGAGTGTAGAGAGCATTTACACATTTATTAAAATGACTGAAAACTAATTTTCAGAGTTACAGACATTTCAGTCTTCCGAATAGCCTCCATTCCCAAGGGGTTCGTAACTCGGTTCTACTGTACAGTATAGTGTTGATTGAGTGTAAGTGTCAGGGGAGGGGCAGAGGCAGAAATGCTGAGCAGCAAGTCCTGTAAAAAGCAATCAGCCTGAGAAAAAAAGCAGAACGTTCCCTTTGGTTTCATTGGCAGGCCTAGCCAATTAATGTAAGACCGGATAAGCAAGAAAATCTATACAAGTTTGATGGTCAAATTTTTTGAAGTAGATTTGTATTAATCATGTTGTGAATGCTTATTTAAAAAAATAATAATAATTTAAGGTTAAATAATGTATGTTAAATTGTCTAAATGTTCTTAGTTTAGCCCTAAGATATCTAAGGTAAAATGGCTTTCTCCACAAAACAATCTAAAAAATTTTAGGAAACAGTGGCCTTATGGAGGCTGTGTGGTCCAGTGGTTAAAGAAAAGGGCTTATAACCAGGAGGTCCCCGGTTCAAATCCCACCTCAGCCACTGACTCACTGTGTGACCCTGAGCAAGTCACTTAACCTCCTTGTGCTCTGTCTTTTGGGTGAGACGTAATTGTAAGTGACTCTGCAGCTGGTGCATAGTTCACACACCCTAGTCTCTGTAAGTTGCCTTGGATGAAGGCGTCTGCTAAATAAACAAATAATAATATGTATTTAGCAGTGGTACTGGATATTTAACACTGTGTTCTCTATGGCTAATATATATATATCTATATATATATATATATATATATATATATGAATCTTCATCTCAAGACACACAGACATATGTTGCCTGGAATACACTAATCCATTGATTGTGGGTGGTTAGGATACCACAAGGTCACTTTCATTATTCTGCCGGTCCCATCGCTTATGAATAGAATCATTTCCTTTGTAGTGGAAATAGCATTATCCCTGCGAGATGAATTCTTAATAAGAATGTTTTTTTTTAAATTTCTTTTTATCTGCAGTACTTGGATTTCAGAGATGAATGGTGCTATGTCTGGTGTGTGTTGTGTGTATACATATATACACAAATAACCTCATACAGTAAGTAAAACAGAATTTCAGATTTATCCCCAATGACTTAAATGTGCCTGTGGAAGGGTGGTGGGTAATTCACTGACACAGGAGACAGAAATGAGGCTGAAAACACCGCACAGGTGCCCAGTTTTATTATAAACTTATTTTGGGTTCAGCCCGCAGAGGGCGCTGTTGTCGGTGGCCTGCCGTACCAACTATGGTAGCGACAGAGCCACCACTATACCGGAGCGGTACAGGGTACAGAAGTGAGAACAAAAAGAACACTAATCAAAAGGCAAAAGAAACAGAGAAAACAAAACACAGTAAACAAAACTACAAAATAAAAAGTGCTGCACTCGGCAGCTTCTCCCCAACCGTCGCTATCCGTACGGCCCGGGTCTCCGTCCTACTCTAGCGGCTCCCTCAGCCTGCTATCCACTTTGTCGGGGGCTGCCCAAGAGTTTTCTTTTCCCCCGCTACTGCTAAATCTTTCTTTCTTTTGGTTTTGTTTGTCTCGCCGGGATTTTTCGTCCGGGCTGATTTTTCTCCAGCGCTTCCGCACGCCGGCTTACGTCTCCGTGGGCAGACCTGAGGGAACAGCAGAATGAAACTTATAGGGTCAGCAATCCCCCCAAGACCCGCCTCCCAGCCACTCAGAGAGAAGGAAAGTCCGCACACCCACTCTTTCCCCTCTCCGTGTCACTGCCATGACTGACAGGCAGATATTGACGAGCTGCTGCCCTCTCCCTGCAGCACTATGAACACGCCAGAAGAGTCAGCACAGATCTCCCCTGTTACATATCCTCCCCCTTAGAATGGCACCACCGGTCCATTCGAAAATCCTACAACCCCATGCCTTCCCGAGAGAAAAAATCTGCGTTTTGATGCAGTTTCCCTGCTCGGTGGACAACCCTGAAGGCATAGGGCTGCAGGGCCAAGTACCATCGCGTGATTCTGGCGTTGTTATCCTTCATCCGGTGAAGCCATGCCAAGGGGGCATGATCTGTAACCAGGGTGAAGTGTCGCCCCAGGAGGTAGTACCGGAGTGACTCGACTGCCCATTTTACTGCGAGACACTCCTTCTCGATGGTACTATAGTTCTTCTCGCGGGGAAGGAGCTTCCTGCTGATGTACAGGACCGGGTGCTCGCTTCCCCGCACCTCCTGAGACAACACTGCCCCGAGACCTGTCTCTGACGCATCCGTCTGCAGGGTGAACCTCTTACCGAAATCCGGACTGCATAGCACTGGCTTACTACACAATCTCCGCTTCAAGGCGAGAAAGGCCCTCTGGCACGGCTCCGTCCACTGAACCGTATTTGGGGCAGCCTTCCGGGTGAGGTCTGTCAAGGGAGCAGCGAGCGTAGCGAAGTCCGGAATGAACTTCCTGTAATAGCCCGCTAGTCCCAAGAAAGAGCGCACCTGGGTTTTGGTCGTAGGGACCGGCCAGTCAGCCAAGGCTTTCACCTTAGCAATCAGCGGTCTGATCTGGCCACCCCCTACTCGATACCCCAAATACTCCGACTCACTCTTCCCAATGGCACATTTCTTTGGGTTAGCAGTGAGCCCAGCCTCCCGCAAGGATTGCAATACCGCCGCTACCTTACACAGATGACTCGGCCAATCCTCACTGTGGATAACCACGTCATCTATGTAAGCAGCGGCGTACTGCTGATGGGGCCGCAAAATGCGATCCATCATCCGCTGGAAAGTGGCTGGTGCTCCGTGCAACCCAAAGGGCATGGTCCTAAATTGGTATAATCCGAAGGGAGTCGAAAACGCCGTCCTCTCTTTGGATTTCGGGGTCAGGGGTATCTGCCAGTACCCCTTCGTTAAATCCAGTGTCGTCATAAAATGAGCCGTGCCAAGACGCTCCAGCAATTCATCTACCCGGGGCATGGGATAAGCGTCAAACTTCGATTTTTCATTAACTCGCCTGAAGTCAATGCAAAACCGAGTTGACCCGTCCGGCTTATCCACTAAAACAATTGGACTATTCCAGTCACTTTGGGACTCTTCTATTACCCCCAGTCTCAGCATTTCATCAATTTCCGTTTTTATTACCTGTCTTTTACGTTCAGGTACACGGTATGGCCTCTGGCGAACTAGCGTCCCCGGCTCAACTTCAATGTGATGATGGGCTACTCGAGTCCGCCCCGGGACGGGAGAAAACACATCAGGAAATTTCGTCACCAGCGCCCGAGCCTGACATTTCTGTGTTGGTGTCAGATTCTCTGCAATCTGTACCGACCCTGTTTTCGCCAACACAGAAAGATCAGGTCCCAGGTCGGTGACGTCATCTGCCTGCGCCACTATCAATGCCTCCGGTTGCAGCCAGGGCTTCAGGAGGTTAACATGATAAATGTGTTTCTCTCTCCGCCGCTCCGGCTGGCAGATCTCATAATCCACCGCCCCAACCCGGCGTGTAACCTCGAAGGGTCCTTGCCACTTAGCCAGGAGTTTTGACTCGGAACTGGGTAATAATAGAAGCACTTTATCCCCCGGCTGAAATGTGCGCAACCGGGCTCCTCTATTGTATTGGGTCTCCTGTCTGTGTTGTGCCTGCTGCAAATTATCCTGCGCCCATTTTCCAACAGACTCCAGACGTTTGCGCAGGTCCAACACATACCGGACGGCATTCGTCGAATTATCCTGCTGTTCCTCCCACATCTCTCTGACCAGATCGAGCACACCCCGGGGTCTTCGCCCATACAGCAGCTCGAATGGAGAAAACCCCGTGGAAGCCTGGGGTACCTCTCTGATCGCAAAGAGAAGGGGAGGAATCAGCTGGTCCCAGTAACGCACATCACTACTAATAAATCTGCGCAACATGTTCTTAAGGGTCTTATTAAAGCGCTCCACAAGCCCATCGGTCTGAGGATGAAACACCGATGTCCTAATGGTCTTAATCCCCAAAAGTTTACATGTCCCGCGGATTAGCCGGGACATAAAGTTAGTGCCTTGGTCGGTCAGTATCTCCTTGGGGATCCCCACCCGGGAGAAAACCTTCACGAGCTCGTCGGCAACAGACTTAGCGGACATAGATCGGAGGGGTATAGCCTCTGGATAACGCGTCGCGTAATCCAAAATGACTAATAGGTGTGTGTATCCCGCCGCACTCCTTTCCAATGGCCCGATTATGTCCATCCCAATACGCTCAAACGGAGCTTCCACTAGGGGCAATGGCACCAGTGGGGCTCGCGGGACGGCTCTAGGGCTAGCTTTCTGACACTCCCCACACCGTTCACAAAACCGTCTGACGTCACCATCCAGCCCCAGCCAATAGAACCGTGTCACCAGCCTCGCTTTGGTTTTGTCCCTTCCTAAGTGACCAGACAGGGGAATAGCGTGAGCAAGCTGCAGCAAATCCTCCTTAAAGGGCTGAGGGATGAGCAACTGATGACGCACCTCCCCCGTCTGGGGTAATTTGTCAACACGATACAGCAGGTCTCGATTAATCTCAAAGTGAGGGTACGTGGCGGCGCGTCTGGGCTCGACCACCCAACCATTAACCACCGCTGCCTGGTCAAAGAGCCTGCCCAGCACGTCGTCACGCCCTTGCTCGAGTCGGAAGTCACGGGAACGAGCTAAAAAATCAGCTCCCATGGCTTCCAGCTCGGGGTCGGGTCGGTCCGGAGCGGAGGCAGCCGAGCCGGACGCTTGTGCCGGCTCTGCAGCCTCCCCCCCCGACTCTTCACCAACCGCCCCCACCTGAAACCTCTCGGACTCCTTCCATCGCCAGCCCTCATTCTTAGCGGCCCGACGTTCCCGTTTAGTTTTTCGGGGTCTAAATCTCTGGCAAAACCAATTCGGGTCACAGAAGGGGAAGATCTCTCCAATTACTTCCTCCTTCTTGGCCAATAGGGTGGGCGGGGCTGTCAGAGCAGCTAACCAATCCTTAAACTGCCCACAGTCCCGCCCCAGAACTACTGGTACTGGCAATCGAGGACATAACCCTACATGCACCTGCGTCCCCTGCTGGCCAATCGTTATATTCACACTTATCTTAGGGTAGGAGCGTACATCCCCATGAATACATTTGATATGCACCTGTCCCAATAACCGTTTATGCCCCAGTGAGATTAGGCTATCCTGTATTAGGGACTGACCACACCCTGAATCCAGGAGCGCCTGGGTTTTTGTACCATCCACTGTCACAGGAATAACAAAACCCGTCTGCTGAAGTGACTGAGGTAATTGAACAGGCTTACCTGGTCGGCTGAGGTCACACTCCATCACGGGGCAATCCCGCGCGAGGTGTCCCACCTCCCGGCACGTCCAACACCGCAGTGGGCTAGTTTCTCGCCCTGGAGCCTCGGCAAGAGGTGGAAACACCGGAGCCATCAAAGGGGCTCGACGGTAAGGAAACCGTGCGAGACCCCGGTCCGACCCCGCAGCAGCCCGCGGGGAACCCCACGCTGCCCCGGTCCCCGGGCCGGGAGCTCGCACAGCCCCCCCCCGCCCAAAACCTTGTACACCCCTTCCCCCCAGTCCCTTCGCCCTATCCGGGGCCGGTGGAGCCAATGATGCCGCAGTGCTTCTCCCCGGCAGCCTGGCTGGCGTTGGTTCGGCTGCCCGGTACTGCTCTGCCAGGGCGACCGCCTGATCCATGGTGGCGGGTGCCTGCCGCTGTACCCACAGCCGTGGTTCCGGAGCTAGACACTCCAGAAAGCGCTCCACCACAATCACCTCCACCAGCCTCGCTTTCGTGGTCGCATCTGGCCGCAACCACCCCATGGCATACTCATTTAAACGATGCGCTATGGTTCTAGGGTGCTCCTCGGGCGGGAAGCGCTCCTCCCGAAACCTCCTCCGATAGCCCTCCGGTGTGGCCCCCACGCGATTCAGGATGGTAGCTTTTAGCGTGGGGTAGTCCATCATCCGGTCGGGAGACAGCGTCCTCGCTGCCGCTTGCGCCTCCCCCGTTAACTGGGGCAAGAGGTAACTGGCCCATTGGGCCTGATCCCACCCGGCAGAGGTCGCCAGCGCCTCGAACACCTCCAGGTAGGCTTCGGGTCGATCCTCTGCCGTCATCTTGGTTGGTCTCATCAACCAGGGGTCAGGTCCCGCCGGTCTAGCCGGCCCTTGCACCGCTGCCGTCAGGGTCTGGCGCAGGAGATTCATCATCTCCGCAAACTGGGAAGCATCCATGCTGGTGTGCACTGCTTGAAGGGGGCAGTGCCAGTGAATCCCACTTCTGACACCACGTGTGGAAGGGTGGTGGGTAATTCACTGACACAGGAGACAGAAATGAGGCTGAAAACACCGCACAGGTGCCCAGTTTTATTAGAAACTTATTTTGGGTTCAGCCCGCAGAGGGCGCTGTTGTCGGTGGCCTGCCGTACCAACTATGGTAGCGACAGAGCCACCACTATACCGGAGCGGTACAGGGTACAGAAGTGAGAACAAAAAGAACACTAATCAAAAGGCAAAAGAAACAGAGAAAACAAAACACAGTAAACAAAACTACAAAATAAAAAGTGCTGCACTCGGCAGCTTCTCCCCAACCGTCGCTATCCGTACGGCCCGGGTCTCCGTCCTACTCTAGCGGCTCCCTCAGCCTGCTATCCACTTTGTCGGGGGCTGCCCAAGAGTTTTCTTTTCCCCCGCTACTGCTAAATCTTTCTTTCTTTTGGTTTTGTTTGTCTCGCCGGGATTTTTCGTCCGGGCTGATTTTTCTCCAGCGCTTCCGCACGCCGGCTTACGTCTCCGTGGGCAGACCTGAGGGAACAGCAGAATGAAACTTATAGGGTCAGCAATCCCCCCAAGACCCGCCTCCCAGCCACTCAGAGAGAAGGAAAGTCCGCACACCCACTCTTTCCCCTCTCCGTGTCACTGCCATGACTGACAGGCAGATATTGACGAGCTGCTGCCCTCTCCCTGCAGCACTATGAACACGCCAGAAGAGTCAGCACAGATCTCCCCTGTTACAGTGCCCAAGAGAAATGAACAAACCTTCAGAAATATGCAGCTGGCTCAACCCCTTAGTCCATATATACTGTTCTTATTCAATTGTAATGAAAAATTGCAAGACAATTATTTATTTGTATAAGGAGGTGCCAGTTGATCTGTATTTACATATGTACATATAGCATCCTACAGAAAGTGTTGGACCCACCCTGATATGGACCATCTAATGCTCTGTACGTGACGATTTGAAATTACCAATGAGAGCAGCCAAGGTCAAGCCACATCTCATTTAACAAGAGGGAGGTGATTACTAGGCTTGCTACTATTCGATTTTTATTGCTTTGCCAAATCGACAATTAATAGTGACGTTTTATTTCAGAAAGAATGTACCTGTTTTTTTTTCAATCTGTATTTGTTAATTCAAGACTTTTTATGTGATTGAGAAACGTCTGATATAGCGAAGCCCCTTTATCATATTCAACATGCAACAAAACAATTCTAATTAAAATAACATTTGGTCACAGCAGAGCTATTCCTTGTAAAGATAAAGATTCTACACAAATAAAAAAATTGTCTCAAATAAACCATAGAAAATGCGTATACAGTGTATATATGCGGCTGATTCTTATAAACGGAGTGCACTGTATAGCTTTAAATCTCACAAGCAAGAAAATCCTCAGCTTCTAGTAATTGTGATCCCGTTTTAAATCCTCCAATAGAAATGTAGAATTTACTGTCACTCAGTAGTTGGGGTGGGTTTCAAGTATTCAGAATGAATCAATGCGAGATACAAGTCAGGAAGGAGGGACATTGCACAACTGTAGGTTGTAGGTTACTGTATTTTATTTATTAGGAAAGGGAAATGTAACCATTTTCAGTGTTTTTTTCCTGTGTTTATTGGATATTTCATTTTTTTGTATCAGGGGTGTTTTATTGTTTTTTATTGTTTAAAACTGAAAATCAGAAGCCCTAATTATAAATGAACCCTGTAACTGCTGTATTTATCAATTCCACTCAAAATGTATATTAAAAGTTATATTAACAATTAATAAGATTAGGTTATAAAATAAATACGCACAATACATCCCAGGAGCATCCTGAGGAAATGATTATTGCATCATTTTAGGTAACATGGCATGATCTGTTTATGTGTTCCAACTGGTCTGTTAAATCACTCCAGACACATGGGTGGGTAAAAAACAGGTACAGCAGAAAAAAGGAACGTTCCTTCATTAACCTTAGGGCTGCTCTGAAAAATATAGATTTATATTTTATAAAATCATAATTTAAATACATACACATCATAATTCATAAGTAATTTGTTTCAAAGTTGTTTTTTTTTTATAGAAATCTATCATTTTACAATGCAGCACTAAAATGTATGACGCAGGTAAGACTACCTCATACTACCTGTTACAGTGCCACCTACACTTAAAAGCTGTATTGGAGAGTTGTGATTTATACCTAATCTATAGTGATAGTGTGGTAAGTTGAAGAAATTAATACACGCCAATGTTTGGAATTAACAACCGATGGTCAGAAAAATGATACAAACACACACACACACACACACACACACACACACACACACACACACACACACACACACACACACACACACACACACAATTAAAACAGTACTGTACCTGCACTACAGGCTATTCCTTAAGTCATGTGAGAAAACTCTGCAAATTGAGAGTTACTCTGTTCGACTTTAATGATATTTGTAAAACTGTCATTCAAAATCAACATGAAGGCATTAAAAAAATAAATAATAATAATCACCAAAAGGAAAAATATAGAACGCAGGTAATAGCTCAACTCAAGCTGTGTAGTACAGCATGTGATGACATTTTCCACCGCCTATACAAAAGCAGCCAGGCACTCAATTAGAATTAAATCAAGGTAACTATTATTGTAGAACAGGCAGTGGGAAGAAAATAAATTGGCTTAGGCAATCATCAACTCATACAGTGCTGCATCTTGTCAGCAGGTAGCTCGGAGGTTATGTGGTGACCCATTACATAGCTCCTTCTTAAAAAGCCTTTCATTCCTTTTTAATGGGGGTTAGTTTGATTTATTTACTTGTAGTATTTTGCAAGGAAACAGTTTTAGATTTTAAGCATAAGGAGAACATGATATATATGCTTTTGTATCAACATATTAGGACATGAAAATGAAATGTATACTGTAGTCAATGGGGAAGAGGAAACACTGCACCCAAATCTTTAGTATTACAAGTGAAATCCCAGAACATGTTTCAAACTCAGCAGTAATTGGATGCACTCGAAGGTGGTTTTCTAATTTTGATTTAGCATATGGATTTGATCAAGTATCCATGGCAACAAGTTAGGTGAATTGCATAACGAATCCCAGTATTATGTTAACATCTTAAAATAAGTTGAATTATCGGAGCCAGGGTTAAGGTTTTAGTTTTTAATGCCATTAACAGAATTATGGTTAAGTATCATTAAATAGTTAATAAACAAGATTATTTACATTTTGATTTATTAAATCAAGGGTGCAGTTTGTGAAAACTGTGTTTCCTTTTATCCAAGGTCAAAGACCTTACTGATGGCTTACCAATTTAAAAAAGGAAACAGGCCAACAAAATTCAGAGTTACAACTTTGAGGGCAACTTTTTAAATAACACCAATTCCCCACATAGTAACCATAAACTAATTTGATAAAATTTCTATTTAAATATATTTTCATACGAAAAACAAAAATGTGTTTCATTTGAACCAGTTGAAAGCCCTAAAAGCAAGGATATACATTTGGCTGCTTTATCATGTTATCTGGCAGTTTAATATGAAAGTAATCACTTTTAAAACTAAAGCTCCAAAGGGATTTTAAAACTAAAGATGGAAAAAAACAGAGTTACATATTAATTGTTTAGTAAACAACCAACCTTCATTTCCTCAAATCAAATTAGATACCTGCGAGGAAAAACTTGTATTCATCTTCAGTGAACAGAATATGGGTTCAAGAAACAAATGTGCATTATTATGTTTCAATTTAGTCTTTAATTTAAAGATCTATTTAACCATATAACACTCAAAACCAGTTTTCTGACACACTGATTGTACTGTATCACAGAGGTGATACCATAACAGTACCTGTGCATTAGAATCAGTGTATATGTATAGGCTTAAACAGTGGTACAGTGTATAACCTATTTTTCACAGATATTTATACACTTTAGCAGAGTATGCGCTTAAAGGGGTTGGTGATCTGCAATCCCAATTCTTTTTTATAAAATATTACTGTACCGGTAACATAATGCGTTATTCTACAGTCCTAAGTATCTACTGTTTCTTTGAGGCTTCACTTAATAATCCAGTCCAACAATTAATTATTTTACATGAATAAGAAAACACAGAACCATCAGTTTATAATGTATTTTATTTAGATGTAGATTCACAAAATACTCCTTTTTACTTTCAAAAATTAATTAATTCAATAATTGTTACTTAAATGCTTTATGCATGTTCCTGACAAACCACATTCATTCTGAAAACCGTATTTAACAGAAATCATTATCTAACAAATGCTATCATAGTCCTTTTACGGTCTCTTAATGAAAAGTGTTTCAGTTTCCTTTTTTGCAACCATTTTAGTGCAGGAATGTATTGAAAACATTCACGTTCATCTGTTCACAATGCACATACTCAATTAACTGTATCAAAATGATCACCACTGTACAGTAAAACTGGAATATAGACTTACAATATTACACATAAACGGGTTAAATGTAATGATGCAGCATTAATAATGGTTTTAGAATTTTGTAATTGAATACACTTAGAAGGGATATAGTGTACACTTAAACAATATACACTTAAGTGGGGTAGACTGTATTTTGAAGTAAAGTTTTAACCCACTGACAAGGTTGACTCAAATAAATGAGTTAATTAACATTTATGTATTATTATTATTTGTTTATTTAGCAGACACCTTTATCCAAGGCGACTTACAGAATCTAGAGTCATTTACAACTATGTCTCACCCGAAAGATGGAGCACAAGGAGGTTAAGTGACTTGCTCAGGGCCACACAATGAGTCAGTGGCTGAGGTGGGATTTGAACCAGGGACCTAGTGAACAATTTGTTTAAAACTTATAGCGAAATGTACTTAGGGAATTACATGAAAACCTATGGAAGGGGAGGTAGTCACAAACTTGAAGTACTGTTTTTAAAGAAAGTTTTGTGTGTAATTCCTCCAGTCATAGATCATCAACCCGGGCGGTACCTTTGTTACTATGTAATATAAAAGAGGAATCCGAATACAACCTATCCTGTAAACTAGACCATGATATTTCATTATTCTTTTTTTCCTGTACTTCTCTCCCACACTATTCTCCCTTCAACTGCACAGTACAAAGAAACAGATTCCTCCCCAAGAGGGACATCATATTTGAAAACACTGAGGGCTTTTGTGCTGTGCTCAAGAACCTTTAAATTATAAATGCTTTTTTTAAAAAAACCTAGGGCTAAGATGCCACAAAATGGGGGGGAGACATAATGCAGGGATATTTTATATTTGGAGGGGACTGAAGGGTGGACTGGGGGGGGGGACCGCACAAACACCTGCATTAGGAGGATGGCAACAACAAAACAGAATAAAACTTTTTTTTCTGACGTATATCATTTACTGTATTAATTGACGGATTATATTTATTATTTTGTATACAGATGTATACTACCCTTTATTGTTGCTGTATAAAGGGCACGATTGGTTTAAAATTCTACAATGACAATGGGTTGTCTCGAGAATTAAAACAGAACACAAAACTGGATTGAAAAATAGAACACGTCAATCAAACACTGGCTAAAAATATAGCCTATTTGGAACGTCCCAACATTGGAACAAAATTAATAAATCCGAAATATTTTTCATGAAAAGCCTACAAGCTGCAAAACTAAGTCACTCAACAGAAGAACGTTCATAAAACTTTTATTTCAGAATGTGTAGAAAGCAATGGTGGCACACAGAATTTAGATTTAATCTGCTCCCCTAGTTGTAGTTAGCACAAAGAGAAAAAAACTGTCAATTTGTCATCTGGCCCAACAGCACAGTACATTAGATGTGGAAAAATATTTCTTACATAACTTCAAAAACACACTGCTTCATCATTATGTTTCAAGTTCAAACAGGATTTAACATTTCTGAAATGTTACTTATATATTAGATCATAATTTGTTCTTTGACTTCTCGTTTCCTTGTCTTGCGGCATATTAGTTTTGTTTTTTACAGTGTTTTTGGCAATGTTTCTGTTTCACTTCTCTCATGTTAGACTTTTGGTTCTTTCATTGACTCTTCAATTCTCAGTTTCTTAACCACTCTGTTTGTACTTTCGCTCACACTTTCTATTTCACCAGAACATCTTTTATTATTATTTATTATTATTTGTTTATTTAGCAGACACCTTTATCCAAGGCAACTTACAGAGACTAGGGTGTGTGAACTATGCATCAGCCGCAGAGTCACTTACAATTACATATCATCTGAAAGACGGAGCACAACGAGGTTAAGTGACTTGCTCAGGGTCACACAAGGAGTCAGTGGCTGAGGTGGGATTTGAACCGGGGACCTCCTGGTTACAAGCCCTTTTCTTTAACCACTGGACCACACAGCCTCCCAACATCTCTATCCTCCCTGTCTCTGTGCAATTTAGAGGATGCTAGGGGTCTTGTGAAGACCTGATGAGCTTCCATGGGTGGTTTACAGACCTCCCAGAAGAAACTAACAGTATCATAAATTCATGTGTAAAGTATATAATAGGGTACAGCTACTGTTATAATGGTATACAAATCCCCTGCCAGGAATATAAATAACACATTACATGTGTCAGTATCATGATAAAGTAGGTCACATTGTAAGCTTACATCTAGAGCATATTGAATGGTATATCGTTAGAAATAGCCTTGCGTTGATTCATCTAAACCATGAGTTTCTGGCGAGCAGTGCCATAGCCTTCATTGTCTCAGGTCATAAGGTGTCAATAGTCAATACTATGAAAAAGTAGGTCACTGTGAGCTACTTTATTTGTCGATGATAAGTTTTGTAAAATATGGGCAAGCGGTTTTGTAAATACAGTGTTAATTTCCCAACCAATCAAATATAGACAAACTAGTCATCATGACCTAGATTCCGAGCTAACAGATCATTTTGTCGCCCCAATTATCTGGTGGAAAAATCTTGCATTTAGTCTTAAATTAGTGGGTGCTACAGATGTTTAGGGTTAAACAGCCTACATTCAAATTACCCTGCCTCAAGTAAGTCATCTATTATTTCTGTTTGTAGTTACAAGGAAAACGAGAGAATAGAAATATTACCGTTTTTATTTTTTCTCTCACTTGCTTAAATGAACACACCACGAGTGTGGAAAACATTTATTACATTACAGTCCAATCGTTGATATCTGACATTAATTTAGATATGCAAAACGTCCTGGGGCTCCTGCTAGACTGAGCTGATGTAGTACAGGATTGATCAGTGAACTGAAAACCTCAATACAGATAGGCTGAGATGAAATTGTATTCAGTAGGCTATAAAAATAAATTATGAAGGAATGATGGAAATAGGCATAGCACCCATTGAAGAAATCACAGAGCAAAAAATGTTATATTGAACAGACATATAGTGTATGGCAAGTCCTTCCACTGCACTGTGATAGTTGATTAAATGCCATACAAATTTGTAGAATCTGACATCTAAAATACGAGTTTACTGTAAAAATAAATAAATCAAATTGTGGTCCTTAGAATAATTACTTAGCAGCCATGGAGTCGCTAGTCTAACCCCTACCTCAGAATCTTTTTTCAAACTTTAAAGAGCAAGTTGGTATGGGTTTGTATAAATATCAGCCATCTTTGTAATCTTGTTGTTTGGATTCACTTTGTGTCATTTCCTGTTTCAGTCATCACATCCTGGTACCCTGGTGGCCTTAAAATAGCTCTGAGAATAATGTGTAATCTGCTACACCGGAATGTAACCATTTGTGGCCTATGTTTCAACTATGTCCTTATTTAATTGAGGAATTGTATTAAGTAACACTGGCCTACGTGGTGAGATATTCATATATTATTATTATTTATTTCTTAGCAGACGCCCTTATCCAGGGCGACTTACAATTGTTACAAGATATCACATTATTTTTACGTACAATTACCCATTTATACAGTTGGGTTTTTACTGGAGCAATCTAGGTAAAGTACCTTGCTCAAGGGTACAGTAGCAGCATCCTCCACCTGTGACTGAACCCACGACCCTCCGGTCAAGAGTCCAGAGCCCTAACCACTACTCCACACTGCTGCCCGTAATATATGGGATTTATGTACAGTATGAACAAGTTGATTTAGTTTTTAAAATGTACACATTTTTACTCAGTTTGTATCTCCATACTATGGGACAGCTAAAAATTAGATACGGTGGCACAGATCACTGGGTTTCCAATTAGTTTGGGGTTTTGTCTGCTTAAGAAATCTGTTTTATTCCACTTGCTGAGTTAAACCTGTATTTGAGCTGTGTACCAAATCAAACTAAACTAAGTATATCTTCTTGAACAGGTTCCATGTTGCAGTAATATATGATATTGTTACCTTGTTTTCTAAATACCAGGACATGGAATATGTTATTATTTCAGTAGACCTGCAGTCCTTCGGAACTGGAACCAATGTTAACAGATCATGCTGAATTTGATGAAAGATTGAAAGATTGGTTAAACTGTTTGATATGTGAAAAGCTGTAGAAGGAAAAGGTCATTTTTAGAGAGTTGGTTATTATGGAGTCAAGGATTTAGCAATGTAATTAACATACAGTATTTTACGTAGACCCTAATACATTGCCATAGATCAAATGAAAACTCATTCAGTCAAGTAACATGAGAATCATTTCCCTGAAATTATTTCAAACCATGGTTCTTTTTCTAGAACTAAATTCAACTTGTGAATCCGAACATTTTATTTGAAAACTTTGCATAGGTTGCTTTAGGTCATGACGTGTGGAATGAAAATGCAGGATGACTTAATCTTTGGTTCACTTACTGATTTCTAATTACTTTTATGTAAGTAGCTGAAAGCAAACAGAGACCCATGGGACATGTTGATCATAGCAACAGTAATGCAAAAACTATAAAAGCTTGAGCTTTAATATGCCGTGCAAACACTTCACAGTAGCATCATATAATGAGCCATAAGATGTTTATGACAAATACAGTATGCATATAGTTATTTGCAGGAGTTACTTACGCTGTATCTTCCAAACCGCACTCTGAGATCACAGGATGCAGGGCTGCTGGTTATTCCTAGGGTCAACAAAAGCAACACGGGACGTAGGGCTTTTTCTTGTAGAGCTCCTAAATTATGGAATGATCTGCCTTCATTTGTCAGGCTAACACACTTTTATAAAATGGCTTTCTTATCTTAGTGGGTTTTAATGTAACTTTAAAATTGCTGCTTTTGTATTATGTGTATACTGTTATTTAAATATGTTTTGTTTGTGATTGTGGCAGTTGTACGTTTGACATGCTATACAAATGTATTGTGGTTTGTTCTTTTTTCTGCTATGTACTGTACAGTGCTTTGCCATACATGTGTATAAAAAGCACTATATAAATGCAATAAATAAATAAATATGATTAGCGCTGAAGGCCAATTTAGTTGTGTACTATCAGTGCACTAGAGCGGCCATTTTGAAAAGAGTAAAAACTGTAAAAAGTTGTCAGGATGTTAACAATAAAAAGAAAAATTACAGGTACATAATTTACATAGTTGTAGCAACACGTGGGGACGTATAACGCTATATTTTTTGGAAACCTGCTACTTACTATTTAAATGGCTGATTTTCAGAATTGAATGTTCACAGCTCCATTCTCAGAAAAGATAAAAAGTTGAAATAAAATAGAAGTCAAATAGGAGATTAACACATGTTTAGTAATTTTGAATAATTGTACATTGTCATGTTGTAACTGTACATCATTGCTGACGGATTATTGTAGACCAGGGGTGTCAAACTCCAATCTCCGAGGGCTGCAGGGTCTTCTGGTTTTCATTCCAACTTAAGCTCTCAATTAACGTAATTGATCTAATTATTTGTTCAATTGGCCGTTTAATATTTTTTCAAGGTCTTTTACAGTTGATGGTTTAAAAAATGCACTTGATTCAAGGCACACTACCTATAAAACATTTTGAGGTCTGGAGAGAAGTGTTAAATGTGTCCAGTTAATCACATAATTAGACCACTTAAGTAATTGAGAGCTCGGGTGGAACAAAAGCCAGAAGACCCTGTGGCCCTCCAGGAACTGAGTTTGACACCCCTGTTAGATAATGATGATGGGGAACAGTGTGGAGAATGTTTCACGGTCGTTGTGTGTGGAGATGTGAATGAGACATCATGTACCTTATTTTGAAGTGTACAGGAAATAAAATCTGATTGAAATAAAATATTTATAAAAATTGGATTCATATTTATTTTAATGGGCACTTTTAGGGATTATCTTGTAACTAGTCAGAACAAGTAGTCAGCTCCTCTGTGTACATTACATTAAGTAACTATGGAAAGAAAAAGGGAAGCTACTAATAGCATTACTATCACATGGCCATGCATAATTAATGGTGGAAACATGCAGGAAGTACCTATAGAAGTAATAGTGTGAGTCAATAGATACAGATCATACAATTATAATTGCTTAACTGTATTTAAAAAAATTAACAACTGCCTTAATATCTTGTGAAGCCTTATTCCTGGGGGGTTGGTGTTGAGACCTAATGACAACTGGCTGCCAATTTTATAGCAGAAGATCAAGAATATAATATGAATGAGAATCACATTAAGAACACAGTGAACCAGTGAAAACATTTTTTTGCTGTCTGACCTTTAAAGGGTAGAATGTACATTCCACCATATCAGTGATCATTAGCAGGGAGGCTAGGAATCTGTTTGATGCTGAATAATGGGGAAATACACAGCAGATTTTTTGTTTTTACACGTGGTGGGAATATATGAGGCGGCTCGTCAGCAGAGGCAAGTGAGGCATGGCCTCACTAATAATTCCCAATGGCTAAAAAAACATTGTGCATATTCGTTTTATTTAATTGAGAAATATAAACACATTTAAGCATATTGAATAAATTTAAGTTCCCTTTCAAGTCGAAGACGACCACCAACATTAAGTATGGGATATTCCCTGCCCTAGAGGTAGGTAATACTGAGCTCTCTATACCAGAGCAGCCGAAGGCCCCTTCCTGTGATGACACACTCGGTCCCGCCTACCGAGGGTACTAAACCGTCACTCACAGGAAGATCTCCCTCTTTTTCCTTCTCAAGACGGTAAGGTAAGACCTCTGAGTTTAGTTCCTAGCATTCGTGCTGAAAGCTGGCTTGCCGCTTTCCTGGAATCAACGACTCTTGAAAAAGACTGAGTCTTTCATCTTTCTGTCTTTCAACGGCCCCCCTTGGTGGGCCGCTATCTTTTTACTGTCTGTCGTATGTGAGCGGCTGTCCGCGCAGCCACCCACGAGTGAGTTGTCTTTTCCTAAAGAGAGTTACACAAGTATCCTCCTCGGGGCCAGGCCTGGCCATATCCCCGCTGTCGAGTGACCCTGCCGCGCTCCCTTCCTCTGGGCTAGGTACTGTCGTATCCCTGTCCGAGCGGAGCCGCCGGCCGAACTTGACCGCTGCCTAACCTTGCTGTTGTGTGTGTTATGTGTTTTTTCTTTACTGCCTTGCAGTTTAGAAAAATAAATAAATAAATAAATAAATAAAATGTAGTATGATATCAAACGGCAGCGCTGCTGCGCCCCGCTGTTGAGTTACATACGCAGGCTTGCTTCAGCCCGCATACTCGGTGGGCTGGAAAAACAAAACAAAATCAGTTAACCTCGTTGCCGTGGTGACTGATATTTTTACCCACACAGCTTCTGTGGTGTGTGTGCGCATTTGTTTCTTACTGCCCGGCAGTTAGAAATAAATAATAAGCTGATTCTTCCACGGGAACCCAGCTCTGCTGTGGCCCACGGTTGAGTTGAATCCACCGGCTTGTTTCAGCCTGCCTACTCGACGCGCTTGGTCACCCGCCTGGCATGGTGAATGTGTTTCTCTCATAGCTGAATGGCTGGGTATAAGCCTGTATGTTCCTGTTACTGCCTTTGCAGTTAAAAAGAAATAACAGGTTGCAGCTCCTTGAGCCTGTGCTCCACCCTGGCATACGCTATGCGCTGCCACGTTATTATTATTATCCACGTTGTGTGACTGCACGCGGTCCAGAACCAGGTTATCGCGCGCTCTGCACCATGGTGCAGCACCATGCGCTCCCCTGTACTGCTCTCCTGGTTGCCTACCGCAGCCACTCGACTCTGGGTATCCACCCCGGTGTATGCTATGCGATACCCCAGGTTGTGTTGACTTCACGCGGTTAAGGCTGGGTGCCCCCAGTCGGCGCACTTGGTGTTTAGATGCTCCATGCCTCAGTGCTTAGCACCACAGCATGTGAATAACACCTGCATGCTTCGGTGCACCAGTACTGTATTCTATCTCACTCAGTGTCCTCGGTGCGTCTGCACCCTTGGTGCCTGAGTGCTTCAGTACACGGCTGAGCTGTACGTGGCGCTGGGCCTGGCCAGGCAACAGGCTCAAGCCCTTGCTGTGGCCCTAGCTCAGCCAATAGCGCCAGCCCTGGAGCTGACCCCGCCTGCATCGGTGGTTGTCCCGGATGTTACGCGCTGGCATCTGCCATACTCGGCAGGCTGTCTGGCCAGGCGAATGGTTTATCACACTGGACTGAAAGAACGCGGATTCCACGTTGCTATTCGTCTAGTGCACAGGAAGTATCTCCGCTTCGCCTTACAGGGGAGTGTCCTGAGTTTTCTGTTCTGTGGTTCAACCTCTCCTTAGCCCCCGCACGTTTCAAAGTGCATGGATCAGGGTGATGAATTAGCTGAATGACTGGTTGATCTGCCCAGTCGCAGGAAGGAGCAGTGGCCCACACAGTGCAAGCCTGCCTGTTGGATGACAGAGTGGCTGCCATTGTAACAGTCTGGCCATGTTCAACAAGGGTTCACAGTATAATTGGTGTTGTATTAAAAACTATTGGGTCTGATGGCCTCGACTTCATCACCCACCCAACTAGGGTTGCTCCACAAGCGCCCGATCCAAGTGTGGCTCAGTGCCTTAGGCTGCACCCCAAGCGCGACAGACACCGTCAGCTGACCGTGTCTCGCCTAGGCTGGGAAGCCCTACACTGGTGGAAGCAAGCCTCTCTTCTGAGCGAAGGCGCAAGCATAGGAGTGATACACAATTGTCAATTGGTGATGACAGACGTACCCAACTCTGTTGGGGGGCCGGTCTGGGCAGGTGGAGGAGTTCGCGGACCCTGGTCGGATCGCTGGACATAATGCGTGGGAACTGAGAGCAGCCCACGAGTGGTCCAAAGCGGTTTTTTTACGCTTTCCTGCCTATACCGCTGCTCCCGGCTTTTCTAGGAAAAGTCGGGTTAGAGAAAGCGTCAGTTCTCCAGGTGGCCAGGAGAATGTGGTTTTCGACCCTGTGCCAGCTGTTGTATAGCCAGCCCTGGGAGATTACACTTCGTTGGATCTCCTCAGTCAGGCAGAAGGCTCTCTTTGGCACCCGGAGCCACGCAGGTTCCAGCTATGGGTCTGGCCCCTGTAAGGGACTGCTGGCTAGCCCTAGGGCTATTGGACGCAGTTGTGGGTACCATGCAGAGCGCTAGGGTGGACTCCACTAGGTATTTTGTATACCTATAAGTGGAGGTATTTTCAAGCTTGGTGTCTGGCTAGAAACCATGACCCCATCACTTGCCCTAGGCCAGTCATATTGCAGTTTCTGCAGGAACTGCTTGGTGCTGGAAGGTCATCTTCCACCTTGCAGGTGTATTCAGCGGCTATCTCTGCTTGCCATGCCCCCGTAGATTCTATGTCTCCGGGTGCGTATTTTTGGCTACCCATTTCCTTAAAGGTGCACAGTGATTACGTCCTCCTAGGAGGACTGCTCTCCCCGAATGGAGCCTTAATATTGTATTAGAGCCCTTAAACTCCATTGAGCTGAAGTATCTGTCTATGAAGACAGCCTTCCTCTTAGTTATCACCTCCGTAAAGCGGATCAGTGAGCTGCAGGTGCTGTCTGTGCACAGCTCCTGCATGCGCGTGTGGGAGGATGGAAGCACCAACCCCGCTTTCCTCCCCAAGGTGATTACAGCTTTCCACATTAACCAGTCTGTGGAACTGGAGTCTTTTCATCCACCTCCGTTGCTTCAACAAAGGATGAGAGATTTAATTTTCTCTGCCCAGCGTGGGCATTGAGATGTTACGTGCTTAGGACAAGAGCGCTGCGTCAATCTGACCAGCTCTTTGTCTGTCACGGAACATGGACCCTAGGACAGCCCCTCTAAGCAGCGTCTGTCACACTGGATTGCAGACACGGTGTCGACTGAATATGATGGTGCTGGGTTACCCCCACCTGGTAGAGTAGCTGCGCATTCGACTAGAGGGTTGGCTACATCGTGGGCCGTTTTTAAGGGCGCTTCAATGTCTGAGATTTGTACTGCGGTTAGCTGGGCTACGCCACATACTTTCACCAGATTCTTAATGTGGTAGAACCTGCTGTGCCGTCTGTGGACACAAGGGTCCTTGAGGGTGTAAGTTCACACCACTAACCTCTGGGTTAGACAGCGCTTGTGTGTCCCTCATATGCTGCCGTTCCTTCTCCCTCACGACGGCTCTGGTATACATTATCCCATACTTAATGTTGGTGGTCGTCTTCGACTTGAAAGGGAACGTTAGGTTACTTACTGTAACCCTGGTTCCCTGAAAGAGGAGATGACCACCAACCACGAGGTCGCTCCGGTCGCCCTCACGGGTTCGGCGGAAAAAGAGGGAGATCTTCCGGTGAGTGACGGTTTTGTACCCTCGGTAGGCGGGACTGAGTGCGTCATCACAGGAAGGGGCCTTCGGCAGCTCTGATATAGAGAGCTCAGTATTACCTACCTCTAGGGCAGGGAATATCCCATACTTAATGTTGGAGGTCGTCTTCTCTTTCAGGGAACCAGGGTTACGGTAAGTAACCTAATGTTCACTGAAGCGCTACTGACATTATTTAAAAGTCTCAACTCGCTCAACAGAAAAGTTTCTGTTGGGCAATTCCGATAAAGAGCTTTGCAGCATTTAGCCAATGTTTTTAAAAACACATCAATTTAACCAGACAACCATGACAGGCACAGGAGTGAGATTAATCTAGGTTTTGATTGATTTTTGTATGTTTTCAATGGTTTTGCACAATAAAATCAGCAATAGGGTAAATGCTTGTGCATAGTAACCTGATTGGGGGCTGGTTTTACAGACCCTTGTTATCATCTTGGACTACCTAATGTTACCTAAATTACTTTATGTAGTCCAAGATTATTTATAATCTGGTCTGATTTAAAACTCAAATTCCTGGAATTAAACGCACACTACTAATATTAATTTTGTCTGCTACCAAATGATAAAGTTGGAGGAGCCCAGAAATGTTTATATCACAGTACTAGACGTGAGGTTAATGTTGAAAGCCAAATTAAAAGCAGTAAAACATATTAAAGTTCTGAACCTTGTTTGCTGCAGGTCCTAATCAACTTTCTTGCAGGGGCAACAGCAGGGTTGTGGGATATCAAAAGAGTGCATTAGCCTCTGCTAGATACTGGTCAAAAGAGCCGCAAGAAATATGTTGACATTTAAATTGTTGAATATCAAAGACTTGTCTGCTACATGCCAAGATATCAAGATATTAAACTAGATTGCAATATACAGTATTAGTTTATATTAGTGTCTTTCTAAGAACAAGTATGTTTATATAAAACTATTTTTCTTATAAGCTGTGTCACAGGGGTCACTTTTTTTTAAATTACTTTTCTCCTCCATTGCATACATATAAAAGGTTATTAAGCAGCTGCTGAAGCCAGGTTTGCTCTAAAGCACATTTTCAAATGGCAACATCTTTTTTTTTTTCTTTAAATACATTGCAACAGTTCTGATGTTAAATTATACCCATCACATTAGTTTTCAAGTATTCAAGGTATATATTCAAGTTATATAGTCGAGGTACATATTCAAGGATGTCTTTCTAGGAACGACATTCGTCTCTGCTACTGTGGGTTCTCTGGCATGGCAAAATCACCACAAAACCAGTTCCTTGATCCAGCATTGGACCCCCACATCAGAGACCTTAAACTTCAATCTCAGGTCATGTATTCCGTACATTTTAAAGCAAGTAAAATCTCGTACTAATTGTATTAATTGTCCTTTCTGCTTCTATCTATCTATCGATGCGTCCTGCTGCAGTTCATATAGAACTTAAACTTCAATCTCAGCTAAAGAAAAGGGCTTGTAACCAGGAGGTCCCCGGTTCAAATCCCACCTCAGCCACTGACACATTGTGTGACCCTGAGCAAGTCACTTAACCTCCTTGTGCTCCGTCTTTCGGGTGAGACGTAATTGTAAGTGACTCTGCAGCTGATGCATAGTTCACACACCCTAGTCTCTGTAAGTCGCCTTGGATAAAGGTGTCTGCTAAATAAACACATTTATTTATTATTTATTTATTTACTTATCGAGGTGTCCTGCTGCAGTTCATATGGACCTTATTCAATCTCAGCTACTTATCGATGCGTCCTGCTGCAGTTCATATGGACCTTAAACTTTAATCTCAGCTACTTATCGAGGTGTCCTGCTGCAGTTTATATAGACCTTAAACTTCAATCTCAGGTCATGTATTCTGTACATTTAAAGCACGTAAAATATTGTGCTAATAGTATTTGCCCTTTTCTGCTCCCTCTACCTACCTATTGAAGTCCTGCTGCAGTTCAAGGGCTGTTTTCTATCTTTCTTAAACAAAGTAAATCTGATAAATTAAGGAAGGAGAAACTGTTCACATTGCTCACGCTAATTCTGTTTTCTGTCCACACATTTCTTTGCTAAGGTATCTAGCCTCCAGGCCCCGATCCTCACCTCCGGACCTGCTGTTTCTAACTGCGTAAAACCTGCCAGTCTCCAGATTATGGTTTTCTGCAAGATTCCAAGATCTCCAAAAAAGCAGCCTATCTTCGTCAAACTATTTGTGCCATTCCTTCAGGATTGGAGCTGCTCAGTGAACATTTCTGAGCATGTCATCAAAAAACTTGGTTGGTGCTCTGTCACAAAAAAATTAGATCTCACTTTATGTGATATACATTTTTTTTGAGGGGAGGTTTTTTTTTGGGGGGGGTTGATATTTTTGCGCATTCAACAAAATGTGTGAGGTAGTGTAGGTGGCCATAATTATATATGTATTTACATATATTTTTAGTCTTTGACAACTGGTTTTTGTTTACTGGGATGAACACAGCACACCAATTTTGAGCAAATAGGAGTCTCCGCGAATCTCTCAGGCTCTCTTTTCTTCAGGGAGAGTATACAATGCTCCTCTGCCTAATATTTTTTGTTCACCTGGTTGAACTCGTCTTATAGACGTCTTATACGGCAACTTTCCATCAACATATTAGGTATATAAACCTACTTCGCAAAAGCAGTCCTGCTGTGCTTTTGAATTGCCACCTCACTCCCTAACCACCACCACCTCACTCCCTAACCACCACCTCACTCTGAGCCTTTTCCAGAGGGGAGGAGTATACGATGCTCCTCTGCCTAATATTTAAAGCAATATTGTCCTGACTGAATAAATAACCAGCAGCTAAGAATCAAAGTTCACCACAGAGAACCCAATGGTTATTCGTAGTTCATAAAATATAGTAACATGAAGATTCCAAATGTACATGGCAGATTGAAGGGCAGGGGAGAAAGGTGAAGTGTTTTTACAGTTAGGTCAAAATAAAACATTTAGGATTAAAGATGACGTGATGCTATGAGTAAATGATGTATGCCTATTTTTACACTAATTTGATTTAGATGTCTTTATCCTAAGTCAGACAAGGGACTGAAAGTCACACTTTTCTCATGAGACTTTCATGTAATTTTACGTTCATCAATCTGTAATTAATACAGAATAAAATAACATACTATATAACTATATTACGTTATCCCATTTTGTGTAAATAATATTGTGATTCCCTCAACTTTTATGGGGTCCATTTTGCCGAAATTTAATATAGGGTCAACAATGATTACAAATGCCACCAACCCACACAAAAGCAATTACCCTGATGGCTGTTAAGAAGTTCTATGTTGGAAACACTGTCTAAAATGAAAACTAATAACAGGCCAGTGCTTTTCCATTCGTTTGCAGTTTCAAGTAAATTTGCACTGCTGGAATGAAACATTACAGGCCAATAGATCATCCTTTATGTATGTGTGCATTAAAGGGACTGATTAAATTTCAGCAGAGTGCTTATGGAATGTTTCCGAAGCCATTTATCACTGTACGATTTGAGAGGTTATTTATTTAATAGTTTTTATAGATAATGTGAAAGTTAACACCAGAGCAGCTATGTAGAGCTAAAACAATATTTAGATGTCTTTGATTTGAAATTTGCAACAAATCACTTTTGTGGTGTTTTTATTTTCTCAGAGGGATATTCCAGAGGGGAATCAAATAAAAATATTGATTTACAAATAGTGATTTGCAGGCTTGGTGATGCGGCACATACTGTATATGTTAAAACATATATGAACAGTAACTGAAAAACCTCCCATTCCGCTGTGATAGTACACAAAAAAGAGGATATACGGTGGCTTGTTAGTTTTCATTGACACTTGTTAGTATGTCTAATGTTTCAGAAAATGAATGCACTACTGTTTACCTATTCAAAACAAATAAACTGAAAGTGATATTTAGTATCCATAAAACACTGAGATTGTCATGAGATTTTCACATTTTTGCTTTTTTTCATCCTATTGGCATTCATCAAAGCTTTTGCTGTTCAGTCATTCAGACTTGCAGTCGCTAGTTTAGTGCACCTCTAAGCACTTTTAAATACAACAAGTGTTTAAACTGCATGCGCTTCAACAAAAAACAAAAGGTTGGCATGTCATTGTAAACTGTAATATAGTAATCATCAAGCAAAATCCAAATGGAAATTGCACCTGTGTTGTTTAGGAATTTATTTTACACCCACACAAAAACATCAGCATCTCCAAAATAAATGTGTGCTGAATTTACAGTGTTGTTGCTTCATCAAGTCTTCCTGATCTTTTAAAAATAAAGAAATAAGGTAACACTATTTAAAGCACTACATATTAGGCAGTACTTATTTGTGACTAATTAGCACATAATACATCATGTGTAGCCTCCTAATAAGGGTTTGTTAGGTAGTTATTATGCTTATTCTCAAACATGCCTTACTAACAGGTTACTGGACATTAATAAAGGATTTGCATGCCTTATACTGAAGTGAAGACTGTTCTTGGCCATATCAGGTCCTACTAGCTGCTTGTATATGATTAATACCTTGGTAATAAAGCAGCAAAACAAAGTGGACCATGCATGGATAGCACTCTATCCCAGAGTTGGACTTTGTTTCCAATAAAGGGCTTATTAGGAGGATGTAGGTCACTAGTAAAGAGTTTTGCAGCCCCTATTCTGAAGTGAAGGTTTAGTTTTCATTAAGAGCTTATTAGAAGCATATAGGTCAATAATAAAGGGTTTTGCAGCCCCTATTCTGAAGTGAAAGTTTCAATTTCATTAATTAAGAGCTTATTAGAAGCATATAGGTCATTAATAAAGACTTTTGCAGCCCCTCTTCTGAAGTAAAGGCTGCATTTACATTACTTAAGAACATATTAGCAGCACATCAGTCATCAATACAGTTTTGATCTAACAGATAATGAACAAAGAACAATTATCACCAGGGTATCTTTAATCAGTTGTGCAACCTGTATACTTTACAGCTCCTACTTTATTAAGTTGGAATAGGGCCCTGTAAGCTGATTAAATACACAGTCTAAACCTTGCGGTATGGTTGTGTCAGATAATAATGTACTGTGATTTCTTCCTTAGTTTCAACCACCACTTCCTTCCTCTACCAGTCAGTTGGCCATGGATGCATTTGGGGAACCACTGGTTTTCATGGCTGTGACAAATGGTTTGTGATAGAGATCTATTTGGCTTGATCACATCTGGATTTGAGTCTGGGGTAGAGCTGGCCACCCAATACAAATGGCTGGTGATTGACTTTTTCCAGAGAGACACTTTTTCACAACCTTTCTGCTTCCCAAGTTTATCAATCTTCTTTCCCAGACCTAATATAAATATGTATAGAAAAGCATTCTGTCATTCTGCTGTGTATAGTTTGAAGAGTGCTTGTTGGCACAACTCTACTGAGTATACCATTTAACTATTTATTATTATTATTATTATTATTATTATTATTATTATTATTTATTATTATTATTATTATTATTTTTTTAGACAATTGATTTTCAGTCTGATTACTGGTATCAGAAGTCATTTAAATGAATAACAATATACTTGACACCACTGACAATGTTACAAAGTACTTGCCTTTGGCAACATGCCATACATCCAGGGAATGTTTGATGTCTTTCTTTTTCTCTCTCAAATACTTGCGAATGGATATGTGCCAATCAGTTGTCATTTCTTCGATAGTCAATCCACTCCCTTCAATGGATGAATACCTCTGATCAATCCTTCTTTTTCCGTCGCATTACTTGTAGAGACTTCAGTTACCTGGAACAGTTAACAATATGCAAATCAAAGCAGCAGCCTTTTCCCTGCTTCTAGGACTGTTCACATGAATTGCATTATGTTAATTTCCATCTATAAGGGCTATCAGATAAAACTGACAAAAAATAACTATTTATCACAGATGTGCAACTCACAAACTCATAATACAATAACATGAAAAAAGTGTAATTATTCAATCACTTGCCACCTAAATTAAAAAATAAAAAATAAAAGACTTTAGATTACATTCCATTGAGCTGCCATTGTTTTAAAAATATGCCCAGTACAATAGGGATTTATGAAGAAAATCAATTAAAACTCCGAATACATCAAATATCTCCCTGGGGTTTGAGCAGAGAAAAGTAGCCAAGACTGAAAATGTATGGTGCTGAGTGAAGCAAGGCAAACATTTTTTGCAGTTTATAACAGTAGTTGCACGTATTACACTACAAATACAAAACACATATGCATAAAACCTACAGAAACAAACACACTTTGCACAATAATTGCAAAAACCGTTTCATTTGAGAAAAAAAGTGCAAACAAACAAAAAAAATCCCCAAACAAAAAAGCTGTATTGCTTTTTTTCATCGCTGTATTGTAATCTCTTAGCTATATTTTGCTGGCTTTAAAATAAACCTTATACACGGCAAACCTTAAAGACAAAACCCAAGTTTTTGTATTTCTTTACATTTCTAATACTACGTAGAAATAATGATGAAGTTTTAAAACCACAGATACCTTCAAATTATTAATACACTGTAACATCATACACTGACTCGCTAGGTCATTGTAGTATGACTCGAACACCAAGCATGAAGTCGGTATTTGTTTGACCGCGTTGCCATAGTAACCAAATGCATGGCGCTGATAAAAGTATGAATTCACAGTGTGAAATACTGTAAGGAAAGTAAAATGCCTATTTTTTCAAGGTAAATTGCAAGAAGCTGAAAGCAACTTTTATTTTTTGCTTACAAAGTCAGCTGTCGATTCGCCAATGCCCGCCATTGCTACAGAACACATTCCAAACACACACTCATTTTTCAGTTCCCTAAATATTTTTAAGACGGAAAACTGTCTATAGACAGAACACTCCCAACCACTATATCTCCCATGTAAAACATTTACAATGTTTTAAGTAGTGAATGCACTTTAAATGCACTTTAAAAAGTCAAACAGGCAGCGTCGCCAAACCAGCAAGAACACAGTATTACATTTTAAGCAATTACTAAATACAATGAAAGTCAGTCAGGTACTTACCATTGCCAAGTTAGTATCCTCTTGTCTCCGCTCCACCTTACACAGGATAAAGCATCGGGGCTTGTAGTTATATAGTCAAGACACTCCAGAAAATCGCACATATCTCTTCAAAGGACAGCAATTTTAAGCTGTTTGTCAGCATTCAGCCAGCTGTCTTAATCCTGTTCACTCGAACCTTTCTACTAAACTAAACTCTTAAAAGTGTGTGCATATTTATTTCGCCACGTTGACATTAAAATAAACGTCTGGGACTTTTCAACAGACTTTCAACAGATTTGATTGGCTAAAGCCTGCAGCATTTAAAAAAATAGCCTATTTGACCTAAACTTAAAGACCCACCTTCAGGGTGCACAGTTGAGGTTTATATATATATAAATGTACTTAAACTTGGCATTCACATAGGCGCAGATTTGGATGGACCTGTGTGCAAACTGGGTGGGCCGTGGCCTACCCAGGCTCACACATGGCTATGCCACTGTTTTATAGATAAAATAGTGGTCTATTGAACTGGGAAAACAGCAGGGTGCTCCTACATAGGAAAATGTATGTTTCAATGTGAAACACTTTACATGTGCTACCATATTAAATGAATACTTTATTTCAGAGAGGAACTAGCTGTAACTGGCAGGTAGGCAAGCATTAAGTCTTAAGAACATAAGGGTACTGCTAGAATTAAATTCCAGTGTATTAGAAGAACTGTGACCTTTTTTCCTGAATCCATAGAACATTAATACAGCTGGTTTTAAAGAACAAACTCAATTGCCTATCTGAGAAATCTATTTAAACCATCAGTCAGTGAGTGTATTAGTATTCAGTAATCCTTTACTTCTTTCTGCAGATGTTAAAAAGGCATATTTTTTTCTGTTCCGTTCCTTTCATACATATACTGTCGTCGCGTACTAATTCTAGCTTTTATGTTAATCTCTGAATTCTAATGCATCTTCATTGATTTTAACCCAATTTATCTGATGGCACTAAAGACATAGCCAAACATTTTCCGAATGAATTTCAGTACTTATCTTAACTAGAACAATTTACATTGTATTTACTCTAATTGGTTTTATGAAATGGAATTCTTGAGTATGAAGAGAGGATTTTGTTCTTACTTATATAAATGATAAATGATGATGATGATCTACAAAGAAACATATATTTTGACACCATTTGTGCCTCTAAAAGTTGTGGAATAAATTTTTTTTTTACCATTGGAAACATATCCTTCATTAGAATGACCTATTACTATAGATGTTGTAGCCAAATTGTCAATAGACTATGATTTGTCCACTGCAGAACTATTTTTTTTACTTTGTAATGAAATGCTATATACATTGTTGTTTATATATAGACAGACAGACAGACAGACAGACAGACAGACAGACAGACAGTCAGACAGACAACATCTCATGGTGGGGGGTCATGCTCCAGTCCTGGACAAAGTAATGTCATGTGATCTGACATTTGAACTCAAAATCGACAACAGGTTTATGTACTTTACTCTAACCATGACATACAAAATGCTGATTAATCTTTAACATCATTTGTCAAACAAGCCTATGACAAAGTTAATGTGTTGCTATTTAATCTTCCTTTGTGAACTATTCCATTGTTTTCTGAAATTATTTTTTGCAAGGTCACACTGATGTAAAGGGCAGACAATACTTTGCTTTGTGTTATTGTGCAATACGTGTGTATATGATAACAGTACAATAAGAATGCCTTGTTTTTAATTGTTCTGTATATTGTTGTTTGTGCAGTATGAAATAAAACAAACAGTAAAAATGGGGAAATGGGGAGCCAACTCCAGGACCGCGATATATCTGAATCAATAAACAATGAGCACCATTGTTTATTGATATCAGTTGGTTTTCAATATTGTATAAAAACACAACACATGTACACACTTGTCTGCCCTTTACATCTCCCCGTCCAGTGAGACGCGGAGTATGGGACAGGATGTGGAGAGAGGACAGGGCAGCAGGAGTTACAGTGTTATCAAGAGAGAGTCAGGTTTCAGTGAGAGCAAGGAAATCAAGAGAGAGGTGGGAGGCAAAGGCAGAGATGAAATCAGCTTTGTTAGCAGAAGAGTGACAGTTCCAGAGGGCACCAGGGGAGAGTGGGAGGGGGGGAGAGGCAGAGGGATCCTCGCACCCTCACTTTGCAAGGGAACTGGTTAACAGCTGCTAAACTACTTAAGCAATACAATAGTTCCAATGCACTTCAATGGGATCACTACAAAAAGCGTGTGGAAACCAATCAAATTGCAAATCTATTCAATTTAACCACACACACCTGGTACTAATCACAAACAGTAAATCACCTAATTAAAACACCTTAATAACACCTTACAGTTAATGTTAAGAGTTGGAATGAGGCCTCTAGTAGCCAATGGGAGAGATTTGGAAAAGGAAAAGATCCTCACTCTACCTGTCCTCGCTCGGACTGCAACAGCTCAGACTGCCCTTGGTCATGTGGCCCTTAGACTGCCACAGCTCAGACTGCCCTTGGTCATGTGGCCCTTAGACTGCCACAGCGCAGACTGCCCTTGGTTGTGTGGCCCTTGGACTGCCACAGCTCAGACTGCCCTTGGTCATGTGGCCCTTGGACTGCCACAGCTCAGACTGCCCTTGGTCATGTGGCCCTTGGACTGCCACAGCTCAGACTGCCCTTGGTCGTGTGGCCCTTGGACTGCCACAGCTCAGACTGCCCTTGGTCATGTGTTCCTTGGACTGCCACAGCTCAGACTGCCCTTGGTCATGTGGCCCTTAGACTGCCACAGTTCAGACTGCCCTTGGTCGTGTGGCCCTTAGACGGCTGGCGCTTAGAACGGCTGGCATTCTAAGACATTGATTGCCAATTTATACTATCCTGTAGGCCTGGCGCCGTATACTTAACACAAAATTTGCATCAACCTCACAATTCAACACATCCAAACACAGTTTGGATAACCTAATTACTATTTATACCAGATTTATACTTGTATACCAGGTAAACCGAGAATTGGTCCTAAACGCACATCTCAAAGAGGACCAATACATGCTTGTGTTATATACAGTATATATATATTTTTTAGGAAGGGGTACCAGAGGTCACCCCCAAGCCCTTTCGGAACCTCAAAATGTGGACAACAGCTTAGTTTCTGCATACTGCAATTTCTCTCTTATTTATTTATGTTCTGTTTTTTTGTTTGTTTTTTTTTTTATATAAAACTTACTGGGACTTTTTCTCAGTGGAATGGTACCCGACAAATCATTATGACCATAAGGTCAATTTAAGTTATGAAATAAAAAAAATCCTAATAGTGATAGTGCCCTCACACTGAAGGCTGTATCATCCTCCCCTTTGGCTTAGTACACATAACTAGTGATGTGGTCCACAACTTGTAAAATGTAAATGCATTTGCATGTGATTTATTATTACCACAGGAACAGTAACTAACAGCCCAATACTTCAGTGTATGTAATAACACAATTCCTTAGCTTATCAAAATAATACATAATAGTCTGTTTTAACATTAACGGGGTGTTGTTTAAACATTGAGTATTATAATTTATGGATTATGACAATCTTACTGGATTTCCAAAGGCTTTTGTTACTGATTGCAAAAAGGTCTATTATACAACGTAAGCAGTTTTTTCCTCTTAGTCTGAGAACCTCCCCAGAATAGTTTTATTTTTCAAGTTATCAAGTATCATAGAGTTTGACAGCTTTTCCGTGTTCAGGGAAGCTGTCCATGATGTTAACTGTTTGCCTGAGGTTCTGCAAATAGTGGAAATGGAACAAACAAAACAGTACATGAATCTGTCTCATGGGGTGTCATCATATTGGATTCCTTACACAGAACAACTAGTGTATTATATATGGATATTGCTTCATTACACTGATATAACAAACTGACTGACCAACCTATGATCTTATATTGCAATTTTCTTTTCTTTTTTTTGTAAGATAAAACAAATCTTTTCCAGTGTTGGAGACAATAAACTATTCTTGAAAACTTGTTGTAACTCTGTTATTTTGACACAAATGCTTTTCTCCATTATACTAGTAGCTGATTTTTGACAGTAAAGTCAAGAATATATAGTTTTTTGTATTACATATAGCCAGTGCTCCAGATAAGCTGTATACTAGGTGTTTTATGCATTGAAAGATATTTAAATGTAATGCCTAAAGTATACTGTGGCAGGGTGTCCTGCCTCTGTGCGTATTTTTGTGTTTTATGTTGTATGTGGCTTGTTAATGTTGGTGTATATGTATTGGTGCACGTGATATAATGTGGGGCTATGTAGCACGAGTGTTAAAATGTATATTTATATTTAGGCATGGGGATTGCACAATCACTCCACGTGCAGATTAAAGTGGGTATTAGTATGGAAGCACAGGGAGCACAATTAGTTCATGTGCAGATGTACCAAGATTCCAATTGAATGATTGATTAGCAATCACGTCTCGGTACAGCTGCATAAAAGGTGCAGTGTTTCACTCACTCAGGGTTGTGTGTTTGGTGAGTGGAGAACGTGAGAGCAAGAGGCGAAATAATAGCAATTGCTACGTGTTTGTCTGTCTATTTGTTTTGGCCACTGTGCCGTTTTGTTTATAAAAGTGTTTGTGTTTTGTTAAAAACTTTTATTTTGTTCATTCATTTATAATAAACACGCAAGCAGCGCATATCACTGACTTTCAAAGTCCTGTGTGTTGTGGATTTTCTTCCTGACCTGATGTCACCACGGAGCTATCTGTGACAAATGCACATAGCAATTTTGCTACACAGCTTGAGTTCACATGTTATCAAGCTTCTTGTACTTCGTTAGTTCCCGACATCTCAAAGGTCAATTGTGAATATGCTACATGCAGTAGCTAGAGAATGGATCTGGGAACTGCCAGAAACACATGACAAATGCGTGTTCTGTGTTTGGAGAGAGTCTTTTCAGAATATTTTGTTCCTCAACCATAATAAATGAGAAAAAAGGAAAAAGGTGACGCATATCTAAATTATAGGCTTCATTCTCAGTCTACCTAGAAAATGTATAATTACTTAATATTGTGTATCAACAATATAAGGTAATGATATAATGTAATGTGCAATTGTCAATTTTATATAATAATTTAAAATTTTGTATATAGTTCTGTATTCTGTTACATTTTAGTGATGCCTTTCACTTGAGACACTGGGTTACGTGGGTCTACACTACCTTGCATTGAGCATGAAGCACTTCATGCGACTCGGCATCGATGTGCAAACCTTACTGAACAAAATGCTTCAAACGCCTTCACTTTTCATTTTAATAGTTTTCAGACGTTATTTCAGAGAATAATGGAGCTTTGTTTTAAAATGTGCTGTATAAACGTAGGACGAGCAAGCATACTAAGTGAGTCTTATACTTCATAGTACTAAGACAGTCCACCTGAACAGGATCATCTCCTGTCCGATTTGGTATGCTGCAATCAGGATCTTGTTTAGTCCAATTTAGCAGACGATCCACCTGTGATGATTAACTTCTGGTACGCTGCAATCAGGATTAACAAGTGTACTAACTTTAGTCCAAGCAAGTGGACGAAACCTGCTTAATCTACTAGTTAGATGCATCAAGTGGACTAACTTTGGTACGCTGCAATCGACCCAAAGAAAAGGGCACATTGGCCAAAGCAAAACAAACACAAACGATACTAAATGTTACTAAAACGAGTACCTTTCAACCTTGTAGTCGTGGTAGTATTCACGCTCTCTCTTTCTCTATATTTACTTCTTTCTCCTGAACTCTCCATTTAATGAGCCCGGAGTGGGTCCTTTTATATTCTGTGGCTGGAGCCTTAATTACCTATTAATCAAATAATTACCTTATTAAGGCTCCAGCCACATTCCCACGAGATTTATAGAGATGGAGATTCAACCCCATCCACCCAACTACACAGTATACGGCCGTCTCAAATAATTAATAATAATGACGGACGGTTCCCATCCGCCCTCATACAAACATCTATAATACAAATGAAAATAATAATCATACATAAATAATAATACAAATGAAAATAATAATCATACATAAATAAATAAATATACACAAGGGGTGGGCACCCCGTCACAATCACATAAAAAAATAAACTATTACCTAACAATTGAAGATTAAACACTACATTTAGCAGTGGAAACGGACTTGGCTAATTTGAATTTAACACAATTTTAAGCACAGAGCAACTGCTGCTTTTAATTTCAGTAGTACATCCACACTGAAAACTGATGCTTATCATCTTCCATTCTGCGACTGTACAGGTAACTTACACAAGCGAACTAAAAACATACACTATTTTGGTAATAAAAAATTACTTGAGATATTTTTTAAATGTGCATATTTTTTTTGTTTGTTTTTTTGTTTTTAGTATTGTCTGTTGTATTTTATATATAGTAATTTGATAAAACTGACCTTTACACAAAATGGAGGCTCAGGCTCATATATTGCAGACCTAGATGACTGAGGTAACTTTATCAATTAAGCTGAAGAAACTGCTATAAGAAGCAGAAATGTTTTTTGCTTCACTGAGTGTATATTCAGCATCTCATTCTCTATAATAGTACATTCAAACACCACTGTGTTCTACCTACACATGCTGTGCAAAAGAAAACTGAGTTACAGTGTTTCCAGTCCCTGCAGTCTATCAATCTTATTGCAGTTCAACAGCATGCCAAATCCAATATTCAGATTCCAGTTGTCTCTTAATGGGAAGCAACAGCTTCCAATCACTGAAGAGGAGAGGTCCCAAGTAAACACAACAGGGGATGCAAAGCTTGATTTCTTTTCTCTTCTGAAGTCATTTTCCAATGGAATTAATATTCTAGAACATTGTGCTTTCATGTCATGAGCAAGCTAGCTTTGTGTTGCTTTAATAATGTCTATGCTTTTTTGGCTTTAAATCAACTCTCAAGACCCACCTGTTCGCTCTTGCTTTCCATGCTCTTTTAAGCCTGATATCTGCTATTAGCTGCTGTGTTGCTGCTACTATTTCATGTATTATGTTACTGCATCATGTATTATGCATTTTTCACTGTATTGTATTATGCATTGTGTTTTACTGTATATAATGTATTATGCATTTCTCTGTATATAAAGTATTATGGATTTGTTTTTGTTATTGCATCTTGTAAAGCGCTTTGTGATGGTGGTCTGCTATGAAAGGCGCTATATAAAATAAAGATTGATTGATTGATTGATTGTGCGTTAGGTTACAATGTTAATGTACATCAACAGAGTCACCTTAACGAAACAGATAATATGCTGTATACAAATAATCATGTGTTTCATTAGGTTGCAAAAGAAAAGTTTTTTTTAACTTTTAAAATTGTAATTTGCATACTATGCTGGGTGAACACAAAACTTTTAGCATCCATTTCTAGCCTCCTACAGACATTTCAGATTGCTTTTGGCTATAATCCCATAAACCCCATTTTATATGAATATTTTTAACCTGTACATCCACTCATTCATTTTCTTACCTTAAGCAGTTCAAACGCATGACATCATCACTTTACACAGTATCCGCCTAAATCACATTATTGTCATTGTGGCTGGAGTGACACACAAGAAATTCAGGGCCGATTTTTTATATAACACAAAATGAACAACACAATATATATCAGAGTTCGGGCCCTTTCAAGCCCAACCAGGAGCAAAACACACAAGCAGGTATCTGGTAACTGGCAGAGACATCTTCAGACATCTTCCATGTATGCTCCCAAGGCTTTCTGAACTGGGAACAGTGGATGTTTTGGAGTTCCGTACAGAGTGTTCAATAGTGCTTCAGGAGTTCTACGAATTCTGTGGAAATTGATGAAAGTGGCATGGGAAAAACAGGTTGTACCAAGAGCATGGCGCCGAGCAGGTGGAGTCTTTATACCTAAAGAAAAAGATTCTACAAGCATCAGTCAGTTTCGTCCTATTTCCCTATTAAACGTAGAAGGCAAGATTTTCTTCAGCATTATTGCTCAGAGATTTTCAACTTACCTATTAAAGAACTGCTTCATTGACACTTCAATACAAAAAGCGGGCATTCCAGGTTTCCCAGGATGCTTAGAACACATCAATGTGATCTGGCAACAAATTCAATCAGCTAAAAAGGAGAGGAAGGAGCTCCATGTGACATTCCTGGATTTGGCTAATGCATATGGTTCAGTGCCACATGAACTTCTTTGGGCAGCATTTGATTTTTTCAGTGTACCGATGACAATAACAAATTTAGTGAAAGCCTACTTTGGAGATTTGCAATTTAGTTTTTCAACTTCAGAATTCAGCACCACATGGCAATGCCTAGAGGTTGGAATAATGGCAGGATGCACCATTTCTCCACTCTCCACTTACCATAGCAATGGAAGTAATCATTAGGGCATCAAAATGGGTAGTAGGAGGAGAGCACTTGGCTTCTGGAATGCGACTACCACCAATTCGAGCATACATGGATGACATGACAACCATGACTACAACAGTAGCCTGCACTAATCGGTTATTGTGCAAATTAACCAATAACATTGAATGGGCACGAATGCAATTCAAGCCCACTAAATCAAGGAGCATTTCTATAATTAAAGGCAAAGTAGTAGATAAAACATTCTTCATTAATGGTGAGGCAATACCAACAGTGTGTGAGAAGCCAGTGAAGAGTCTTGGGAGATGGTATGACGGGAATCTAAAGGACACAGTTCGTGTGGGAGAAGTTAGACAACAAGCAGTGGAAGGGTTGAAGATCATAGACAGCTGCGCTCTACCAGGCAAACTAAAACTCTGGTGCTTTCAGTTTGGTCTACTGCCGAGGTTGCTGTGGCCACTGACTGTGTACGAGGTTTCTTTGACAACAGTAGAGAAGCAGGAAGCTTTAATCAGTTCATGCATCAGGAAATGGTTGGGAGTTCCACGCTGCCTCAGCAGAGTTGGACTTTATGGTAAAGGAATACTGCGGCTACCAGTCTCCGCTCTAACCGAGGAGTTTAAGTGCGCCAAGGTCAGACTGGAAATGACATTAGTAGAGTCACGCGACAAATGCGTAAGGGAGGCAGCACCTGTGTTGAAAACTGGAAGAAAGTGGGAGGCAAAGAAAGCTGTGGAAGATGCAAAGGCTGCCCTTCGAATTGGTGATATCATGGAGCAAGTTCAGCATGGAAGAGGGGGTCTTGGTCTCCGTTCAGCTCCTCCTACATGGCACAGGGCAGCCCCAGCTCAAAGGAGGAAGCTGGTAGTCAACGAGGTGCAAAAGCAGGAGGAGAGGATGAGGTAATTAAAAGCCATTTCCCAGGCCAAGCAGGGAGAATGGATGAGATGGGAGAGTGTGGAACAACGCAAGATTGGCTGGCAAGACCTATGGTCAATGGAACAGAGTAGGATCCGTTTCCTCATCAGGTCAACATATGATGTTCTCCCATCACCACAGAACCTAAACCTCTGGGTAGGAGAGGATCCCTCATGTCCTTTGTGTTCATCACCTGCAACATTAAGGCACATTTTGACAGGATGTAAGGTGGCTCTTAGCCATGGACGGTTTACTTGACGCCATGACCAGGTGTTGCGATGTTTGGCCTTAGCATTGGAAGACAAGCGTAACATGACCAATAAGTTGCCACCTGTTCCATCAAAACATTACACACAAAAGACAACATTCCTCCGCCCAGGAGAGCAACCACCAAGAAAAGGTGTTAAAACCAATCATCGCCCAGGACAACTGGAGACTGGAAAATGCTGGCAGATGTTGGTCAACTGATTATTTTTCCACCTGAGATTGCCACCACTAACCTGTGGTCTGGATCAGCACGCCTTGTTCACCTGATAGAGTTAACAGTGCCATGTGAGGATGCTGTAGATGAGGCGTATGAGAGGAAGAAACTGCGGTATGCTCAACTAGCCACTGAAGCGGAACAGCGAGGATGGAGAGTCCGGGTTTACCCAGTGGAAGTGGGTTGTCGAGGATTTGTGGCACACTCTACAACCCGGTTTCTCAGAGACGTCGGATTCAGTGGCCAAGAGTTGCGTCGCACAGTGAAGAACTTATCTGAAGCAGCAGAGAGGAGCAGCAACTGGCTGTGGTTGAGACGGAAAGATTCTGGCTGGGGATCTCAAGCACAATAGAAAGAAAGAAACGCTGATGTACAGGTAAGTAAGCTGGGCTGAGTTGAGTGGGGGATGGAGGGGGGTGATGCTGGGACGCCAGAATCACCGTTGAGCCCTCTTGAGGTGTCGTGGGCTAGTCGACGAAACACTGAGGATGGAAGGTGCCCACTTGAAGACCCCGGAGATGTACCCTACTTAACTCAATGAGTTAAGACGGTTGTCATGCTGATGCGCTGGGGAGGCCGCACTGTGGTTGATCCCCGGAGCCAGCATCGCAGCCGTTGTATGGCTGATGCGCCAGGGAGGCAAAATAAGCTGATCCCTGGAGCCAGCATTACACTTCAGCCATTAACACCAGACAGAAGGATATCTGCATTATCATATGGAAGGAAATGTAAATGGATGGAGACACATATGGATCACATTAGTTTACTGTAAAGCTACGTCTTAGTTGGTGCTTATCTTGGCGAGAGCCGAGTTCAAATCAGCATGAAGTTTTAACATCTACTCTCGTGTGATGGAAATCATTATTTTATTATTTCATTCCACAACATGCCCTGTCCTGCTGCAGATATGGCCATGCCTGCCTGATTATTTCACAGACTGTTCTGATAGCTCAAATTGTTTTCCTAATTAGATATTGAACACATTTTCAAGAGTGCAAAGGGATAACTAAACTAGAAGAAACAAACAGTTTTGCAAAAATGTAACATTACGTTATTATTCTTAATAATAATAATAATAATAATAATAATAATAATAATAATAATAATAATAATAATAATAATAATAATCTTTTTAATGCGCTCAAGTTAAGAGAAGAACATGGAAACATAGGGGCCTATTCGGACTTGGCTTATGCACCATTTACAAGCTGGAAAAAGGATTTACGCACCCTCGCTGCTACACGCATTCTCAGCACAGATTCAGAACAGTGCGTAAGAAAGAATGTTGGGGTTGTGCACTTCAGGGGGAAAGGCTCCATGGTTTAGCTAAATGTGGGCATTCCATTTTTTGTCGACACACAAAAAAAAAAAACATTTACACTGCGTAAGTTCCAGTGGTATAAGGGGCACGTAAGAGCTTCAGCCTGCTGGTGATCAATGGTAAACACACACATTGAGGCAGCGTTTTTTTTTTTTTTACCTGTGTTGGACGTGCACACACATCTATCTATCTATCTCTATCTATCTATCTATCTATCTATCTATCTAGTGTGTGTGTGTGTGTATATATATATATATATATATATATATATATATATATATATATATATATTAACATTTAAGAAAACTGATTAACAACTTTACTATACATATCTTATTTTTGTAAATATTGCATTGCATTATAGGATAATTGTTCAGGGTCAACTGCTGTGGTTTATTATTAAAGTCATTTAACTACTCGTAAGAATGTAGCCTAACAATCATTATCATGCTAATTGTAGCAATATATAAATGTTCAATGTTTCAAGTACTTTGTGTGGCTTTGACCTAAGGTATACAACATGTGTCCTTCGGTTTATATAATAAATTACCTTGGTATCTGGGAAAGACGTTGGAGACAGTGGAGGGGATGAAGAGAGATTCAGAAGCGAATATACAGACCCAGGCTAAATATTGTGGGTTTGATAGATGAGCAGTGTATACAGAGGTTTCGATTACATACAGAATCAATATTAGAATTGTGTGAATTGCTGTCTGATGACTTGGGAAGCCGCATTGCCCACCAACATGCACTGCCTATCATTATCAAGGTTACCAGTGCTTTCTCCTTTCTGGTCACAGGATCATTTCAAAGAGTCCCCAGTGACATAGTTGGAATTTCACAGTCTTTGGTTTCCAGATGTATTTCAGATTTTCTGGATGCAATACTGAAACACGCTGGTGAATTTGTACAGTATCCCGACTCCCCTCAAGAGTGCCAGAAGATTAAAGAGGATGTTTATGCCATTGCTGGCTTTCCTAGTGTGAAAGGGGCGATTGATTGCACTCATGTGGCTTTTACTGCACCATCTGTAAATTAACATGTGTATCAGAACAGAAAAAGGTGTCACAGCAAGAATGTACAGGTTGTGTGTGATACTAACCTCTTCATTAGAAGTGTATGTGTGAAGTTCACTGGATCAACGCATGATTCATACATTCTACAGAGGTCTGCTATTGGCCACAGAATGAATAGCATCCAATACCATAATCCCTGCCTGCCACCCCAGAAGACCCCATGCCCTCAATGGCCCTTCAGGACTGGAGCTACCCACCCCTGTTCTAGGGGTTTGTTGCTGGCTCCACACATGGCTGTTCATTTATTACAGTAAATAATGGTTTGGCTGTCTAACTTACTTATTGTTACATGTTTTTTTGTTGCATGTTTTATATTTTTTTGGCATTATTTTAGTCCAGCTACTTCTAATGTCTGGGAGCCAATGGTATATTAATGGTGACTCCAGGCTCTTATGGTATCCTATGAGATGAGTGACTGTAAATGCTGCAATTTAAATGACCTTGCTCCAAGTTGAAAGGTCCCATAAAACACATGGCAAATAAAGAGCATTGTTTCCCCATTTTCTTAATGTCTTTACAGTGAACGATTTCACTCTGTCAGGGCTATTGATTCTGTCATTTCTGCTTAGTCTGTAGTCTAAAAATAAATACATAAATAAATAAATAAATAAATAAAACTCACCAGAGACCTGTTTTATTATTGTGCGGAAACCACTTTTGTAAATTAGTTTGTTAAATAGATTATTTAATGTTAGAACAACAAACAGCAGTAAACGGTTACTCAAGAAAACCCATGAAAAGGCATGTGTTGTTTTCTTTTTTCACTTTGTATATTATATCTAAAGTATTTGTTTCTTCTGAGAGCTATATATTGGTTGATCTGGGACTATGCAGTAAACATTAAAGACTAAAAAGTTCTACACATAGAACATCAACCACAGGCAGTGCTTACAAGATGATAGTATTGATTAATTTCCAACACTTCTGAAATTCCTCTGTATTCCCTGGTTTTGTGTTTTAGTTTTTGGTTTTAAAGTTGATGTTTGGGTTTGTTTAAGCTTGTATTTTACTGAAGCAATTATATATGAGCAGTATTAAAGATAAGCATGAGTTAAATGGTGGAAACAATTAGTCTCCTGTGTAATGTATATTAAAGAGTAGCTTTTTTTTTATTTCAATCAACTATGATCGTGTTGGTGGAGTTGGTTAAAAGAAGCTGAGCCAAGCATTAGAACAGTGGTACTCAACTCTGGCCCTCGAGATCCAATCCAGTCCAGGTTTTTACTCCAAGCATGTTCTAATGTAGTTGATTGAAGCTGTTAAGAGACAATTAACTAATTGAAGACCTTCTTGGAATAAATGGATATTGAGGGCCAGAGTTGAGTACCACTGCACTAGAACAAGAGCAGATGAAAGGCATGCCTCGCGATTTCTCATAGATTGTTAAATGTCACATTAAGCTGTAATTTTATAAACTACTGACCAAACTTTCAGTCCAGTGCACTTAACTACTGCCATTTAATGAAATCTAAAGCTTGAAGCTCAGCATCTCCCCTTTGAAAGAAATTCGGACCTGTTATATTCATTGTTAGTTAACCATAATGATCTGGTTGTGCCAGGTGTGAGGTAATTGAATAATTCTATGTAAAAATGAAATGTATAAAAAGTATTTAATGCCACAGTAAATTAATTCTATGAATATTGAAGCCTTGTGAGATAAGTTCTGCATGTTATATATTATATGATATGTGCAGTAGACTTGGATAACAATATTCTATATAGTATATACTATGTTTTTTTTTTAATAGGTATTATCCATTAGATGCATGTTATGCAAGAGGTATATTGTATTTTAAAATGACAGTATATTGATTACATCTTTTCAAAATGCCCATTCTTGTCCAAGCCTCCTCCTATATTTTTCATTCACGCTGCATTTATTAATTATAATTTTGCTACTTTTCGTTTGATATTAAGGCGATGGGTTTGACACTATGATAAGCAGCATTGCTGTTCCATAAATCGGGGGTGCAAATTTGGTGCTATGGTGCTAGATTCTAGTGCCAGGGTATCTCATATAGCAACAGCAACATGTTTAATTTAATTATTTTGTTTTTAATTCTTTAGCAACCATAGATGAAGATAGTTTATCATTGGGTCTGGACTACGAACATGACCCGCCTACACATCCACATGCACAGGAGGGAAGGCTTGTAATGTGTGGGAAGTTGTGAGGGGGCTTGATTAGGATGGGTTTGATAATTTAGTACCAGTTGGCTCTCTGGTTTAGCACCAATTTTCAAAACAATTTGCACCCCTGTAAATCTAAAAATACATGAGGACAATATGGATTATTAAACTCATCTTCAATTGTGGCTTTAAAGTGTATTGAACCATAAAAAACTGTTACTAATAGCGTAAATCTGTACTTATGGTACAGTACACATTCAGAAAGCTCCTTGGTGGCCAATTAAGGAGAGACTTTGGCAGGTGAAGTCAGGGGCTGCTGAAGCCCAGTCGCACATAGATGTCAGGTTTTAGAAAATGTGTAACTATATAAAAACAATACCATTATTGACAAGGGCTTTTCCACTGGGATGTTTAAACTGGTTGTCACTTTGTTTAATTTATTTCTTTATTTTTTAACTGATGGGTTTTTTAATAAGTTAATTGTTGCTTTTTATGAGTCATTCTCAAAGCACATTGCAAGCTGCTAACAGTCAAGTTTAGCAGCTAAAAGGACACATGTGCAGAATTCATATTCGATTTTGAAAACTCCCTATCTTAAACTATTGCTGCACCTTCAACATTAAAAAAAAATCCTAACAGAGCACTATACTATAAAACATTTGTATGAATGTGTACATTGTGTAGGGCTGTCTCCATCATCTGTTTATAAATAGCATTTACATGTTTAGAATAATGAATTCTCATCTTTGCAAATGTTACTTTTTTAACATTATTAATATAGCTTACATTTTTTTTTAATTCTCTCATCTGTGACGGTCCTAAAAGCTGTGCTCATGGGCAAAGCTGTGCACCTGATAATATGACATGCTGCAATGCTAATGTAGTCTTAGTGGAACAGAACTCATTACAATTTACTGCTCTTAAGGGTAGATGTAAGGATATGCGCAAAGTGATTTGCGGGTGCAAACCCCCATAATGCAACCATAAATTGTAGCAGCCATAAAGTCTGATTTTAGCGGCCACTAAAAATGCAGCATATGTAAAGAACGGTGTTCACCTGGATTTCTGCCCCTGCTATCAAATTTACATTTTGCCATCATTAATCCATTAAAATTATATTGAAATGCACTCAATGAAGAAAAGAACATGTAATTGGGCGGGATCTGGATACTAAGCGGGCACAAACATTAGAATGTGATGTAAGTATTATGCCTTGAACTAAGGCAATTGCTGACCCTCCATAAACTTTACACCTCTTCTTACAAGGTGCAAACCATTGTAGAAGCGAGTAACTAAGAGCTGTATAAAAGCACACACCTGCAAAGACCTGTAATTGGCTTCAGGATGGCTTCTGTGGTACAATTCCTGATGGGGTGACACTTGGCTTTTGTTGAGGAGAGTCAGGAACACATTCGGATGAGAAGGGCAAGACACTTTGTTTGGGATGCCGGAGGATGCTGTGCTAAAGCGTTATGGTCTCACTCTGCAGGTCATCCTAGAACTAATAGCTGAATTGAGGGATGAGCTAGACCCTAGCGTCAATCTAGGGACCGCTATTGCTGCACATGTGAAAGTGCTGGGTTCTCTGCACTACTTAGCCTCTGGTTCTTTTCAGACCACAGTTGGAATGTCTGGAGGGACAGCATAAGCCACCTTTTCCAGAGTGCTAGGCACATTTCTCAATGTCATGCTAAAAAGGGCAGGCCAATACATATAATTTCCTAAGGATACTAGCATACCTGATGTTGGCTGAGGCTTTTCCAAACAACTCCGTTTTATGGTGAGTGACCTCAGCCATAAGGACTCTCAGCTCCTTTTCAGAAAACTTTTCATTTCTTTTCCGTGCGCCAAGAGGACTTTGCTGCCCTTCCTCTGACACATTTTTGCTTGTATTTCTGTGCTCCACAAATGTTGTACAGCGCCTACTGCTCTCTGTACCCCTAAGTCCGTCACCTCTAGGCTGCAAGTGCGGTCGCTAAATAGACTGATGCGCTCATTGAAACCCTCGTTATCATAACTGCGGATCATTATTTGTTTGTGTTGAGTAATGTGCATTGTTCTTAAGCTTACATAAGGCGCAGTGCAAAATAATTGCCTGGCCGCAATGCAATTTGAATTTTGCATCCGCAATTATTTGCACTGCGCCTATACTTACATCTACCCCTTAATTTCTGTTTTGATGCCATATGGTAAATCAATATCATTATTTGCATTGTGAAATAATTAGTTGAATGTCTAAAAAAAAGAAAGATTATCATGACCCTCACCTAAAGAGAAAAGTGCCAGTGACCAAAAGAAAATAAAAAATGAGGACAATGTACAAATGTGTTGTAGCTTATTCATGTTATGTCTTGTTTAAAAGCAAGAAAAATCAACACTATTACCTTTAAGTTATATTTTTGCAATAAGGCAATCAAATACAACAGTAAAAGTTACTAATACAGTATATGCCTCGCAAGGCATCCAGAATGTTTTATTCTTTTTGCAATGCAACATTAAAGCACTCTCCTAGCAACACAGAATCGCTGTTAGGTGTTGTTTTTCTTTCTAGTTTCCATGAGACACATTAGAGCTGTGGGTGGTAAGGTAATTAGACTCACTAGAAGTGTGCAGTTTTGAATAAAAGCTTTTTTTTCAATTACAATGGCATTTAAGAACCTGTTGTGAATTTGTTATGAGAACTATAAAAATAGTTAAAACTGAATTTTGTCTTGTCCTCTATAGTTCAAATCGGTGTTGTTTTGACAGGGTTAAAAAGTGTTTTACTTTATTATTTATGTTGAAAAGATCAGTGGTGTGCTGAGGAAGATAACTGATGCAACAAAGGAGTATTATATACATTGGATGTGTATTGATCACTGTTTGGCTTGCAATCTACCTTTTAAAAAGTTCAGGAGCAAAACAATAAAGAACATATTGACTCTTTATATTGATTAATTTAGACACATTTTAAATGGAACAACTAAATTTCAATGCAAGAAAGCAGGTGGAAAACATTCACTCATTGATCGGTGTTAAATTAACCCAGTGGAAAGATTTGTGATAGAAATAGTCCCAAGCTAAATTAACTTTATCCAATGAGAGAGATCAATGGACACAGTCTATTTAGACGATCCAAGCTATGGGTTGTAGTGTCTCAGAAGGAATAATGAAATGCATTGTTAAATTAAGACAGTTCTTGATGATTTTACTAAAATATAATTCCGGAACAAGCCTCAGCAATATTTTAATATTTTGGTCTGTTACCTAGAAGGGTGACTGCCACAGAACAGCACCACTGCATCATGCATCACATAATTAAAAAGATCATAGCCAAGCAGATCAGTGTTGGGTTGGACTGAATTCAGAGTATTTTAATTTCAATCGCCACTTTTCCTATGAAATGCTGGATGCGGAAGTGCGGCTTTCTTAGGTTTCTTATTTGAATGTTGCCAGTTGCATGAGAACAATCATAATGCATGCTCAATATCTGCTAATTGGGTAGAATATGGGTTTCAACTTATAATACATTATGACCCATTGTGAAGTAGACTCACTAATTACTTTACAGAGTAAATCTATATACTGTACAGAAACCAGTCATCTGTATTTACAATTTTCATAGAAAACCCCCATTGAATTAGCATTATAGCTGCAGCGAGCTGTTCTCCAGTTTCAGACTCATGCGAACAGTGCCCTGCAGGAAATCTGGAGATATGAGTTTCATGGCAACGTTCATGTTTATAAAGTCACACAAGCAACACTGAGAACTTGCCAAATTGAAAACCAGTTCCAACAGTTGGTCATCATTCACAAGATTGGGCGACATTTATTAATTTGTAATGCATCAGTTTTTAAGACACCAGATGAGACATATTAACCTGTGCGTGGAAAATGTAAAGGTTTTTTATTTATTTATTTATTTATTTAATTATAATGCAATTTTACAGAATTGGTTCGCTCTGTGGGTTGTATGTACTTGGGGAAGGACACTGAGGTCTAAGGTAGTCAGTGTTTATTATTATATCGTGTGGGTATAATTATTCTTGGCACAATTTTCTGAAACAAAAGCTGACAAATATGTGATATAAATGTAATCAGAAATCTCATCATGAGCACAGTATATCAACAGAGACATTTTTAAGGAATATATTCAACCCCGGTCGCTGTCTGGGCTGATGGAACTATTTTCCCAGCTGAGTTTTCGTTGTTTTTGCTGCTCTGGACTGCCTTGTGTGCATCACTTCCTTCTACCTACGTAACTATGTTTTGGTTGTTTAACACCAGCTGACTGGCACAGTAGCAGACACACAGCCTGCAAGTGGAAAGAGCAATGGAAATTGCAATGTCTAAACGCAAGTGTGTATTTGTGAATCCCAAACAGCCAGTCACCGACGAAGCTTCAACATGCATCAATACAGAGTACAGCAGGAGCAGGAACGAGACAATTATAATCATTTCTTGAGAATGTACCGTTCACAATCAATGCACAATATATACATTTCCTGGAAATTACAGTAGTCCCCTGCTGACACCAAAGACAGGATGAAAATAAACGGAAGTCTACTAAATCACTAAAATTAAGTACACGATTAAAAAAGGGCATATAAACTCATACCCTACAGAGTTTAAACTAACTGTGACCAATCTATTGGAAAACTTTCAGAAATACTGATGGACTTAAGTGGTTCCAATCGCAAGATATGGACTGTGCCAGGGCAGAAACCCTGCTGCTGTAAATCGTTTGTGTGGGGGAATGTGAGGTTGGCAGGGATTGGGGTTAAACCTGTTCCTGCCAGCAATCACAGGTATGTCTATTCCCCATTTAGGTAATTGATGCTAACTGGGGAGTGGCCACATGTATAAAAGGAAGGAGAAAGCCTTTGTCTGGTGGACCTTTGTTTGTACTGAAGGCGAATGTCCAGCCTGCATGGCACAGCACGGCACGGATTGCATTGGATTGGATTACCTTTTATTTTGGGCCTTGTGCCTGTTTTGTTTGTTCCTGTTTGTTTGTGTAATAAATGTGCACACCAGCACTTAAACTGCAGCTTTCTGTCTCTGGGTCTCTTTCCTGCAGGTAGCCAGTCTGGGCCGTGACGCTACCCTGTCACATGGACTTCAATTAAAATTCAGAATTTAAAGTCTTTAATTGCTTTTGCGGAGAACATTCTGCCACTTGCCAACATAAAACAAAACTAGCAGACATGCTATGTGTTTTACTTGCAGCCATGCCTACACTGTAAAATGTTCTATGTAAATTAAAAAATGATATATTTCTGTAGTGTGTACAGTATATGTAAGGGACTGTATAGTATAAAATGTGTCAATGCGGTACCATTATCTATTTTGTGTTCATTTTGTGCTAAGCAGGCTATGGTAAAAAAAAAAAAGAAGCATTAAAATGTTTAGTCGATGACAGAGAAACTTAGACACAAAATGTGCATATCTTTTTAATATATATATATATATATATATATACAGACGTGCTCAAATTTGTTGGTACCCCGCCACAAAAAATGAAGAATGCACAATTTTCTCTGAAATAACTTGAAACTGACAAAAGTAATTGGCATCCACCATTGTTTATTCCATATTTAATAGAAATCAGACTTTGCTTTTGATTTTTTATTCAACATAATATTGTAAATAAGAAAACAAATGAAAATGGCATGGACAAAAATGATGGGACCGCTAACCTGATATTTTGTTGCACAACCTTTAGAGGCAATCACTGCAATCAAATGTTTTCTGTAGCTCCAATGAGACTTCTGCACCTGTTAACAGGTAGTTTGGCCCACTCTTCCTGAGCAAACTGCTCCAGCTGTCTCAGGTTTGATGGGTGCCTTCTCCAGACTACAAGTTTCAGCTCTTTCCATAGATGTTCGATAGGATTCAGATCAGGACTCATAGAAGGCCACTTCAGAATAGTCCAATGTTTTGTTCTTATCCATTCTTGGGTGCTCTTAGCTGTGTGTTTTGGGTCATTATCCTGTTGGAGGACCCATGACCTGTGACTGAGACAGAGCTTTCTGACACTGGGCAGTACGTTTCGCTCCAGAATGCCTTGATAGTCTTGAGATTTCATTGTGCCCTGCACAGATTCAAGGCACCCTGTGCCAGGCGCAGCAAAGCAGCCCCAAAACATAACCGAGCCTCCTCCATGTTTCACTGTAGGTATGGTGTTCTTTTCTTTGAAAGCTTCATTTTTTCGTCTGTGAACATAGAGCTGAAGTGACTTGCCAAAAAGCTCCAGTTTTGACTCATCTGTCCAAAGGACATTCTCCCAGAAGGATTGTGGCTTGTCAATATGCATTTTAGCAAATTCCAGTCTGGCTTTTTTATGTTTTTCTTTCAAAAGTGGAGTCCTCCTGGGTCTTCTTCCATGTAGCCCACTTTCGCTCAAAAAGCGACAGATGGTGCAATCAGAAACTGACGTACCTTCACCTTGGAGTTCAGCTTGTATCTCTTTGGCAGTTATCCTTGGTTCTTTTTCTACCATTCGCACTATCCTTCTGTTCAATCTGGGGTCGATTTTCCTCTTGCGGCCGCGCCCAGGGAGGTTGGCTACAGTTCCATGGACCTTAAACTTCTTAATAATATTTGCAACTGTTGTCACAGGAACATCAAGCTGCTTGGAGATGGTCTTGTAGCCTTTACCTTTACCTTGCGTGTCTATTATTTTCTTTCTGATCTCCACAGACAATTCTCTCCTTTGCTTTCTCTGGTCCATGTTCAGTGTGGTGCACTCAATGATACCAAACAGCACAGTGACTACCTTTCTCCATTTAAATAGGCTGAATGACTGATTACAAGATTGTAGACATGTGTGATACTAATTAAAGAAACTAATTAGTTTGAAATATCACTATAATCCAATTATTTATTATCTTTTCTAAGGGGTACCAACAAATGTGTCCAGGCCATTTTAGAATATCATTGTAGAATAAGCAATAATTCATCTCTTTTCACAGCTTCTTTGCTTTATTCTATGACATACCAAAGGCATGCAAGTATACATGATAAAATAGCTTTTAATTTCATCACTTTTCAGGAGGAATGAAGCATTATTTCAATGAGCTGTAAGGGTACCAACAAATTTGAGCACGTCTGTATATATATATATATATATATATATATATATATATATATATATATATATATATATATGAGAAAAAGACTTTACTGGTGTCACCTTTGTGTTCTCTTCTGTTGGATTTCATGTTTTTCATTTTATGTTTTTAAAGCTCAGCGACAGCAGGTTTATCTGCTCCACTCAATACAAAACTGCAAGCCGTGACAGTAAAAGTAAAACCTACGTTGTACCATCATGACAAAGATGGATCATGTGTTGATTTTCAGCCACAGCTTGTATCAAAACCAAGAATAATACAAATAAAAATCCATAAATCAAATACACATATGTACCATAACATGTGTGTTTTTCATTTTGGAAAAAAAGACCTACCAAATGATGGTAATACATTTTATATAAGATTTACTGGAATTAGTTGGTTTGTGTCCATCAATGTTCTGATTTGAATGTAGAAAATTACAAAAATTACAAAAACTATACCAGATTATGAATTAATGAGAAATTGACTTGCCAAACACTTTACAGAAATAGGATGTCACTTTCCAATTTGTAGAAAGCTCACATTTTTCAGATAGATATAACCGATGACTCTAATATCTGAAGACAGTGTATATCACCAAGTCAGAGCCAAGGGTGTGCAATGCCCTTTCAAACAATCTTAACCAAGCCCTCGGGACTGTAAAATAAATTGACAGGGGATATGAGAAAGATTAAATGTGTGGATAGCACTTGAATGATGAGAAACCTGTATAAATTCATACAGCAATAAATCCTAGCAATTGTATTTACTGTATTGCCTAGAGTGGCTCTTCTGGCCTCCTTTTGGTCCTACATTCCCTGGAGTATTTAATGAAAATTGTATTACAATTTTGATTTAGGAAAAGTATTTTTTAATCCATATTGAATGGGGGAGCAATTATAATCTCACCTCGATAATTATATATGAACAATAGGATGTCAAAGACTGTGTCAATTTCTATAGCATCCACACTAACACATTGTTGCACTAATATTTATTTGAATAGACTTTATGGCAAGGAGCTAGCTACATACAGCACCTCCAAAATACTACAAAATAATGTATCACCAAGTCTAGTGCTTTTAACTTTTACCTATGATCATCCTGAAGAAATGCTTACTTTAAAATCGCAGTGATACAACTAAACAAAAAAGGAGAAATTGACAAACACAGGAGAACAGGAACTACTGCAATTAGCTCCAGGTGTGCAAGACCAAGAAAGATTTCTACAAAATCTGGAAAAAGAATCGTTCGAGCAGCCTGGCAAAATCCTTGGATTACTGCAAAAGATTTGACACAAGAATTGAGAGAAGATGGTCAAGACATTCACGAGCGAACAATTCAACTTAACAAGATGAATGGGTGAAAACCAAGATGAAAACCTTTGTTAGAAACAACACACAAAAGAAAGCGATTGGAGTTTTCCATTGAATACTTGAAGAAGCCTGATGATTTCTTCAACCAAATTTTACGGTCAGACAAATCTAAAATATAACTTTGTTTCACCAAGAAAGCAACAATATGTTTGGAGGAAGAGAAGAATTCAAAAAAGTTCATCATGCCCAGTGTTAAACATGGTGGAGGTTGTGTGATGATATGGGCTTGTTTTTCTTCGTCAGGCACTGGTGACCTTTGTATTGTAAAAGCATCAATGAATGCTGCAAAATATCAAGAAATTTTGCACTCATTTGTTACCCAGTACTAGAAGGCTATCGGACGGAGGTTTGTATGCCAGCAGGATAATGACCCTAAGCATTCTGTGAAGTCTACAAAGGAATTTCTTAAAAAAAAGGAAGATTGCACTTATGGATTGGCCATCTTAATCCCCAGACTTGTATCCCTACAAAATGTTGTGGATTGACTTGAAGGCTGTTGTTGCAAAAAGGAAACCAAAGTTGATTTCAGAACTCAAAGCTATATGTGTTGAAGAATGGGCAAAAATATCTCCGGAAAGATGCCAGGAACTGGTTACAAATAAAGACTGCAAGCTTTAATGGAAGCAAAGGGTGGGCACACAAAATACTAATGTAAGGGTGCCCAAATACTTTTGTCAAAGTATGACATTTGTTTTTGCATGTTATGTTTCATTTTATGCATGTTATGTAATAATGTGTTGTTTTATTATAAAGCTAATCTCTACTTTAATAGTACAATAAGAAATTCTAGAAATCACTTTTTTATGTTTTTTTTTTCTTTTTTTATAAACTGCCCAAATAAGTTTGTCGACAATTGTGTGTATATATATATATATATATATATATATATATATATATATATATATATATATATATATATATATATATTCCCTTACATTCCATTAGATTTGAAATATGCTAATTTACTGTCACAGCGGAATAGACTAGGACACAGTTAATAAACTAATTTTATCTAAAGTAAATGGTGCTTAAAGTGCAAGTAATGGAAAACTGCATTTTAGGCTGAAATAGAACATTCATTTAGCCCAGTTTTCAGTGATTGGCCAATGTATGCACTGTATTGTAGCTCCCTCTGGGTGTGAGCAGGTTTATGCTCACACTTAATTTTTGTAGAAATGTGAAACAACATTTGCAAACCGTCAATTGAAAAGTGATTATTATTTTGATCAAACTGATAATTGGTAGTATCATGAAACAATACACCCACTGGGCTTGTCATGCATATTCATAAACTTGTTCACATCCCTGGAGCAAGCACAAAGCTTTGAGGTGCCAATCAAAACACTAAACTCACTTGCCGTTACAGAAAATGGGCAACCATGTTTCTTATTAAAATTTGGATTAACCGGCATACAGTGATGTTTAGAGAAACGGGATTTGTACATGTTTTTGGGACATTTTTATTCCCATTATGCTTAGTTAGCCATATATAGCAAACTCATTGAACATGCCTTAGTACTGTACCGCAAAATATATAGGTATATTTGTGTAACAGTACAGTTTGCGTACCTCATATCAGCATTAGAATGTTATGATTCATGATTAATTTATTAAATTACATTTTATTTAACCAATATTATGAATGTATCTGTTATGGGTGGCAGGGCTTTTTGTTGTTATGCCCCAGAACTTTGGAAAACCATTCCTCAAGAGATAAGGGATTCTGCCATTCTTAATGCTTTTAAATCTAGTTAAAGACCTACTTTTATAGAAAGGCATTTTTATGACTGTTTTTATTTTCTGTTTTGTTTGTTTGTAAAGCACTTTGAGATGTTGCTTTTAAAGGCGCTATATAAAATAAAGTTTATTATTATTATTATAACATTACTTAAAATAATTCCTCTGTGATCGCTACAGCTAGCCATCAGGGGAGCAGTGGTAAAAGAAAATTAATGTTTCCTTGCCTCTATCTTCATACTACTTTAATCCGGTTATTTCTGTTATTTAAAATTCAGTGACAATACATTTTACATGATCTTTTCAATGGACTTTTAATTTAATGTGCCATGCTATTAAGCATACATCGAAAACTTTACAGATTCTGTCTCAACTATCCTGTTTTGCTGTTTCCACCAAATGCGTCAGCTTTGAGCAATACAGTAACATGCTGCAAGTTATCAGCTTTTTTTGGTGCTTAGATGTTTGAGAAGTTTGCCATTAAATTAAATAATTAAAGAAAAAAAAGTATTTCCAATCTAAAGAGCAAGTAGCTTCAAATATCATTTTAATAGAAGTTCTTCATTATTTTATGATAATTCTGAGTGGTTGTGGGTTCTGTTGCTCCAGTATTTAATGTTTTTCTGTTAAGTTAATACAGAGCTTGATATAATCAATGTAATACTCTTAATTCAGCTGTTAAATTTTGGTTTAAATATAATTTATTTTTCATTCCTAAACGTAACATTCCTCACGTAACTGGAGTGCTATTGACTCCTGTTGAAACCATGTGATTACCATTCACAATCACATTTTGACACATTGTAGCATGATAAGTGGATAGGGTACTTGCTGCTCTATCTTAGTTTAAGTGAACAGCTTTTACTATGTATGACTTCTAACTGAAAACATGACAGCTGCAACACATTGTGACAGCAAGTCCAAGAGATGCTGATAGTTCTCGCTAGAGATCTAATTCTGCCATCCATCAGAGCAATAGATAAATCCATAATATAAGCAGTTAGATTAGCTGTCCTGACATGCTGTCCCAGCACAAAGATCTGACGGAGATACATTATGTTATCTTTGTTGTGTTAGGTGTCAATATCTGGATCAACTACTACTAAAAAGCTTTTAGAGATACAGTAGTCTCTGCTTATAGGAACACCTCCTAAGAGAACACTTCGCCTAAGGGAACACCCTTGTGGTGAATCTAATTTTTCTCATTGTAAATGCTCTGGCTAAAGGAACAGGAACTTCACTTAAAAGAACACCTTGCCACCGATAGCAATTTGTTCACAATGGTGTTTGGTGTTTCCCATTCTATTAAATAATGTGCATGTCTTGTATATTGCTGCTGCATTTTGTAACGTGTGTAGGGGTGCTGTGTTAATTTAGTTTGACAGTTAGCTTATTAACATTAACTTAACCCTAAGTAACTGCCATTATTTTTGCCTCTGCCATTGTGATAGATCGAAACACTCCCCCCCCCAGCTAATTTCATAGTACATAGTGATTTAAGCTCTTTGAGCGTGTTGTTTTGCTTTAGTTTTATTAATGTTACTTTGTCTGTTACTTTATTATTATAGTTTATTAATATACACTTGCCTATTATTTTGCTTTCACTTATCCAATTAATTCCATGACAAGTAATACATATGTATTTATTTATTGATTGATTCATATTGTGTCTGGTGGTTAACATCTTAGAGAACACTTTGGCTATAAGAACACTTCGCTTGCTTCCCGAGGGGTGTTCTCTTAGCCGTAGACATCTGTATTTCCAATGTTATATTATTTCCAATACAGGACGCTGATTGAATAAAAACACACATTGCAATCTTGCACACACACCTTAAAGAGCAACTTGGTACAGGCTTGGATTCTTCGTCTTATTTAGAATCTCTTTCTGTTTCAGCCATCACACCCTAGTGTCTTTTTAAAACCCTCTGAACCCCTGTGGCCTCATCTCCAACATGTCTTCCTTCTAAGTACAGCTGGTGTACCAGAGTCTAACCATGAGCATGTCCTCCTGACACACTCTGCCTCCAGTGGGTGTAAGAGTTACTGCATTCGCTCAATGTGGTATTTCATACTGATGTATTTCTTGTTTCCACTTATGGCAGAGTTGTTTAGAATCTTTTCTTAGAGCCGTTGTCAAAATGAACTCTAGTATCAAACAATACAGTCCCTTTGATTAATACTGTCTAAGACAAAAGAACTCTGGCCTTGAAATCAGTCAATCACTTTGTAGATTATTATCTTTGCAGTATAGCACAGTACAAAGCAATCAATCACACAAACATTTTTTATTTCTGAATCAAATTGAACAGGATGGCTTTTGCACGATGATAAAGTGTTAGCTGTGTTTTCAAGACCCGTGGTTTAAGCCACAGTCGAGCTTGGTCGGAAATCAATTTCTGCTTCAGACATTACCAGCGCCTGGTCAAAACCTTAACTGGAGGTATGATTTAAAAAAATGGTGGCTTAGATCTATAATGGTTATACAATTAATATTTGGTAATTTTTATTAAACAAGCCAGATACACTGTATTATATAGTTATAGAATGAATATGTGCTAGACCTTCAACAAACTTTCTAAATAAACATTTCCATCAGACGGTTTCAAACAGTAGCCTACTTAATAAAACAAAGATATAATAAAGAAATCAGCAAATACCATAATCTTGCATTACATTTGGCAAACAATTTAAATTAAATTCTGAATAGTAGGTTTTTATTTTCTTACTGAATCTCATTTTGGAATCTATCTTGCATTCATTTCAATATAATATCAGAATGACTGGGTGAGTGATATGACACTGTTTCAAATGATGTCAAGTTAGTAAGCAGGTGTAGAACTCCATCTAAGAAAAATCATTCTCTGTATTCAGATGCTTAGTTTAGTTTTAAACATACTTTTTCTTCCATACATTGTACTTGTTATATACACAGAATACTCCATGAACATTAATGGAGTGCTGAGTTTATTTCATTAGTATTATTATTTATTTCTTAGCAGATGCCCTTATCCAGGGCGTCTTACAATTGTTACAAGATATCACATTATTTTTACATACAATTACCCATTTATATAGTTTGGTTTTTACTGGAGCAATCTAGGTAAAGTACCCTGCTCAAGGGTACAGCAGCAGTGTCCCCCACCTGGGATTGAACTCATGCCCCTCTGGTCAGGAGTCCAGAGCCCCTAACCACTACTCCACACTGCTGCCAGTATGGCTGAAGACAACTTACTCAGCCCCTACGGGGGCTCGTTGGTTCATGCAGTTCAGTTCATGGCGTATCCTCAATTGTTCTCGGAATCACAACCACTGCAGTACTTTTCATAATAAATGGGTCCAGTATCTATATCTGTAGAAAGAAAAAAAACATACCGTTACATTTTAATCCCTTTGTTTCACAAGTAAGTTGTCATATTATATAACCAGTTCTTAGAAACATCCTTAGGCAACACTAATTATTCAACTGGTGTTTTGGAATTTAGCAGTCTCTGTTGTATTTGAAATGCCAGAGCAGGTAAAAAGTATATTGATCATGCTGCACAGAATTCTGTTAAAAATGCCCTTTTCCATCTTCAAAAACCTGAGTAGCATCTTGAAAAGAAGACAATGCTGATAAGTGCACACTCAGTAACTACTTGAACCTGAGACTAATACCCAAGGCATTGCTCTACTTGCTAACTTTAAATCTCTCCATGTAGACTCAATAGAACTCTCATAATCACATCTAACCTGAGTACAACTTGTACACCAAAGTGTAGCCCTTTACCTACCCCCTGCAACAAGCTGTCACTAGTGGATGTAAGAAATACATCAGTAAGAAATAGCACATAAAACAAATGTAGTCTAACAGGGCAAGAGAGTTTAATGGTTGCACTGTGGTGCACCAGATGTACTTAAGAACGTGCACATGCTTTTTATAGCTGAGCTTTTTGTTTTTAACTTCAGAGTTTTAAGAAAAGGACCAGGATGTGGTGACTGAAACAGAAAATTATATAAAGTGGTTCTAAGCAACAAGAAGAATATATTAGTTATAAGAATATAAGAATATAAAACATTCAAATATTTAAATGTCCAATATCGTTATTTGCTGGGTTGAGATCAGGTGAACATGTAGTCGAGGCATTTCTAGTAATATCTTGAAAACAGTAAGTTGAAAACAGCCATGGAAACAAGGGCACAATTTTGTGCCATGTTGTAAATCATGGTGACTCCAGAGTTACAGATATACTCTTGTTTGAATACCGGGATTAGCCAACAGAGATGATCATATTACATCATTTGTATATTTTATGATTTTGTGGTTAAATTAGGTATACTTTAAAAGCTGGCCAAAGCACAACAGAAAAAATGGTTGACTTTTTTAATACCCCATCAAATTTTTTTTGATACTCACTGAGGAATATTATTAAACTGAAACAGTTTTTACTTTTGTTTTTCAATATACTTCTTTTATAATCTGGCTATAATACATTTATTTGGTAAATATCTTTTGACCTTAGGAATAGTCAATTCTTGCTGCTGTGATGTTGATTACATGCAGGTGCACTGAGGCACTGCTGACTGACATGTTCATCATATGTCTGGACTGAGTGTAAGGTTGTATACATTTGAATAAATATTTCCCAATGACATGCCTTAAACTTTAGACATTTCTGCAGCAGAAAGAAAAACTGAGAGTTTATTCAAGGGTAAGAGCACTTACTGAAGAAAGTCATCCTTTTGGGACTCAGCCACAGATGCTAAATGGGGTTTTGTAACTGTCACAAAAAAGAAAAAAAAAGAGCATTGAGGTAGTAATGATCATGACAATAATTAATGCAGACATCTCTAACAATATAATAAACATAAAACATGTAAATGTAGCTGTGTAGATTCATATATGTGGTCATTATTGGTCATTTCGGCTTGGAACCAACCATCTATCAGTAACAGAGCATTCAGGTTTCCATCATAAGCATGATTTACAAAGACGCTGGACAAGTCATGAGAGTTTTCCTCACAATGTTTTTGCCGTACTTTTCAGGAAATGCATTGCTATGCTGTTCTGACATAGGAAAAAAAGTTGACCAAAGCAGTTTACTCAAATCATAGTAATTTAGGGGAGAGGATATTTAATTGTAGAAAAAGAACGTCTCACGTGAGGAGAGCTTCATGCATTGCCATGAAGATTTAAAAAAATTGAGAAATTCGGAATGTGTGCTTTATCACGCATTACTTGTTTGTGTCTTGTCACCTTTCCAACACACACACACACACACATAAAAGTATATAAAATAAAACTTCGAAGTACAACTTTTACTACTTAAATAGATATGCGCAACATCTAAAAGTTTAATTTATTTAAAATAGTCTATAAATGTATGTGGAACATGTGGGGGGTTACACTACAATACAATAAAACAACGGTATGATCCTTGGGCCTATATGAATATAAGAATGAGAACAGTGGGGTATGTAAAAATACATACAAGGCTCCTGAGCAGCTTCATGCACTGGCTGTTCTGTAGCCAGAGTACCAGGATGAGCATCCTAATGTTCCTGTACACATCTGCCGGTCCCTATACCCTGCATCTGCTCCGAGAAGCCAGTGACAGCAATAACCATAAAAAATACTCACAAACAAAACACATTTTAATAACTTTAACTGAGGACATTGTCTGTGTATATATATATTGATTATATAGTTCCTGTAGGCATAGCGCCGATACCGCTGTACAAAGGAACTGGCTCATTTGTACAGCGGTATCGGCGCTATGCTTTGGTGTGAGAGGTCCCGGGTTCGTGTCCGCCCTCCGCCTGTGTGTGATGCATCTGCCTGCGTTGACCTATTTTGCTACTATATATATATATATATATATATATATATATATATATAGTAGCATTCTGCGCAGACAGGCAGGGAAGTAGGGAGACAACACGCTAAAATCAGTTCAAAAGGCTTTTCTTTATTTAGGATGCTATCTCCAAGCACCCTCTCAGAGTCCACTGCTCTCTGGAACCACACACAATATTGCTGACGTAGCGCCCTTTTATACCGTAGTTCCGGCCCTTTATGGTAATCGGGTACCGGAGCTTACACACATCCCATTGGTCCTCAGCCGCACACTGGAACCAATGGAAACAGACAAACAACAACCAATCACAGGGGAGACACAGAATGCACCATTCACGTAGGCTACATTACACAGACAGGCACAGAGACAATGCTAAACAAGCAACTGTGGGAATACAGAGGGGAAAGCAACACAATACAGCGGGGATTACAGGACACCAATCACCATCACATAAATGCACGGATCGCTACTATATATATATATATATATATATATATATATATATATATATATATATATATATATATATATATATATACAGTGCCTTGCGAAAGTATTCGGCCCCCTTGAACTTTGCGACCTTTTGCCACATTTCAGGCTTCAAACATAAAGATATGAAACTGTAATTTTTTCTGAAGAATCAACAACAAGTGGGACACAATCATGAAGTGGAACGAAATTTATTGGATATTTCAAACTTTTTTAACAAATAAAAAACTGAAAAATTGGGCGTGCAAAATTATTCAGCCCCTTTACTTTCAGTGCAGCAAACTCTCTCCAGAAGTTCAGTGAGGATCTCTGAATGATCCAATGTTGACCTAAATGACTAATGATGATAAACAGAATCCACCTGTGTGTAATCAAGTCTCCGTATAAATGCACCTGCACTGTGATAGTCTCAGAGGTCCGTTTAAAGCGCAGAGAGCATCATGAAGAACAAGGAACACACCAGGCAGGTCCAAGATACTGTTGTGGAGAAGTTTAAAGCCGGATTTGGATACAAAAATATTTCCCAAGCTTTAAACATCCCAAGGAGCACTGTGCAAGCGATAATATTGAAATGGCAGGAGTATCAGACCACTGCAAATCTACCAAGACCTGGCCGTCCCTCTAAACTTTCAGCTCATACAAGGAGAAGACTGATCAGAGATGCAGCCAAGAGGCCCATGATCACTCTGGATGAACTGCAGAGATCTACAGCTGAGGTGGGAGACTCTGTCCATAGGACAACAATCAGTCGTATACTGCACAAATCTGGCCTTTATGGAAGAGTGGCAAGAAGAAAGCCATTTCTTAAAGATATCCATAAAAAGTGTCGTTTACAGTTTGCCACAAGCCACCTGGGAGACACACCAAACATGTGGAAGAAGGTGCTCTGGTCAGATGAAACCAAAATCGAACTTTTTGGCAACAATGCAAAACGTTATGTTTGGCGTAAAAGCAACACAGCTCATCACCCTGAACACACCATCCCCACTGTCAAACATGGTGGTGGCAGCATCATGGTTTGGGCCTGCTTTTCTTCAGCAGGGACAGGGAAGATGGTTAAAATTGATGGGAAGATGGATGGAGCCAAATACAGGACCATTCTGGAAGAAAACCTGATGGAGTCTGCAAAAGACCTGAGACTGGGACGGAGATTTGTCTTCCAACAAGACAATGATCCAAAACATAAAGCAAAATCTACAATGGAATGGTTCACAAATAAACATATCCAGGTGTTAGAATGGCCAAGTCAAAGTCCAGACCTGAATCCAATCGAGAATCTGTGGAAAGAACTGAAAACTGCTGTTCACAAATGCTCTCCATCCAACCTCACTGAGCTCGAGCTGTTTTGCAAGGAGGAATGGGCAAAAATTTCAGTCTCTCGATGTGCAAAACTGATAGAGACATACCCCAAGGGATTTACAGCTGTAATCGCAGCAAAAGGTGGCGCTACAAAGTATTAACTTAAGGGGGCTGAATAATTTTGCACGCCCAATTTTTCAGTTTTTTATTTGTTAAAAATGTTTGAAATATCCAATAAATTTCGTTCCACTTCATGATTGTGTCCCACTTGTTGTTGATTCTTCACAAAAAATTACAGTTTCATATCTTTATGTTTGAAGCCTGAAATGTGGCAAAAGGTCGCAAAGTTCAAGGGGGCCGAATACTTTCGCAAGGCACTGTATATATATATATATATATATATATATATATATATATATATATATATATATATATATATATATATCTCACTCTTACTAATACTCCTAACACTGTGCACAGCTCTAATGACACAGTAGATAATATATAGATAAAAGCACACAGGCTTGACATTCAGTACAATTATACATTCCAGCAATACCTTACCTACACGTTGCAAAGGAATGCCCGTCAATAGGGCCACGGGTGTGCGGAGAGTCTCTGTTGTGCCATAGTCCTTGAACAGCTTGAGAATCCATCCTACAGGCAAGAGTCTTCTAAGGGTTGTCCTGATGTAGCTATTGAAGGAACCTGATTTACATTATGACCATTTCTAATCATAATCAATAGCATAATTAATAACATGCACATTGTATATAACCACTTAAACTGATCCCTAGACTTAAGTGTTACCATCTTCTTTTTTTCCCACTTTTTTTTATAAATGTAATGGTGCTTCTTAAACTCCTCCTAATGGAATACCCTGAACTCAGTGCATATGAATGCAGAGGCCTCATTCCCCAAGCTCTTGCCACTAGACGCCATCTGTGAGTCGCTTAATGCTTTTATACGCATCAGCAATGACACGTGTGCCCTAGATACCATCTCATTTGTTACATAAATTAGAAACACATGTGTTTAAAGGTTCTGTGTCTTCTGCTTATATAGTCCCATTGTTTGCAAATGTTTCAAACCTAATATCATTGTGCATCAACATAAGGAGCTGATAAAAGGACATGTTCAACCCATGCCCTGAAAAAGAAAAAAAAAACTTTAGGACAGACTCTATTAAACTTATTTAAGTATTGTAGGACAACACCATCTTTTGTACTAGGAGGTACTTCTGAGGATTACCCAACCCAGTTCTGCAGTTTTAACTGCTCCAGTATTCTGTGAATTTATTCATGAATACATTTTATTTGACTTTTTTCTTACACACATGTAACAATGTATTTAGATACAATTAAATACAATATAATGCATTCCGTTAAGTATTTTTTTTATTGGGTGTGTTGCTGTGACAGAAAGACAATGATTCTTGGTGGTAAATCTCTGACCTGTGAGGGCGCTAAGTAAAGGGAACAGAGTACCCTGAACTGTTTGGCCTGACACTTCATTTCCAGGGTTAAAAGGAAGTCAGTCATCTAGAAAGGGGGCACTAACTCATCGACCCGGAAGGGAAATGATGTGGCAGCCGTGGATTGGAAGAGCGGCTGCAATCGTTTACCAAGTGGTCATGTGTGACGGTACAAATAGGGTACTAAGCGACGTAATCTGTTCCTTCGTTTTGGTTAGAGAACCTGGAAGGACCTGTGATTTGTGTGGAAAAAGTATTGTGAGTGTTTGTTTGTTTTGTCTCTAATTGTTTCTTGTTATTAGTAGACAGCTAACATATTCCAGAGCTGTTTTACTTAGCTTCATTTATTGTGTACTGTTTGTTTTGCCATCAACAATGCACCTGGATTATAATTGTCTGTCTGTTTCTTGATCACCTGCACCTGTACACTGTTAGCCACTTTGCCACAGTTACCCATTCCGTTTTTTCATTCTGAACCATTTCCTAATATAGTAAATGAGCAAGTATTTATTTCTGCTACACAAGAGTCTGTTTGGAAAGCTTGGTATGTAATGCTTTATTGTTGTACTCCATGCAAGAGACATCATTGAGGTTGTAAGATATTTCTTCTGGTTTGCTGCCCATGACCTTGGTATTCATTGGAACCATTTCACTGAATTGGGTCGGTTCTCCAGAGGAATTTCATCACCAGACATTGACAAAGCAGTTGGTTTGCCTGACAGAAGTTTGATGAGTTTCCTGCAACAGTTTAACTCACATATCCTGTAAATAATGATGATGAAGTGCTAGTCAGTTAGGGCTGACCGCAATGTAGTTCTGCACAAAGAAAGGATCTGCCAAGTTGTTCACTTAGATTAACATTTTATGGATTTGCAATACAGTGCACAAAGTACATTTTATCATACTAACTGAGAAATGTAATCTCGTAATTTTCTCACACTGTGAGCTGGCATTACAAACTCATCTCTACATTTAGGAGGGGATTTAAAAAAAAAGTGTTGTTGTATCCAACTTGCAGTATACTAACGACAGCTTTAGTAGCAAGTGATTTTCAAATGAAAATCTGATAATGCTTTGAAATTGAGGTCACTCAGGTTGTTAATGAATGCATTTCTTGTTAAAAAGCTTAATTGTCGCAGGTCATGTACATCACTTCCTGTCTCAACGACAAACTGCATGTTAACGACATCAAGAAAAATGAATGGAATCGTGGTGCGCTGTTATGGAAACTACTAGCGTACAGAGAGATAGCTCTCCCACCAACGAGCAGCAGCCAAATAGAAATAAAAATATATATTTTGTGTATAATTTGTGAGCTTAATTCAAAATTGTGCATTTTGTTATGCAGAATGTACATTTATTTAGAACACTTCACATATAAAATGCTGATTTATGATTATTTGGGAGTGGGTAAAAATCAGACGGCACGGATAAAAAAATAAATTAAAAAATTAAACCCCACTATTCATTTACCCTCATTCAGGGGGGATATTTTGACATAGCTTACTTTTAATGTGCATTTTGAAATCTTTTTTTGGTTAAAAAGAAAAAAAATACCTTTTTTTTTGGATGGGGTGGGGGTTAAACCATCTATGTAGGCTTGGTTGGAATTTATTTTCTTAAGTTGACGGCTACTTTTGTATGTATTGTACAATTGTAGGCTATAAATAAATGTGTTTTAAGAGGCATTTGTGTTTATAGTTGTTAGTTATTATACATGTATACCCTGTGTGTAACACTTCATTATATATTTATTAAGCTTTTAAAATTATGATAGAACTCCCAAACCCAATGCACAATTTGTTTAGAATTGTTCAGTGAATTCCTCTAATCATGTTGAATGCATGTTCTCTGGTGGGCTACTCTACTCGCCTCCTCGATAAATAAACCCAACATGATTAGAAGTAGCCACTGAACACGTACAGTATTATAAGAACATTTTATATGCATACAAACGTGTGAAGGTGAAAGTGTACATTGTACATAAAGTGTGAGGGAAGTCCGACAACATTACAAATAGATTTAGGCAACATCCATGTCAATGATCTCTTGCCTGTAAGGAAACTTTATTGTAATATCTAGTATATTCTTGGTATGTTTTCTATTTACTCTTAGTTTTTAATTTGTATAATTCAAATAAAATCTACAGTACAGGTCAGTTGTCATATAATGTACATATTCAGAGCTCAGATAGGCTACAGTTGCATTGATAATTTCTGTAACAATACACTAAGTGCAAATAACGCTATATCATTTTAGCAATATAACAAATGTTCTGTAAGGTTACAAATGATTCAAACAACTGAATAAATCTCATTTATAACCAAAAGTATAGAAAAGGCTTAAATATTTTCATAACTACAAATATTGAATTATCAAGGTAGTCTTTAAGAAATAAACCCTGGTCCTGTACACTCTCTCTCTGTATCGTTGGCGTCACAGCCGCGGTCTGTTAAATTTCTTTTTCAAGGTGAGTTTTATACCCTTTCATTAATTAAAACCCTCCTTTTCCAAGTGCAAATTAACTTCTGATAAATTATGATAATTAGCACGGATTTGCTTTTAAATTTCCACGGAAACAAAAGAAATAGTCACAAGAAGTATTGCTAGTTAAGATATTAACATTATTTCGGAAATCAACATAGTTTCAGAAATCACATGAGCACGATTATTTAATAACGAAATAGGCATAACGACCGCTTGAAAATGCCTAAATCAATGCTACATACCGATTTGGTGATTAACACTAGAGTTATCATTAATAACCTTTTGAACCCCCCCTCTCCCCTTACTGTGTTGCTGAACATGTTTTGGAGAATGCATTTGGTGAAGCAAAGCAATTAGTTTGTACTGTAGCTAGCTTCAAATTACGGAACATTACATTACAGATGTTTCAATACAAATGTTTGTAGTCAGACTATCGTTTATTCGTTTAACAGCAGGAAAGGGGTTTCTGATTAGCTTGACCTTGGACTGAAGAGAATGAGGGTAAGAAATAAACTGTAAAGGTAGATTTATAAAGGCCTAGACACATAATCACAGCAAGATATATTCAAGAAAAGAAAGTGTTAACCTAAAATGATATAACCAATTGTCCAAGTATACCAATTATATATATTTCTACTGTGCCAGGATTTTTTCTGGGTCACTCTGTAGTACATTCTTATCCTTACTTGTTTGTAACTTCTGTTTTTTTTTTTTTTTGGCATGAGCTATCAGTCAAGCAGATGGTGTTGTAGGGATGTATGGTCTCCGAAGGACCTGGCTAGAATTAGAATGCTTTTTCTTATGGAATGAAGTGATGCTTGGGCCAGATGGACCTGCAGACCTTAATGCCAAGTGCCTATTTTAACCATATAGGGGTAAGATACTGTGACATAATTAGCATTTTCTGTGCATATAAATGTAGCATTATATTCTCATTGTTTAATTTAACAAATCACATACTGTACTTTTGTAAAGGTATTCTCAATGTTGCTTATCATGCTCTTATGTATATGTGACAATCACGGAAAATGTATTTCTTTATGTCCTCCTATGTTTGAGGTTGCAGTAGGATTGACCACTACAGGGAGCAAGACAAATCCAGGATAGTGTTTAGCTGGGGCTTAACATGCATCTTGTAAGAGAGAGAAGTCTAAAGAATGGAAGCTGTTGATTTTTACTCCTGTTTTTATTCTACTCTTTTTAGGTCAGTAACCCTCCTAATTTACGTTAACAAGTCATAGCACAATATTCTATGTGTTTTGTGTTGTATTTGAATGGTTTTATATATTATTTTCGATATTAAAAGTATTAATGGAAAATCAGCATTAAAACTGTTGTAAACAATGTATTGAAATGGTGGCCATGTGTCTGAATAAATATCTTACTTTTCTCTATCATACAGAATTCAGAACTAGGATAAATCATGCATACATTTTTTATAATCTTGCAATTAGATATTTTATTTTATTTTATTGGACACTAAACAGAAGGTCTTACTGGATGCTTTAATACATGCTGTTATTTGCCCTGCTAAACACAAAAATCACAGTAATGTTAGCATTGACTAAATGGTTTAGCATAATGTGTTTATTGTTACTGCTGAATTAACGCAGCAGTAGGCTAATGCATAAAATACCAACAATGACTTCATATATTTTAATTGACTTTTCTAATTAATACTGGTTGCTTTGACTAAATACTTTTATTTTGTATACTGAATTTAACCAAAATAATGAATTTGTGTAAGTAAAAGGGGTTTATGGATATTAAGATTTTTGATTGTGCTAATAAGAGTATTGCAATTCTCAAGTCATAAATGATCAAGATACATGAATCTGCATCTGATAAAAAAAAGTATTGTACCAAGTTGTTCTGAAAAGTAAAGAATGGAAGCCAGATGTGTTTTGTCCTGTTTGTATTCTACTCTTTTCAATCAATCTGTTCCACAAGGTCTAACGCCTGGAACCCGTAACATTTATATAAAACAGAAGTAGGATGATGGGTTTTATTATTATTATTATTATTATTATTATTATTATTATTATTTTAGTATAGAAAACATATATTTGTATGCAAACTGGAAAGACACATTTTGTGGTATAATAAAGTATGATGAAAAAACTGACAACAAAAGAAAATACAAGGAATGCAACATGAAGTCATTTACAGGCATCACTTCAAAAAAAGAAAATGTTTTTAATACTTATTAAAAATCTTTATAAATCTAATAAACAACCAAGCTTTTTTTAATTAGTACCCACAGTTGTTAACTCTAATTATAAAATTGGGTCACACTTTATTTTAAGGGCCGTCTGTTAAGTATTAACAACCAGCTGATGAACATGTTAATATATATTATTTCGTTTTCTGTTAATTGTTAGTTAATATATAATCGGCCAGCTAAAACTGCAAACTTCAGAGCCATATGGATTATCAATTCCCAGTTGATCATTCATCGATTCCCAGTCAATCATATATTTGAAATCGGTTCAACTTGCTACTGTAGTAATGCTTATCAAATGAAATCAGGTTTTTATTAGCGGCCATCTTAACCACAATGCAGAAGAGCCTGGCTTGTCTACATTCATGGTTATAGACAATTTAACCTCATCACAATGATAGGGAACAGAATTAGTAACAGCAGTGCGTCACGCAACAATGCCCATTACATTAGTTTATAAAGATTGTAACGTATAACCCTTAGCTCAATGTCTGTTAAGAGTTAATAAACTAAAAAAAGTGTCCTGTAAAATAAATCGACCAGAAATTGCTCCAGGATGCTCATGTTTTGTATATCAGTATTATTTTCTTCTTTAATTTAATGTAATTTATTTTATTATATTTTTATTTTTGAAGTGCTATGGTAATGTACAACTGCTTTATTAGAATCGGTTCCAAGTTCATGAGTGATGGTTATTATATCAGTGAATTGGGAATAATACTTTTGCCAAGTTTTTTTTTTTTTAAAGTGTATCCAAAATCACTTGTGTCCTTCAATGACCAGAAGAAGGATTACTAACTTTTGTGAATAAATCTGTCTTTTTTTTTTTTTTAACCACGAACTGTATGAAAGTTACAGCATAGCTAAATCAGCTCTGAGTCCACTCTTGATGTCGGCCAACTTTAAGGTATCTGGGAGTCCCCACAAGAACAGAATAAACTCACTGTAGTTAAGAACTGGCAATGATGATTCAAGCTGAGTAAATTGTATATGAAAAGTATTTTAAGTAGAAAAAAAAAACAAAAAAACTGATGACATTTGAAGATAGTATACTACTGTTTACTTACCCATACAAGGGGTATTATGTTCTGATGAAAATGTAAATGCCTGCAAAGGATGTAATATATAATATAACATTCTTCAAACTTTGTGCAATGGTCTAATATATGGCAATGTAGGATTATTTGTTCATTGCAGGTACTGCAGTTTTTATTTCACTGATTAATGCATGTTGCATGTTGGATATTATAGGAGAAAATAAAAATTTATTTTCCATACTAAACAACAAATATTACCCTGCAGCATGGTTTTAATCAAGGGGATGGAAAAAGTACTGGATTACACTATAAATAATTGCTTTACTTCTAGGCTGAATTTCAATAACTTCAAAGCCAATTCCTTCTGCCTTCTTGTCAGTTCTCATCGACCGGAGTTATTTCCATTGCTTCCACTCCTAAATATTCTTTGATGGCTTAAGTATCGGCTTGTCTCAAACTTTAATCTCATAAGGGAAGGCGAATTTGTTTGGTCATTGTATTAGTCTCCTTAATCCAATGTGTTTCATGTGTGCATTATGAAGGATGAAGAGGAATAATTGGTTCTTATGTATAAACTGTGCACGAATCTGTGACAACTTTACTGCCAGTACTAAAGTACACATTCGACAAATTCACTACTTAAGATAATATTAACTGAAGTAACATTGCTTGTTTCAAGATGTATTTCAACTCAGCTGGCCTTACGAGCACGATGACAAAGTATAAAAACAGTTGGAATCTCACAGACAATGGCCAAACACCAAGGATTCTCATAGCAAGATTACAGCCAGCTCGAGATTGTTACATAGAAAAATGACTGGCCTCAGTATTGGAGCAACAGAGATCTAAGGTAAGCTTTGCAAACTCCAGAGAGGTATGGTAAAGTAAATTTTAAAAAAGCATGGCAAACCATGGCTAACTATAGCAATGCATAGTATAACCATGGGAAAAACTTGGGAAAAGCTTGCAAAATTACTGTGCAAATTACTTTTATAAGATAGTAATCAGGAGGCCGGTGGGATTGAAATGTACCATTTTGTTTCATGGATATTTGTTTGCAATTAAGAAATTGTCATTCAAATACTGCCACGAGGGAAACAACAATCACGCTATTTTTTTATTTATTTATTTATTTTTCTTTCTAAAATGACTAGTAACGGTATAAATAGCTAGAAGCATGTTTGTTATAAACATTTGAAAATGATTTATTAAGAGGCGAATTTTCAAGACTCATGGTCTCCTGACCACAGTTGAGATAAAAGGATTTACTGTATACAGTTACCATCTATAATTGATAGGCCATTGAGTTCATTCCTCCCACTGCTGCAGCCATGACAGTAGGTGCATCAACTGACTTTTATCATTGTGCACCGTGTTACTGTCTGAAAGAATGAAGCCAAAACTGCAGCCAAAAAAGTAACCACCAAGCTTCAGGATAGATCAGAGTTGCCCGAAGCCATTCATAATGCCTAAAAAGTACTGAAATTTGTTTCAAGTGATCTGGGAGGATAAGAAACAGTACATCTTACTAATGTTATTTTTCTTTTGGTTTTGAAATGGTTTTAAATAGATGTTTCTTGCAATACGTAACAAGATGGATAAGAAAATCGCATCTTCATTAACATTTCTATCAGTAGATGCATGTTGCATCACAACACTTAAAGGTCAATGTACTGCAATACCTGAACTGATTAAGTGCCTCTAAATGAAGAATTGTGACCTGGCCTCACTGCTACAGTGGCTCAGGTTAACATTGGGTCACTTGTACAATGTCATTCATCTACCAATATAAAACAACAGATTATAATTTAATTGTCCAAAGTACAGCTATTGCATGCTTACTAGTCAATTGAAAATAGATAACATGTCTGGATAATTTGTTCACAGGACATTAGGAGTTCAAGAAGATTGACAAGAACTATTTATTTTCTTGGGTTTTGTCATGCAAACTGTCTAATGGTGGCCATGATTATGCTTGTTTCTAACTTCAGTAGTGTGGTGCCTTCCAAAAACAACAGGAGTAATGGACCTTTAACAAGCAGGCCCAGCCATAACCCTAATTGCGTGGAAGCCTTGATTTAAACTCACTGGGCAAAGGGCTTCTTTTTAGATTTATGTAAACTACATATTCAGCACAAACTGGACTTGGATAGCATCTGGATTAGAGTCAATTAGAGTCAAACTTTAGTGTCAATTAAAAATGGTGTAACTGCAGATCAAGCCAAGTTTTCTCTCAAGAATTGTAAATGTTCAAGCTCGACAAGCACTCTTTGTAGCATCCTATCACTCAGGAATTTCAGGATCCAGGCCCCTTCTCTTCAATATCTACATGCTTCCCTTGGGTCACCTCATCCACCAACACAGCCTCATGTTTCACTCCTATTCAGCTCTACTTAAAACTTGACCCTGGAAGCCCTTCTGCCATGGTCCGGCTCTCGGCTTGCATTCAAGACATTGAGGCCTGGATGTCTGCCAATTTTCTTCAGCTCAACACTAGAAAATCTGAACTCCTTCTAGTAGGATCTAAAACTCAACTTAAGATTCTCAATATAGCTGCCCTGAACCTCGGAAACTATCTGCTGCTGCCTTCCCCCACAGTACGAAACCTTGGTGTACTTCTTGACAGCAACCTCTCCTTTGATGCCCACATCTCCTCCGTGGTCAAATCTTCCTTCTACCATCTTCAAAACATCCCCAAAGTCCGTCCCTACCTTTCCCTCCCGGATGCGGAGACACTTTGTCATGCATTTGTCTCCTCTCGACTCGACCACTGCAACTCTCTTTATGGTGGTCTCCCAGCACGCACCATAAACCGACTGCAGATAGTTCAGAATGCCGTTGTCAGGATCCTTACCAGATGTAAAAAATGTGAACACATCACTCCCACGTCTTGCCCAGCTGCACTGGCTACTTGTAAAGTTCAGGATTACTTTCAAAACTCTCCTGCTCACCTACAATGCCTTGCATCACACAGGTCCTGAGTACCTCCTCAACCTGTTGACCCGCTATGTACCAGTCCGCAAGCTGAGGTCTTCTGACTCTGGCCTGCTTGTTGCAAAAGTGCACCACACTTGGAGAATGATCGTTTAGCTTCTGACTCTGGAACTCTCTCTCAGCTTTGGTGCATGACGCTCCCACCGTCGCTCGCTTTAAATCAACTCTCAAGACCCACTTGTTCTCTCTTGCTTTCCATGCTCTTTAAGCCTGATGTCTGCTATTAGATGCTGTGTTGTTGCTACTATTTCATGTATTATGCTACTATATCATGTATTATGCATTTTTCACTGTATTGTATTAGGCATTGTTTTTTTACTGTATCTCATGTATTATGCACTTCTCTGTATTTAAAGTATTATGGATTTTGGTGTTACTGCATCTTGTAAAGCACTTTGTGATGGTGGTCCACTATGAAAGGCGCTATATAAAATATTGATTGATTAATTGATTAACAGACATCCTACTTACAGCTTTCTAGTCTAATACTATGGATGAATAGTTGCATTTTGCATTAACTTAAACGCCATGCAGTGCACTGCATCCCTGTGCTGGAATATAATTATGTCCCCTGGATGAGTTCATACAGAATGTGATATGTAACCTGACTGAGATAACACATCTAAATGTATTCCATTACTGTGTGAGTCGGTGGTGGTGGTGGCTTACAAGAACGCTGGTTTAAACTCCAGGGTGAGGTATGCAAATTATATAATTAAGAGATTTTGAGTGATATTTCTTTCTTTTCCGGGGTAACTGGGATAGCCATAAATATTATTTTGTATGTTTTCCATACATATCTGAAAATATCTTGCTTGTGTGTGGCTTTCACTATGCCTTTTCAGTTCTTAACTTTTTTTACAGCTTTTTTTCTCAGTGTGTCTGTTTTTCATTTGCATATATATATATATATATATATATATATTTATATTTACAGTGGAGAGGGGGTTGTGGTCAGGTCATTTTTGAACACAGTAGTATGTGCTTATTTTTTGTGAAAGCACTAATAGATACAGAGGTCATTGATGCACCAGTACCCATGTCTCTTCCTGCTAACTTTTCAGTTTCAAAAAACAGGCCTCACTCAGCGCAGTCTCTGCTTCAGTGTTTAATCAGCTGTACAAATGCCAGTTCCCTATGTCAAGGCTCATCTAAACGAAATGATTGCTCTAAAAATCATTCCACATGCTCAATGATTAGTACTGGGATATTTGGACTAGGGGTTGCGGAGGTGTTGGTTTGTATACCATGCATGGATGGAGTCAGTGCAGACATGCTGTCAAGCTCCTTGGGCATACTGGTTTTAACAGGTATGACAATCTTTGTAGGCTGCCAAATAAATCGTGACTGGGTGGGATCAGCATTCACCTCTTATTCGAATTGAAGAACTGTATAGGCAACAGTATTAGCATGCTGTCATGATAAAAAAAAAAAAAAAAAAAAAAAAAAAAACCTGACCTCAATGTATCTTAAGGGCACAGATAGACAAACGGTAAATCAATAGTAAAACACTAAACCTAAGAGATATTCCATGCACATTACAGCATGGCACAGTATTTCCTGTCCTAAATGGATTGTCTAGTAACACCTTCCACTATTTTACTACCTGCAACTCCCTCCTGGCTGGCCTCCCTGCGTCCGCCACCCGTCCGCTCCAGCTCATCCAGAACCCTGCTGCCCACCTGGTGTTCTCTCTGCCTCGCTTCGCCCACGCTACACTACTCCGATCGCTCCACTGGCTCCCGATCACCGCTCGCATCCAGTTCAAGACTCTTGTACTAGCCTACAGATGCCTTGACCAGACTGCACCCAGCTACCTCCAGACCCTCATCTCTCCCTACACCCCCACTCGACCTCTCCGCTCCGCCTGCACTAGAAGACTGGCTCTACCTCCGCTACGCTCCCCTGCCTCCAGAGCCCGCTCCTTCTCCACCCTTGCTCCGCAGTGGTGGAATGACCTTCCTACAGATGTCAGGACTGCCCAGTCCCTGACCACATATCCTGATGTAACTACCACTATTTAATCATGTCCTGATGTAACTATCGCTATTATCTGCTGTATTATTGAATTGTGGTTTGTCACACTTGTACTTTGCTTGAACAAAAGTTATTGTATTTCTTGCTCTTATTGTATTACTTGTATTGTAACACTTGAAATGTATTTGCTTACGATTGTAAGTCGCCCTGGATAAGGGCGTCTGCTAAGAAATAAATAATAATAATAATAATAATAATAATAATAATAATTTTGGACTTCTGTTATAAGATCAATTGATAGAAATAGAAATAATTCCTTTTCCTGTGGTATTTGAAAATTACTATTCCTGTGGGTATGATTTAAACCCCAGTATCCCTAGCCGTGCATTACAAATTATGATTCAACAATGTCTATTTTTCACCTTTCTGTTTGAAATCAGAGTAGGGCTCCAGAAAGCCAAGTATCTAGTTTCCATTCAAGGCAGTACCCAAACCTGCTACATTATCCTAAAGTGTCTTCCATGATTTAAAAAGGAAAATGTTTTTTTCATTCAGGGCTGTAGTAGAAAAACTTGACAACCCACACCTTCATATTCTATTACCAACCAAAATTTTCCAGAAAGTAGTTATTTTATGATAATATTAAGAACAAATAGGTGACTATGAAATTGTGGGATATCAAGTTTTTTTCCAGGACAATTAAAAATTCCAAAAAAAACATGTTCCACTAGAAATATTTATTTAGAAAAAATGACCAATCCTACCACAAGAGACACACTATTGTACACATTTTCATGGAGGGCAATTATAAAGTTGCTTTTGAAAAACAAGGGGTATATTCCAAGCAACCATGAATGTTGTTCTCCAGCTAAATCTCTCCACCTGTCAAAAACCTATTCCTGCATAACCCTACACCTCTACCAGGGGTTACGATACTCTGTTATGGTTAATGTAACAACAAAGGATAGTCATTGCACAAGACATGGGCCAAATTAATAAAGCCATTTCAAATTGATGTGTAGTACTGTGTGTTTATTGGTGTGTTTTATAAAAAATGTCCTCATAAAAAGTGTGGTACATTACTCTGTTTTCCTGACTTGTGAACTGTATATCTTACAGGCCTTAAACTGATTAAATAAATACATTTATAGGTGTCTAATAGCTGGTATTTCTGCAAAATTGTCTGAAAGCACTTTACTGGAAATACATACTTATACCTGTTTGTGTTTACTGTTGTAATTGAAATTTGTGTCTTCATTTATATGCTCCAAGCTCATAATACTACAGTACATAATTGAAATGCTGGATCATCAAAGATGGCATCTGTTTAAAAAGTAAACAGCCTACAAGAACAGAAAACCCATGCACAGGTCATTAACAATACACAATAAGCACAAACAAGCAGAGAAAGAGATCCTTGAATTGTAACTGACTGAGAGCTGTGTATGGAAACAGCAGATGTTAGGCTGTGTACGATTCACTATAACCTATTAGCCCTGGGTCCTTGGAGACTAGATCGCAAGACAGGTATGTGCCTTGAGTCCTCCTTTTGGTTGCAGAAACACCTGTGATGGACACGTTTTTAACAAGCAGCTCAAGGACAGGCAAGAAAAGACCTGCTAGGCTGGGAGGTCCCACTTGTGGCTTATTACAGTTTCAGAGTCTTTTATTTTTCCTTCAGCAAAGCATTATATCTGGTCACCCAGATGCAACAACCACCTTAGGCACCTATAGGCACAGAAAGAATAAGAATAAGCATCGGCAGGTCATGTGTGGCAGAGGGAAATGATTTAAGAGAAAAACCCTGCTTTTTATGAAACCGTGGTAAACAGCAGTTCCAGAATAACTTATTGGGCCAGAATAAAAATTCAGTTTTCTTTAAATGTCAAGGTACAAAAGTATTCTTATTTACAGTGGACTAAATAACAGATGATTTGGGACTATACATTTAAATATTGGCAAGGTTGCAATGTAAAATAAGATTTATCATGCAGAATTTACTAGCATGACAATTATAAGAGTACAAAACATAGCATAGAATTTAGCATGACATTTATGAGAATTTGAGATTTTAGCATGACAATGTGGAATGACAAAGCATAGATGCTTCTGTTTACGTCATGAAGTCTGTCCTGCTCGCTGTCTCTTATTTCATCCATTTCCAAATAATACAACAAGATGTTTTAAATAAAATGTAATAAGACTAAATTACTATTTATTACAGTCTTTTAACGTCTGGATCGCTCTTGCAGTGCATGTTTAAAAGCTACCTGTATTTAACACTGGGCTGCTGACTTCTCTGTGGGAATCCGAAGAGCTGCCTTCCCTAGTTGTCTCTGGTCTTACCCTTCGGCTACTCTTAAGTTTAGGTATGGAAAGAAATACTGCTGACATTAGGGAAGCTAGGACGGGGATGTAGCTTGATGTTATATTCTGGAAGATACCTTTACAACAGGAATCCAGAAATCAGTCAAACAGGCTGCACACAACATATATTGTACATTTTTCAGATTATTTTTTCATTGACCCTCAATTTCAGGCCAGTCCTATCCAAAGTGGGACTGGTGGTAACCCTTGTAACAATTGTAATAACACCAAATGGCTTTCTAGTTAACACACATTAGGGTCTATTTTAACCATTTAAACAGCTGTGCATTTAAATACTATATTTCAATCCAGCTTGGCTTTTCCATCTGGGGTGAGTTATTGTCCCACTTATTAACATTAATAACAATACAAATACAATAAAAAAAAAAGGTTTTAAAATGTTAGGATGATGGTATTAAAATCTGTTTAACCCTTAAAATAGACCCCACTGCTCATCAGCATTACCCAATACTAAAGATATAGGAATGAAAGCAATGTTAGGGGGATCTTTATATTAAAGATACATGTGATGTGTACAAAGGTTATTTCAACCATCACGTAACTACTTCACAAGAGACTTTTCTAGACCTTACTAATAAAATATTAAATTGGGGTCAGAAATTTCTCTGAACTCCTGTAACTAGGTATTTTACTCATTACAAAGCCACTTTACAATGCTTTCCTGCTTTCTTCGTGTTGCTACTTCAGCAGACAGACTGGAGCAATCATACCTTACATCCACATGTTCTAAAATGAAATTCACCTGTTTTACGAGAAATGTGTGTGCTAGGTGCACTTGAGTAGCTGATGTATTGTGAAATTGCTACACTTAATAAAAGGAACCATTCATCATTAAACATTCACTCTATAGAAGCATCTGAAAAGTACTCACTTATTTCCAAAAGCACTAAATATGACTTTTTTCAGACATGTACTCAACATTTCATAGTGTTTTCTTTAGGTTTCAGCACATTTTGCCTGTGTAAACTATGCACTGGACGTACAATCTTCTCACTGCCTTTCAATTAAAAGGAACGGAGCAGAGTTGACATTATCAGGAGTTAGGTGTTTTGCTGTGGAACTCAAATTACATATTGTATTGATTACAAGAGTATTCATTAATAAAACATCTTTTCAATATTTAGTGTGCTGTTCTGCACATCTACAACACATTTCAGTAATTGAAAACAGAAAAGCTGTAGTCTAAAGATATACATCACATTGTTCTCTAAGCTATACTGTGCTATTGTACGGACACTTTGTTTTATCTTACCCTTCTGTTATTATGCTGTTATTTCCCAAAGTGATAATAAGTGGGATGGAAAGCAGTTGTATGACTATTATTAAACAGAGAGTGATAATAACCAAAGTGATATTATCAGCAGCCTAAGCCCTGTGACTCCCATTATATTATGGACAGGACATTTTAATGTGGTGTTAAATGGGAGAGTAACATTAAAAAAAGTGATATTAGACGTGCCTGACTGTACTTGTTAAGCTGTTACAATGAACTGCTGTTTCCCTAAAAAGCACTTTAGTTGTCATAGGCTGGGTTTACATGCACATGAAAATTGACTCTACAGTCACGATTGTGTGACGTTGTCACGTGAATACATCGTGAAACAGCAAAAGAACATCCTTTGATCAGCACGACTTTAAGGGTAGGGTCAATTGCTTTCTCACAATAAAAACCCATGTAAACCGGAGCAGGAATCATGCTTGTGTGTCACGAGATTTCAGCAGTCAAGATCCCATTTAACTGGTGGAATCTCACGTTATTCCTCAGCAAAGCCACAACAAACCACACATACACACACACTCAGACACACACACAAGCACAACTAACTGAACCTTTAGCCTCGTATTATTATTATTAGTAGTAGTAGTAGTCGTCGTAGTAGTAGTCGTAGTAGTAGCAGTAGTAGTCGTATTTTCTTTCTATAATTCTTTTAAGATGTCCCAGGAACAACAGAGCTGATACCTCTTCTTCCACCGCACAGAACTGGAATGAATTGGCATATTGTGCAATAAGTAATGGATACAGTTAACAAACAACATAAATGTACCATATCGCTTTAAATAAAGACTTTTGTTTAAATGTTTATAATGTTACAAGACATCCACGTTTCATTATAATGTGTGTGTGTTAAGCGGATTCTGCACCTTGCACTTCTACCGCAGCTGCAGACCAGCAGACACTGTCTTCTCAGAGCAGAGGCAGGGTATAGGGACCGGCAGACGTGTACAGGAACATTAGGATGCTCAGCCTGGTACTCCGGCTACAGAACTGCCAGTGCATGAACCTGCTCAGGAACCTCGTATGTATTTTTACATATCCCCCTGTTCTCATTCTTATATTCATATAGGCCCAAGGATCATACCGTTTTTTATTGTATTGTAGTGTAGCCCCCTGTGTTCCCACATTTTCCACTTCAATTTATAGACTACTTTAAATAAATAAAACTTTTACGCATATGTGGCAAAGTGGCTTGCAGTGTGCAGGTGCAGGAGTGATGTGGTGATTAATGAAAAGTCAGACAAGAAGAATCCAAGTGCAATTGTGTTTATTTATAATCCCGGTCTGGTGACCGCAAATAATAAATCCCAGGCAATTCCCAGCAATGGGAAATCAAAAACGGGTTTGCAGTCCCAAATAATAAGCACAGTCAATTTGCAAACAAAACACAATACAAAACATGGTCATCAGTCCTGGGTGCGTGTTTTAGTTCTCGTGGTGCAGGTACAATGAATTTGTGACTTTTTGGTGCAGTGCTGTTCTGGGTTAGTGCTGACCCTTGGCGACAGCTCCGGAACGTGTTAGCCGTCTACTAATAATAACAAGCAACAATTAGAGACAAACAAAACAAACACTCACGATACATTTTCATACAAATCACAGGTCCTTCCAGGTTGTTTTCTAACCGAAACGAAGGAACAGATTACGTCGCTTCATCCCCTATTTGTACCATCACACATGACCACTTGGTAAATGATTGCAGCCGTTCCTCCAAACTGCGGCTGCCACATAATTTCCCTTCTGGGTCGATGAGTTAGTGCACCGAAGCTCTGCCCCCTGTCTACATGACCGACTTCCTTTTAACCCTGGGAATGAAGTGTCAGGCCAAACAGTCCAGGGTACTCTGTTCCCGTTATTTAGCGCCCTCACAGGTCAGGAGGGAGATTTACCACCGAAGATCATTCTATTTCTGTCACATATCCCACCGCTCAGAGTGGAGCCGAATTTACTCCCCCTCCCGAGAAAAATAATCTGCATTTTGATGGTCATTCCCCTCACATGAAGGTACATGATGGGCTGCAATGCCAGATACCACGAGTTATCCGGACATTGTTGTCCTTCATTGTGAGTGGGGCGTGGTCTGTGGTCTGTCCCAGCAGGTAATATCGTAAAGAGTGAGTAGCCCATTTAATGGCCAAAAACTTCTTTTCGACTACAGAGTAGTTTTTTACTGATATACAATATCGGGTGTTCTACTCCGTCAACCTTTTGGGACAAGACCGCACCCAAACCCACATCCGACGCATCAGTGTAGAGGATGAATCTATTGGTGAAATCAGGTGTGATGAGAGTGGGGGCCTGGCAGAGTCTTCGCATAATAGTATCAAACCCTCCCTGACACTCTACTGACCACTTAATTCAATTTGGTGCACTCTTTTTGGTGAGGTCGACTAAAGGGTTAACCATTGTGGCATACTCGGGGATAAAGCAGCGGTAGTAACCGGCTAATCCCAGTAGTGACCTCACCTGAGTCTTGGTTTTGGGGATCGCTGTGTCTACGAAAGATTTTGGTGGCAACAGGTTTCACCCTTCCATTCCCCATTAAAAATCCCAAATATATTCAGTCTCTATTTTGGCAAACGTGTATTTTCCCAAGTTAGCCGTAACCCTAGCCAAATGCTCTTGCCAGGTGGAGCTGTAAATAACCACGTCATCAATATACCTTCTGCATATTCATGATGTGGGCATAGAACCTGGTCCATCAGTCTCTGAAAGGCAGCGGGTGCACCATGTAGCCCAAACGGCATGGTTTTGAAATGAAACAGCCCTTCAGGGGTTGAAAATGCGGTTTTCTCTCTAGAACTGCGGGTTAAGGGGATCTTCCAGTACCCCTTTGTCAGGTCCAGAGATAAACTTTGCTTTTGTCAGTCTATCTAGAAGCTCGTCGACCCAAGGCATGGGGCACACATCGAACTTGGCAATAGCATTTACCTTACGGAAATCAACGCAGAAGCGGTTGGTGACGTCCTTTTTGGCCCCTATCACAATTAGACTGTATCGCCCATACCTCTTTGCGAACGCCACTTCATTGATTTTCTGGGATCCGGTAAGGTCTCTGTCATACTGTGACACCTGAGGGAGAGATAATGTCATATTCAACAAGGTTAGTTCTGCCGGGCAAGTTAGAAAAAACATCGCTGAACTCCTCAATAAGCTTATGCCTCGTAGCTGATCTGGAACCAATTGTTCCCCCATTGAAATTAATTTAGTGCTAGGGGTCTGTAGACAGGGGCCTAAATCATCCTCTACTTCGCCTGGGGCTATAAATAAGACCTCTCTTGCCTGCCAATGATAAATTTCACGTTCATTACAGCGATCGGGCTGTCTAATTTCACAATTCACCTTTCCTATAGCCTGAATCACTTCATATGGCCTCTGCCATTTAGCACATAATTTCGATTCTGAGGAGGGAAGCAGCTGCATTACCTTGTCTCCCGGTCGATAGGTTCGAATTAGTGCATTTTTATTGTAATAGTGCTGTTGCCGGTGCTGAGACGATTTGAGGTTGTCCTGGGCCAAACGACGACCAAATCCAGGTAATCTCATAGTAGGAGCACATGCTTCACTGCATTTTTGGACGAGCTTTTGTGCTCCTCCCACCCCCTCTCTCAGCAGATCGAGGATGCCGCAAGGCTGTTGGCCGTACAAGAATTTGAAGGGGAAGAACCCTTCAAGGAGTGATTGAACCATAAACTCCAGTTAAAGCCAATAAGTGTGCATACAAAAGTGTAAATTTAATGTGCAAGGAAACAAAACTACTTATTAAAGTACATGCCCAGAGAGGGAGTGCTTTTTGCTTTCTTAGAATAATATTGGAGCAATATATTGGTAGAAAAAAACTAAGTAGAGACAACAGAGTAGCAAAATGGTTGAAAACGGGACACACAAGTACATGACAGAGAAAACTTTGCAATTAAATTGAACGATGGAGAAAGACGGTTGGTCAAGTAATCAAGTAAAGTCATGAAGAGCAGTGAGAATGGTCTGTGAAATAAAAGAAAGACCAATTGGAACAGGCATGTGTAATGATGGTATGTAGAGGTAAAGTATTGCATAAGGCTTACTCAAGAGTTTTGCGTGTATGTGTCTAAGTGTAGTTTGGTTTTGTGTTGTATGGTGTTGGGTACATTGTCTGGGGAAAAAGGGAGTCTGATCAACTCCAGGATGTCAAAAGACAATGAGAATGACGAGAACGTGGATCATAGATTATGAGAACGTGGACCATAGATTATGAGAACATGAAGCATAGATTATGAGAACGTGAATCATAGATTATGAGAACATGGAGAATAGATTATGAGAATGTGGGTCATAGATTATGAGAACGTGGAGAACAGATTATGGTGCAAAACATGGTAAAATGGGGTTCTATGTGCAGAATAGCAATGGACCTGTTATCACAATAGGGCAGCAATGCATAGACATAAACGAGAAAGAAAAAAGTTAAACAAGCTAATTGTGGCGAGCAATGTGACAGACTGTCAAGGAGTTACAAACGCGATATGATTTTACAAAGAAAAATTGTAAGTAATTGTCTGTTGGGAATAAAGGTTTGAGAGAGCAAGTCAAGCAGTTAGAAACAATTACAAGTACTACATTGGTTGAAAGGCAATTGTCTGCCACATGGCAAATGGAAATGCATAAGGAAAACGCAATGCAAAGACAACAATTGACAGATTGTCAGAAAAAGATAATTAATTTGGGATCAAGTTTGAAAAATGCACAGATAGCCTATTAAGAGCTATGGAAAGTTTCAGGCTGTGCAAGGTCTGTGCCTCGCTGCCTTGCAAATTCAAAGAAACAGAGCATGACCTTATTTGGGCATGGGAACGCTTTGTTCCTTTAGAAAGGAATCTAGCGAGTAACAACTGCCAATTGAATAAAATTACTTCTTCGTAGGATATTTAAGTGTAAAACCAAGGGAATTTGAATAATGTTTAAAATGTTACAAGCAATGGCTAGATACAGGGGAAAAAAGCTGTTTTCTGTTGAGTGCTGTTTAGTACTAGGAACTTGGTACTAGGAGAAAGGGGGATGAAATCAGCAGAGAGAGAGAGAGAGAGAGAGAGAGAGAGAGAGAGAGAGAGAGAATGTGAAGGTCGCTGTTACACAAACTGTGTGGAATAAACTTTTAGAAAGAAAACAAATGTTTTTGGAGATCTGTACATCTGAAACACTATGAAAACTTACTGTGCGGAAAGATAATTCTGTTTAAAACAATTAAGGACAAATTTAAAGGTTTTATCGAAGTATACTGGTAATTTTGTAATGATTATGAGTGAAGCCAGGCATGGTTTTATTCTGATGTTGTTGCATGAATTAGGCTAGTAAGTTTTAAATTACAAATTAGCATCTGTTACAATATGAATCACGGATTGAAAAATGAAAAATGAGGAAGGTAACATTTCAGGCATGGATGTTATGGGAATAAGAGGTTACACAATCGATCTTAGAGCTAGAATGAGCTACAAAGATTTCAACTCTGCAGCAACAGGCTGTGGAGACACAGTGAGTTGGGTGCATCAGCTGAAAGACAGAGAAAGCAGTATCAGAGTTACAGTACCTATGGTATGGTTTAGAATATACTCGTTGGTGTCAGATCGATTGGCACATTAGGATATAAAATGTTTTATATTTATCACAATTAATGTTTTATGGAGCTTCTTGTGAGTTTGCTTTTCCAGCCGGTCAAACGCAGTATCTGTATACATAGGAGAGGTGATGATAAATAGATTAATGTGATGATTGAACCATAAATAAGATTGGAAATGAAATACGAGTGTTGGTGCGAGGGATTGCAGGGCAGTACAGAACAGTCTTTGAGTTAATGGCAACACCAGAGCGGTAAGCCAAAGGGTGGCCAAAGTAATGCTCTAAATTGTGGTCGTAGAGGACATCCAAAAGGACCTTGCTGGGCTGAGGGAGGCGATGCTGAGGGAAAAGGACCCCAGAAGCAGTGTGAAATGCTAGTGGATACTTGAGCCAGTGTCTCTATATAACTGATGTATAAGTTCCTCTTACTAATGACTATGTGATTATTGAAGGAGTTGGAGGAGGAACGCAAGATGCATATAAAACAAAACCAGTCCAGCTGAAAATTGGAGAACTATGTAATTCGGTAGAATTATTTTATGTCAAAGCGCATGAACAAAGTATTTTAGGATTGGGTATCATGTCTAAATTAGGATTGATCACTGGCACAGGAGCACATAGTGTGGTTTTGGTAGGTCAGATGAAAATTCCCAGTGTGGAAGGCGCAGGCGACTAGCTCCTCTGAAGTTGTTCCATGTAAGTGAGTTGAGTCCGGAAGTACAACGGGTAGCTGAAAAGTATCCGCATGTATGGGCATGCCAGCAATGACTGTGGAAAGGCTAGGGGTGTGGAAATCGCAGTGGAAGGAAAACCACACATCAGTATCCAGTCAAAGCTGAAGCAGTAGAAGCTTACGAGGCACCATACAGGATCTGCTTCAGCAAGGGATAGTGAGAGAGTGTAACTCCCCTACCAATGTTTATATACAAAATACCCAGACTAAACTGTATAAACAATAATGTAATATGTGTTGTCTCATTACAGGAGGAGCAGCGAGGGACAGGGGTGTACTTAACAAATTATTTTTCTCCAGAGTGCGCTTCAACGACTGCCGGGCCGGCCCAGAGGTGGAACCCATCCCACAATGGATCGGTATGACTAGGCAATATCCTTGGGATGCAAACTACACATATGTCCCTCTCCCCTCATAAGTAGAAGCTGACCCCATATATGTTGTTAATCATACGTTACACTTTATAAGACTAAAATACCCTCAGTGCAAGGAGGGAACGTCCTGCGGGACTGAAATGATACAATCATACGCTGGTTGCCACACACATATGGTCCAGAGGATCTGTATGGGGTGTGGCTTCTAGGCATGTGGCAGCTTAATCGAACTAAGAAGTACGGGGTGAATCACGTTTTGTCCTGAGGATAGTGAGGGACCCAAAGGTGGGGCCTTGTCTCCTTTGGGCGACTGATTCACAGAGAAAACAAATGTCCTCTGTGTCCACATACAGCTGTACCTCCATCACACGGACTGATTGAAATTGGGGAACCTCTGGGTTTATTAGAAAACGTTATCTGACATCGGGTTCAGGTTTATGTCAATTTATTTAGTCAACCTTTTCTACTCTGTATCAACTGTTTATGGGTCAGGTTAATGATGCTATTAAATGATAGGTCCAACAAAGTAAGGTCACCCCGGACGGAAAAGCCGGAGGTAGACAGCGTCGTGAAATCTTAACTGAAGCAGCTGGATAGTTCAGGGCAGCTAATTCTGAAATCAATACATTAAATGATGAGTTTCAACGTCAATATGATGACAGCACACATATGTATGCAGCTAAAGGGTTAGCAGAAGCTGCTATGGCTATACACAGCAATGCTGAAGCTATAAATATGACCTTAGGATCTATTAGAGTGTCAATTATTGTGCTTATGAATGATAATGTTACTCAGCATGAAGAAAAATGTTACAGGATGGGAACTGCTATGGCAAACCAATTAGAATGGGATATTACTGATTACTGACGACTACCAGTGAATCACAGAGCTCAAATACAAGCAAACATTGAAGGTGGCTTAGGGATAGAATGGGCTGCTGTCATGACTTGTCCATGTAAACACCGTCATAGTTGCTTAATTAAATTGTCAAAGTAGCAAGGTTTTTTTCAGTATGCAAATGAATGACTGGCAGGCACACAATTGCTTTAAGGAATTTGTCTCAGAAAACTGGTTGAATATGTAGAAAGGAACCTTCCTTTTTTGGTAACATTGTGGAGCAGTGTGGAATAGTGGTTAGGGCTCTGGACTCTTGACCGGAGGGTTGTGGGTTCAATCCCCAGTGGGGGACACTGCTGTTGTACCCTTGAGCAAGGTACTTTACCTAGATTGCTCCAGTAAAAACCCAACTGTATAAATGGGTAATTGTATGTAAAAATAATGTGATATCTGTATAATGTGAAATAATGTATAATGTGATACCTTGTAACAATTGTAAGTCGCCCTGGATAAGGGCGTCTGCTAAGAAATAAATAATAATAATAACATGATGGTTCCAACAGATAGAGGCCTGGAGAAAAATGTAGCCATTGAATTGGCAGGGGCTTTCCAATCTGTGCCACTTCTCATAAACATTAACAAAGTCACTTGCATGTCAAAATAAATGTCATTTTTTTGTACTACAGTAGCTTTTTCATATTTTATTTTCAAGCCTTGTTGGATATTTCTTCTGGGATGTCAAACATAGCTTTATCCATTTAACACACAGTAAAGCAAATATATCTTTTAATAGAGGCTAATACAAGAGGCAATATAAAGATCTAAAGAAAGTGTGGTTGACATTTTCATTTTAGAAAACGAGAACAAAGCTGTCTGTATGAGAACCTAATCAGGATCGATTCACTTCCTGGGCCACAGGTATTAGGATTCTAATAAAGAACACAAGCTGGCATTCCAGAAGACTTCCAAAAACAGTACTTAGCACAAACTAAAAAAACAAGGAAACATCAAAAATGGAATGTCAACTTTTTTTTCAGTATAGCACACAAACTGAAATTGATATGCTTCAGGGAGTTTATGAGTGTGCTAAATCAATGTGTAATAATGATATTGTCTTGAACTAGATTGCACTAGTCCCCAGACCCTTATCATTTAGTTTTAGGTCATGATTAGACGTCCTCACTTTTAAAATGTTTACTTGATGTATTAATTTTCAACATTAAAAAAAAAGAAAAATCTAATACATGTTTACCATTGTGTGTGTCTTTTAAAAAGGAACATTTACTACATAACTGACTAAGAGTTACTGGAATTATTATGTTAGCTCTATGTATTTTAATGAGGGAAAGTGGGAAACGTTGACAAGAAGGCTCGGTTGAAGGTAACAAAAACAAAGCAATTAATAACCACTATTTCCCATGGATTTGATACCTCTGTCATAACACTGTCTAAAATATTTTTCTTTCCTCTAGTAACACAGCAAATGGATCTTTATACATAATACCACATCCCCACAAGACCTATCACATACAGTGTTTATGTAAAGTCTGATTCCCATGGTACCAAACAGAATGCCTCACTTCTTCTCATTAGAGATTGTGGACTTTAAGGAATTGGTTTATTTGCTTAATTTCCATTGAGCCAAAAAGTAGGTAAAGGGATTCTTCTCTCAATGGGGCAGTTTAATTAGAAGGATGGGAGGAGTGCCAGAGTTACTCAGTCAGACGGAGGCTTGCCAAGGATGAACATCTGCAGTGCTTTAGCTTCCAATTGTTAGCTCAAACAACAAATCCCACAGCTTCATTGAAGACGTGTGCAAGACATGTCAACATTGTGGCTAATAGGTATGCACTACCTGCTGGCCCAGAGTTTTAAAACAACGTATTTAAATATAGTGGATATGACTTTTCCTATAGCCACAATATCATAAAGAGCACTGTCTTCTATTTAAAATTAAACATTGATTGTCTTATACTCTCTGTACATTCTCTGATATACCAGTATATATGACTGTGGCAAAGTGCCCCGCCCCTGTGTGCATTTGTGTGTTCTGTGTTGTATGTTGCGTGCGTGTGTGTGTTAATGTTGGTGTATAGTCATTGGTACACGGGATATAAACGGGTCTGTGTTTCACGTGTATTTAAAGTGTAGATTTGTATTTAGGCACGAGGAGAGCACAAATCACTTCACGTGCTGGTTAAATGTAATATGTGAGCACGGGGTTGTACGTGAATTAATTCTGTGCAACCCCGTGCTCACATATTACATTTAACCAGCACGTGAAGTGATTTGTGCTCTCCTCGTGCCTAAATACAAATCTACACTTTAAATACACGTGAAACACAGACCCGTTTATATCCCGTGTACCAATGACTATACACCAACATTAACACACACACGCACGCAACATACAACACAGAACACACAAATGCACACAGGGGCGGGGCACTTTGCCACAATGACCAATACTAAATGTGTGGAATACTTGAAGATATATCCAATGGGTGTGAAAGTGTTAAACACCTTTAAGGTTATGAGTATTAAAATAATAACATTTTAAGTCTGGTGTTTACACTTCAGCAAAAATAAAGACAGCTGAGCCAAAAATATGTGCTGTATATCTTACAGCAATATAGCTTCCAAGTCTGAAAGTCTAACAAGGATAAATCTATGAAGATTAATTGCATTACTACCTGCGAGGCCACAACTGAATCACAACTGTGTTAAGGATAGTGAGTATCTTGGAGTTTCTACATTATTTGCCTAGTAGTACCCCAATGCTGATAACAAACCAAAGCCTAGGTGAATTAATTTACTGTAGTAAGGGCCTGTGACAGAGATCGAAAGACTCTTGGTGTTAGATCTCCCTCTCGACCTGTGAGGGCACAGCGCAAGAGGAACAGAGTACCCTTAATTAAATGGCACGACAATTTATTCCGTAGGGTAGGTAGAAGTCGGTCATTTAGGAAGGGGGCGAAGCTACGGCACCCAAGCTCATTGACCCGGACGATAAGCGGTGTGGCATCCGAGGACTGGAGGAGCGGATGCGCTCGTTAACATCGGGGTCATGGGCGAGGGTATAAATAGGGGGCATGGCTTGAGTGATCTGTTCCTTTGTAGATGGTTAAGCAAATAAACCTAGAAGGAGCCTGTGAACTTGAAACTAAGAAACCGTGAGTGTTCGCTGTATTCATCTGTCTTGTAACACTGTCTGTTTTGTGTTGTTTGTCGTTTAAGAGTACTAACACAATCCGGAGCTGTAGCCGTCGGCCAGCATTAACCCGGACTTCAGCACTCACTTCTTTCAATTCAGGACTGTCTTTTCACCACAAGCACCTAATTCACGCACTGTAGAAACTGTGTCTGTGTTTGTGTTTTGTGTGGGTGAGGAAAAACGGAACTTTTTGGTTGTGGGTCAAACCCGTAGGATCTGTATAAACGGAGTGATACACGCCGCTGTACCACTTCCAACAGTATTATTATTTACAGGTTGTTGCCATAAGGCTCTGGACATTATAAACAATAATAAACACCCTTGCACCTGTACCATACGTTTTTGTGTGATTATTCCGCTCTGCACTGCACTCACCTGCACGTAGTTACCACTTTGCCACACGGCCCATGAGTGAAAAACCACGAGTGACATGATCACATTTTTGGGCTCAGGGTCTGAGGGTTTGAAGTTGATATATAAGGGTGTCTGCTAATAAAACAAAATATAATAACAATAAAATAAATAAATAAATAATATTAATAATAATATTAATAATAATAATAATAATAATAATAATAATAATATTACAGATGTCCCCCACAGTGAAAAGCATAAATATTAGAAAATTGTGCCTTATGTTGCTATTTTAAACATACCATAAACATCTCATGTTGTTAGGTTCAGTGGTTTGTGAGATCTAGAGCATGAAAGTCAGACCCAGCTGCAAGCTGCTAAAATAAACGGTTTCAAAATGTGTAGCTACATGCTATGTCACAGCTGCTATGTATAACTGGTACTGAGACCTTCAGCTGTTTGTTGTGAAAAACAAATAAAGTAGAGTCAACATTCAGAATTTCCCAGATGATGTTAAAAAGGAGGTTGAAGTTTCTGTTTTACACAACAATCAAGTAGATAGGCCCACTGCTCATAGTATGCAGGGTAGTAGTCAACTAAATATAGGGATGTATTCCACCTACTGCCACATTGCTGCCACTACTGCAGTACATAAGAACATAAGAAAGTTTACAAAATAGAGGAGGCCATTCGGCCCATCTTGCTCGTTTGGTCTTTAGCAGCTTATTGATCCCAGGCTCTCATCAAGCAGCTTCTTGAAGGATTCCAGGGTATCAGCTTCAACAACATTACTAGGGGTTGGTTCCAGACTCCCACAGTTCTCTCTGTAAAAAAATGCCTCCTATTTTCTGTTCTGAATGTCCCTTTATCTAATTTCCATTTGTGACCCCTTGTTTCTTTTTTCAGGTCGAAAAAGTCCCCTGGGTCAACATTGTCAATACCTTTTAGAATTGTGAATGCTTGAATCAGATCGCCACTTTGTTCAAGACTGAATAAATTCATTTTTTTAGCCTGTCTGCGTATGAAATGCCTTTTAAACCCAAGATAATTCTGGTCGCCCTTCTTTGCACTAGAGCAGCAATATCCTTTTTGTAGTGAGGTGAGCAGAACTGAATACAATGTTCTAGATGAGGTCTTACTAATGCATTGTACAGTTTTAACATTACTTCCCATGATTTAAATTCAACACTTTTCACTATATATCCAAGCATTTTGTTGGCCTTTTTTATAGCTTCCCCACATTGTCTAGATGAAGACATTTCTGAGTCAACATAAACTCTTAGATATTTTTCATAGATTCCTTCTTCAATTTCAGTATCTCTCATGTGGTATTTATAATGTATTGCCTGTGTGCAGTACCTTACACTTTTCTATATTAAATATAATTTGCCATGTGTCTTCCCAGTTCTGAATGCTGTCTAGATAATTTTGAATGACCCTTGGTGCTGCAACGTTGTTATCTAGTTTTCTCTTGCTTTCCCTTATAAAGGTTTACCACTGTATTTTTGCATTTTTCCCATGCTTTCCCCATGGTTATACTATGCGTTTACCATAGTTTCCCTTGGTGTGCCATGCTTCTTAACATTCTTTATCATATCTCTCTGAGCTTTAAAGTGCTTACATTTTCTTTAACATACTTTCATTATGCTTCATTACACTTTGCTATGCTTTTACTATGGTCAACTTTTATATGGGCTGATATGCTGCGCTGCACTATAAATAAACTAAATGTTTCAATAAGATGAACAGGAAGACAATAGTTTTTATTTTTATTTTTTCAAGTCCTACGTAGGAGATATAAAGACCTACGTAGAAGATACCTTTTTTTTAAATTGGCAGTAGGACGCTTCCATAGGAGATTCATTTATCTAGGGGAAGATGTCATGTTTTGTTTTTTTTTTTCATAAAAATGAATAAAACAAAATATAGGTGTGTCATCATCAGTAATTGAAAAAAAGAAAATAATATACAGTATTTAAAATCAAATATGATATCAAGATTTACATCAACCCATTTGTGGTTTGAAATGAACAACAAATATCCCCCTAATCATTCCCTAATCATTCTATATTGGTAGTAAAAGGATCATATTTGGGCACTTTAGAGACGTGTTAGGAAAACTTTGTCAAACAAGAAAAATAAAAGTCCTATAGTAATACAGTATGTGGTGTTTATAACATACTGTTTGCAAATTTTAAAAAAATCGTTTTGAAATAAACTAATAAGAATAATGATATTGATTGTATTTGGCTAAATGTGTTTTTATATAAAAGTTACAAAAACAACTTGAAAATATTTATACTGGTATTACAGTTTATTGGTTGGAGATTTACGATTGCAATTTCTTGGAGTTTTTAAATTAAAAACATGGATTAATCACTGTCCGTTTTCTTTTCTACTATATTGTGATGTAGTGGAGCACATAAAATGTAATAGTGAATATATGAAAATATAAAAAGAAAATACAAAAATCAATGTTTAAGAAAACTTATAAATTAGATATGTGTACACATTTGGTTTATATTTCAATTGGGCACCTTAGCTGATCAAAGATGGATTGGGCATGGAGACTGAACTGCTGTGCTCTAAGAAGGTAGTCTCCACAGGGCTGTCTTTAAGTCATGCTTGCAGAACAATGTGGGGAAGCTGTCTCTGCTTAGTGGATAGAGAAGAAAGACAGAGCAGCATTCTCTCACAAAAGTACTCTCTTTCAAAGTAATGAGCAATATATAGAATGTATAGCACAAAACATATTGTATGAAGGTCAAGGAATGCATATGGCAAGTTGTCCCTTAATGAGTCACACTCACAACTATTATTAGCTCTGCTCTACCTTAGAAAAACCACATGCTCCAGAGTCAAAAAGGAAGACTAAGGTTAATGCTCCATCTGTTGACTACATGCTTGCAATATTTATTGTCTGTCTAAATCTGTTGAATTCCAGATATGCTGAGGATATAGACGTTAATCATACTTGAGGAGAAAATGCAAAACAATCTACTGTATAAAATAAAATAAATACTAATGATATACTTTACCTAATAGTTTATGTGTAGTGTCACCCATGCATTAGCAATAAACTTATATACAACTATAGTTCCCTTCAGCCAATCAAAGTGCCACAGCAAAATATTTTCTGACATATTCCTGTTTAAAAAGGTCCCTCTTCTTTAGTTGGGGATCCTCACTCTCTTACATTAAGTCATGTTGACCTGAGAAAACGGGCTGCAAAGAAATGAAGAAACAGTGTTTCTGAGTGGCTCACCCAGAAACAGCATGGGCGTGTGGTGTGCAGGGTGAGTCATCCAGTCAGTCCTGGCTGTTTAAAATTGTCAGTGTTGGCTGGGGATTACGCCGGGAGCGTTGCATTGATTGTGGTGCTCCTAGGGGTTAGAGATCACCATGCTACAGTAGACCCAACTTTGCAGGCAGCCAGTAGACTCAAAGTGGAGGCATGCAGAGTTGACCATTAGTTCTGCTGAGTTGCTGTGGGGATTGAAAGGGTGAGGGAATATACTTGGACATTCTACATTAGGGAGAAAAAAAACAGGGGTAAGTTCATATCACAACAATGAGCTCTCAACACAACACACCCCAGAGTGAGGGGCTTACATCCCCTACACTTCTCCTAGGTTCAGGTGTGAGAGAAATATCTTGAAAACATATTTCTACTCCTGGAACCAAAACTCCAATCCCCTTATTATGCTGCGTGACTCACACATCCAGAAGATGTAGTATCCAGAAAGTGATGAACCATTCCTTATATTATACATTCCCACGCTTTGTTACTTTGTTACTAAATAATTTAAATCCATGCAAGATCTAGTTACGTCAAGTAATGTCTGGTTACTTTCAAATCTCAATCATGTTAAATAGGAATGTCATTTCTTTTTCTTTCGGAAGGATAACAGGAACCCAAGAGCCTGCAGTCACTATCATGTTCGTGTGATTCACTGCAGAGGCATTAATGGCTTTTGAATGTGACATATCCACGATTAGATTCCAAAAAGTATAAATAGCCAATGTATTTTTAGTCTGTGCTATTTTGTACAGTATTAATTAAAAATGATCCATTTGTCTAATAATACATTTAAATGTAACGGTTCAGTATGCAATTAACCCGCTGAGGTTAATGTATGAAACTCTACACCTCCCACTTTGAGAGAATATATACTATCCAGCAGAAGCAAGGCAGCAGATTATTACATCCTGTCGTTAATACTAGCCCTTCATTGTAATTGTCTGCTCATGTACATTGGCGCCATATGGAGGAAAATCATGTTTGTTAAAAAAGGTCTATTTTAATGGGCTAAACAGTGTTGGATCTTAATACCGCCACCCAAAAATACTGCCACAGTTCAATTATTATTTTTTTCCACTGTGTTGGATCTGCTTTGGGCAGATGGTGGATTGTTTACATTTTTGGCGGCAGTTCTGAAATTAGCGTCTTCAGTCTTTCCAGTGAGGTAGTATTACGCTGCAACACGATACAAGTCAGCAGATGCACCTATTATTCTCACTCAAGAGTATCCCCAAGCAAAATTCCAGTACATCTTGCGTACAAATGTCATCTTGTTTTTTTATGTTAATTAGTAGAAAATGAGTAGAATTTTGCTTGTGTGATTTATAATAAATGAACACATAGTGTGTAGGGTGTCTCTCATCATAAGAGATGCACAGTTGAAGCTGGCACAGCCTTCACGAGATGACAATACAATACAATACCATAAGAGACAGCCCACATTATATTGCATGACAGCACTAGCCATAACTGATTTATTGATTTATGAATAAAAAGCTGTATAGAAAACTGCAACCAAATTCATTGTTTGTTCTCATGGTATCATTAGATGTGCTACAATCCTTTTGTTGACACTACAGATGGTGGTCAAATGCAGGAAATATTGCCAGCCACAGGTGGAGAGATACAGTGAGGAAAAAGGAACAAAGGAAAATCAAATTATACAATTGGTTGTTTCCTGATGATAATGGTGACACATGCTTAGTACAAACTAGCATTTGTAATTATGTGGCACATTTTGAAGAATAACATCCCCTCATTTGGGAGTGGTACAGGTATATGGATTTATTATTTTTACACATGTTTTAAATACTTTATTATGTCACTCGTATTATAGTGTTACAAAACTGCATTAAATACTACTTTTCATTCTTTGCACCTATCCGGGACACCATGGACAGCGGTTCAGCAGAAGTGGAATGTATTTTTTACTCTCTTTATATATTCGATTTCATTTGAAATTGCTTATCCCAGCTGATTTAAAAGCCTAGGTTGTGTCAGAATTATATAGCTATGTTGCCACCTGCTGGATAAAGAAAAAAAAGACCAATTTAGACCAGGGTTGTATTTTGGATAGTAGAAGCAAAGGTCCATGGCTCTGCAAAAATAAATGAATACAAAAAAATACTACTTACAAAAACTACTAACATTAAAGTGTTGTACATGAATGTGATCTTATGAGTTTTGGATTTGTAAAAAGGAAGAAGATATTCATGTGAAGACAGGGGTACAGTGACAGACTTTAGAAGTCATCGGAAGAGGTTATTCTTTTTTTGTTCTTTGTACTTTGTGATTTTACCTGCCAGATAACTTTGCTTTCGGCTTGGGATGCTTAACTATCCCTGCAGTCAATTGATCTGGCTGGCATTGTTGCCTAATACAAATTTCTTGCTATTCTGTATCCCAGGGCCCTTTAATGGTTTCACATCACTGCTTTTAATGAGATGTTTGGTGTAGCATCTTCAATCTAATTTGCCATTACAGTAATGTCAAAAGGAAATTAATCTGTAAAATAAGCATTTTCATTTACACTTGAATACATTTGATAGCCACCACATATGTATGAATTTGGACTGCATGGAAATCCGTTGCTCATAGCTCATGTTTTCAGATAAGCTGCTGTGTCCTCTCACACTGGGGCTTTTTCACATAGAATTGATTCTGAACACATTTTCTGATGCACCCCAGAATCAAATACTGTATATTTAAGTTCCCTATCTATGAGGTGTATTGCAGATCGGTTCCAGTATATTTTACTTGGATGATCAATTTAGATATTTCAATAGACTACTGGAGTTTACTTATTTATAATAAATAATTATTTCACACTGTTCTGGAAAAGATACGCTTTAAAGAAAAAAGCTGAAGCTTACTCTTATATCTTGACACAATATCCAATAATTGTATAAAGAGATTTAGCTTCATTTTAATTTATTGGATAATGATGTAGGGTTAATGGGGTCTGCCATGAAAACATTAATTATATTTTAACACTTCACACAAATAATGTATTACATGTATAGTAATTGAAAAAGACATTGAAGTTACTTCTAGTTTAAATGCTTGTCATTGAATTGGTATTGCATTTTAGTTTAGTATTTCTGTATTGAATATAGTTATTGATGAGGTTTATAATTTGTGGTTAAGCATTTTACCACCACATACCCAGTGGTAATAATAACATTGTAATTAAGTGTAAGTATACATGCATTTACTAAGTAACTAATATGTAAATACACAATAATAAGATACACTTAATGTGTAGTGAATATATTTATTGATGAGGTTTATAATTTGTGGTTAAGCATTATACGACTACATACCCAGTGGTAATAATAACATTGTAATTAAGTGTAAGTATACATGCATTTACTAAGTAACTAATATGTAAATACACAATAATAAGATACACTTAAAGTAGTGTTACCAAAAAAAAAAAAAAACCTTATCTCTTCTATTTCAGAAACAGCATTGTCAAATTGTATAGAACAAATTGTTGGAAAGATGATTTGTGTAAATGTGTGTCAAACATGTACTGTATGAGGATATCTCATGTGTTGCTCCTCAGATGGAGCAGTGCCTTCTCTTCTGCATCTGTAATTTAACTCATTTTGCTATCTCACAAGATTACTTCTTCACAATTTTAAAAAGAAGACCCGCAGTATAACTCTGAAGGACTAAATCTAAACTCATTTTCCATGAGGCAATATTAACCCATTAAGTACAAAATGCATTTTTCTTTAGAAATCAGAACACAAGCTGAATTTATGTAATTTGATCAATTACATTTAGATTTAACATTTGCTCTTAACAAAGTTAAATTAAGTTATCATAACACTATAAATAAAACGTAGATACCAGTTAAAAATGGTCTACAAAATTACAAAGTAGCCTGTCCTCAAATGAGACCAATGGCACTTAATAGTTTAACTAGGATATAAAAGTCAGTGGAACCCTGTATGCTGGAAGAGAAACAAAACAAAAAAACAAAGCAAATTAATTATTGCATACAACTGGGTTCCTGACAATTGCTAAGCTTATAGTCGAAACATTTGAACATCTTAATGTTGTTACATTTTTTGTTGTAGTTTTTAGATTTATCTTTGCATAATTTCCATTTTTCTTTTTGCAGGAGCAACGCAAATGCATGTGTTATGAATAGCAAATAAAGAGAGGTATTTGAGGCAGTTGTATAGAGCAATAGGCAGGTTTAATTTAAATGTCATGACTCATTTAGTAGAGCTAACTTAATCTGACAGGTTTTATTTTGTATAATCTTTTTAATACAGTTGCATAAATCAGGACAAGTTTTGTAATGGCTTTTTAGAATATAATAATGAAAAAATGGATTTTGCCAAATCTAATCACACATCGGAGACACGGGTTTATACAGCTGGGGCAGTTAGGCATCCCATTACAGTTGGCATGTGTATTTCATGTGGGAATATTATTTCATTACATTTTTGGCTCAATGAACCATTGCATTCTGGTAATGTAATAACAGTACTTTATTGGTGTATGCACTATTACTTATTAAAAGTAAGCATACACCTTCATTGGGACACAATTTGTGTTCTTACTTTGTCTAGGTATAAAAGAGCACCCATTCAATACAGATTACATAAACATTAATACGACATCTACACACAGCAATTAGTGAACTGCCCTCTAAACAGAGATTAGGACACCTACTAAGACATGAGCCATGATCTTATATATTTGAACACATGCAAATTCCTGATATTAAGGAACAGGAAAAAAGTATCATGAGCAGCTATGAAAATTATGATCAGCAAATAGTGTGTGTAATTTATTTTATTTTTTCCTCCTACTACACAGTAGCTCTCTGTGAAATCAACGCTTTTAACATTGTAGTCTTAACTAACGTTCCCGTAATAATCTTTTCCTCTGGGGACATTTAAATCAGACAACCTTGCAGGTTTGGAATATCCTAATGCCAAGTTTTTCCAAAGTGTTGTTTCCAAATGGGTTTCTTGTCAGCAAGTCGGGGGCAAAAGCACAGCATTTATGAAGCTGCTGCTCTTACAAAGAACACAATCAGAATGCCCATGGCAATGAGTAGTTGTCTAATTAGCTTTTACTTTCAAACAGTTATTACCTGTCATTGTGCTAAATAATTTCTCCAGAGGATAAATACTTTGCTAGTGGCTGTATCCGCAGTAATAAACTAGTCAAGATATGAGAAATGTTTGCTTTGGTGGATTACAAAACAAGGAAAAAGCACCCTAAGGCTAAGACTGACCTTTAAGCCAGCCCTTGGGATCACAGTGCACACAGAAAGAAAAATGATTAGAGAAACCAGTAATCCTTATATATTTTTTTGTTTTTACGCTAGACTTGCCTAAATTAATTGCGGAAGGGTTATTACTTGTGGTACATAGAGTTAACAGTAAATCTTTAATAATACAGAGTGTATTGTCATGGTACATAGAGCTAACAGTAAATCTTTAATAATACAGAGTGTATTGTCATGGTACATAGAACTAACAGTAAATCTTTACTAACAGGTATTGTCATCCTTTCGTAAAGCAAGTCTCACATTGTCCTTTATGAACACGCACATGTTATGGTAAAAGGGGGATTTGATTTTGTTACAATATTTGTATTTTAAGCTATTAGTGAAGGAAGGTATTGATCTCTCCTTGCAGATACTTCAGTGCTACACTTCCTGTCAGCCTGAAGAGGTCGCAAGAAAAGAACACAGTTGTCATGGAGACATGTGAGTCATAGGAAAAGCAGCGATCAGTGCTGAGAAGGCGAGCTAAAGCATGAAGCCTTTGGGGGTTAACGTTCTTGTAAGGGAAATAAATGGCAAACATTTACAATGTTCTTTTTTATTTCTATGGGGAAATGTAAAGAAATGTATGGGAAAAATAAGCTAGAAAAAGAGACTACAGCGTTTAACGGGGGAGTACGGTACTGTACATATATATGAATTGTGCTTATAAAATAAACTGAACTAATCCAGTGTTTGAACTGCTCCAGAGATTGTGTCTCTTGTGGTGCAGGACAGCTGCAACATGAAGGGGCTTTAATTCCTTGTAAGACTACTAATAATGCTGATACATCTCTGCAAGGGAGCTACCCATGAAAAAGATGCTGCTATTCTCTTTAAAACAATAGCTCTCCTTTAAAGGCTGAACAAGTTGATCGTTGAGTAGTTCACCTGAGTACTTGGCATGTAGATACATGAAGAATGCAGGCAACAGGTTTTCTTAACAAATTACACTAAAACAAGTGTTACAGTTTAGAAAGTCAGCCTTACAACAGAAATCCCACAGGTTATACATTTTTCAGAGATGTATTGATCTGATGAAAGCAACGATATGAAGTGTGCTCTGCTTGCATAATGCTCAGCCTTCCCTTCCACTCTAAATCTGGGAAACCTCATTTTTACTGTTCATTCTTTTTCAAGTTACTGTTTTTATAATAGTAAACACAAAATTGGACAGGTGTTTCAGCATAAAATATAGAATATCTATTAACTGAGCATTTATTAAGTACAAACACAAGTAGCAGAAAATGGCAGAACCAGTTCCAGTGGCATATCTTCACAATGCTCTACAGTACCTATAATTCCAACATGCAGCTTATTAAAGGGAAGTGCTAAAAAACACAAACAGTAACATGCCCATAACTATTATAATATTACTTGTTTATTGATAGATATATTGACATAACTATGTTAAGTTAAAATATTCCTTGCTCGGCTAGAGAATGTTTTTTACGTTTTCCCATCAGACATTGCTGAGCTCAGTTATCACAGCGAAACCAGCTGCTACAAGACTTTCGGAAAGTAAACGCTCTCTATCGCAGGGCAATGCTTGGTGCTGATGGGTTGAAACAATAAGCACCCGCCCTCTCATTGCAATCCTTAGTGCTAATTGGTTGAAACACTAAATGCCAGCCCTCACCCAGCCGATTCATGACAATATTACAGGCAATGCAGATCAACCAATGCACTGCACATACGTTAACAAAAGTACAGTTGTGTTGGGCCGCACCGACAGCACTCCCACTTCCCGCATCCTTAGGCACCAAAATAAATAAATAAATAAAAAATTGATGCTCTAAGTATGTGAACGTACCTGCCCCAGACCAATGAAGAGATTTCAGTATATCATGCGCTACATTGGTAAATATTGAGTCGCCCTTTTTATTAATCAGCATTTATTTCAAAATGTTTTAGTCTTTCATGCCAGGGACATAACATACCTAAATGCTTATTATTAAACGAATGTGAGTTTAAATTGTTAGTAAGTACACATGTTTCAGTCTGAAAGCTGAACAATAATATCAGCAAAGAATAACTAAGTTACACATTTTTAATGAAAAAAAACAAACAATTGTAGCCAACATTTTCATAAAGTAAAATCAGGCTTGTGTGATTGCAAAATGCCACTTTTTTTTTACATATTACATTACTGCTTAATCTAAGTTAAAAAAAAATAAAATAAAAGATGTTGGTGGGAATTGAACTTGAACTTGTTCATGGCCCCGCAGCAACATTACCCTAATTTTTAATTCTAAAACCCAACATTTAATTTTCTGATTCTCGCTCTTCCTTCAGATATTTCTGTGAGTAATAAATAAAACTATATGTCTATATTTAAGTATTAATATTTCATGCAGTCGTCTCTCCTGACCTCCTGCCAAGTTCACGTTCACTTAATGTTTTTCTTACTGTTAGTGTTAGCTAATGCCAGCCACGGTGCAGACCGTGAGTCAAACCAAAATGTTCGTGTACAAATGGCTGATTTGTTAGTGTCATGGGAACCACAAACTGCACACATGCTCATTAATTAAACATGCCCATAACTGTGAGGAGTCTTGTTTTATCAGTCTAATTAAATAATATATTCTGTATGATGTTGGTCACTGGCAATCAATTCCATACAACTTTGCTTAAGTCCCCTTAGTTCTCTTATTTTATAAGACAATAGGGAGACCATAAAGGGTTAAGGTTATATAGACCTGTGAATCCCTCAGTAAATTACTCTACACTCAGGATTACTTTAAATACAATTGAATGTATTTTTTGCAAAGGGTAACAGATTAATATAACATTGCAAGGGTTTAAATGAGTTTTGAGTATGAGATAGATCAGCAGATATTAGAGGGAGTCAATGCCCAGCCTCCCTTTTGCCCTTGATGTCTTGTTTGTCTAAATGTGTCCCTCATATCTGCATTAAGAACATTGGAAATTAATTTTGCAATGCATAAAAAACAAAATTTCCTGTTGCAAATCAACAGCATGAATCATGAGCATTGAGAGGGTCAACGTGAAATGTCAAAGCCCTGTTACACTGCAACTGCAAAGGAAACTACATATCGGGATGTCATGGCAGGGGAGCAGTCCAGTGGTGCAAGGAGTATAACACTATGAACACAGTATCAGTGGTGAACTGTGGTATGGTCAGATGAGTCCACTTTTTCCCACTGTCCATCAACTCGAGTCAGGATTCTGGAAATTCTGTAATGGTCTGTGGACAGTTGTACAAAACATCTTAAGTTTTAATATTTTTCCTTTAAGTGTTTCTTGAGTGTTACAGAAACTTAACACCTGGAAGGTAATACCTTAGACATGGGAAAATGTACCCTTAAGTGCAGAGGTGAAATTAAGCCAGTATGGCCCAGTAATGCCTACCGGCATTTATATTTCAACTTATCAAAGTGATTGTTTAGGCTACATCATTTTTTGTTTGTATTTTGTACAACACTTAATTGGTGTGCTCAGCAAGATAATAGCAGAGTGATATATTAGGTTGTGTTAGCGCCACTGAAAAACAAAACAAACAATCTTATGGATTATTTGTTTAATCATTCTGATTATGTGTTTATCACCTTTACATGGTAATATTAATATCTGATCTCTTTTTTAAATCTGTTTTTTTGCACATTTAACAGGTTTTGAGCTGACACTGTAAAGAAAATAATGAGTTGTTATCATCTGCAATAAATACACCTGAGATGTTTAATTGTTTAACTATTATTGTGTTAAATTACTGTTATTTTAACAGCTTCAGAGTTGGTATGGCGTCAGTGACTGAACGTCCTAGTTTTTCACTCAAATCTGGTAACCCTAATTACATGGAGAGTGCGAGAAACTAAAGCTCTTAACATTGTATTTGGGGGACTGAACTACCACTCATTTTAACTTTAACACTATACCTTTATATAGGTATAACTGAAATGGTTGTATTAATTACCTTAGGGTTATATTTGTGTATAATTTCAGTAGTTATGAAATATTAACATTGTTCTTCGAGTAAGTCACAAAGGTATAAACAACTAGGGTAAGGTGAAGTGAAATGCTATTTTAAACAGTTTGAATTACAATGTCTAGCCAGTAGATGTCAGTGTAACATAATATAATAGAAATACTGCACCGTATGCACAGTCCAAACATCTTTGTTAAACCCTTATGTAAAAAGATCTTGATTTTTCTCAATATATGCATTCTAGCAAAGTGCTTGAAAACTAATTTTACAGTCTTCAGATAAAAAGACCCAATAAGTAAGGTAATGTTAAAGAAACATACCGTAACACAGAACTAATGTTTTTGTGGCAAGCTAGCAGTTAAACTTTATTTATGCCTGCAAGATCTTACCAAACAATAGGTTATTATATCAAACAATTATTTTTTTTCATTTTTAATACATACAAAAACACTAAAAAATGGCACTCTGTAATACTGTTCTCAATGCAAAGTCTGTGTTTTAACATTCAAATAATAGTACATTGCAACAACTGAATTCTCTCTGACCAATCACATTCTCTGTAAGTGGGTCAGGGCACAGTAAGAGGTCACTGGCAGCAGTTTTATGTGTTTAATATTTTTGTTATTTATGTATTTATTTATTTATAAATGTCATAATTTCCATATAGCTTACTTGCTGAATCCATAAATGTTTCTACATTGAATTTCTGTTCACATAAACAATGAAAATAATTTTTCACTAAATAAATTAAACCCTACAAATATCCACATTACTCTGACAGTGACCTGTTTAGAGTGACATTTCCCTTCTCAAGCTTATATTGGCCTGTCTGCACTTATTAACACGTGTCTACTTAAACACAAGGTATTAGTTATTTCTGCTAAGTAAACTTGCAATAACTTCTGTTTACATTAGTGAAGCAAAAAACAAACTTATATTCTTGGAATTTAAAAGAATCCCTTCCCTTCAGTTTAAGAAAATGTTTAACAGTTGATCATGCTTGGCCAATATCAGCTGGAAAAAAATAAAACTAATCACTTTAAGCTATGGATATATTTATTCTCCAAAATAAACATACAGATATGACCAAAAAACAACAACTTAGTATAAGGGTTCACCTTATCTTAAACAAAAAAAAAGGCAGAAAGAAAATTAGGGTGATTTGTTTTTTAGTATGCACTTTCTTGCTGTGATGTCAATGCTGCGTGCTTGTAAAAAGAATTTAAAACGTAATTTTTTTTTCTTCTCAACTTCTCTTTGCATTATTCAGTGCGTCGCGGGGTAGGTCCATTAGGTAATAGAGGGAGGGGGGGGCAGGGTGAAACGCAGCGTAGTGTTTAAGGTACGGTGACATGGAAAGGGCTTCCTGGAACATTTTCATCGCCCCATTTGACAATAAGAATGTAGTCCCCCTTTTCTTTGACAGTGTATGTTACGTTGTACATTCTGTTACCCATATGTTTGACGTACACCTCTTCACATGGAGTCTTTGGACCGTGGACACCGACCATAAGCATGTTTGTCCCTAAAACAAAACAACACAAAACATTTAAGATTTTCAAAACACATTTATATAACATTCTCAGAGGAAAGTGTTTTTTTTTTTATTTGTTTATTTGTAACTGGGACAGCTTGAAACAAATATAAATCCAGATTGTATTATTAAAACGGTACGAAAGAGATAACTCCTCCACTCTGTTTTGCTAGTTTTGTACAGAATTTACCAGGAAATTAAATACAAGCACACAATGGTTTCAGTTTATGAATAATTCAGTAAAATACATCTCAAGAGGGCACTGTAGCTGGTAGTTCTGATGGTGGAAAGCATGTGACTTTCTTTGAAGAAGCTTGGTACAAAGCACGTTTTATAACATCTGCCTTGAGTTTTGCCTTAACAATGCTGACTTACCTGCTTTACTGCAGTCTACTGTGAACGTGTTTTTCTGTCCTACAAAAGCCTTGGACAGGCCCGCCCCCCGTGACACAACTTTAGTGGCGTCAGATGAGAACTTGGGCATGGCTCCATAGCCCCCCACTGTGCCTGATTTGGTGACTGTTTCCACCAGCACTGTTGAGGTTTCATGCAAGCTGTGACCTCCAGATAGACGAGCACCTAAACATGAAAGAATGCGTCAGTCACAAATCTGCTCCCTGCATTATACTTCAACAGTATTTTCAACACAAATACCCTTTTCATTTCATACAGTAATACATACTTATGTGTGTTAACATTTTTTTTAAAATTTTGTATCTCTTTTGGCTTCACAGGACATCTTAAAGTATAACTACAAATACTTTCAAAATAAATAATAAGAAAGTCTAGGCTGGTTACCTGCTTCATTAGCTGTTATGCTGTTATGTTTGTTTTAAAATAGTTTTGTTTTATTTTTATATATTTTATAATCCCATATAATTTTTTTTCTTACCTGTGACCTTTGCTTTAAAGGGGCTCCCCACGATGTGTTGAGGTCCACCATATTTGATAGATATCAGGTAATTACCAGGAGCCATTGGTGTGTATATAACCTTGTACCCCTCTGGACACTCATTACAGTCCATTTTAACCTTGGATGGGCCATCAATAGTGACTGACAGGGCCCCAGATCCAGCGTTACAGGTGTTAACTACAAACTCAGAAGGCACTCCTAAAGAAAAAAACAAACATGACATTTAGTAAAAATAGTAACTTCAGTCTTGTAGAGGCAGGATTTAACTGTGTAGTAGCTGCTGGTTTTCCCCTGAAAGATGGTTCTTCCCAGTCCAATGTGAGTGGTTGAGAAAGCTGAACCACCTTGTTTAAATGGTCAGTCAGTCAGTCAGTCAGTACTGTGTGAAGTTACCTGTTTTTCCTCCCTCAAGCCCTGGTCCGTACGCCGAGACGAGCCCGGGGTCTCCTGCCTGGCCTGGCTCTCCCACTCGGATCTTGAAGGGGCTTCCTGGGATGTGGCTCCCGTTGAACTTCACATCAATGGAGTGGACCCCATTCTCGTGTGGAATGAAGCGGATTGAATACTTATCTACAAAACAAAAAGAGAAAATGGACTAAACCAAAACTATCCATACAAATGTAGGACTTATTTATTTAATTTGAGTTAAGATTTTTTTTAAATTAAAAAAAATTAACAGGTTATGAGTACACATTTTCACATAATCTGTGCCAATTTTATTAAATAATGATGGAAAAGACTACTCTGTATTAATTTTTACACTGTTATCTTTTCTTTCTCTATTTCTGTCTTCTGAAATCCTGCTCCGCCTGCAGATACTGTCCTGTACTGTAAGTATTAAATTCAGGTGATGGTTTACTTACTGATGGCAAGTCACTGGCAACTGTAGCATGAATATGATGAACTGTGTCAAGTGCTATTGATAGAGTTCTACTAATGTATTTTTAATCTCTGCAATTAACAATATTTTAGAGTTATCTGAAGTTCAAGTTACTCACCACTTTCCAGTTCTGAGACATAGCACTCTTCCACAGCACCAGAGGGCGTGTGGACCTTGGCATCAATCACTCCTCTGGCTCCGTTCAGCTGAACAGCAAAGGATGCTGGTTGGTTGACCTTTAATCCGGTCTCCTGAAGGGGATAAGAGAGCAGTGTCAGGTTTAACTGGCAGGTTATTTCTGTCAGATTTGGAGATGAGCACATATCCCAAACGAGCAGGGAGGCAATACTATTGTAAAGTTCCCCTGTAACCAGAGCTCATTAAAATGGCATACATTTCAAAGCTTAGCATAGTCTGGTTGCAGATCAAATACCCATTTGCATTTGCAAAGGGACAGTTAAGCCCATGCAGTGGTATTCTTTGCCAATTAAATATGTTACTTTAGGTTTAACTAAGTCCAGACAGAAATAGCATAGGATTTGGGACTAATTGTGTGGATGTGTTACATTTTACTATGCAAGGAATTACATACTGTATTGCATGGATCCTTAGTAACATTACTTCTTTAAATGAATACCATATATGAACAAGTATGGAGTAGAATGACACAACAACAGGCAGGACTGGCATTTACAGCGGCCAAGTATCTCAGATGCTGGCAGTTTTATTAAATCAGTGATGGAAGAGACTACTCTTTATTAACTTTTACACTGGGTTTTTTTCTTCCTCTATTTCTTTTCCATTTACAGCAGGGTGTTGCATGCTCTCAAAAATTTCTGATAAACCGCCATATAAAATAAATAATGTGATATACCTGGAGATAAACTTACCTGAAGACTGGTTACAGTGAGTCTTCTAGAATCATCAGAAAGAGTGGCTACTGGTACAATAAAAGGACTGTCTGGGATGTGTTCATCATTAAACTTGATTGAAACCTCATAATCACCTTTGAAAAACAATGGTATTGAGACATATTTGGTAAATGTTATTTCAAATTTCACTCAAAAACTAATAGAAGTCACTATTTAACAATGAGACTGGTACTGTAGGCGCATATTGTTTCTTGTCAATCAAAATATCAGTTATGTACAAATGAATAATAAGGCAACCAGCAGATATGGCCAAGACAAAAACGTTGATTTGAAATGAATGTGTCCTCTGACTTAAGGACTGTGTGGACTAGCAATGTTATTATTAGTTTCATCTTTATGTGGATACTTTAGTTTCCACGGAGCACTACAATGATCAATGGACAAGTGAGAACTTACCAGGCTCCTGAACGACGTAAGAGACGCCACATGAGCCGTCTTTTCTGTCTTCAAATGAAATCTCAGCTTTGCTTGGGCCTTCTACTGCTATGGAGAGACCACCTGCACCTGCCTCTCGGGTCCAGATACTGAACTCAGCTGTGGGATGGGAAGACACGTCAATTATGTGGTACTTTATGAGTCTAAAAGAGCTGTTAGCATATTGGCATGTATACTATAACTAGGTCACTAAATATGTGATTATCCAGATTAAATTTCCCCTTCAGGTCCTGGGGCCACAGTAGTGGACCTGTCACTTCCTGGTTTTCTCTGAAGGGGATATTACCAGACCTGCTTGAAACACTTACTGCAGTAGGTGGTCTGCACAGGTTGTCATTAAAAAAACTCACTACTTTGAAAATGAAGGCAAAGGTACCTGCAACTCCAGCCACCCCTCGGTCCAGGCCGGTGCCACCTGCCCTGACCTTGTGGGCGCCGCCCTCACCCAGGGGCCCCACAGTAAACTGAAAGGGGCTGCCAGGCACATGCTGCCCCCTGTACTTCACATTCACAGTATGGGGACCCATCTCCTGAGGCACAAAGCGCACGCTGTAGGTGCTGTCCTCTCCCTCAATAATCTCTGCATCATCGGTCTTCCCTGACGGGCTGGTGACCTGGGCTGTCATCTCCTGAGACCCAGCTTCTCCTAGGAAGAGTGAACAAGGAACTTGAGAATTCTATTGTCAGTGGACATCTTAATTTAACATGTGAAATGATTCAATCTACACAGTCACTAAATGCATTGATACATCTTTTATGAAAATGTAATGGGTTTGACTTTCTAAAACATTACGTGCCATGTGGGAAACAATCATAGGCCAACATAAAGCAGTAAAGAGTAAAATAGATTGCAATGAGAAAAGACCTGGTGCCACAGCTAAATGCTTTAAAGATCAGACTGAAGATAAAGACAGGATAAAGAATGATCCCTGGTCAGACACATACAAATAGCATCTTGGTGCCAATTGTTTTCCTACTGCTTTTCATACCCAGGTTTGACTTTATTTAGAGACTCCCTTTTCTATGTCAAAGTGAGTACAACTTTGTGGTGTGCATTTGTTAAAAAGGATTTCATGTTTGCATTTCTAATGAAATAACGCCTCCTGAACGTAGCAACTATCTCTCAAGTGCATACAATACAGATTCCAATATGTATCTTTAATTGCTTGGCTCTGCTAGCTTAATTCATGTCTGAATCATTACAATGAGATAACCCCTATGTTATGCTACCTTAAGAACTACACCACAAAATTACACCACATTAACAACTAAGCTACCACAGCTGTAACAAAACATCAAGCTATATCGTAAACTCTAGGGATTAAAAAGCCAAATCATGATCCAGAAAGGCCAGGACACACACCCTCTGGTCTGGGAATGCCAGTGAAGGTTCCCAGGCTCTCGCGGCCAAGGAACTCTCCAAAGACATCGCGGAAGGGATCTCCTCCAACCTGTGTGGACTCCTCCACCCTGACCTCCCTCTTGGTCTCCCCAGCCCGAGTTTTGCTGATCTCTGTGCGCTCAGTGCGTGTGTAGGTGTGGCTACTGCGCGTGAAAGTGCGCGTCAGACGCTCCTGGGCTGACACCATCTGGAACCAGTTCCCTGAAAGCAGGAGGGAAGGGAAGAAGAATGGAAGAAAAGAAGGAATGAAGAAAGCAGCAGGTTTCTTTGACAAAAAGAGCAGCCCATACAACCCTTTAGAACTTCAGTTTTCTTATTCACCTCTACTAATTTATTATTTTTACACATACTAGATCTTAAAATAAATTATTGTGTGTTTAAAAAAAAAAATAAGGAAATAGCAAATTATTACAATTTGGCATATAGACCAGAGCTTTTAACATAATTTCCTATAGTTCAGATTTCAATCGGAAACCAAGTAAAATGTGCTATAAATCTAACTTCCTGCCAAAGTCGGCGTTTCCTGTGAGTATGGGCTTTACTTTTTCCAAGGACAAGCAAACAAAAAAGGTAAAGAGAAAAATTTAAAATAAAGGATGGTGCACATTACAAACAAAAGTCATTAGAGAACTTGGGGAAAACTGAAGCAACATATAAAGTAAAGTGGTGTCTAGCAGTAAAAGTAGAATGGGAGAAAGGGAATCAAAGTCTTTTTTATGAAGTATTCTGGCTGTATTTTCTGTGCTTACCTGGAATTTTGAGGTTGAGGTCGCAGGTGCTGCCAACTGTGGCAATGGAGGGAGCCTGTCTCTTCCTGGTAATGCTCTCCTTCATACGCCCCTCCCCAGTCACCTTCACCGTAAATGGACTGCCTGCAATTGGAGTTTGCATGCTAAGTATATAGTAATATTTTACACTTTGTTGAAACACTCAACAAATTACGGTTCATCTGTATAATATCTTTTAATCTTTTAGTTAGGCATTCATCTCCTACTTACCAGGTACATGCTGGTCAGCAAATTTGATGTTGATGATGTAGTTGCCAGGCTCTGTTGGGCAGTATGTCACCTTACAAGTTCCATCCTCCACATCTTCACAGTTTATGTCAACTTTGCTTGGACCTTCGATTGACAAACCTAGACCCCCATAACCTTACAATAAAATGAAGAAAAAAAAAGTTTCAGTGTTTAGCTCTGGTCATGAATTGGAGTAAAAATAGAGAGAAACTGAACCTCCACCTTTTTTTCTTACCTGCGTTCCTAGTATCCACAATAAACTCAGACACCTCAAAGGTATGACCTTCCACCAATCCTTTTCCTGAAACCTTCACTTTGGTGGCATCTCCAATTTCCGACTGGCCCACCATGATTTTGAAGGGGCTGTTAGTGACATGCTTGCTGTTCTTCTTTACACTAACCACATGCTCTCCAACTTCCTTGGGAGTGAACGAAATACCTTTCAGGGAAAACAAGTACAAGTTGAATTTAACAAGATCGTTTTCCATCACAATGGTAATTCTTGAGATACAAAAATGTTTTTAGTTTACGAAGGATTAGTCTTTAAATACTTCCATACAAAAACTGCTTAATTAAAAGCATTTGATTTTATTACAAGTATATAGGGATATAACACACACATTTATTTATACTATAACTATGTTATTGCCAACATTTTGTCTCATTTGAATTTTAGTCTACTATCTTTGTATTCTGTAGTGTACTGTATGCAGTGAAACAGCTTTCCTTACAAGCACCACTGCATATGCCATACACATTTAGCCTATCAAGATGTCTATCGGTGAATGGTATCACTTACATTCACATAAATCAGTGTGGAACTCACCAATATGCCTGTTTGGCAGTCTCTTCAGCAGACAAGGCTCCTCATTGCCAGACGGCGCTCTGATACTTGCTGTTAACAAACTCAGATCTGTCTCTGTGATCTTCAAAGAGACATCCGTTGCAGTGCCAACATTGAGCTCGGATGTTCTCATAGAATCATCCCCTGTAAGAAAATAGTATTTTACTTTATAACTGCCCACATGTTCATGCAACCCAGATCCTAACTTGGTGGAAGTTCAAGATACATTTAAAACAGTAATTATTTATGCATCTACCTACACCATCAAAAATCTTGGTATATTTATTGAATAGGTAGGTTAAGATTGTTCATGAGTGCTGCACAGTTCTTGACAAACAAAAATTCTCACAGAAGCAGTAAGCTTTGTCCAACATAACCTGTGCTGGGGGATGAAGGGTTTCTGCTTATTACCATATCTATTTTGTAATTATTTAACTGGTAACAGTTGTCAAAGCTGATTGCCTACCTGTGATCTTTGCAGTGAAGGGGCTTCCTGCGATATGTTTGTCGTCAAACTTGACAATAATGTTGTAATCGCCAGGTGACGTGGGGAGGTAGGAGACAGTGCAAGTGCCATCCTTGTTGTCCTTACAGGTGATCTCAGCTTTAGATGGGCCTTCAACAGCAAGAGACAGACCACCTGGCCAAAAAAAAAAAATCAAATAGAAGAGACAAGAGTTATTTTATTCTTAGTATAATGAGCAAACTGAAGCTTTTCCTGGAGGTAATGTGGCCATAAAATTAAGTTTATAATATTATCTGGAAAGTATTATTTTTTTTCCCCCACCACTAAAATATCTACATCCTGAATACACCTTGTCTTACCTTCTCCAGCATCCTTTGTAACAATAGTGAAGGTGGCTGGTTTGTTCACCATTCCGTGGCTTAAGCCTGCCCCATAAGCAGTCACGTGACCACTGTTGATGGCATCCACATAAAACTGCAGTGGGCTTCCTGTAATGAAAAAAGTAGAATGGGTTTAAATTGGATGTTCTTTTATGTATTAAACATCAGCAACTTGTATCAATAAATGCTCCTTCTCTAAATCTAATGGTTCTGTAAAACATTACTTTTATGGCAATAGGCAAGTACTTTTCCTTGGACTAGACATGAGACATGAGAAATAGATCCTACCAGAACTGTACTTTGCCTCTTATCCTATTGGACACTAAATCAGTCTGTAATTGGGCCATTTTCAAAGGGGGATTAATTCATTGGCTACCTACCAGGAATATGGTTTCCATCATACTTAATATCCATTTCATGCAGTCCCTTTTCCGTTGGGGCATATTTCACAGTGACAGTTCCATCTTTGTTGTCAGTTATATTCGGACGGGCCGTCTTGCCTGAAGGCATACGCACTTCACCTGCAGTAACCAAGAAAAGATAAAGGGCTATGATGAGAATCTGACTTCAGATAAGGGTCTAGGGGTTAACAAACTCAGAATCTGGTTAGGTCTGGCAGAGGGTTCTGTTTCACTATTCCTAATATCTGAGCTCAGTCCAGTGCTTGATTAACTATGCTTGTCCAGTCCCAACCTGCTATGAACACCTAATTAAGCACATTTAAGCAAACAAGGACTGTATACATTTGTGTTTTTTATTGAAAGTTAACCTTTTATAAGAACCAAAGGGTTTGTATCATTAAGGTATTGTTTTAGAGAATAATTACATCGAGATTCTCATGAATGCCTTAGTTTCTTTTTTAATTCAGTGTCAATGGAGTCATCTCTTCGCAGTTTTTAGCCATTTGACTGAGACTTATGTTACTGTGTCACCTAATATCTAAAGAACATACCTGTAATCTCTCCCTTTTGGACAGTAAAAGGAATGACCAAATTGAAAGGCCTAAGCATGGACTCTATGACATCAACTGGGGCAATGGGTTCCTCTGTCGCCTGAGGGAAGGAATCATAACAGTCAGCCAAAGTAAATGAAAGATGAGCAGCAGGTAGTAAAGGAGACTGTTAACAGGAAATGATGTCAACGTTTAATGGAAGATCAGCTCTGGGTGATGAGTGCACAGGGTGGTCCAGGCTGATAAAAGCGGATTCAAAAGAGGAAAAGCTGCAAGAGAATGAATGAATGCATTGTACATTTAACCATGCTAACATTTAAAATGGGGACTTCACTGAAACAATGATATACCTAGGAAACTGGAGGGGGTGGGGGTTGCAGTTTCCCAGATATCAGTTAATAGAGCTGCAAATTGTAGTTTAAAATACTTGGTATTTAACACGTTTATATTCCTGCAATGAATGGTAAAAGTAATACTGGTAATATCAAATCCAATTGCCATACTAAATAAAAGAAGTAGGGCCATGTGAGCTACAGATTCAGGATTTATTATATAAGAATATAATTGGAACATGTATAGGCAATAGTCCTATATACTGTACCTTCATAGTTTATTATTTAATTTCACAGAACCATTTCTTGCCAATACAAAAACAAGTTTTCATCTTTTAGTTTCATGTTTAGTTTATATCGATGCACACATTAACAGATTTCTGGTTTTAACTGCGGGTTACTGGATTATTGTGATGAAGGACAAGGCTGTACACTGAAATACCAAATGAGTGAGAGTGGATGAAAAGAAGGAGAAACTGTTAATGAACGTTGAGGCCCTGGCTGATGTACCAACCGTTGCTTTAGTAATTACAACCAAGTTCACTGCAAATTAAAATGTAACATCAGGCACTCAAAGGAGTACAACAATATATATATATATATATATATATATATATATATATATATATATATATATATATATATATATATATATATATATGATTTAGGAGCTTTCAAAATACATTGGATGTTTTTGTTCATTGAGAACAACAAATAAGGTGAATGCCAAATGCAAATTTCAGACAAATTAGGCAAACTGGTATTGGTATTGTATTGCTAGAGCAAACATAGTGGTAGACATACCAGAGCAGGAGTACATTGATATTAAAAGATTTGTGTTGATTATTTAGTTATATTTTACAGAATATATTGTTTTTTCAATTATTTGTGTATTTTTCGGTTGTACTTTTTAATTAGAATGTTTATTTGTTGTTGGTCTATTGTTATCTCTATACCCAATGTGATGGATAGCCAGTGTAGGGTGCGTAGGGCTGGTGTAACTGCAGCATGTCACATGGTTCTTCAATAACGGGAATGGTGTCACACGCCTAGCGGAAGGTAATTTACATGTTAAGGGGGGAAAAAAAACACAATATTATGTCATGCACGAACACAACCACACATTTTACAAGAATCAAAGTTGGAATTGAAAATAAATAACATTCAATATTCAAGTACAGAATTAGCTGGTGTTTTTGTTTAATGTTATTCAACACTAATTCATATAGCACTGAAAGAAAACAATTAAATTAGCTCCCATCAGGCACTGAGCTCCAAAGTCGTGAGAATATAAACTGAAATATATCATGTTAAACATTAATTTACTGTAAAAGGGTGCATTTTGTTGTTCAAGAACAATAACATTTATCTTTTTAGATGCTATGGATATCCTTTTGTTTGTTTGAATTGGACACTAACCTCAGTCTTTTTTTTTTTGAGCCTGTGCAGGACACACAGAGTTTGTCCAGATCATCTCTGGGATCTATTTGACACCAGCAGTTAATTCTGGGGTTTGCCTTGTTTGTTGGTTGAGGATTACTGTAGTGCATAACAGAATAACAGAAGCACTTACCACCACATGGAAGGGGCTATTAGGAATATGCTCTCCCCCAAAGCGGATGGTGATAACGTATTTGCCTGGCTCTGGAGCAGTGTAGTAAATATCAAACGTCCCGTCTGAGTTTTCCACCACATCAACATCCAACTCAGCCCCATCAGGGGTCGACACCTTGCACGTAACCTTTCCCTTGCCAGCGGCCTTTGCATCAACCGTGATCACGGTCTCCTCACCGATTTGAATGGTGGGTCCCAGACCAGTTCCTGTTGGGAAAGCACCATGAAACATGCCTATGTTTTTTTTTTCGAACATTTACATTTTTCATAAATGCCAACACATATATATATATATATATTACTTTTTTTTTATTTTTTTATTATTATTATTTCTCCCAATTTCAAATGGCCAATTATTTTTAGGCTCAGCTCAGAGCTATAGAGCGCATCCTGCACTCCACGCGGAGCGCCTTTACTGGATGCGCCACTCGGGAGCCCCCATAAATGCCAACATTAAAAAAGATGTTTTTGTTTTATTCCCAATCACTATATCCAGTCTCCCTCACAATATACCCATGTGTGTCAACAGACTGCTTCCAGGTGAGAGACCATAATAAAATACTTACCCAGACCATGTCCTCCAATTGATACTACAAATTAAAAAAAAAAACAGGTAGTTAGTCATTTTATAAAATATGAAAGAATCATGCAATCAAATTAGTTACCTTTTTATACAGTACTGTATGAATTACTTTTTATAAACTAAACATGCTGTATTTGTGTTTGTATTTTGTTCATGTGCATTATAGATTCATAATTATACGATGTCTATAATTCTAACCTTGAAAGAAAAGCAATGTAAAAATGAATACTCAGAGCAAAAAGCATGTAGCTTACCTGTCACCAGGCACTTGCTGGCATCTCCAGTTGGCAATGCGTGAATACGGTATGGGGAGTATGGAATCTCATCGCCGCCATACTTGATGGTGATGGTATAACGTCCTGTCATATCAGGCACATATGATACCGTGTAGGTTCCATCCCCATTGTCCCGAATGTTTGCTTTTTTGGGTTTTCCTTCAGGATCCTAGAAAAAAAAGAAGAAATGTGGAACTTCTTTTTTTAAAACGTTCCATGGATGCTTATTATAGGAGTTTCAAATGAGATAACTTGTTAATGTTGGGTTAGAAAAACCAAAGTAAATCCATAAAGCCTCATGACCCATGGTATTGCTAATGTACAGTAGTTCAATGATAATGCTATTTCTTAGATATGAATAAAAATGACAAGCTTCACTTGAATCATAGTCTGTAAATTGATTCCTCTCATCAGTTTGTCTGAACATTCAGTAATAGTTTTCTTGGTGGAAGTGACTACATGTAGCTTGATAAACTTCTGTCTACAGTACACGTCTTGAAGGATAGCTTACATTTGACTTCCAAAACCCTGTCTTTATTTATCAACCAAGTACTTGTATTTATTGAAATACAACATCTGGTTAACATTGATTTACATTTGTTTTCCTTTACACACAAGAAACCAACCCCCTGTTGTGATATAGTTATATATAAAACAGTTTCACTCCCATATTATATTAATATTTAGGCATCTTGATTCTTACTCTACCAGTTTGTTTTTGTATGACTTTAAAAAAATCGAGGCCTCCTGCTTGCGGCCCTCAGGGTCCTACAAGCAACAGGCATCATGTTAGCTGTCCAATAGAGCTCTCTGGTCTGAACAGAAACCCTGCAGTGCTCTGTTAGTCCTTTGTTGGCCAACCCTTTATTTGATGTGAGAGGTGTACGAATCGGCAGTATGGCAGAACAGAAAACCAGTAAGGTTTGCATAAACTTACACATACTTATACTAAGGTAACATTAAAAAGCTAAATTAAAGTCTATGAACGACAATGTTGTTTTTGTATTTTAACAAAACTGTATACTATATCACGAACATACATTGAAATTAATATAGAAAGATTATATAATCAAAACAAAGCAAATCAAGTTTTTGCTTTCCAATTCTTGAGCCAGTCCTCACCAATGTATGTTACTTTTAATGTCCTTTAAATAAAACGAAAATAGGTATGCCAGTAAAGTGCCAATTAAATTAACAATGTTATGCAATTGTAAAAAAATAAATAAATAAAAAAACAGCCTTTTAGTACAGCACTTGAGACAGGTAGGATTAATTGCTCATTGTTTAAAACTGGAAAACACACACCACAGCCAGTTAATGGGACAACATAAACCCACGTTAGGCCTCAATTGACATTAATTTATTATGTTTTGTTTTACCTCAACACAGTGGTATAATGCATTTTTTTAAATTATATTTCTTTTTAAATCTAGCTGATTCATAATATATTTTTTAGGATACACAACAGAACGAACACCTGTCAGGCAATCTGGATTTCTTAACTATAAAGGGCTTGGTCTGTCCACTTTAATCACCTCAGGGTAGCAACTCTGTTCTTGCACAGTGTAGTGAGGACATTTCCAATATTAATATACTTACAAGGATCTGGACAGTGAGGAGACCCTCCCCGGCATCCCTGGCATCGATAGTGAACTCCACTGGCAAGCTGGCTGGAACCCCGGCGGCATTGAGACCCGGTCCACTGGCACGGACCTTGCTGGCATCGTGAGTGGGCGAAACCTTAATCTTGAATGGGCTGGAAAAGTTAACCCAAATATTTTTTAAGCGATAAAGACCTACTGTGTTTGGGGTGTTTGATTCAGTGCAATGTGAAAGTACATCAATTCAGAAAACAGCAGAAGCGAACGAGCAAAATGAACTGAGTATATTTCTAAGTATAAAAGTATTTTGCACTGTGTGATGTGCATTCAAAAGAACTGAGCTCTTTTTATGTTTTTTCAGTTAATCTGGAAACAAACAATATGTGAAAAGGCTCAAAGCATTTACTGACATTGTGTGGACTTCAGTTATTCACAATCCATATATTAAGAAAACATTGTTACTTTACCAATTCGAGTTATAACCCTAACTCAGTTGCTTTGAAAAAAGGAAACTGGCCATGTGCTGGATGTGTAAGAACCCTACAATTCGGTTCTTACTGGTAATAAAAATAAAAATACAAAGCAACATCTCCAACCCACACATTATTAGAACAATCATACTAAATGAGCTATGTTAGTAAGGAATTGAATTGACCAACAGTTTGCAGGAGTAGAAAACCATAAGATATCAATAGTGTCTGCAGCTCCTACCTGCGTGGTACCTCCTGGTCAGCGTATTTCACTGTGACAGTGTAAGGCCCATCCATTGCTGGGGTGTAGTTAACCGTGTGGGTGCCATCTCCATTATCTTTGATATCAACAGGCTCTGCCACTCCTGTATGAGCACAGATAAAACTATGATTAATACACATCCTAATAATCTCACTACATAAAATACATGTCATTATACACAATAATCTTCTACTGACCTGCAGGCCCAAGCAAGAGCACCTCCAATGGGGCAAGGCCGGCCTTACTGCTGTCGACAGTGAAGGTCTGTGGGATGTGGGCTCGCACTCCGGTGCCCAGGCCAGGGCCTGAGCACTTCACTTTGCTAGGATCCACTACCTCCTTGACAGGCACTCGGAATGGACTTCCTGCACCAGAGAACAGATTAGCCTTGAGTCACGCTCCATCACAATTGGTGAAGATCAAATTTATGAATAAAATAATATAAGACACCAAATTTAAGAAAATAAACATCTAGAATGTTTATTTCCAGTTTATTCAAAAAAATGAAAATGTATTTAGATATTTGAATCTACACTATTATTAAAAGGGGTTACAGAATATTACCTGGAATAGGGCGTCCACCAAAGGTAATGTTGACGTCATAGTCTCCTGGAGTGAAGGGTATGTACTCCACACTACAGCTGCCATCTTTGTTATCTTTACAGGACATCTTGGCTTCTGATGGGCCCTCAATAGCCAAGCCGAGGCCACCGGTACCTGCCCCCCTAGGAACAAAAAAGCAAAGTAAACTGTCAACTCATGATATCGCTGTACAGTCATCTCCTTCTAAAGAGCAACATTCTTAGCTTCCCTGAAATATCTAATGCAGTGCCAAAGAACACTGCTTTGCCATTATTGTAATTTGTGCGGGAATTTCTGTATTCAATCTATAGATGATTATTTTACAACAAAGGATTGTTTAAAAGAGCTTTCCAAACTCAACACAGCTAACACCACCTACCTCGTTTCTAATGTGACTAAATCTCAGAAGAAAAGTTGGTACATTGTAGATTAATTGAGCTTAATGTATAGATGAAGTAGAGTGTCTGGATTGCTCAAATTGTTCTTTACAATACGGTTTTGGCAATTAATGTTTCAACAAACAACCTGGTAGGTCATAAAAACAGGTCACAAATAGATTTTACTAGGTGTTATGCAATGTAAACCTGCACATCTTTGTTCTGTGTGTACCTGGTTTCCACGGTGAAGCGATTGGGTTTGTTAACAAGGCCTCCCTCCAGACCGGGTCCAAAGGCTCTGACACGGGTAGGATCACAGCCCTCAGCAACGCCCACCCTGAAGGGGCTCTTGGGAACAGCCACATCATCATAAAGCACTTCAATCACATGAATACCTGAAACCAAACAGCACAGCTATGAGTCACTACTTAGACAGGAAAATGCTACCTGATTGTTAAAAATCACATTAACTTATTACTGGCATAAAAATAACAGTACAGAATTACTGTTGATGTTTTTTTTTTTTTTACATAATTACAGATATCTCGGAATGAAAGGCACACTACCAATCCCAGATCTGAATGTATTGCAGGGCAGCTGTTGTTTGGGACCAGTCATGTGTTCCAATTCTGCCTCTCCCAGCAGATACAACTATAAGGCAGTGCTTTTTCTAGGAACCTATATTAGGTAAGGAAATGTCATGAAAAGAAAGAAAACCAACTGCTGCTGTTTTCTATTATAGAAAATAACAGAGGTTGATCATGCTCTCATTTGTAAAAACGTTTTTTAATGTACTGTGTTGTTCTTGGAGTTCTAGGATGCTTACTGTTTTTATAAATGAGATCTTCATTTGGCCCGTTTTGGATAACGTTCACTAAATACATTTCAGACAAATCCTGCCGCCAGCTCTAACAATTCGACAGTTATTAGTGAGCATACTCTGTATCTGCAAAGGAATAGTGTGTGTGTGGGGGGGGTCAAGGCCAGGTCACACCTCTCTTGTTTCCAGAATGATCCCCTCTCTATTGTTCTCTGTCAAAGCTAAGTGACAGATAGCAGGTGTGGGCCAATTGCCGACAGACCCAAAGTAAAAAATGGGATCAGCTGGTTATGCATTACTCACATAGTAGACTGGTTACTCTTAGGCAGAGTTTTTGCTTATAGATCCCAACAATGAAACATGTTTTTAACAGTTTTTAAAAGGATGTATTTTCATGACTTATGATTTGTAGAGTATCATAACTTAGCTTTGTTTTTTCTTACCATCTTCATAGGCTGTGTACTCCACCCTGTAAGTCCCATCCCCTTTGTCACTGATGTAGGTGTCTGTTTTGCCACCTGAAGGGTTAACAATTCTTGCTTTTATGTGGTTTCCTCCAGTCTTGGTTTGTGCACGAGCATCCACAATGAATTCAGTGGTAACTTCACGAAGAACACCTATACACAAACAAAAGTTTCACATTAAAAGGTACAAATACACACAAAAAGAACTTGTTAGGTAGTTAAATCTATAGAGGAAGATAACATGTTTAGAATACTGCCTTGACCAGACATCAGCACTCTCTGCTGCCCACACACCTCAACCTGCCCACAGTTAAAAGGCTCATTCAGGCGTCCACAGTTACTAAATTCTCAACTGAAATCACATAAATGGAGGCTTGTTAAAACATAAGCATTTGCAGCTCTTTCGTGATTTCTTTGTATGGGTAAGTAGTGATTTATTGTTTCACTGAAGGTTTTTAGAAGCCCTCTGTCTACCATCAGTCAAAGTACCGTTATTTGCGTCTCCAGTGTACCATAACAATCATATTTTAACAAGCATTGTAGTGACATTCATCCCCTGGGTGTAAGTACAAAATTAGTCATCTGAAACATGAAAAAGTACATCACTAACACCTTCATCCACATTTTTAAAGATATAAACAGAAGGACTCACTATGCCATCAGATTCTGATAATCTCAATAACTAAAGAGACCAGGTTTCTTCAGCATTAGGTTAGCGTTTCTCTAGATATATGCAAAAATGTGAGTGTGACACACGAACAAAAAGGGAGCCTCTAAACCCCACCAGATTATGACAAACTTGTGCTAAATAATGTCCTTAGCATGTTTCATCAAATTAGACAAGCAGTGTTCTAGATAAATGCACAAATGTAAGTGTGATATACAGATAATAGGACGATCAGTCAGACACTCTCTATTTAACCCAATAGCATAAATAAATGTACTTGGCAAGTTTCATCACAACTCCAGATGCAGGTGTAAACATGTAAGTGTATACCTGTATATTGTGAAGCACTCAATAAGTTGTGCTAGAAGATCCTTAACATGTTTAATCACAATTAGATACGTGTCTCTAAATATATGCAAAGCTGTAATCTAGATATATAATTAGCTTAAATCCCCAGCAGCAACTTATTTTAATACAAAAAAAGTCTAAAAAAGTTTGGACTGTGGAAACAGTTGCATTTAGCTAGACTGCACTTTATTTCATTGTCAAACTCACAGAGGAGCTAGAAGCAGAACAGGGCTGTAAAAGAAACCCACTGATTTCAAATACCTATACAGTAATCATTTCATAGTATGCATGTTTACACCTATCGATAAACATTGTTCTTAACTTTTAACAATGCAGCTTTCCAAGCCTATAATCCTGTGCCACTTGGTTGTATAGGATTACTGGTGGCACCTGTTACCAATTCTTGTAACCAAGGGGGACAGGCCTACCCTCCAGACATGTGCTCATTTATAAACAGCTGTTAGTGTAGCAAGCCACTATATTCCTGCTGACTTACTTTTGTGGCAACAGCTAATCAATAAGACCAAATTATATGGTACAGAGAAAGGTGAAACTTCTTACCCCGTGGTTCAACTCCGGGTCCGTAAACCTTGATCCCACTGGTGTTGACAGCAGGGTCCACCTGGACACGAGCTGGGAACTTGGGTACGGAGTGTCCGCCATACTTGATGGTGATGGTGTACATGCCGTGGAAGGCGGGTATGTAGGTGATGGAATAGGTGCCATCGCTGTTGTTCTGGATGTGCACCTCAGCCTTGACTCCAGATTCTGAGATGATCTCAATGGTCAGTTCTGCTTCCCCAGCCTTGGAGCAGTCCACAGTGAAGGATCCAGACTCATTGACCTTGCCTCGCTCCAGACCTGGGCCACTGGCTGTCACCTTGCTAGGGTCAAACCCAGGCTTGATGGCTGCTTTGAAAGGTGATCCGGGGATGTGAGCCTCGGCGAAAAGAATGTTGATGGCATACTCTCCAGCCTCGGTGGGCAGGTAAGAGACGGAGCAGGAGCCATCACCATTATCCTGACACTCGATCTTAGCCTCGCAAGGACCTTCCACTGTAAGACCAAGTCCACCGGTGCCAGCTCCTTTAGTGTCAATGGCAAAGGGAGCTGGTTTGCCCACTATCCCTCCCTTCAGGCCAGGGCCATAGGCACGTACCTGGGGAACACACATTTTTAACTGCATTCTAAAGCTCTGGAAGGGATATATTGCTAAATTCAATATGTGGTAAACTCTCACGTAAATATACAGCATGCAACAGTTTCATTTATTGCAGTCTATAGACATATACAGTATATTTTGAAATAGATTCTCCAATTTTGTTCAATGAAAAAGAACATCTGGTCAGACAATGACAAAACCACAGCTTCAAGATCTGACAACAGTGACCTCAGCCAAAATGTAATCACACCGGTATAATTATTACAAAGCTGTGATGCCAATTCAAATATAGTCCAAACAGATGTGATATTAGACAAGTTCGGTAGAACAATTAATGAGCTGTTATTTATTAAGGTTCTTGTCTGAGGACCAGGCTCTTAATCAGTAGCACTGTACAGCTGCATTGAATAGAATTTCATGCCACGCTTTAATTAGACTAGGTTTGTTTGATTTCCTTTCACCTTGAAATAACCTTTTTTCTGGGTTTTTTTTGTCACTGATGGTACTTTTTGGTTTAACAATCCTAATTAATAATGAATGTAAAAATATTTGTTACACTTTTATATTTACAACTCATTGGAATGTATTATTATTCACACTGGGTGGAGGAGATAAATCAGTAGCATTATACCCCTATGATCTAATTTATAGCATACTGGAATGTGACAGAAATGGATGCCGTATTTGATGTTCTCTTACCTTGGAAGGATCTGGGGGCATGACCCCCTCTACTGTGAAGGGGCTTCCAGGCACAGGGTTCCCATCATAGGTGACCTCCACTTTGTAGGGCCCCTCCTCAGGGGGCATGTATTTCACAGAGTGCACATCGTTGGTGGTGCCTGTCTCGACCTTGCAGGGGATGGGTCGACGAGATGGGGAGGTGATTTTCACATCCACCTTTCCCTGTCCTCCTGCCCCATGAGTGTTGATCGTGAACTCCTGGTCTTTCCCAACATCCACTTCTAAGAAAGATAAAGCAAAATCAAAGTCACCTTTTCTGTGGCTCATTTTATAAGTGGTTTGAGAGAGCCATAATTAATAAATAGGAAAGATCTCCCACATGGCAGTAATCTAGTAATCCCATTCAGGAAGCACACTTACTGTTGTTAAGTCCTTGCACTTTGACCTTGTTGAGATCAAGGGATGGAGCCACACTGACAGTGAATGGACTCTTGGGAATGGGATCTCCACCGTAGGTAACTGAGATAGTGATATTACCCTGTAAAGATGGAAAAAGAGCATAATTAAGTTTGATCATATCATTCAGGAATTTATACAAGTGGTTTAGGCAAACAGCAAACAAGTATGTATGATACAAATCTTTTTACCACAGTTTTCTTGAATGTAAAAAAAGGGCATTTTTCTTTTTCTAGAATGGGAATGGTCCATTTCATAAAGTTTTAAAGCCATTAGCTTGTAGGATTGGAAATGTAGCATCAGTAAAATGTAATGATATGCTGGTAAACCTACCTGCTGTACTGCAGTGTATCTCACTGTGTAAGAGTAGTCATGGTTATCAATGATCTCAAAGTCTCGCACTGCTTCTCCTTTTAAGGCACCAGTAAAATTAACATCCAGTTTGGCCTTGCCAGCGCCCTTAGTGAAGACTGTGAAATGGGTTGGTTTGCCCACCTCCACACCTGCAGTAGAAATGTAATACTGATTCTTCAGAAAGAGTTGTGGGATATCGTCACCCCTCAGTTGAGTTGTGGCTTCACCAACCCGAGAAGTGCTGATATCTCACAAGGACACGCACTCTGGAGTGCCATATTGCAATTATAAAATGACTTTGAAATTAAAAACAAGTAACAAAAATAGGTTTAAAGAGAACAACGGCAATGTCCTTAGATATAGCCTTGGCTATCAAATCACATAGCTAATTTGAAATGAGCAGGATGACTGTTGTTGTCATTGAATAAAATGTAATATTTCTGTATTCCTACTAATGAGGATGCAAAATCATTTTTGGTACACTAGTTAGACCTTTATAAGACTTTAATCTTGGATAAAGGCATATTAATGGTACTAAATAAATTGATGGTTGTCTACTGTCACTGCTACCATCATGTCATGTGTGACTGAGTTCTTACCAGTTTTGCTGAGCCCTGGACCTTCTGCCTTCACCTTGTTGGCATCATGGGATGGGTCAACTTTAATCCGGAAGGGGCTCATGGGAATTTCCTAAATTCACAAATATATTATATTATCCTTTATGCATAGTGTTTAACACTCCCGCCAGAACTTTTAAGAGGACAGGCAGATTGCAGCACATGGAAAAGACACTAGAAAGAACTTTTTCATCTTGATGTTTATTACCTGGTCAGCAAACAGCACCATGATAGTATAGCGGCCTGCACCAGGTGGGGTGTATTTCACAGTGAAGGTGTCATTGTCATTCTTAATGATGTCAAAGTCAATGTCAGCCTCTGCAGGCCCCACAACTCCGGGGGCGCACTTAATACCAATGCTCACATCACCTATAAATACAGACATAATGTGAATTTGTACTGTATACTTCTAAATTGAACAGAGACCTCAATTCCTCTTTAAAGACCAATTTATATGGGTAAAAAAGTCTTACCCTGCCCTGCTTCACCGCAGTCCACTGTGAAGTATGTGGGTTCATTTGCCTTGAGTCCTGTCTTTTCCACTCCAGGGCCATACACCTTGACATGTTCCGGGTGGCTGCCTTCCCCAATGTTAACCTGAGAGTAAGCCATTAAAAAATATGCTGAATGAAGATAGGTATAGGTGGCACATTCAATCCACTCAATGCACTTCAGTCATAAGTAAAGTTAGTCCATTAATGTTTAAGATTCTCATGGATAGGATTAGAACTAAAAGACCTCCACAGTCATCTTTACTAGAAATATTTCCTTACCCACAATGAAAAGTTTTGAAGCTCAGTGGGAGAGATTAATATGAACCCAAATGGCTATGGGTTTGCAAACAATCATGAATTAGCAGACCTAGAATAACAACTGATCATGTGACCATTAATTAATTATGTAGGTCAAAACACATTGTTTTTATGGAGAATAAAATGTTAGTTATTCTACACATTGCCATTCTCCTGACCTTGATCTTTCATTTGTTTCTCTTACCCTGAATGGACTGTGAGGGATGTTGACATCGCCCCATGTAATGATGATGGTGTGCTTGATTGGTTTAGTGGGGACATAAACACAGATGAATGTGTTGTCTCCGTTATCAGTAATCTTGATATCGATGGGGATACCTTCAGCATCCTAAAAAATAGAATAAAAAAGAGATAAGACATACTTATAACGTCTTTCACATTGCTAGCAGTATTTTTTTCTTACCGTAAATGTGTCTTACCTGTGCATAGATCTTGAGTTCTGCCTTGCCGGCTCCCCGGGCATCAATGGTAAATGTTGCTGGTTTGTTAACAATACAGCCTGTTTGTTCCAGTCCTGGGCCATAGGCTTTAACCTAGGATAATCACATACAATGAAATAGGTATTTCAATGTACCAACACCATGGGATATTTAATGTACCATCTATTGACCCGTGAGATACAGCTTTTTACAATTTAATATACATTTTTTTGGCTTACCTTTTCTGGGAATACATCATTGACAGCAGGAAGAATGTGAGCCATGAAGGGACTGTCTTTGATATCCTCGTCATCACAGATGACATGGACGGCATAGTCGCCAGGCTCGGTCGGCCAGTAGCGAACATCGCAGGAGCCGTCACCTTTGTCGTCGCATTCAATTTTAGCTTGAGAGGGACCCTCAATGGAGAAACCTGATATGAGACCGAGGGAGATTCAGTATATTAAGGCTGGTAATAAAGAGACCTGGAATGAACTAAGAGACCTGCCTGGCAGTATCCATATCCCATGTACCTTATTTATGAATCATTTTGTATAAAAGAACATTGCCAATGAAATTGTCACCACTGTTACATGAGAAACATTTACTCAACAGTCCATCTGAGAGAACTTGGAAGCTTTACTACAGCACTCCATTGCTATAGTATGAGCCCCAGCATGAGACTGTATATTCATGAGGTTCTAGTTCTTAGTCACACTGGCCTAAATGTTATCTCCCTCAGTGAAGAGGTAGAGTAAAGCCGATCTTCAGTTATGGCAACACAAGCAATATGCTGAGAAAGTTAGGAATGAACTCACAGCCGTTCTACTTCCATCAGCAAGTATAGCAATAGTGACCTGCTGACTCTCTCCCTGGGGAAGGTGTTATATTGTGGAAAAACAGTCAGTAAATACTCAATTAAATGCAATTTACTCAGTTTATTGCATTACCCTCGAGCTTTGTAAATGTGGAAAAATTGGGAAAAGAACCAAGTTTTAATTAAAGTTGCTGGGTTTTTATTAAAAGTATAGGTCGAGGCTGCCAGAGTAAACTTAATTGCAATATTCTTCTTGTCAAATCAGGCAACAATTAAAGTGATGCTCTATAAAATCTAGTTTTCTCATGAATATTTTGCTAACAGATGGCTTTCACACAAAAACAAGATTTACAAGATTTTCTTCTTACTTTAGATTTTCCTAGATTGCTTTTCACTCGCAGGCCTATTTATCTCGTTGACTTGCAGTTTTTGAATATGTTTAACATATTATAAATACTACGAGTCGGAGGACTGGATGACCCCCAAGAGCCTTGACCTTTACTAGTTATGTTCACAGCAGTGGGTGGAGGGGCCAGGCCCTGCATCCACCCATGTGTTAACATTTGCTGTTTTTCTCAACTGCTAACAATTTAAAACACTACAGCCAAGGCAGAAAGGAAGGCTGGAAAAAAATAATCTCAGTGGGAGGAACAGTAATTAGGTCATATTAAAAGAAGAAAGGACAAAAGAATGTTTCTTTATTGAAGCAAACATGATCATATTAGGTTTTTTGTCCTAATACTTGCCAATAGTTGCTTAAAGCAGATTAGACAGCAATATAAAATGCAAAGAAGGAATACATTTAATCTACCTTTTTTCCTATTTGCAAGTATTCTTCAATGACTCTCCTGACTTACCAAGTGTCCCCACTTCAGTTCCGATGGCCTCCACCACAAAGTCGGCCGACTTGCCCACCATGCCAGTCTTCAGGCCAGGGCCCCAGGCTCGCACCTTCTGCGCCCCAGGTTCAGCACTGACCTGGACCTCAAAGGGGCTGTGAGTATACATCAGGATTTAGAGCGATCACAAACAAACATGAATATCCACACCAGAAAGATGATTGCCTCTGCCTGTTCCCTTTTTTGTTCTGTATAAACCTTAATGGTTGTTAGGCAGTCAGAGCTTTTCATTAGCTGGCTCACTCACCAATAATCTCTGCAGTGTTTTTTTCAGTTACTTATGTTAAGACAAGAAGAACTGTTCTTCAATTTTAAATACGGAAAATTCATCTTAGAAAATACATCATAGGTTATACTGTATATGACTGGTAAATTGCGTGATATATTCTTGTCTCCACAGGAAATAACTTCCAGGAAGTAAGAAATTACTCAAAGCATGCTGCTATAAAGTAATCCATTGTAAAACAAAATTACAGCACACTCAACAAAGGTTACTTAAAGAGCATTCTTAAAGATTATATATACCACACTCCTCCATACCTTCTTGGGATAGCGCATCCTCCCCAAGTGATAGTGATAGTGTATTTTCCCGAGATCACAGGGTAATATTCACATTCAAACACTCCTTCACTGACTTCAGTGACTTTCACAGGCTCCTCTGTACCTTCTACCAAGAAACAAAAAGCAAAAAAAAACATTAGTCACACTGAATTCAAGGATGAATATAAATTACAGTATATAATGTCGAGAAATACCAGACCAGCCCTGTCATATATAACTTTTGTTTTATGTTGCCATGATACAGATAAACCAATTAGTTTAGGCAAAAAGTACATTATAAATCCTGCCTTTGAAAATTCAGTAGCTGTAAGCAATCTACAGTATGCATTGTCAGTTGTATGATGTAGCAAACCATATGCCATAATTAAAAATTAGTCAAGGTATGGCTATAAATAAATATATGTATGGGTTGGCAACTTACTTGGCCCTTTTACAAGCACCTTAAGCTCTCCACTTCCAGCTCCTTTGGTGAATACCTTGAAGTCAGCCACCTCCTTCACCCGGACACCTTTAGGCTGCAGGCCTCGGCCTGTAGCCCGGCAGGCATTGGGGTTGCAGGCTGTTAAAAAGAAGAGCATCCAATCTTCAGGTAACTGGAGGTGTGTGTTAGTTCTAAAATAGACATTAACGCTTGTCCACAAGCCAATTAAAAAAAAAAAGAATAGGCACAGGAAGACTGCATACTTGAAGCAAAACAAAACAAACAAAAACAAACCACATGTACAGTAACTGCATTCAGAAAGCTGCTGTCTGCATCACAAAACTGCTGGCTTCATGCTGTACTGTTTTAAAAGAAAACTGAACAGCACTAGTGTTTACAAAATAAATAAATAAACAGCCAGAAAGGTACTCAAGAAGATAGTGAAATTAAGAATGTTCCATGCAGCCGTTTAAAACAGTACTTAAACTAGAGTTGCAGGCTGTGAATCAAGCTACATTATACAGGACTTAATCCACTGGTGCTTCTGACTGAGTAAATTAATTAGAAATGAGATGGCTTCTCAAAAAAGTGAAACAAAAAGGTATACTAAATATATGATTGGAAAAAGGGAAAAAATGTGGCGTAAATGTGAAAGAAAAAACAAACCACAGTCCAAGTGATTATGGATGCCGGCTGCAGAGATGGGGAGTGCAAGTCATGTGTTTTTCCACATGAAGAGAAATTGAAACATTATTTTCCAGCTGGTCAAGTTTGGCAGTACAAATAAGTGTTCAGAGAACTGAGATGTCATTAGCAAGAGCAGTACAGCTACAGCTGAATAACTACAGTACATATTATACATGTATAATACTGTTCTGTGGTTATCAGTAAAGTTTGTTCAGTATATAGAAGGGAAAAGGAAACAAATCTGTTGTAGTTTTACACCCTATGTTCAGTGAAGGCATTCAAAATAGGGGGGAAAAAATCGAGGGATGGTTTTGAAATTACTTTGCAACTTCCAAATGCATTTTCTGTTTATCAAGGAAATCATAACAACCAGGAGCGATACATTTAGCCAACATCAAAAGCCAGTGTTGTAAATGTACCTAACGTGCGCCGTGAGCTTCAGAAGAAGAAACAGATGTTAGGTAATCTTGCTTTCATTAAAACAGTGAAAGGGATTGCAAAACTACAAAAAAATGTTCCTACTGAAAAAGCACCTTTGTATAAGCCTAGGCAAGAAAAAAAAAAGCTGTCTTCCTTGGTACTACAGAAGGCAAAGCGGCAGCACATGCCAGCAAGCTCTGAGGCAGTGAGTCCCGACAATGGGCCAGACTACACAGGCACAAGCCACACCAGCGGCTCGTACTAACTTGGTTGCCGTGGTTTAGGTGGAGTTGGGGGTGGGGCTTTCTTTGGCTTTTCAGTTGGTGGGGTGTGTATAGACTGAGGGATAATCTGAATAGCTGGAGCCCCAGCTGGCTGGACAGATGGGGGAGCTAGAAAACAGACAGGCAAGAGGAACAGGGTTTCACATAGGTCACAGCTGATAGAAGTGCCTGAATCTGATCTCTCGCTCTCTTATTGGTTTAAAAGAGATATTTTTTTTTTCAGGACCACTATTGCGAACACACCAGAAGAAATGATAAATGTTATTGATAGCTTCAGTAACTACAATGCAATGGTTTAAGATCTGACCTAGAACTTCACCTTCAATATCACAGTGTCCCAGCAGGTCATGCTGTGATACAGGTACAGTAGACCGGGTTGCAGTCTTTCACTTTATTCTCTCACAATTAAATATTATAAGGATTTCTTTGTTTGTTAAGGAATTGCACACCAGTATTACATAACCTATATTAAGTGTCAACCATTCTTTTTTTTAATGAATATTAAAACTACCAGAACACTTGTTACACACTGACACAGTAAAATCGTATTATAATTTTCTGATACTTCCAGAACTGGAAACTCTGTTGCAAGATTAGAAAGATAAAGGAAGTGAAAGATAAAGGAAGAGAAAGAGTAAAGAAGTGCATACGTTGATTATTAAGTCAGACAGAAATATTGACATGAACCCCCTTTTCTTCCAGCTAAAGGTTTTGTGTAAGAACTTTGTTTCTGGTATGGTCAATAAATCAAATACATTAACATTAATATAATCTTACGTAACCTCCTCAAGCCTACCTTCTGATATGTTGACAGTAAAAGGACTCTTGGGGATTTGGGTCCCTGCGAAGGTGACATAGATAGTGTGGGGCCCTTCCAGCACGGGACGATAGGTACAGCGGTAAATGCTGTCCCCTTTGTCTTCCAGGATGACCTCCACTGTGTCACGACGGCCCTGGGGGTCCATAATGATGACGCCCACGTCTCCTGCTCCAGCGCCTTATAGAGGAGGACAGAGAGGTCAAGGGTTTACATCAGAACTCAATTCATTGGCCATGATTTGTTTTTAGTATTCTGAGCTTTACTCAATTAATTGCAATTAAAACCGCAGACAGCACTACTGTAAGGTAAACTATAACCATCATTATACCTGCTGTGTAGATGTCAAAGTAGGTGGGCTTATTGGCAATGTTTCCTACAGGCTCCAACCCGGGTCCCCGAGCTGACACTTTGTTGGGATCACCCAGTGCCATGGAAACATTGACCATGAAGGGGCTCTTGTTAATATTCTGACCCGCAAATAGCACTGTCACCTGGAAGAAATTGCAGATGAAGGGTTTCAGAGCACCAGTGGTTTATCTGTATCCAACAATCATTTAAAAACAACATTTGTATCTCAGACTATGTATCTTATACTATGATATTGATTTGGAGAGTAACAGCTAATGGTTGCAGAGTTATACCTAGTAGCTCTGTTTCCCCATGTGATTAAGACATTTGACTAATTCCTACTTGTGTTACATAATCAATTATTCCAGGTCTATTCACAAAGGTATTCTGAAATGTAATCTTTAGCACATTCCCTTATAAAGTTTTGCTATGGTGCAGTTTCTATTTCTTTTCCCATGCTTTAACTTTTTGTTTACTGACCAGTGATTGACCATGCTTGTCTGCCCTTTATCTTACTGTCACTATGACTTTACAGAGCATTATTATGCTTTATCATTGATAAACAGCAGTAAACTTTAAAAACGATTATTTCAGACAAGCAAATTATCTACTTGCCCAGGCTCATTAACATCCTTACCTTGTGAAGTCCTGCAACTTTGGGGACATAAGTCACAGAGTAGGTTCTGTTTTTGTCATTGTTGGCAATAACTCTGGCCTTGAAAAATACAAAAGAAATGTGTATTTTATTGAAAAATGCTCTCATGTCAATGATTGAAAAACAGCACAGGAAACAGGAAACAAAACATAAAAACATACATTTGTAAATATATATATAGGAATACATAAATGTTATTCTTCAAAAATAAAAATCAATATTTTCAAACCTCCTCGTTATGCCCTTCTGGGTCCTCCACATAGACCAGCACCTCTCCCAGACCAGCATCAATAGTCTCTACAGTGAACTCTGCAGGCTTCAGCACAATATTACCGTGGGGCTCAACACCTAAAGCAGATACATGTGTTCAGGAATTATTTTTTTAGAATGTACAAAATAAAATATTATTTTAAAATAGATATACATATATATTAGGGCTGCTCTGATTAATAGATTAATCGGACCAATTAATTAATCAACTAATTGATTGTAGATTATTTAATCGTGCAATTCTATTTTTGTATATAAAATAAAATCAACCAATAGAAGATCTGTATTTTCTCCACAGCAGTCCAATCATAAGTGAGCGGAGGCGGGACATAAACAGTTTAAGGTCTTTAGTAGGTTTAACCAATGGAAGAATCAAAGATCTGCCCCTTGTTATACAGATATCCAATCATGAGTGAGCAGAGGCTTGCTGTAAAACGCCATCTATTTTCACTTTTAATTTCACTGGATTTAATATGCTTTGATATATTATATAGTCAACACATCAAGGTTCAGATTTACATACAAGGTAGCTTTACAGCAGTAAAGATGCCTGTGATGCTAGATGAATACACTCAGTGTTAGTGCTGCTGTACTGTGTTAATGGATGAACCCTCTCATACCTGGTCCATAGGCCCTGGCTTTCTTTGGGTTCAGCTGTTTGGATCGGAGTGGAGCCCCAGGCTTCAGCTTGGCTTTGGGAAACTGTGACAAGTAGGTCATCACAGAGTGCTCATCTACATTGGGGTCAACAATCTCCTCAGGAGCGATCACCTACAGCACAATCAAATTAAGATATTCATTACAACAGCATGTGACAGTTTTAGCTATTCACAAAAACATAACTGGCGTCAACTTTTTTATTTTATCAAATTTACAAATTAGTTTTGAAATTCAACCACACATTTAGCTTATTTAATTACAATTACAAAAAAAAAACTATTTTAATTTGGTCTGCTTCTGTCTGCATTGAATGTCACAGATTTTTTTGTGTGCAACAGGGTTATAAGAAAAATCACAGAGAATTAGGCCTCAACTAACACATGCCCTTTTTCAGTGCATTGGCTAAGAAGTGAAACTTCCATTACAAACATAACTAAGATAAAACACTTCCTTTGCTGGTTTATGTTTCATCTGAATTCCACTTACATAGATGAAACATAAACCAGCAAAGGTCTAAAGATGAAACAATATTCAAATAAATAACAAAATGCATAGTCTTAACTCATCTGGTGACAACTCAAAAGTTGCAGGAACTCGGTTTTGGAGGTATCTAGTGTGACTTTTTTATTTTATTTTTACTAAGGATTTCAACCAAAGTAACCCTGTAACAACCTTCATATGAAAATACTATTTGCTGTACTCCTGAGATGTAACCCAATCTCTGGCAAATCTGTTAGCACAATGGCAGATGCTCATTCTTCTATGTTTGATAGCGAGTGTAATGCTGATGATCTCCTCGAAGAGAACACTATTTAAAATACTTTCAGAATGAGCCGCAGCTCTCCCACCTAGATGACACCCAAGAAAATTAAACCTCATTTAGACAAGACATTCCACAGGCTCCATGACTCAGTCCTACTGCAATCTCTACAATGCACTAATCCCCTCCACTGAGATTGGTCTGCACCGCCTCATACCAGCTGTACTCCCTTTCACCACCAAGCTAAGACAAAATTCAGACCACTTGTGGAAAGCAACTTCAACTGTGAAATAGTGAATACTATTGGAGAGTTTTCTGGCATGAAAAATCCTCTCAATTTAGATACAGTGTATGTTTATCATTGTTCTTTTGTTGCAGAGTTTTAAAATCCTGGTATCGAATTCACTAGGTGATGTAGAGAGCATTCTTTAAAAGTAAACTTGTTCCAGGTTAAACATTCCTGTATTGTAGATTAGTAATATTATACATTTCGAATATTGATTCACTCGGAAAACTAACATTGTAAACAAGTGCAGGTTTGTTTATCTGGAAAAAAAATAATTCATTTGTGACCAGGGAAAATCTGGGAACCCAAACTTGTGGAGACTAAAGATAAGGCGATTAATATATAAATACCATCTGGGCCGTTGAAATTACAGTGTGACTATGATCACTTCCATACAGTACCTGAGGCACACCCAGCCAGTCATCAGCCTGCTGCATGGCTTCTCTGGCATTCTCCACAGGCTGGTTAGGGTCCCAAGACTCCCAGTCAGGGCACAGACCTGTAGGGAAGAGAAGAAAAAGTCATGTATTATTACTGACCTTCACTCAAAGGGATGACATGAGGAAAAAACTTTATGACTTTGTAGTAGTCAAATTGGTCAGTCCTTTTTTTAGATAAGTGATACACTCTCTTTATTGCTCACCAAACACATAGGACAATGGTGTATTGTACTATCACTGCCTTGTACACAAGAGTATAAAAGGTCATTCCTAACCAGAATTTACACCGTGTGATCTACTTGCCCAGAAAGGAGGCTACTTAGCCAACGGCAACATATGGCTATCTTAAGATGGTATTACAGAGGGACTTAATTATGGGAATCATTCTTCAAGTTAAAAAATCACAGCCCAATATTGCTTGCTGGCAGCAAAAACTGGACGATGAAAACAGCTGACAAAATAAATCAGGTTTTCTACTTCTGAAACAGGGCTTTAAATGTTTCAATAGGTCTTCAGCTGAGCCCAAGATATTCTTTATGAGGCCCTCAGTTTTTTTTCCCTCAGTTTGGACAGCACGGTAATTCATTCTTGGAATCCCAGTGCAGGGCCACTCTGGTCCAAGCTGGCAAACCTTCCAAATCTTCTATGATTTAAGAAAAAAGTTTATTTTGAGGAACAGTCACATACATTCAAATAAAGAGATTACCATTGTAAGCACATAGAACTTTGCATTACATTTCCAGAAGTAGAAGTAAAAAGTATTTACAATCTTTTTCAATTTCAGGATTCAGGAACTAATATAAGTACATTTTTTGGTTTTTATTTCTAAAACACTGCAATTAGGAATTGCATTCCTGTCACTTTGAAATGCTTGCACAGTTCATCTGGTTAAGTTTAACAGAAATCATATTCCACTTTGACCATGGAGCTCAGTGCCATTGTATTTATTCACACAATAGCCTGAGGACCGAGCACACAGTTTGGAGAAGACTAATGTTCTCCTGAAGTATTCATGGAAATTATCTTAATGACACCTAATAGTGCATTTTGAATTCATTTTAAATTACACTCCATTACACAGAAGGTCAGTTACCCACAACGCTACACACACACACACACTTGTATATATCGCAGAAGCTGATTAAAGCATTACAGAACCTTCTTTGTCCAAATCCCCCCTCCCCGTCTCTGTTATATGTCTTCATCCTCCATGAAATGCTTTAAATTCTGTTTCTTCCTCCCCTATTATTTTGATTGTCACATGAACCACATGCTAAGGTTACTCATGAAAGGTCATAGACTAACTAACTTTCCATGCCAGTCTATAAATAACATAAAATAAGACTTCAAATGTCCAATAATAGCAAATTACTTGGGTAATTCTTTCATAAGACTACAAGGTTTCCTCGGGTGAGTAGGATAGAGTGTCTATTGCTTTCTTATCTTTGTCAGCTGTACTGATAATTGATGACTTATTTATCACAGATCCTTGTTTTGGACGGCAATAAGAAATACCTGCCACAGAACCTCTTACTTGTTTTTATGTTAGGATATTTAAAGAAAATGTGATACTATTTTTAAAGGTTTTGTTTTTGTTTGTTTTTGTTTCATTTTAAAGATGTAAACTAAAATGTGATTGCATTTGTTTGTTAGAAAAGAATCCAAAAGGCTGTCTGTACTTCAAGATTAATCTCCTTGTGCTCCGTCTTTCAGGTGAGACGTAGTTGTAAGTGACTCTGCAGCTGATGCATAGTTCACACACCCTAGTCTCTGTAAGTCGACTTGGATAAAGGTGTCTGCTAAATAAACAAATAGCCTCAAGCACTCTAGGCCACAGATATCTTACATACTGGCATACATTATGTATAAACATGTTCTTTAGAATAATTAAAAACATGTGCCCTTTATGGTTATACATATTGCAAGCACTAGTTGGCTATATTGTCTGCCCTTGTGCTGTTCAGTGTCACCCACTTACAAGCACAATCGGATACAACACTTTGTTTTATTGCTATTTTGGTGTGCAGCGGGTAAATCTTATTGAAACACATTCATCTCCTGCATACAAGAATGGGCCTCCTGTGCATTAACAGCTTTGCTCCCTCCAACCTCTTGCTTACAGAATTCAACACTTCCTATGTTAAAAATATCTTGTTGCAATAACAAAGTGTTTTGTGATCGAATCATGGAAAAAGCTGTGAGGCAGTGTTAAGATCCTTATGCAAGGGAAAAAAAGTTTAAAGGGCCTGTTGAAGGTCACAGCATACTTTGTTTGAGGAGTGGTTATTAAGAAATGTATAGTATATAAAAATTTGATTACAAAAATAAAAGAAATGCATGGTATCCATGTTCTGCATAGATTACATGTTGGGGTGGGGCAAACAATAGTTTACACTTTTTTTGTTTTCTAGACACTTTTTATTTTTAATTCCTCAGAACAAACATTTGGGTACCAAGTCTAATTTAAAAAATGAAAATCAGTTTGGAGTCCCATTGCTACAATCCTACAATATGAAATATAGAACAAATAATAACTTATAAAAGTACTGTGTGAAAAGTTCAGTTACTGAAATACAGATCAATACAAACACTGATTCCTATTTAAAACTTTACTAACTCTCCCTGCTAGGTCAAAAGGAATTCAGGCCTAATTTGGAAGGCAGGTCCCTAAATTGAAATAAGACCTGGGCCTAAAGTTATTACCTAATCCTCAGAGACCTTTACTTGATCCAGATCAGCTGTCAACCACAGCCCCAGTCTGACCCACTGTGTTTCATGAACTGAAACCATTACCACTAAATTTCGGTACTTGACTATACCCCAGTTTGATAAGAGCAGTTATAATTAGAACTACATTGCAGGAGATTAGGGGGGAGCCACTTCTTGGTCACTAGGTATCACATACCCAGGGTCATCCATTGCATTATAGCTCTACCAAAATGTCAAAACATTTATTTTAAATAAAGAAAGTGGATACCACCCCTCTTGATCTACCCCTCCTACTATGCACTGGACTTGCCTGACCTGTGCACCATGTTACTGGATCCTCAGCTAATGCACTATCCTTGCACTACTGCACTACTAATATGTCATTGTAGATATAACTTGTTGTAATCGTAACTTGTTGCATCCTAGTTCTTATTGTATTTTAGTAGTATTATTTGCACTTGCTGTAAACTACACTGTATTTAAATATCAATCTTGCATTGTAACCCTGTACTGCCCTTTAACACCTGTAAGTCACCTTGGATAAAGGCTTCTGCCAAATAAATAAATAATAATCTATTTATATTATTTACAGTTGATGTCCTGTTTTCTATATTGACCAGTCCTCATAAATGATCTGTTGTCAGACCAAGGAGCTGTGTGTGCTGTATTGGGGGAACGTTAAGCCTTACCTGGCGCACAGTTGTCCACCAAAGCACCCAAAGCTTTGCCGTCCTTCCAGTCTCTGTGGAAATTGGTGATGGGCATCTGCGGGATCTTGTTCTGGATCCATCCCAGCAGCCTTTGCTTGGGCGTCTGTTTCTTGGCGTCCTCCTCGTCCTCATCCTCCCACATGGGCATGGAGATGGAGTAGTGCAGGATGAGGGTCCAGATCAGGCCCAGGATCAGCTTCAGGTTCCCATCCACAATAGCTTTGCTGTCTGTCACGGAGAAATACATCAAGAACTATGTTACAGGAACCCATAGCAATAACTTTAACTTTACCCAGACTATTAATCAACCCACAATTAAAACATATCTGGCTCAACAAAGCAGGCCAAAAATATGTCCCTTTATGGGTTTTCTTTGCGGTGAAAGATTAGTTGTTGAAATGTATCTAAGGGTTTCCTATTCAGTTGTTTCTGTTAACACTACAGTATGCCAGTGCAACGCGAAAATAAATGTATATGTGTAATAAATGTATACAAAGCAAGCAGAATAAATTACCTTCAACAATAGTTATACAAGACACAAACTTATTCAACCACCCATTAACAGGCACATTTTTACAGCTATTACATGTATGTAAAAAATAAGTCTTATCAAGTGATGCTTTTAGAAGGTTCCTTTTTTCAACCAAGCCGTCCCTGCACTCTGTCTCACATGGGTTCCATTTAGAATTAAACTCAGCCATGCGGGTAAAAAAAACTGTTTGACTGTAATCAAGGGTTAAACTTTTCCAGCTCAAGTTAGGCCTGAGATCTGTATGAAAACCTGGCCATTTGAGTGTCCAAAGGGGGTAATCAATCTCTTATTATAATCAGTTCTTTTGGAATACTAAAATAGTCACTGCTGCAGCTTAAGGCATAGTTATTCCCCTCAACATGAAAGTGTAATGCCAAGAAGATGAAGCAAAGAGATATATCATCTCCTATTTTGACATTTTTTTGTAATTTTCAACAGACTTTTTTTTAAATTGTGCTGTTTACAGTATTTAAGATAATTGTTGCCTCTTCAATATGACATTATATTTCACCAAACATTTACAAATAGTTAAACATGAATGAATCTGAGTATAAACAGACTGTAACTGGTTAGGGTGGGTTTGGCAATACTCCATCATTGAAACCAGCTGTTTTAAACAATTTTGCAAGCAGCAAAGTATATGTAGTATACCTAAGAATCTTCAATGGAGCAAAATGTCAATCTCTAAAATATATATTTTGTCATTTAAAAAAATACAATGCACACAATTCAAGACATATCCAAGACTCTGGTCTGTTCTGGCCTCTCTGGGGTGAAACAGTGCAGGTCTATTTTCAATAAACATTGTAGCTGCAGCCCTCCACCTCTTCAATTCCCTTGTTATCCTATCGGAAAAGGGCATTTTCTGTATATAAATCTCCTTAACAACACATTATTTTATTCATGATAACTCAATGATAAATACATTTTAGGCATGAATACTAAAAGTATGGAATGCATGTTTGTTTCACATTATTTCAATTGTAAAACTAAATTACCATGGGCTGTAACATACACTTCATTCTACATGGAATTTACTTGCTCATGTATAAATAATACATTATCTATAACATGAACACCATCATATATATATATTAACACTTACACCACCTTATTATGGCATTCAAAATGACTGTACTGCATACTGCATACCAGTTACTGTATAACAACTGTGGGTTGCATAATAGCACTGCTGTATAGCTATTTCCTGTTTCATCAGGGCGCTTATTTTTTTAGACGCTGGTCCCAGTAACTGGTATTTACTGCAATATTCAACAAGCACCTCCTGGTAAAGTTGGTGGAATTTCACACGCGCTGTGTTCTAAAAACAAAATAAACCTCTGGGTTACTTAGTGCTATATGGAGTGCACTGCAGTCCAGGCCTAGATCAGATAGCAAGGGGTACTAGGGCTCTGTAACTAATTCTGAATGAGCAGGCTCCTTCTCGCTAGGAGGGAGTAGTTGACTACCTCAGCATCTCCATTCATGGTGCACTATAAGAGGGATGGCCTTAATATTCACAATTAAATCACGTTATATTTTAAACACTGTTAAATCCCAATGAGAGCACTCCATGCCTGTGTGTGCATCCAGCATTATTTCACACTAAAGAAAAGCTATTCAGAAAATATTATACTATTAAATATGGAGTTAAACATGTCTCCTTATGTCTGAACTGAATATTGTAATAATTGGTGTCACAAGCGTTAGATCCACTATACGGGTAAATCTATTAAATATATTGTTTCAGAACATATGATCTTAGGTTTTAACCCAATTGTGTTTAATTGTGTTTTAAATCAATGAAACATTTGAGTTGTTTATTTTATTTTTTTAGGTTTTATGTTTAGTACATTGAAGCGCCAATACAGTATAAGGAGTTTAACGGATATACAGATTATAAGTTAAATAAATCAGTTTTAAAACTGTGACTTTATATACGTTTTATATAAAGTTGTGAGAATCTGCATCATTGTCAAAATATTTAAATCAGTATTGGTATGTCTGTCAAGTTAAGTTTTCTGACACTTTCAAATCCAAATATCCATTCCAATATTTTACCCAGACCCATAGCATTTGTCAACAGCCAAGAATAAAGTATAATGCTTTTTTATCCCCTCAAAGAGCTTAGCAAAATCCCCAAATTACACATTTTCTCCAGCACAAGCGTTGCATATTGTTTTCAAGGACAATGCAACCATTGTGCCCATGGCGGTTATTTTGTGTTTTTAGTTTTGAAGTGAATTCCTCTAAGAAGGGGCTTAGATACTGTAGCGAGAAGTCAAGGTCATCCTTTGAGGAAGTTTGTTGTTATGTTCGGTTGCCAGGGAAAACAGTTTAAAAAGACAGAAAGAGTGAAAGACAGAGAAAGAGAAAGAATGTTGCATTCTACTTCTTAAAGCTGCAGAGGCCAGCAGATTCTGGACATTTTAAAACAGTAGCTTGCACAAAATGGATCAATTCCCCTGAATTTTTTTTCCTACCAAAATGCTATTGGATAAGATGTGGTAAATACAATGGAAGGGGCTGACATTTCCAACAAATGGGATATGCTCAGTGATGACATGTTTCTTATTAGCAAATGCCATTTCTATTGTTTAACCTGTTCAGTCTCATGACAAGAAAACCCAAATGCAAGCTAGAAGAGGCCAGCTGTTTTTTTCTTTAAATAACTTCAAATGCTTACAGAAGAAAATGCTTGCCAACTGCATTACATCTGAGCAGTAGCATCTCCTTTTTTCTGTAATGAAACTGAATGCAGTAAAATAGCCCAAATGAAGTCAAACTAGCAGCTATATGTTTGAGTTCCCAATTTATTCCAATACATAAACCAGAAATGTACAGGCCTGGTTGACTTGGGTAACCAATTCCTAGAAATCAGTACTGATTAGATGTAAAACTTCATAATACAGGGAAATGTGGGGATTGCAGATAAACACTCCTGCATTATATCAAGACAGACAGTGGATGCCTTGACATCTCATCACTCACTAAAATAGAACAAGGGTTTTTACTGTAGGACCCAGGATAAAATGCACCAACATAAAATGTATGTCTGTGCCAATATTTTCATTTACACATTACGATATTAAACACAAAAAGTATGTACAACAGCCAGGCGAAGAAAAATATCATAAATTCAAGGCACAGTTCCTGAATTGCTGAAGCAAAGTTTTTTAATTAAATTCTTTAAGATAGAGGCGTTCAACTGTGAAAGCACTTGAAATTGCATCAGTATCAGCCATCAACCAAAAAATGAGTAATCCTGGGATCCCTCTCTTACTAGAAGTCTAGCTTTATCATTGCTGTACCTTATCTGAATTGAGACTTTCCTGAGACAACATAAACACACACAGGGTGTCTGGTGGCAGCCGTTTCCTGACTTCAGTTCCTGCTTACTTATAAAGCTCCAGTTCTTGCACTGGATGATTTCCGCCCTTTACACCCTCCTGTCTTGTTCCACCAGCTGTCTCCCCTCAACAAAGCCCTCGAAGCATACAGTGGTGACTATAATTCCATTACTGTATCGTTCCAATAAAATAAACTGCTCTTTCCAACAATAAAACAACTGGCTGGCTGTGCTCCACTGAAACTCACTTTTTCCACAGGATTATTAAAAACACAATGAAGCAGGTCCAACAAGAAAACAGATGCTCTGAAGCCATTGTCTTACTTGCTCCCATTAGATAAGTCATTTTAAACTCAAGAAAAAAAGACTGTGTTTATGACCCAGGAGTTGGTAGCTTTTTAGTGGGCCAGACAAATCAATAGATTGATACCTGCCAAAAGACAGACTGGTCCTATCCTCTCTAAATACCCCCTAAATAGTGTTAGGTGTTTAAGGTATCATTATTTAAAAGGTATGTTAAACCAAGACGTACAATATTTCCATCTCTTTTCTTGTTTGTTACAATTGCTTTTAATGTACATTATCTTCTAATGCTCAAAGTGCAGGAATGGTAGGGCTGATAAAGTATTACCAGTATACTCTGGTAAGAAACTGCAGTTTTCCTACGTCTCTGGCTCACCTTAAAGGAATTGTTTTTTGTAATGAGACCACCAACATCTGGGCCATGATTGTCAATTACCAATTAAACTTTGTAATTCACTAAATGCTGTACAGGCAGTATAAAATGCAGACTCCTTAGATATCCAGTGTTTTTCTCTTCAGAGCAGGGTTAAGAGTGTTCTCATCCAGGATTGTTTCTCTCCAGGTAGGTTGTTTTTGTCATTAAAACATATATAAACAATACAGAAGGTCTCAGCATAAAAATAACCCAAGAAGATCTTGAAACGTGAAATAATTGGTTGGGCAGTTTAGTACTAATCAGCATCCGTAAGCTACACAATTCTACATTTATTTAAAAAAGGAATATTGGACCATGACCAGAACAGGACAAGGGATAGTCACAGTTGTGACTTCCAAATAAGGACACAAAAAATGAAGGCATTACACAGAATCTTGGAGAGACCACCACCAAATGCTCTGCTTGATGGGGACAACTCTGACCTTTATTGATCTCGGCTAGACAGCCCCTCCTCCTCCCCAGCTGACATAACCGTTACATTCCACAGCTGCAGTCCCCAGGCCTCAAGGGTCGCTAAGGCAGCAGGACAAATGTTGAAACTGCTTGATGCACCCCGACAGGACCCAAGAAGGCTATAAATATGCCATACTGAGCCTGTTGTGAAAATCATATTAAACTTAAAATTGACCAGCCATACACTTTGGTATTATGCACCTCTACTCATGTTATCATATCTTAAAAAAAAACAAAAAAACATTGACTACATAAATTGACCATAAAATAAAACTACATGACTATGTTACTAACAAAGCTATGTTTATTGGTATAAAATATCTCCATGTCATGTATGCAGAGGATCATTGTATTAGACCCCATGGTTCCAAACCAACGCATCTGGGAATTAAATTGGCATTTCTAACTGAGTACCACCAGACTGGCACATGTACTTCATAAAATGTAGACTGATATATCAAATATCTTAAGTCAGACAAAAACTATTTAATGTCGAAGTGTTTAAGTCCAATCATTTAAATCCCACACAATTTGAAAAATATAGAAGATATCTTCTGCAACTCCTACAAGATCTGTTTATAAAAAATTGCTAAGAACATGTTTAGTATCATTCAAAGTATGCAATATGCCAAGGCCCTTAGATTTGATAGTCTACCCATAGTAAAGCTCATTCAAGGGTTCACGAAACAGTGTTAGTAACGGGATGACTAGTGATTATTCACCCCACCAAAGGAACAGTCAGCAGTTTGTGAATTGTTGAACCATGTGTTGCCCAATTAATTATTTTTCAGAAGCAGCTGCAACCAATATATACTTGCCCTTAAAAGGTGAAGCTTTTACAAATTGCACACTAACTTATTTAAACAGGTAAAGATGATTCTGTTGTCATCAAATGTGTTTGATATATCGCTGAATTCATATTAATATAAGTCACTTTGTAACTACAGCTAATACATTTTATAATCTTGACAGAACTTTGTAAACAGTAACAAGCCATCTAATTGGTTATTGCACAGGTTGTCTACAAGTGCCTGGTACAGAACAAAAGAAACAAACATGGAACAGAGATACAACAGTATTCAATATATTTTCTACTTGAGATGGCAATAATGACCTTGCCCAAGGGGCTTTCCAGAGCAATTATTTACAAAACTCTCCCAATTCCCAATGAATGCACTGGATCATGTTTAAATTAACAACTGGGGCTTGCAATGAATTCCATGTTATACATAAAGAATGAGTCCTCACGGCTTGTAACAGTTCTTTTTTGTTTGTTCGCTTTTTGGTAGCTTGAACCACGGTTACAACTTTGCAAGAGAGTAATGTTTATATTGAAATGGGTAAATCTCTTTTTTTCATTACAAATATTATGATGTATACTCAGTTCAGAGTTATTAAAGCGAGCAAAGGCTGCATTATCTGACTCCTGACAGCAGTTAGCACTGGATCTGCAATGGCCTTCCAAATCGTTTCTAAACACATTGGGTCAATTGCAGCGTACCAGATTTAGTCCACTTGATGTGTCTAACTAGTGGATTAAAGCAGATTTAATCCATTTGATTGGACTAAAGTTAATACACCTTCAAATCTTGATTGCAGCGTACCAGAAGTTAATCATCACAGGTGGATCATCTGCTAAATCAGACTAAACAAGATCCTGATTGCAGCGTATCAAATCAGATGTGTGATGATCCTGTTCAAGTGGATTAACTTAGTACTGTGAAGAGTAAGACAAACGTAGTATGCTTGCTTACAATGTTTTGCAGAGACAGCTGCATTTTTCCCATGAAATTACTGGTACATCTGAAAACTTTATTCTGTACATTTCTTATGTCCGTCGCGTTCAGGCAGTCGGATCCGTGAGAATAAAGCCACACAATATATATATATAGGCCCTACATTTAAAATACACTTTTTAATCATGTACCTTTGATACCGTTTTCAGTTTAACACAATGTAGTTTCAGTTAATATGCTTTAACTATAAACAACTAATTGTTCCATTATCACAAAATTAATCTTTCCTGTGCCTATGCAGCAGTGTCAGCAGGTTAAAAGCAAGTATGATCTGCACACAAAAAGACATGAAATTAGATGTATTTTTAGCCTACTTAAATATATTTGCGTGAATCTCACTGATGTAATAAAAATCTGTCTTTCTTTTTGTACAGGGATCCCTTTATATTTATCTGACACTGAATTCTGCATATTGTATTAGTAAAGATATATAAAGATTTATACAGCTTTAGCCAAAAGTTTGCATCACCTACATCATTTTAAAAAAAAAAAAACTATATGAACGTAATTTAGGTATTTTATTTAACATTGTGTCATCGAAGAAACTACAAAATCATATACCAAAAGTCTACCGGAAGCCATAATAATAGTACAGTATTTTTATGTTAGATTTTGAAATGTCAAATTTTTCAATTTTGGTCAGATTTTCCTTAAGTATATGGAAAACTACAAAGCTCTACGTAATTTTATATATTAGCGCAACATTATGCAAAACATTTGGCCATAAGTCCTCATTATCGATCTAACTTGTTCCACTTGTTCCGAACAGTTAAACCATTTACCGGGATCATTTGTTTGGTGCACTGCAATCAGGATTAAGTTAGTACAGATATGCAGGATTTTCTAGTCTGCATTTTAGTTTACATGATGTGGACTAAATCACTGGTACGCTGCAATTGACCCATTAATGTTCAAGTTATAGTTAACGATTAGATGCGGTCTAGCAGAGATAACACTAGTCACACGAGTAATTTGGAATGAGTTAGGAGGCCTTTTTTATCAGCTGTTGTTCCCATTGTCTTCCCAACTATAAATCCTGTATCAAAAACCTTGTTGTTTTTTTTTCTGTCAGTAGAGAGAATGGAAAGCTCACTCCTTATCTCACTCAGCTGTTGTCCAGTTGTTTAAACAACTGAGAAAGACGCTGATCCCACCCTGGCTGAAAACAGACAACAGCAGACAACAGCAGCTGTCACTGGGTCTCTCTCTCTCCCTCACACGTTATCTCTGTCTATGACTGCACTCACAGATTTCCCACACGCACTCCCTTTTTATTGTGGGCTGACAAACAGAAAGCTTTTTTACAGGGTTTTAAATCACTGCTAAAGGTCGACTGGTCCTGCAGAAAATAAAACTGTTCAAAACAGCTGAATGAAGAAAATGAAAAATGTTTTAGGCCAAAATTACCAGTGTTACTTTATAAATGTGTAAGACAATCTGTGATGTTCTCATTTTTGCCCTAAACCACTGGCTCAACCCAAACCAATGTAATTGTCACTGCAAGCAAAAGTTGACTGGGTAGAAGGAAATATCATTTGACATGTCTCATGTTGCCTCAAACACGTCACACAGTTTCAATTTAAACTTAAAAAAATTAAGTGTGTAAAAATGAAAGCAATTTTTTTAAAGCCTTTTTTTCCAACATTTTCATAAACAGGAATCACAAGTTGCCTTAAAACATCAAAATGTAAGGGCTGTTTGACTTTTTAAAACAGACCCTTTTTCAGGGGGTGGCCAAAGTTGGCCCTTCCAGTCATGGTCTTTGTTCGAACCCTATTGAAAAATTGTTTAATTGGACCAATTAAACCTCCATCCAGACCACGAAGTAGTTCATTATCTCATTTTACCTGTTAAACCTGGAGAGGAAGGGTCCTCCAGTACTGTGATTTGATTCCCCTGATTTAGTTATCACTGCAGGCATTGTAAACACAGCACCTCCTAGAGATTCACAAGTGACTGGCATGATGCTTTGCCAAACATTGAGAATAGGAAACAGCCATGGTCATGGATTTTAGGCCAGCAACGTGACTGTCAGCAGACAGAACACTCTTAAACTAATCCACTCTGAGGCCCAGATTTATAAACGGACTGCGCATGTTTTATGATGGTAAAACGGGCGCTGAGGGTTCTGAATTCTTGGATGGGATTTATAAAAAACACGCAATGGCATAAACATGCAATTAAGATATGATTTGCAGGGGCAATGTTACTGTGCGCTTTAGCCCTTGATGCATATGTAATTATGTATACGCATATGTAATTCTGGGGCGTTTCTGAATGAAACAATTAAAATTGGGAGGGGATTTTGCAAATAAGGTCTATTAAATATTCTGTCTAATTTATTAAAGCTGCCGGTAATTGCGGGCCTCGTATTTGCGTGATTATTTTAAGAACTCTGAAAAGCAGATGTTAATTTGCTGCAGTCAGACAGTATATATAAAAGGCTATATAAAAGACAAGGTGATGTGGAAGAGTTGTCTGCAGCAAGAAGGAGACATCGTTTTCAAGGACAAAGAAACATTTAATAACATTTTGCAAAGAGCTAATTTTTTAACCCTTCTGATCAAGTCAGTTTGCAAATTACGGTTTATAATACTGGTACCGTATTGTTTTGCAAACTCCAATTTCTAATACATGTTTCACAGCTTACATGACAAAACAGAAAGTCTGCAAATAGAGAATATAGAATCCATGTAAAAAAATGTTATTAGAAGCACCTAAAAAGGTCTCCCCACAGTGGCAAAGCAAGGTTCTATCGAGAGCCTTTACTTCTAGAGTGTAGGCATTATTATAAGAACGGTGGAGGAGATTAAGAAAAGATGGAACGATATTCCGAGGCGCACAAAAGAAAAAGTCTCATATAATACAATGAGGGCTCATCCTCCACCGTTATTTTAGTAATTCCTACAGAATGTATTTTTTGTAATATGGCATTCTGGTATTTAACAATACTGGTTCAGGCAGTATTGTTAAATTCGAGTTGGAAAGAAAACGGTAAAAAAAAAAAAAAAGGACAGAGGGACAGATCACGCAGTTAGTTTGTAGCTAGAGCATGTACAGTTTTTCGACCATATATACCATACAGATATGCTTTAAAATCATACATAGATTAAGAAATATAGACAGACATAAGAAATAGGATATTTGTAACTGCATAAGACTTTAAGAAGATATAAGTCGTAGTTAAACTGAAGACTGTTCGTATGCAGCTGTATTGTTGCTGAACATATTGCTTTACAACAATGGACGGATTATCCATCCGTTTGATTGCCATGGATGTAAGTAAATAAAACGTATTGTTTCTGAAGTTTGAAAAGTCTATATGCCTGGAATTATTCTATACGAAATAAGAAGTTGACCTAATATGCAAAGCACAGTAACTGGATGATGCGTCGTGATGTATAAGCAACCTACTACAAACTCTGAAGTGGGACATTTGTTTATTAAGAAGCCACCGCACATTCCATATTTTATTCCTTTGTCCTGGTGATGTATTTGGAGGTTGTAACACATCTTCATGTGTTACAAGTACTGCTTGTACCAAAATCTCCAATGCCATATTGGTAAATTTCAGTTTTCGCTTCTGAGCATCCTCATCACCATGGCTAGTACCAGGCTGAGGTCTTAGGTGCCATTCATTTTCTTTTGGAATGTGTAGCCTACACATGCAGGGTTGACCCAAACCCGCAATTTATTGTGAGAGGTGTGTAATTCTCCACCGCTAATTGCGGTGAGGGGTATTTAAATTGTTTGATTGCGGAACCGTCTGCTTCACCTAATTAGTCTTATAAAATAGGTCGTTATTTTGACGCTGAGTGCGGCCGTTCTGAACACGCACATTACGGGGCTTTTTGCGGTCGGTTTTTCCCCTTTATAAATTTGGGCCTGAGTCTATAAACATTGGCGACTAACTCAGTAATATCTGCCCCCAGGTTTTTAAAAATAGAGCTATTTATTCTGGGGGAGCTACTCACAGTGTTCAGAAACTCTATCCATGTTTTGTGATAGAACCTTAAAGCGAAATATCCATTTGTCCTCCAACAAGGCAGGAGAATGTGATACCCACCAGCACCTGTGTGTCCCACATGTTAAAGAAGGGTGTGTTGTTATGAGTAGAATTAATGACATTTGTTACAGTATATCTACGGCTTAATATGATGCATATTTTGTAAATACTATAATCTATTCTTCATAACAACAATAAAGGTTTTACCAATAGACAATCAGACTGTCGAATTAACCATGTATGAGTTTTATATTACTGGTTATTTATTGGGTGCATTCTTTAAAAGTACATGCTAATGATGATTTGGAGTAAAAAGCTTTCATCTTTGGTTGTATACTGCATTTCACTGGACTCAGCAGGACTCAATATAACCTCATAAATAAAAGTATGGAAGACACAACCCATAACTGAGAGGCAGGGTCTACTTGTGTTATTGGTATAGTCTGGACTATACATTAATGAGTCATTTTTTTTATTTTAGAAGTTATTGGAGGAATTTGTGTCTCTCAGATGCCGGTAGTCCAGCTGCCACTTTGTTAACAACAATAACAATCACTTTACACAGAAAAAGGACATACTGTATCGCACTGCTTTGGAATTATTCTGCCTTTTGAGAAGTCAAGAGAAAAAATATTTCTTGACTCCCTCCCAACAATTCCAGAAAAACATCTGCCTTTAACAGATGTGCTAAATGTTTTAAAGTCTGAAATGGGAATTCCTCACCACAACCAAGCAGCAATTAAGGATACAGTCTGTCATTAATGTTGGTGTCAAATACTTAAAATCTCTTTTAAGCCTCTCAACCCTGGGAAATACGCTGAATATGTTATCCATATTTGTTTCAACATATGTCGATGAATAAAGTTGTATTTAATTTATTTTTAAAATAAATCTTTCACAGGGATGTAATAGCATTTCTCAGCAATTAAGTAACACAGCAATGTCTAAAGACAATGGAATGAGGCTGTCCCCATCCATCAGACCAGGTTCTGAAGACGTCAGTATGCTGGTGACATCATTGACAAAAACAGCACACAACATCTAGCTGCACTCAGCACATCCCCTAAAATGGTATTGCCTCCTTGCACTTTCCTGTAAACACCAATCTTTTTTACAAAGGCATGGTTATAAATCAAAGCACTTACATGGATTTAGAAGCTGGCCTGCTTTTCATACAAGACGAAAACTTCCCAGACTTTCTATGAAGGTGGCAGGGGTAATTATTATAAACGGCTTCCTGTAAAGATTTATGTGCAATGTATGCAATAATGGGCCCAATTCACAAAGCTTACTCTTATAGAAAGAATACTGTGAAGTCTTTTTTGATGGATTAAATAACATTTTATATTCATGCAACTTTTCAAACTGTTAAACAAACACAATATCAAATGAATAAGCTGGAACAACACATGGGTAAATATAACACTTTTTTCAAGCCGTAGCAGTTTAGTTACTTTAAGTTAAATAATGTTTTTCATTAAAACCTAATTGTAATTTGTAATTTTTATCATAAAATATTCATATGTAAACTGCATCAAATGGAATTATTTAAAAAACATGATTAGTCATGATTTCTCTCATACTGCGGGTTAATTCAGGATCAGCATATGTGCATATCCCATATGTGCATGAAGAATTCAACCTTCCCTGTGCATTGGAAAGACGTGGAGAATAAAACATTGCCATGGTGCTCAGTAACTCTTTGACTGAGCAGAGAACTGCCACTTCACTGTGAGACATGAAACTGAGACTTAAAGGCCACTCATCCATTAAAATCATCATCATGACTATTAAAACTTCCTTTGACACCTTCTACCATGCTCTCTGTGTTTAAAAGGGAAAACTCCTTTTCTAAATCTTAAGTAATCCCTTGACAATTAAGTTCAGTACAATGCAGAATGTGTTACTACAGACAAAGCTGAGGAAGTTGCTTTTCTTCAATCAACTTGTAGCTCAGGATAAAGCTGTCGTGAATTTGACACGCATCCTCATCTTTGAACCAAAAGCCAGTATTATCATTCATTACACTGCTGCCACCGCTTGAGTGTCCCAGTTTAATGGCGGGCTAAAACAATATAGAAAACCTTTCATTGTATTCAATATTATCTTTTGATGCAATGAAATCAGGAACCGAGAATACAATGATGTAATGCAATATTCACTATGAATTCAGGCCCTTATCTATTCTTAACTGGTGTCTCAGGCGAATCCACCTCATATTAGTCTGTACACTGTATCCTAAGGATACATAGGGCTAATGTATGGGATTTAAAAAAATAAAAATCCTCAAAAGCAGGATCCACTTTTTATGTATGTATATACTGGAAGAATTATTGCCAACTGCCAAGTGCAAGGTATTTCTCAGAGAGGGGCATAGTTCTTCACAAATCATGAAACATTTCGAAATCTAACATGAAATACTATACTGCCGGATTCTGCCGAGTCAACGCCCTGGGGACGTGGAGTTGATGTAAAGGCAAAAGTGGGGGAGGGGTGTTGACTCAAGACAGAGCAATATTACTGTCATATTTTTAACATTAGCTAGACAGATTACATTTAGAATTAGGCATGTTTAAAATTCAAGTCACAGCACACAGTTACGTTAAAGAATCAAGAAATGCAGTTAACATGTATTAAATGATGAAATACAAAGTAAACGTTTTGCCTGGAAAAAGGGTGTTGCGTAAGTCCACTGTGATGTCATTCTACGTTTTGAATTAGGCATGTTTAAAATTCAAAAGATAAAGCACAGCACACAGTTACGCTACAGAATTATGAAGTGCAGTTACAGCGCTACGGCAGAAACATTTCGATCAGAAAACTACAAAGCTGCAGCAGCTCAACCTGGATTCAGTGCTGCACCGAGTGACACACACGCACGAGAAAACATGTTACTTTCGTTTTAAATTAAAAATCGCTTTCCTTTTTTGATGTACGTATACCTGTTTACACCTGTTTCTTTTGAAATGTTTCTTTTATTATAGTTTTTCATTTTTTTAAGTAGTGCTTTATATGTGGTAAGTTAGAAAATAACCCCTTTTATGTTTAATTGTTCATTTAAATACAGCGTTTTGGCTGTGCAGATGTTTGATATGATGTGTTGAATAAAACTTTTGAGTTGTAGTCGATAGTTTGTCTTTCATTTTAATACTGATGTTGTTTAAAATGTACCCATCATAATGACTGCCGGCGGCGGTTTTAGGTATGAGTATAACCACGGCAGTTCTAGTGTTAAACAGTGTAATACAAAGTAAAGGGTTTGCCTGAAAAAAGGGTGCTGCGTAAGTCAACTGTAATGTAATTTTAAATGTTCATAAAACACACATTAACCTTTAAAGCTGAAGTCTATTGTAATTTAAAAAAAATGTATTGTAGCTAACAGGAAGTTGTAATCAATGGGACTCAGAGTCTGTATTGTCGGATCTAAAACAAAAAGTGGCTTACAATGTATTCAATCAATGCACAGAGCAACTACTGTACGGCACAGCTTGTTCCACTCATTTGAAGTGCGAGATTTGAAATCTCAGGCATTATTTGCACATGGTTATTTATTTTATTTTTTTATTATTTTTTATTTTTTTTGCGCATGGTTATTAGAAACGGTGAAAAATTGACATTCAGCTAAAAGTCGAGGTGGCGCAATAGTTCAAACATGGGCATTTACTCGGCAGAATCCGGTATTATGGCTTCAGGTAGACTTTTACAATATCATTTTGGAGTTTATTTGGTTACATGATGTTTAATAAAATATCTAAATTATGTTGTTTTTTTTTAAAATATGTCTGAGTCCTAAAATTCTAGGTGATGCAAAACTTTTGTCCACATCTGTAGAAACATAACCAAATCTCTTGAGAGAATACTAAAAAATTAAAAATAAAAAACAAATCAGTAATACTGTGAATTGTTCCAATAGAAAACAATGCAATATTGGAAGCATGCCTGTTGTATTCACGGTTTTCCAGGTGCATCATGACATTTCCTGTAAATAAATGAATCCCAAAAGTCATTTAACCGCTTGGAATTTAACCACAATTCATTAAATGTTGAAGGCAAGAACAGCTTCACAGTTTGGAGCTTCCCTAAATATTGCACTATTTACCATAGCTTTTAGATTGATCTGGATTGAAAATCTAATTTAAAAATGTAGCTTGTAAAGGTGCCTGAATTAAATTTTGTCTAATTTAAACCCCACTTGCACACATTTCACGTCCTGAATGCTAGGAAGATAATATTTGGCCTCAAAGGTGCATTTTTCTGTGCTTACTGCCTTCATGACACATGGTAACAATTAGGGGTCATGTTATAGAGAACTTGTGCAGAGTGTTCAGCAATTTCCTTCAGAAACCACCGCAAAGAAATCTAACCCGTTCGGCACAGAGAGAACACTGCCAGAAATCTGTTATTGAAACACAAATATTTAAATAATGATGAAGCATCAGGTCTCTTTGTGGAGTTCAAAGAATGAGCGCACATCCAATATTAGCAGACAACCTAGTAACACTCAGTGGAAGGGGAATAATGTAAAGCATAAATCTATATACAGATATACCCCTGGCTGGGTACAACACTATGCTCCCTAAACACACTGCTCCACAGGAGACCTAAAGCACATCTGAGGGCACAGTTACACTTTCATATACACTGTTACTGTGAAATAAGATAGTTACAGTGCAGCTGGGCAAACTGTTGGTTCCCTTATACTGCATTACTAACATAGCTAAAGCTGGCAGGTCTCAACTTTGACCCAAAGGAACTTGAATTAAACCCTATTCACACCACCTTAATCATGACAGAGCAGTGCATAATGAAAATGTGATTGTCATCCATGTCATCTGGTCGTACATTATTTGGGTAGAGCGATATAGAGTAAGTTAAATGATATAGTATCTTTGTTTTTCACTGATGTTTAGCTGAACACCATGAATGAAGTTTTAGAATGTAACCCCTGCCATGTTTACTGCTATGTTCTATAGTCTATGTCCAAGGCAGCTGATCAGTCTAACTGGCACTTTGAATGAGAAAGGATTTTATTATCACAGGCCAAGAACTTATCAGGAATACATAGTCCCTCTGGGAGTCTTGCCTCTATTTTCCTTATCTTGCATTTCATTAAATGAATGAGAAAAAACAGAAAGGCTCCTTGTGATTAACAGACAGTTCTTGTGATTAATGTGCAAATATAACCTCAGAGAAAACGATGAAGCAAAAGCTTTTTTTAAAATCTTTTCCCCCTATCATGACTTTCACTTGCATTTTCTTGTTGGCGTAAAAATAATTTAACTGACTTTATCAGGGGTTTCATGTCGACATCAATAATTGCTCCGCACCAGACGGCCTAAAAGTCAGAGTGTTTTTCAGAAACACATGCCCCTCAAGCTCCACGGGCATCTCACTCTGTTGAGTCGTGAGCTATTTTAAGCACCTGTTACTGGAAAGAGACCAGAGTCCAGCTGTCTCCACATCAATCACTCACGCTTGGGCTAAAAGGAAGCACCCTCAGACATTCAATATCCAACAGTCATTCACATGTTCCATATAGACCAACTGCTATTCATTTTCCAATCTGAGCAGCCAGGCATTAGCACGATAGGTGTGGCATCTTGGATGCTTTTTCTACCTACCTCTGAACATATATAATTTGCTTCATAGTGTTTCTGGGGCACGTGCCAGTGCATTCCCTCCATACTCCAAACTATGAATTTAAGAGCGCCCTCTTTTCCAATCTCCACTGACTCCCGACTCTTGTATTGGAGTTTATTAATTTTTTTTGCACTTAAAATGGGACAGTCAAGTGATTGAGAAAACAAACACAAAACATAAAAAAACTGTAAGTGGTCCTCATTGTTTTCATAAAAGCTCCAGTTTAAATGCTTGCATTCACCGTTTTTTTATTAGATGCTAAAAACACAAGAAATTGGTTGAATATGACATGAGGAGAGGTTGTGACTTCCCAAAAGCTATAGAGTGCATCAAGACAGATGTAGAATTGCTCAGATCTAATCACTTAGTAATGTTTCCGTTCATCTTACTTAACTGAAGTTTCCGACATTTCTGGGCAGGATTTTTCAAGAGACCACCAGCCATGAGGCCTTATGAAATTGGACACTGCAGCCAAGGAGGAAAGAACTTTGTGAGGCATCCTTCTGGAAAGCTCTTACATATTGCAGTGTCATCCTGTTCCGTACCCTTGTTTCTGCATATGTGCTAACCCACTCTCTCAGTCACTCAGACTCACATGGAAAGGAGAGTACACCGGGCTGCAATGCTGAGCTCAACTGCTAAAATCAGCAGCTGAGGGCCGTTGGCATGAATGTGATCATTATAAAGGTTAGAGACCCAGGACATTGGTCTGTGTGTGTGTGTGTGTGTGTGTGTATGTGTTTGCGTGCATGTGTGTGTGTGTGTGTGTGTTTGCGTGCATGTGTGTGTGTGTGTGTCTCCAGCTTTTCTGTCTTCCACCCTTGTTACATTTCTCTCATAGAGGTCTGCAGAATTTCAAACTATTTGTCACATTCAAAAAAATATTGAATATTACTAATTGTTATTAAAGCTATCCCTGACTCTGACATTCCAAAAGGATCACAACCCTCATTGTAAAACTTTCCACTGGCTGCCCTCGTTCCTAGTGAGAAGAAGAAAAGAAAGACTACTGGTACAGGAACAAAATATGTTATCATCATGGAAAACAATGCGTACGTTGCATAGGGTCACATTTAGAAGGTAGTATGCCTTTGTGATTATCAGGGAACAAGTTAGTGACAAACAAAAAAAAGCAAAGATGGTTCATCCCAAGTGTCTATTAAATGAATGCAATAGCAACATTTTAAAGAATGCAATTAAATTATAGTAGTATATCGCTGTATGCGATTACCATACCAGTATAAACTTAATGTAGAATACCAGTAACATTTTCATTAAGAAAGGGTTCAATGTATAGTACTTTATGGGGCTTTGACCAGCAGATACAGTAAACAAATGAGTCAGGTAGAGTGGATTACAATAATCACTGAGAACACACATACCTGCTTTAGGTACTTACATTGTACCTGCATGTCATACATGTGTTATTACTTGCAGTCTATATAATTATATTATTTTCATTTTGATTTGTAAGACAAAGGGGTCTTCCAGGATAACTTTCTTTTTTCCTGTCTGAAAACATATCCCCAAAGCATAAAGCACTGTGCTAAGTTAACATCATTGTTTTATAAATAGAAAACAAACTGTTGATGTTAAAAAAAAAAGCTTCACATAGTTAACTCAGGGACTTAATTAATAGTGCATTGATGTTTGATTTTCATTTTACAAAAAAATTGTGCAAACTTAGTACAGTAGTAAAAAAAAATTAGGTCTATCAAAACTTTTAGGGTTAATGGATTTCTCAGAATAAATACAAATCAAGACACAAGCAGTATTTTTAACCCATATGTTTACCCTGACCTATCCTTGATTGCTCACAACAAAACTTTATAATAATTACTTGCATCGTCACGCAAGTCTTTCTAGCTCTGGCTCGTATTCAGGCTGGAAATCAATGAGCATAGTAAAGTGCATTGCCCAGTATGGAACAACACTGGACTATTCCTAATGGCCAATATGAAGAAATATGTCTCCATGCCGCTAGAGATTTACAGCAAGTGAAGTGTTTTGTAAAAATGCCCAAAGCCTGGATTTTATTAGCTGCCCCTCATTCAAAGGAGACCCACTCAAACTCAAACTGAGAACTCCCACCAAAGTTCACTAAATGCATCTTCATTATCATGTAGTTCTCTGGTTTCTATCACACACATTTCAAAGACACTTCCCCTTGGAAAGCACTGCATCTAGACACATGGGTTTGTAGCAGAGTTTGAAAGGACTGAAATGGTTTGAAACAAGAAGGATGCAGCAAAGTTTTCTTAGATCTGGACAAAATGTTAAGCTTTGATTCGAACCATTCATTGGCCTTGTGTCCATAAGTGTGATAAGGTCTAGAAAACAAATGGAATCACACTACAAAAATAAAATCAACAGCTATTCAATACTGTGTACCAGTAGTATTCAAACCCTAAATGTAACAAAAAAAATCCATAAACCTAGCAGTGTTTTTATTTACAGTATAATTATTTTGTACACATCATTATTGTGGGTTAAATAAGCTTGTAGAGATAATATATTATTTGTGTATTTGAATGTCCAAATTAGTTACATTAAAGAGAAGTATGCTAAATTTAAACTTAACGCAAAACATTTAGACACTGCATTGTTAAAGACATCATATATTTCGAAACGTGTATAAACCTGGCCAGCATCACCCCACCTGGGTAATACACAGTACTGTATGTTAAACAAATCGCGCTACTGACACTGACCATTTTCGTTTTTGATAAACAAAACAAAATGCGCATTTGCCCTGAAGTTAATGTGACAGAATTTAATGACTAAACTCTTTCAAAATTAGATTACTCTAATTGCATTATATCGACACCACTGCCACAGCTTGTCTGACGTATAACGTAGGCCATTATTAATTGTGTGTACTCTGTATTCCTAATAATATAGTGATTTCACGTATTTAAACCAATATTCTGTTTATCTAGAATTACAATCATTGAACTAGTCATGTAAATACACATTACTTTATACCGTTCTATTAAATTACTTTTAAAGCAAATGCTATTGTGTGACACAGTCAGACACAGTACATTAAAAGGCTACTTAAATAATAAAAATATATTACTGTATTTCAAATTTTTTTACATAGGGTGTGTTTGTACACTACCTTACATGAACACCACAGCTAAGCCCTTTTTATTTTGCAAACATAACTTTTTTGTCTCAAGTACGCCCTCTATCCTCCCAGTTTCTTCCCCGCTATGTGAAATAATGAACAAAAATGTCAACTTTTTAGCGTCAAGACAGTATACGCAAAGCAATGAAGAACAACACTTCGGAAGCAAATAAGCACACATCTCTTACCTATAGAGACCAGTTTGATATGTTCTCTATCCAGAAACTCCAGTGCCACCGAAACATTTTCGAATTTCATCTGTCTAAAGTTAGGTCTGGGGTGGTATTTTCTGTACATTTTCTTCTGACTCAGGACCTCCAACAAACCGATCAGCTTTAGCCCATCGCTCAGATCTTTATGCAGATCGTTGATCTTTTTATTGACGCATTTCAGGTGCTCGTTGCACCATCGGGTGAAAGTGTTCTGTTGGATTTTCTTCCACGGGGCATCCTCGGCCAGGTCCTTCTCTGTGGCAGGCATCTCTTCCTGATCTTCCCCGTTATTGGTGCCTTGGTAGTACGGAGGCTGCTGCTGGTCGTAGTATGTGTTATTGCTCATCATGGTTTCGGTCTCTGTGCCCCTTTTTATACCGCAATCAATGAGGCCAGTATGAAATCGACTGCACGTAGGGGAGAAACAAACAAAACAAAAGAGTTTTGCAGGGCAGTGCCAGGCGCGCGCGCACTCTGAAAACTTTTTTAAAACTTAAAAAAAGAAAGAAAATCACAGCTTCTTGCTAAAACGATCGCGCTTGTCAAACCAAGCAAATCTGTCAGCAAAATGATAAATTAAGGAATCCAAGTTTCGTTTTGAAAACAGCGAGTCCTCTTTTTAATTGACAAACTTGTGAGAAATATCTTATCTGGTTCTTAATAGAGCTTAAAGCAGGGTAGGAAATTTCAAAGAGACGGCAGATCGTGAAGTAGAAAAATAAAGAGAGGTCAGTACAGCTGAGTTAGAAGAGACTTGTTCACTTGTCACTAAATGAAGAAGGAGGCAAGACGGGGGTTTAAAAAGATTTGAGAACCCCTTAGCACGTCAGAGGGAAGGATTCTCTGGAATGCCTGTGCCATGACCATATACAACTAAAGGATGAGTATTTTTCTAATCCTACTGAGATAATGCTATGGATCTGGATTGGGTGCTAAGGGTAGCAGGGACAGCGATTGGCTCGACCGCAATGTGTTGTAACAGTTGTGACAACTTGCTTTATTTTTAGGCACTCCAAATCAGGATCTGGGTGGGCTGGAGTTTTCAGATGTTGCCATTAACACAGGAGGAGTCAAGGGTTACAATTACACTCAAGTTAAGAAAAACTTAAACTGGCATCACAACAATTCGTTTATTTGGTTGAATTTTGTTCTGTTGTTTGGCTTTGATCCGCTGTGATTTCGTTTTAAATATTTGCATTACAAGGTCGGATTAACATAGTATCCCCCTGTGGAGTAAATAACGTAAATTAAGCCAGTGGATGCCCCGTTGAAATGATATCATCCGCTATTCTGGACCCAGGAAAGGATAACACAGAAGAGAGTTTCAATACTCTATGGTTCTAGCTCTCCCCCTCAGAATAGATTTTATTTTGGTCATAGCCTTTGGACTTGGGTAGCTCCATTTATTAACTATGATGCTAACTATGATTACTTAGCTCCAAAGCTATGTAACACCCTACAATGAAAAAGTCCTTTTTAATAAACAAAATACAGCTCTGGTAAACAATGTGTCTGATGAATACTGTACTTCATGACTCAGCAATTTCTGAAGAGAAAGGTCAGAAGCGTTTTTGGGAAGGTGTATATCTTGTATAGCTTAACATGGGCACTTTTTCAAAGCTTTTTTTACCCTTTTTATTTTTCTTATTATTATTTGTTAGAAACAAATTGAGTTTATTTACAAGTCTTTAAATAACCAGTTATTTATTTCTAACATTGTAATATATTACCATGATACTTTTCGAAAACTGTTTAAATTGCACTACAGCTGTAGTACTTTTCAAAATAATATACAATTTTATATATGTATTACAAGTATCTTTAACATACCATAAATCTACTTTAAGATAACACTCCAGAGGAGAAAGGGAGTGGAAAGCTGCTGCTGATGAACTATACATGGGGAAGTTGTATTGTCTTAACAAAAAAACACAGGAGGAGGGGGTTCTAAAATGGAAAGTTTATGAATCGGACCTAAAGGTTTTTATAGGTAATTTAACACCCAATGGAAGGACCATAAGTCTTAAAAGTTTGTAAAATGCTAGAAATCTTTTTATGTATTGTGTTTGATTAACAAAAACAATGTTAGTTGCCTATCCAATTAGGAATTAAACAGCTATTCAGACTCATATATATATATATATATATATATATATATATATATATATATATATATATATATATATATATATATATATATATATATACACTCAGACTGAAAATCAATCTTGATAAAGCTTACTGGCATTTCTTGAGCGCCGTAAGCGATGTACTAATACATCATGGCTAATGATTCCGGTATTCTATGGTTGGCAGTCATGAAGGTAATGTACTTTCTATTTTAAAAACATCTCTTAACTGTCTGTTTCAGAATGTTCTTTTCATTAATGTTACACAGCAGTACCCTTGGTGACTTTGCAGTGTATAAATAGTGTAATACTCTCATTGCTGCTACTCTTGGCAGTTGACTATTACTACTAAATTCACTGAACTGAATGGCAACTTGGTATTTGCAGCTATAGTTTTCTTCTTTGTATTTTAGTTTTTTATTCAAGATGTTAAAATGACTTTTAAATAATATTGTTGTGGATTTTAGATTGCATATCACTCTGTGTGTGTGTGTGTATATATATATATATATATATATATATATATATATATATATATATATATATATATATGTGTGTGTGTGTGTTATATATAATATTGTTGTGGATTTTAGATTGCATATCACTCTGTGTGTGTTTTTGCTTTTTGTTTCCTGTTTATAAATGTTGTAATTCCTGAAATGTGCTTGATGATTGGAGGCACATGGAATTGAAGTCCTGTGTTTACTCACTGAGCAGGTACAGTATGTCTGACAGCTGCAAGCCTCCCTCACTCCACACACACACAACAAACAATGTGACTCGGGGGCGGGGGGGGGGGGGGTGTTATAATAGTGCTTTTTGGTATTAAGATACACTCTACCATTGAGTGCTGTATTTTATAATTATTCAAATTATGCGGCAAATACCTTTTTAATAAAAAAAAAAACGGTGTTCATAAGTATTAATAAAGAAGAAAAAGTGAGTCACAGTTAAATTCTGGTTTTTTTTTAATTAAATCACATTACTAAAATCTGAAGAAAAAAAAAACAGAACAAATATGTTTGCCATATTTTATGGAAATCAAAGAAGACACATACAATAAAGCAAAGAAAGTTCACTTAAAAAAAAAAAAACTGTTACAGCACTGACTACAAGATGCCTTTTTTTTTTTTTTTTAAATATAACATTAAATCCAGTTATGGCCAAAACATATGACTGTATTTAATCACATTAGTAATAATAATTGCATAGCAGAATATGATTTTAGTGGTGCACTAGGATTCAAATTAGCATTGGTAAATGTTACAAATGCACTGTTTACTGTGTACTAGGATTGGAGCATTTTTGTACAAATGTAACAGGGTATTTTTAGAAACATGTGTTGTTCACCAAAATGTTGTAATTTTAAAACGTATCCACATCAAGACAGCACAGCACAAAATAGTTTGGAAACTGTGACAGGCGACACTTATTGGCTGATAAACTAGCATTTTTGTTTCTTTGGCTAAGGCTGGGACCAAATCAAAACTTTGACAACCCGCTAATCGCACTTAACAAAACTGTATTTAATAGCGTTTTCTTTTTATGAGTAGAAGAAATAAGATAGTTACAAAAAAAAATAAAACGCTATTAAATACAGTTTTGTTAAGTGCGATTAGCGGGTTGTCAAAGTTTTGATTTGGTCTGGGCCTAAGGCCACAATGTGAAAGTGCTACCATCATATACCATCATATACCACAAAACAAACGGGAAAGTAAAGATTTAAAAAAAAAGTTCACAAAAATGTTGTGTCATCCCAAGTAATCGGATAATATCTAATATAGTTTGCCGTCCCCTTCCTTTTTGAGCATTCATGTTACTACACCATATACAAAAAACGTATGTATTTCCATATATAATTAAAATTACATCTTTCAGGACCTGCAACATAGGGAGTACAAGCAAGGTCCTAACAGTTTTTCTCTGACCTTTCACATAGGAGTAACAGAACAATGCTTCACTTTGAACTTGCGACTGCATAATAATAATAATAATAATAATAATAATCATAATAATAATAATAATAATAATCTTACCTTGTTTCATTCTTCAGTAGCCACTGTTTGTCTATCCATGGTTGTTGTAACGGTCTTCTGCCATTTTAACAGAAGCTATGACAGTGAGTTATTGGAAATACTGGACTTGCATTTTGCATTTGTGCCCTATCTTTTGCTGTTATATTCAGTGCTAATTTAGATTTGTTTCCAGAATTCACTGATGGCCTTATGAATCTCTCCATAGCTGAACTAAAGCTTGCACTGAAACCCCGCCACACTTCTCACTATACAAATAGCATGCATGCGCGCAAGTGACATGTACAGTGATAGCAGGGAGCAAATGTTTGAGTTTTGGGTTTTTTTGCAAAAAAATTGAAAGTTTTCTGAGAGAACAAATTCTATGATTTTTTTCCGCAATCACGGAATCGCGGAATCCTGGAGGGACTATATATATATATATATATATATATATATATACTGTGTATATATATATATATATATATATATATATATATATATATATATATATATAGAAATGAAATAACAAACAAATCCTTTCAATGTGTAACCTGTAAAATATGCACAGTAATAACCAATGACTGTGTATTTGTAGTCCATGGAACACCAGCAGTCCTTGGTATCACATTACATCCCAAACCCAGAATAGGTCCTGAGTCTTACTTGTTGACCCCCGCGTGCTGGTGATCTCATCCAGCTATAGTCACTTTCTGCTGGAACCTAATGGATCCTTTCAGTAACTTGAATAAACAACATATATACTCTTCCTTAAAGAAATGCCCTACCCAATTATAATAGCTTGGAGGGACTCAAGCAGAAAACCTCAAACAAGACACACAGGAGAAGATCTAGAACATAATCATTTCCAGTTGACACAAAAAATAAAGATGAAACAATCACACAGGACATAAGAACCAAGCACAAAACATACAGAGTCAGATCTATTGCAAAGTTATAATAGTATAACATGAGAAAGCTTGGTTAGAATATCAGGCTTCAGACCTACCAGAATGGATGGTTACACCGTGTAACAAATATATTTTTTTTTTGGTTCCTGGGTAGTAAGTGTTATTTCCTAATTGCTTATGCCTCAAAAGTATAGAAAATGGCTATTATTCCCCGCAAACTTTGCTTTTGTGACCAGGACAGTGATATTTTGAAATTTACCTATTTCCAATGAGAAAACGGGCGAATTTGTGTCTTTTCATTCACATAAAGTCAGAAAAAAACAACATATGAATCCAAATTAACATGTATTTATACTAAAGTAATACAAAAATGACTACAAAAGATTTAGAAGTGAGTATTTTTCCGAGATTTACGATTATAGTGTAAATCACTTTCACGAATCAGCCCCCAAATGTAGTCTCCCATCATGTTCTCGTTATAGTGTCCTTCATTGACAGCTCATCCAGGAGCCTCAAAGCCGTGCTGCTCCATAATGGTAACAAGTACCCGTCTCTTCCCCTGGCTCACTCGGTGCACCTCAAAGCGGATTACAACAGCATCAAGACCTTGCTGGACGCCTTGAAGTATGATGAGTACGGCTGGGACCTCCGGAAGGTGCTGATGCCACCACTGCACATCAAATTGGGCCTTCTGAAACAATTTGTCAGAGCTCTAGATAAGGAGTCGGCAGCCTTCAAGTACCTTCAAGACTTCTTCCCTAAGCTGTCTGAGGCAAAGGTCAAAGCCGGTGTCTTCGTCGGACCACAGATAAAGAAGATCCTGGAGTGCAATGAATTCCCCAAGAAGCTCACTAGTAAGGAGAAAACGGATTGGAACAGTTTTGTCGCAGTGGTTCGGGGCTTCCTGGGCAATCACAAGGCCGAAAACTATGTGGAGCTGGTTGAGACTCTGGTGAAGAACTACGGCACAATGGGCTGTAGGATGTCCCTCAAAGTCCATATCCTTGATGCTCATCTTGATAAATTCAAGGAGAACATGGGAGCGTACTCGGAGGAGCAAGGTGAGCGCTTCTTTAAAAGTTGCAGAATTTATGTGGTGCTATTGGTACCATCATATGTTCAGTAAGTATATGGTCAGGAATTCTGAAAAACAAATCAAATTTTACGTTGCTTAACAGTACCATTGGTGAAACAAATACACTCTTTAAGGATATTTTTTGTTTTTATTTGTTTCAGATCTTTACAAAATATACAGCTTACCAAAATACTCACAATTTGTCAAAACAACATAGCCATCTAAAAAGCAAAACATATCAGGATTTTTACAAACTTCTTAGAAAACACATTACATTCCAGCTGCACAGCTATTTCACATACAGTCACCACAGCTTCATATACACTGTACATCAACACGGCACATGAAATAGTTTAATACATACCAGTACTAAACATATTGTATATTTTAAAGTAAAGCTTTTAAATAAATGTTCACATTTCCTAAATATAATGTAAGTATTAATTCAAAAATTGTTCTTACAAAGAAAAAACATAAAAAATAAACATTCAGTAAGCTTTAGTGGTGGTTCTTGAGTTCATCTGGAGAAAAGTTCTGGACAGGTTTTGATATGACCATTTAGCACACTTCAGATAGTAGGTTTGTTCTAAAACCTGGGCTGAACTTTTAAGCTCCAGATGGGCAGTAGGGCAGTTTATATGATATTATATACATAAAACACTAATTATTTTGAGTAGTACAACAAACCTTCAATTGTAGGATATGGTGACAAATCCTGCCTTTATCAATACAGCACCCATACAATTTTAATAGCAGGATCATTGTTCAACAACATAGTGTCAATGCAGCAATAATGGACTCCCTTGTAAATGACTTTCTTTCAAAATAAAATAATAATATATCCTGTTGATATTTCTCATAGTTTTCAAAGCTATAGTTTACATGAATTATATAGATCCTCCAAATAAGCTTCATGGAATCTTGAGAAACATTTTATTTGAAAATAAGCAGGGGTGTAATGATGCATATAGGTCATTATACAATGTGTATCACAATATGCAGTATGTACTGTATCATGATACATGTAATAGTCCTGATGAGCTACTTTGTAATAAGTAAGAAGACACCATGATCATGAATGGTGGACTATTTTTTTTAAAGGACAGCATTTAAATGATAGGGAGATTGTATATCCATGCCAAGTATTGTATAAAAACAAATTCGGTGGACTACAAGTAACTATGTACTGTGGTGCTATCACAACACACACCTCTATTACCATAGGATACATCATGTAAAAAAAAAAAGTATGCAGTGATTTGTTACACCTCTAGGGATATCATAAAAAAAAATGTCAAACATAATTATGCATCACCTGCTTGGGACCTAAGCTTTTAAGAATCTCCATGAAGCTGGTTTAGACTGCTGTTGGCATCTTTAATACAAATGCATACTAAACATATTTAATCCATCCATTAAATAACTTGTGTTAGGCTAGATTGTGTAGTTTATTGATTTAATGTATATATATTTTCCCAAATGCTTTATAAATAAATAAGTGTATATATATATATATATATATATATATATATATATATATATATATATATATATATATATATATATATATAATACATGGATGAAGGCTATATTTGCATCCTGTGCCATTAAAAAAAGGCGTAATACCACAGTACCGACATCAAAAAGTGATAATTCCTCTAGAGGAAACCTTGACCCATTCAACTCCTCAAGACCATCACTTTCAATTCAAACACAAAAATGTCTAGTTTTCAATCACTCGACAACACCCACAGCACAGAAATGTTCATTAATGATCAACAAAATGAGAATACGTTAAAAAAATTATTTAAAGCTGGTACATTCGTATCTCAGAGAAAATGGAGAGGAACGGGAAATTAAAACAAGGTAAAGGCAATCATCCAAATAAAGCTGAAGCACTAACGGATAACGACATCTGTACAGCACTGAAACACTGCGTTTAAAAAAAACCGAAATTACTTCTGAACATCATCTTCTTTAATATTAGAATCACAAGGGTTTGCATGTATTATAAAAAATAATAGAAGGGCCTCTTCAGTGAGTTACAGGAAAACAATTCCATCTCGACCTTCTGTCTCGTCATTTATGACGTCACAGAAACCCTAGATGGAATTATTTTCCTGTAACTCACTGAAGCCCATCTATTATTTTTTATATATATATACATATATATATATATATATATATATATATATATATATATATATATATATATATATTCAATATAATGTATTGTAATTAAGCCTACAATGTTGTCAATAAAATTGTAATTGTTTACAAAGAGTGTTTTAGCACAGTATATTTTATTGTTACTTAAAATACCTATTTATCTACATGTAAAATTAACGTATTAGAAAACACCATTTGATTTAGGGGCTTTCAAGTTTTTGTCAAAAATGACATGGGGGCTCTCGAGTGGTGTATCCAGTAAAGGCACTCCACGTGGAGTACAGGATGCGCCCTATAGCCTGGAGATCGCAGGTTCGAATCCAGACTATGTCATTGCCGACCGTGACCGGGGGTTCCTAGGGGGCAGCCGCCCAGGTAGGGAGGGCTTAGGCAGGGCAATCCACGGTTTACCGCGCACCAGCGACCCCTGTGGCTGATAGGGCGCCTGCAGGTCTGCAGTGGAGCCATTCAGATTTGTGTTGTCCTCCGGCACTATAGGTCTGTTGGCTTCGCTGTGGATCCGCAGTACGGATTGGCAGGAACATGTTTCGGGGGACGCGTGTTTCAGCCTCTGTTTCACGAGCCGCCTGGGGGTTGCAGCGGTGAACCAGGATAAAAATGATAATTGTGCATTCCAAATTGGGGAGAAAACCGGGGTAAAAAACCATTGGCGACAACTAAACTTTTAAAAGAAAAATGACATCAACACAACAGAGAATTAAATTATACTGATAGAAGTATAGAATGTACACATCCTTATTATGTAAACTGCCCAAGTGGTATTTTTCACTGTCCACAAACTCTACACTACAATTATGCTTATTATGTCAGCAATATTGTGCTAATGTAATAAGATTACTACATTTTGATAAGGGAAGACTAGGTATTTACATTTTGTGCAATCCATTAGCTGCTAACCACATAATGAAAACAGATTATATTTCACACAGACAACTATCCCTCAAGGCCTTCCCAGCCCTCCACACCAGATTTCTAAGTATAACCAAGAAAGTAAACATCTTTAGTAATAAAGGCTGTTTACGTAATGGTCATCAGTTCTGTACTTCAGTTATAATATAACAATATGGGGCCTGTCTTTCACAGCACAGGCCACAGCCAGCTGACTGAATTACTTGAGACATAAATGGCAACATAATTTGCCAAAGTCTGATCTCAGCTCCTGCACAGTATTTCAAATAAAGTCCTGCAGTATGTGCCCTATGAGCTTTCAGCTCAATAATGGGCTTTTTCATATTTAATTGCAATATGCCTAAAGAGCATGCAGGTAACTAAAAGTAAGCCTTGCTGTGACATGCTCAGAAAGTAAATCTGAAGGAATTTCAGAATTCCTCAAAAGATAGGCAGTCCATACTCTCCTTCTGCAACCCTGTTCAAATTTTCAAAGACACAATAAAAGAGGAATTTCAAAAGGGATTCAGTGACTAAATAACCTAGACGGACCCACAATAATAATAAAATCTAAACAGCGTAACATTATCCAGATGCAGTGTGCTCTCATACTTGGGCAAAGTATGTTTTATTATCACCATTTGGTGGTGCATTATTTTACAGTACAATCCATCTTTTTACTTCTTTTCTAATCTAGATGAAATTAGGAAGATAACACATGTACAGTATCACAAATCTGAAATGTGGTGCTGTAATAAGGGGAGTGTACAGTTATAATTTTTTTTTGCTTGACTAAACAGAAACAATGTGTTGTAAATGATGGAGGATTTTTCAAAATGTATGGTAAGGAACAGGTTAGCTATCTGGATTTGACTACACCACTTGCATTATTTTATATATGCTGCACTGCATCATGGAAAGCCAAAAATTCTTCATTTCACAAAAGCATTGAACTGAAAACTCTCCATGGAACCTGTGTCAGTAAAAGTGATGGGCAGAACTTGCAAGTGCTCCACTATTGAGCAATTCTGCCAGACAGTAACCCTGCCCACAGGCCAGCTCAGTTTCAGAACCACTCCTAGCATCCCAATGGCGTTACACTGGGATACTTATGATAGTAGAGTTCACCAAAACAATATACAGTAATATACGTTTTTATCTTCATGTCATTACACCAAAGCACAGTTTGCACACAACTATTAACAAACCACTTAGGCACATATTTTATAAACCTTTTCAGTTGCTAGTTTGATTCTCCTTTTCAAGTAAAGACTGTGGTAAATTTATCTTACTGTCATGTGTGTATAGACTGTTGAACCATTTTGTCACTTCTTAGAGAGTTTTCATTATTGCTTTACAGAAAATGGAAAACCTTTTGCATGCCTGTTATCAGAGAGAAAGAAAACTGTGCATGCTTCATAAAAATAGCATATGCATACATATAAATATAATTTAAAACAAGGCAGCAATGGGTTTTTGGCACTCCCCTAAGAAAGCTTTATCTCAAACAGTTTTGAAACAAAAAATATTGCTTTAGATAATTGTTATTACGTTTTCACAAAGCTTTAACTGATACGTTTTTTAAAAGTCTGTTTTGAGTATAATTTTTTAAACACCAAATAGTTACAATAATGGAAACGTTGTTACATATATCAAAACAGACTTTTTCTGTGTTAAGATTTTGTCAGTAGCCCCCATAGTTGATTCAGAGATCAAATTAGGACCTCAAGGGGAAATTTTTTTTTTTTTTACTTTGGTATTGAATTTAGTGCTCAAATAGAAGGGTTGGTGGCATTAGGGTGTAACATTTTCCATTTACAACAGTACTAAATGCTGAACCACAACCCATTACTACCTCACATGTAACAGAGGGAGAAAAAAGATTCCTTCAGGGCTACCAGATAAATTGCATGTTTACAATGTATCTACTTGACTCTCATAAGATTGAGAGTATACTCTGATCCTGAAAAAAAAACAAGAAAAATCCATTCTTCACTTTTGTGACTAATAAAAACTAAGCAATCTCATTAGACCCATTTTTAAATATAATTATATTAGCCAAAGTGTAACAATAAAATGGTGTTATAGAATTCATCAGACTGATTTGCTTGGGTACTATCGCTCAAGCTTCCCAAGAACATGAAAATTGTGCAAGTTTCTATTTTGCCCTAGGAATGTGGGTATGTGGATATCATTATAAAAGCCATTATGAGGGTACAAACATGGTAGCGTATTTCTCAAAATGCGTTCAACAAGGGTGAAGGGGACAGTAAAAAGAAGTCACTAGTTCCATCTGTCATCTACAGTAAAATCCCATCACTCCTGTAGACATGAAACTGTGTAGTGGTATATATTTTTTAGATCAAGCAATACCGTTTTGTGAATGTACACTACGATACTTTAGAGACATGAATTTGATTTCTTTTTTTTTTGTTGTACCATATGGCACATGGCTATTTCAAAGATGCCTACTGACTGAAGAACTAACACAACCAGTTTAAATTAGTAGTGCAGCTCTATAAGAGAATTCCCATGTGCAGGGGTATGAAAACAATACTGTGTTTGTTTATTTCACTTCAGTGTTGTCTCTTTTCCAATACTTGTTACACACCTATTTAGTCAATGCAAAATGATACAACTGTAGTTGTCAAACAAATACATAAAGTCAATGTAAAACAAGAGACATTACAAGTATGCAGTACAAGTTAATGGGTGAATCAATAAAATTGAAAGTTATGTGATCTAACTTTCTTTGATCTTTATCATTTTATACTAGTTTCAAATGCATCTATTAAAAATTGTAATAACGGTCACACTTTATTTTAAGAGATACCTATTAACTAGTAACAACCAGCTAATAAACATGTTAATATACATATTTATGTTTCTGTTAATTGTTAGTTAATATATAATAGCCCAGCTAAAACATCAGAGCCTTATTGATTATCAAGTTCCGGTCGATCATATATTTGAAATCGGTTCAAATTGTTACTGTAGTAATGTTTATCAAATTAAATCAGGTTTTCATTAGCAGGTATCTTAACAAACATTGTTCATTTTGAGCTAAGGGTAAAGTAATATAACAGGCAGTGTTGTGTGATGCACTGCTATTCTGGATTCTGGTCCCTGTTGGTGAGATGAGATTAAAAGCTATATAACACGAATGCAGACAAGCCCAGCTCTTTCGCATTGTGGTTAACAGTTAATAAACCAAAGAAAATAGGCCTTTAAAATAAAGTGTGACCGAAATAGCTGTTTAAATATTTATATTTTTTTGACCCATAGTGTCTCTTGCAAGTTGTGGCAGGAATAAGTCCAAACTGGTTCATAACAGCTTTGATGATATAATACTCTTAACAGGATGATATGTGAGATGCATGTGATGTTCTTGGCCAGCAATACTTGTAAAATAGATTATTAATCTCAAGTTACTTCCTAGCACAAGACAGGTAAAAAATAAATAAAAATACCATGAATGCAAAACGCTGAAAACTAATATGCTGAATGTAAATTAATACTTTCATTTGCTTCAATTCAAAAGTTACACAGGCTAGTAAGTTAATTGTTGCAAAAGTGGTGCAGAAATATTGTGTACTGAAACATTGTGCCATAGATACTGTACAAAGCTTTACTATCCTCGTAAGACTACTATTTTATACAAATACAGACCTGGGAGTAGCTCCTGTATATTATTCATAAAACATTGATTGCCCAGGGCCTGAAAGAAAGAGGGAGCTTGAAGAGAGAAAGAAACCCCTGGACCTCTGTCTAGAGATTTATAGAACCACACATTGGAAAATTGCAACCACAGAATACAGGCGGACTATCCAGAAATGTGCAACATTTCAGTTCAAGGATCAGTAAAGCTTTAAGTGTTCTGATTAGGTTTCAGTCAACAACCACAGGCACATTTTTCCAGACTTGCCATTACCTCCAATGGAGTGACAGAGTTATTTGCAATAGTCAAGAATTTTGAAGGAAAGGTTTGTGAAAATGGTAGAGAAAAACAAGGCCGTAATTAAACATTTAAGAAGGATTATTCCTTGTGTTTGTAGATCCTCAGCAGAGAAATGCATGCAACTGCTCAGTGCACAGAAAAGGTATTTCATTCAGCGGTGGTCCAAAAAAACAATGGTAGTGTGAGTATCTGATAGGTAAGTCTTTACGTCAGATGAAACACACAGATGGACAAGCAAAAAGGTTTGCAGCCACTGAGAGGCCTACCAATATAAATAGTGAAAGGAAAGCATGCTTTTAGGTAAATCAAAAAAGGATATTTCGATGAAGCATTGTAAGGAAACAGTGTTTTCCTAAAATAGATGTCAATTTGTTTGTATTTTTAGGATTTGTTATACTCTATAGTAAGTTTTCCTTTGATTTTGCAGCTAGGTATCTTTCAGGATTGCTTGGACTGCAGGTCATGTTTAACCAGCAATTTTGAACATCAAGTGTTTCTTTTTCTTTGCATGTTGGTCGTTAAAAGCTAATAACATCAATTTGTAAGGCAGAATGACCCTTTATATTGTTCCAAATAAATAAATACATATCAAATTCTGTAGCATATTCGAATGAACTTAGTGGTGGCATGTGAGATTTGCAGTCCCAAAATGCCACCTGGCCTCTTATAATAACACAGTATGTTTAAGATCTTATAAACAGACCCACATATTTATAATGCTGAGGTGACTCTAAACAAGGCATTTTGAAATTAATTCTGATCCACACTGAAGGGCCAAGCTCTAAATTAACAATAATGAAGAATAAACAGATGGATTTAAAAACTTGCAGGGAACCGCACTGTTGGCATATTGCTTCCCCTTCTGACTTTTCATCTTTCTTGAAATAATGTAGTGAGTATGCATCCAAAAGGTATTCTACAGTTTCTTAAATGGTCATCCAAGGAATAACAGCTCAAGCAACGGGCGGGGAAACGACAAATCCACAGACTGTTGACTAGTTGTCAGGCAGAGATGTCGTCAAACCCCAATAATATGTTGGGCGCAAAGCCGAGCGGTGAAGCGGCAGACAGAAGCGTTGATGTGAGGGAGTGTTGCCCTTGGAAGTGGAATGCTGCTGGGAGACCCCAGTGAGATCCTCAGGAGAGTGCCCTGGTCAAGCTTGGGAAGATCAGGACAACAGCTGTAGCTACAGCCACCACCATCAGTGGGCTCCAGCCTCCCGTAGGCCCCTGTGAACACAAGGTAACAGCTGTCACCCACACACAGATACACACTGACACACTGACTGCTGTTTATACAGGCTACTGAGCTCCATATGTGCCAGATTCTCTGATCACTCCTCATCAAGGCCAACCTTTATAATTCTGTCAGGCATTGGTGTCCCTAGCTAGTTGTAATTTGTTGCGTGTATAATTCGGAAAAAGATGTAAAAGTAGCACCCTAACACCCACTTCAAACTGTCCCCTTGTTGGCCTGTAGTCTGTAGTCAGTATCACTAATGTAATGCATACCACATACTTTTCTTTACCTTATCATTATATGATTACAAAAATGTGTTTAGTTCCAAATTATTTCATGTGAACACCTCTTTTCAATTGTTTCCTAAGTGCTCCCAATTTAGCCCCTGTTATGTATCAAACGGATTGTTTATTAATAAAATAGTGGCTTTTGGACTGTGGGGTGCTGGCCAGGATGGACTTAATCATATATTTAAAATGAGAAATCTGCAGAATGCTGGCATTAATTGAGTGAGAGTTTACTCTCAGCTGGATAGCAATGTGTTATTATCACATCAAATGAGAACTGTGCCATTTTGCCTTGGCAGGTGATCCCCTTCATAAATTGCAAATGAGTAAAGATTCTGGTGCAAAAAAAAGGGCAGATAGTGTGTTACTTCAAATTTCTACAATTTAATTTAGAGGCATGCCATGCTCTGTCTCAGTTGTAAATTATTGATTGGCTTTCTACATGTGGCAGCAGCTGTGGCATTCCTAGTGTAACTGCCAAATGACATTCATGATGTAGTGTCTTATTTGTTGTGCATTCCTCACACTTAAAAACAACTTACCTATAGTTAAAAAAAAAACAAGGGTGAAAACATAACCTTCATTTTTTTTCAATTTCTATATGGTATCTTGCTATTGTGGTATGAAAATGTTGGTAGTGTCATGAATGGAATAAAAAACTTTAACTCACAAATATATACTACAAATGAAAAATGCTACTGATTCCTTCTTTTTTTTTTTAGTCACACTGTAGCACTATTGACAAGCTACATGAAAATAATATATGATCTTGAATTTTAGGATGCATTATAAGCTCAGTGGTGCCTTGACTACATCATCATTTATATAATTTGTTTTCCGGTTAATACTGTCCCAACTTTTATTGTGTATTCATGTAAATAGAATATAAGTTATTATAAAATACACATAATTCACAGCTAATGCTAGATTTCATCAAATACAGACCAATTAACTGTTTAGTTTTATTTGTGTTTAAGGGGCTTCCTAAATTGAACACTAAAATTAACGATCATCAAGCAGCACTTTTCCATAGAACTTTTTAGTTGGACCAGTTGCACTTTCGGAAGAGAAATAAATAGCATACCGGTACCTTGTCACCTCTAGAATGAAGACTCCGCCCACCAGCACCAAAGTAGGGCCACTATAACAATCATTCCTATTAGGGGGATGGACAGAACAGGTGGCTCAGGGGTAGGAGAGTTCTGAGGAAAAACAAGGGCAGTGCCATGTGAGGATGAAAGGGAGGGTGGAATAAAAAAGAGGTAAACCAGAAAACAGAGAAGAAAGAAGGAAAGGAAGAAAGAAACGATCAAATGGATAACGCAGAAAGAAAGAAGAGACAGATTTTACATGAATTAGATATAAAAGAATAAAAAGAATAAATGAGGGTACAGGCACAAGAAAGACATGGTAAATACAATGACAGGGAAAGAGAAAGAAAGAAATAGAACGTGATTATAATCCAAGCCAGACAGGGTTCCTCACAATGAGTTAACCCCCTCACTGTAGTTCACATGTACGGAAGCAAACTGCTGTGACACTGTTTGACAGCACAAGCAAGTTTTGATTCAGTGAAGGGGTTAATCACAGGGATAACAACAGCTATGATAGACACATGAATGGCATGAGACACAAAGGTCTGACATTTAACATGTACTGTACCTTCCTTAGGTACAGGCGTATTTGACATGCGCATCCACTGCCATCGCTTACCTTGCATCTCTTAGATTCCCAAGAAACTAGTTTTATTGCTTTGAATTTAATCGTGGCTCATCACTCTAAATTTCTCATTATTGTTGTAACTCTAAAGTGTTCTGTGGTATTTATTTCATTCTTGTCATTGACAATATTATTATTTCTATTATTAATATTATTATATGCATGTGTTAAAAATACTAAACATTTCAACCAGGGCACCGCAGACGGATCGGAACAGGGAGAAAACTATGAAAAGCTACAGTAGTAATATACGGTGGTATTTTACAGTCAACAGCATCTTTATAGAATGTTTGTAGTTATAGCAAATGAGAAACAAAATGGTATGAATGGGTATTCCCTCAGTGACTGTTATACATCATAATAGTAATAACATTTGACTAGGGATATTACTATAATCAACAATGCAGCATAATCTTTACACTACCTCTCTGAAATATATTTTTAGAAAAACACAGTTCTACCAAACACTTTTCTTCCACCTATTTTATCATGGAGGTTACTATGGAAACTGTTACTATCACAAGCGATATAAACTCTTTAAATTCATATATATATATATATATATATATATATATATATATATATATATATATATATATATATATATATATATATATATATATAGTTAAACCCCCATTAATGAATAGATCTATATTCTCAATCAACAATCCATTACACCAGACAAAACAGTTGAAAGATTATCCACTGCTATACAAAAAAAAAAAAAAATTACATTTATACAAACACTATGCAGCACAACATGAGGAAGGATAAGCCGAGCTTTAAGCAGACAGTCATGGAATTCAGCAAGCTGCATGTCATGTCACATAATTATAGGTAGATTTTAATAAACATCATGTATGGTACATTATTGTTATTTTTTAACAACAAAATACAGAATATAGAAAGGTGGAACAAAGCTGTTTAAAAAATTCTTCTTTTTCACATTTTCATTAAAGACAAACCCTAAATATCTAAAGACTAGCTGACAATGTAAAATTAACTACGGTTTTTATACCCTTGTGGTCATTTTTTTGTAAAACAAATAACAATTTGTTGAATTAACCAGTATCATTTTACCACGAATAACTATGATAGTAATGCTAAATATTTCTATAGAAATAATAGATTTATAGATACACAGATGTTCGTTGCAGACAAAACTTGCATTTGTGATATTCATTATATATCAGTGAGATGGAAGCTTTAGTGTATGGAAGAAATATATGAACACTGTAAATGTTATATATATATATATATATATATATATATATATATATATATATATATATATACTTTTGTTTTCTATTCGTCCAAGCCTGGTACGGTACGATACCTCTAGTCACGCCCTCACCTTAGCATTCTTCCCTGTGAGTTGCTGCATCTCCTCCCGGCACTTCTGAAGCTCCCTCTCCAGCTCAGCCCTTTCCTTCTGGCTGGTACTGTAAAGGCCCTGCAGCTCCCTCAGTTCAGCCAGCAGCCCTGCACACTGCACCAGAACAGGCATGTAGGATTAGAACTACATGTCTCACAATCTGTCAGTCTATAACTATGCTGGGGGCCTCAGAACACTCTATAGGTACACATGGGCACAGAATGTGGCAGTGAAGAAGATAGTCATATTTAGATTTGGCTTCACACTAGACATCAGCAATATCAGTGAAAAAAAAAATGTAAATAACTGAAAAGTGCACAGTAATGTTATATTAAAAATATTACCATTTTATATACTGATACTGTATAATCTGAACTTCTGTTCCGCTCTCTGGAACTTTTCCATGACAGCAACTGGACCACTAATTACTGGGATTTCTTAAATCTGTTTTCCTGTTGTTACTCTGCACTATTGTAGAAATATATACATCAATACGTACTGTAGAAGCATATACCTCATGCTGCACACAAAGAGCTTTCTCTTCAGCTTGCTTCAGTTGTTGTCGAAGAGAGGCTACTTCTGAAAAGCCTGATGAGAAGCTTCCCCCATTTAAGCCACCTGTTGGTGTCATTGGTTTTCCATCAAACGATATATTCTTCTGAACAGATGCATCTACTAGCCTACAGTTTGAGGTCGACTCTGCTAAAGTCATGTAACTCCCGGCCCTGCCGACCTCATACCCCTCTTCTTCTGTTCCACCACTTAAATCTTTCTTTCCAGTGGAAGGCTTTTCACCTTCACTGCTCAGAGTGCCTTCTTTTAGTGCTAGATACAGGTCATTAGTGCTGTGGGGGAACAAAAGTTATAGGATTTGAGTCATTTTGGAAAAGTGGCGCAAAGGATTTTGAGACACAGTTGGGCCCTATTCACATGCTGTATAAAAAGATTTGGCATGGATCAGTATGTAATAATGACATATTGTAGAATGCACTGAGGAAGGCAGCAGCAGGGTTGGTAGGTGACGTAATCACACACGAAGACATAAGCCCGATATACACCCCTTGCAATGGAGCCGGCTCTTTTGTACAGCGGTATCGGCGCTATGCTTTAGTGCGAGAGGTCACTGGTTCGCACCCGCCCTCCGCCTGTGTGTGGATTGCCTCACCCTGTGTGATGCGCCTGCCTGCGTTAACCGAGAGCGCTACATTGGTGTAAGAAGTGGGCGCAGGTACCCCAGTACGCACTTGTCAGACTGTAGCCTGGAGCAAGTCCAGGGCAGACTTGAGGCCGGCAGGGGAGAGTGTAGCGTGCACGGGGGAAGGCAGCAGCAGGGCTGGTAGGTGACATAATCACACATGAAAACATAAGCCCGATATACGCTCCTTGCAATGGAGCCGGCTCTTTTGTACAGCGGTATCGGAGCTATGCTTTAATGCGAGAGGTCCCGGGTTCTCGCCCACCCTCCGCCTGCGTGTGGATTGCCTCGCCCTGTGTAATGCGCCTGCCTGCGTTAACTGAGACCGCTACAGTATGTAATAATATGCAATAACACCATATCCACAATGACAGCCTGACATATAAAAGTCCTTCTCTCATAAAAGATGTTATCTTTTGCTGAGGTATGCAGTATTAACTATACATCTTTGTAGGTGAACATGTGACTTCTCAACTCCCACCTCTCCCTGTTTTGTGACAGGTGCTGCAGTTTCCTCAGAAGCTGTTTGTTGTCCTCCCTCAAAGACTGAGACTCTTCCTTCAGGCTCTGACACTCATCCCGCAGCGTCCGCACTTCACCTGAAGAGATTCCACACGACAAATCAGCGTGCAATATTCCGCAAGCTTCATAGCGCCATTACTCTCGCAAACGGCTTTATGATGTGCATTGCATACAACAGGCATCAATGAGTGTAGCAATTTCCAAAGAGATGCCAGTGTTACTAAATAAATCAATAATATGCCTAATTAGATTAACTCAGGAGGCCTTATTTTGTCTTCATCTGTTGTTTATTACTAGCTTTAAAACGGACTATTTATGCATTTATTAATTTAATAAATTGTGCATATTTGCACTGACACAAACCTGCATGGCCCTCTCTCACAGCTTCAAAGCATACAGAAAATCTGGCTAAACACTGACTAACTTGGAAAGAATTACTGTAGTAAAACTAAAGCGAAGCGCTACAATGTTTTATTACTGTCATAACTCATTTTCACATTTCTTTCAGTAAACATAGTTCCAGACCAAAATATTTCTATATTAGGTTGGACAGTTAATGCTAAGCATACAGTAATAGGGAATTAAAATGAGAGGTAGTATATCCAGTAGCACTAAGGTAGTACTATCTATAATGGTATAAAAGTTACTACTGTAGTAGTTGAAAATTATGTTGAGAAATTCTACCTGTGTAAAAACTGTGGCTTCTGCAATAAAATTCTAGTACAGACAGGCATACATCAAGCAGCATATCATTTGTCACCCCTTTCCACAGATTACACTCTGAGACAATAAATAAGCACTGAAAATCATGTTAGTGCACAAATGTATTTCAAAACTACTGTACAGATCCAGCATATTCTAGACTAGAGTCCGGGTTACTGAGGTAAACAACAGGGTTTTAGATCATTGCGTCACACTCAGTTCTCCAGCTTTTATTTGGTTTTAGTTGGTTTTCATCATGCCAGATGAATGAATTTCAAAAACAGAGGTATGGAAACATTCTTTTCTTTTTTTCTTTTTTTTCTTCTATAAATTGTTAATTGTCCAGAATCCAAATCTATGTTTGTACTCAGTGGCTTAGCTATAAAAGAACAAAATACAGGGATCCGTTACTGTACTCATACTATACTTTTACTTTTGCAGACTTTTAAGATTAGCCATTTGGTACTGAAAACACAGTTCTATAGAATGTAACCAAACCTCTTGGTGAATGTTTGAAAGGATGTCAGAGTCATAATGAATTAGAAGTATTTCGATGAAACTTTGAAAACAAAAACTAACCATGCCAAACCAGAAAATGTAAATGTTAAACAGTACCATAATGAAACATCATTAGGTGAGCTCCTTGTTAAACTGTATACATTTTAGATATAAGTACCCTTTTAAATCAATATGCATTAATCTTGTCAAGCTTTATTGCATCTCCAATTGACATTTCTAGTTTGAGAGATGCAAATCCACAGATCCACCACCTTCAGTACTAGCTGGCTAGCTCTCTACCACTGACTGTTCAAAGCATTCCACCTGTAACTGCTTAGTTAAAAGCCCTATAAGCCAGTTAGCGGACCATGTCATTGTCTTGTTTTGCATGCTTTTTCAATCTTGTCAATAACATGCACTAACATATACAAATGGGATGATCTGCATTGCACACAATAGGCTTGAGTGTTAGCAATATCCAAAGAGATAAATATTGAATCAAATGCTGACTGTCAATCCAGTTGCCTAAAAATAAATCAGTAACTGAAATCCATCTTTATTATCAAGGAGTTCTTTCCACCATGGTGTGCTTATATGTTTAGGGACTATTTTCCACATCTGACTGGGTAGCACTACAATCAATTCTATGGAACAAACTGTGCTTCAAAACCACTTTACCCAACTGTCATCATCATCCACCTAATGATCTTGTTTGTTACAGTTTAGATATCATGTCACTTTTCTATGTTCATCATATTTCACTTTTACTGTTGAACAATATATATGTCTCAGAAGATCTTAGAGACATTTATGTGTGCTAAGCAGATGCATGTTTTAATGTCAAAGTGCCTCTGCATCATCATTCTAATACCAAAAACAAATTAAGAGGACATTTTTCCTGTGGTTCAGAGGTCTGTGTGCAAGAAAAGAGTCAGAAGCGGCAAGCGTGCTAATCAGTCTAAAGGAGAGGTGTGTGCAAAAGGTTCCTTGCGGACAGCTGTTGGCAGTGATATACAGTTTAATCACTGTGATTAATTATCAAAACACATATTTGGTGGATCATGGAGGGGTTGCACCGCTTTGCCCAGCTTGTGCACGCCCCTATACATGTTGCCTGTCCAAGGGTTTGCAGTGTAGAGTGCTCTGTTTTTAATTCCACAGAAACTAAGTGGAATTATCATCTTGTCTATCGACACTGAACTGTGGTGAAATAGTGTCTTTTTATACACTACAGTTCAGATTTAATTTAGACTAATGACATTAGCCTACTGTCCTGTAATTCTCTTGTTAGCTCTTCTTAGCTCTCTATACATTTGGGAGCATTCCATTCCATGCTCCTTTACCAGCTGTTTCCTCTGAAGTAGGTGACAGGAAATATGAAGTGCCTACATTATGCAAAACAAACTTACAGTCCATGCTCACTACTCTAATGTAATTTATGAGGACAAACTCTCAAGAGCAAGAACTCCATCCTAATTATAGGTTTCAAAATGTTGACAACAATATCGAAATCACGTATTCACAAACAAAACACATACATTCCATTTGCATGATTTGTTTTTCTAGTGTGCATTAACATTTTTGAGGTAGAACTGTGTCAAGTTGTTTTGGGATATGATAGTTCAGTGTCATACTACTGATATCACCCTGGCATACCAAAGACTGCCTAACTGTCTGTCACTACTGTAACTACTTTTACATGTTATCATATGTTGTACAGTATACAGATAGACTACTTATACAATGGTGATTATGGACATACGGGGATGGGAAATCACATCCATCAGAACTAGTAAGAAATAACTTTGGTGCCTGTAGGAGAATTATAGTACATGTATATATTCCATTTTTTAATTTCACAAAAACAGTTTTTGCTTAGTACATCTGGCCTGAGAGAGCCTTAACCTGGTGCAACAGAATAGGTGCCCCTTACAAAATGAGACTCACTATGTGTTTACCATTAAATACAAGTAACCTGAGAGAGTCTGTGGCAATCCTGACAAAGTTGCATGTATTGATATTAATGTATATGTATTTGTTTAAGTAGTGTTATATTTTGTATACAGTACATAAGTACAAACTGTTAGAACAGGGGTGGCCAAAGTTGGCCCTTCTAGTCCTGGTCTTTATTTCCTTTTCCAAACTGTTTAATTGAACCAATTAAACCTCCATACAGACCCTGAACTAGTCAATTAAATAATTTTACCTGTTAAACCTGGAGTTGGACACTCCTGTGTTAGAACCTCCTATAGAATTACACGTTTATAGATTTTGGTTAGTTTCAGTCGGGCATTTTAGATTTGTATGTAATTTAAGAACTGTGGGATAGATACTGGTAGTAGGATGTGAAGATCAGAATTTGCATAAAACAAGAGGAGTATAGTTCACTTAAAATGGTGGTCTTGACTTGATTGAGAGGGGATTCTACTGTCATTTATTTATCCCAAAATAATTCAATGTGAAAGCCAAGTGCACTTGTGTTCAGTTGCCACCAAGCAGCATAGCAAAGTGTGGCAGTGACTAATGTCTCTTTATGCATAGAAAATAAAAAAATAAATAAAAAAAGAGCCAGCCTGCTGGGGATGTCGGCGTTTGATGTACAGTGTGCTGTATCTGCTCACCTTGCAGCGGCTCCCCCTCCTCTCTGTCGTGGGCGCTGCCCTGGCTCTTCATGCGGATCTCTGCCCGCAGGCTGGTGATCTCCAGCTCGTACTCCTGCCTGGTGGCGTGCAGTCTCTGCAGCTCGGCGCGCAGGCGGCACAGCTCCTCCTGCAGGCTGGCGATGTCGTTCTCCCGCTCTGCCGCCGCCTCCTCTGCTGCCTGCTGCAGCACCAGGACCTCCTCCTGCGCCACCCGCAGCTCCTCCTGTGCCTCGGACAGCTCGCTCTCCTTCTCCTCCTCCAGGCTGTCTATCTCTTCCTGCACTGACCGCAGCTGGGCTGAGCAGAGACAGGGAGGAAGAACATTCTAGAGCCCCATACTTTAAAATGTCATACTTTAAAATGAGAATGATATGTTTACAGGTTGCCCTTAAAGCACCAGGTGACTCGACTCTTTGTGTTATTTTACAGGCAGTCCTGTGTAGTAACAGACTACCGTATAATCTTTACAATAGAACATGAATCCTGTGTATAAGACACACACTGGTTATATCAAGCATGACCGATTAGCGATGGGTTAAATTCCTTGTAAACGAGTTAACTCTATAGAATACTAAAATGCAGGGATAGAAATTTACCTAAAATGTATTTACTTTTTTTCTAAACGTACATTATACATTCCCAGAATACATCAGTATAATAGGACGAGAGGTTAAAGCTCTTCCATACACCCTCCTACTACATCAGTTTTGTCAAATGACTTTCCATGCAATTGTTGATACAGATTGAGTTGGTTCCAGCTAGTCACTGATTGGATGGGATCTCCTGTACTAAATACAATGTACTGTGTTTGCACCTTGGTGAATGACAGAACAAAACCATTCTAATATGCATATGCAAGCCTCACATTTGCTATGATCCACCCAACTGAGACATTTCTATTCTCTCTGTTTACAAACTCTGTCACAGAATGTCAAACAAGCACATTCAAAGAGTGCTGTTTAGTTTGCATTTAATTAGAACACAGATGGCAGAGTTGTTTTTACACCTTATGTGTGGAAAACCAAAATTAATGTCAGATCTATATTCCAACAGCTTATTGTTACAGCGTCTCTCTCAATTTCAATAAATGTCTTCCTAAGTAGTTTGTCTGTTGAGCATCCCAGCAGTAACATTGTATGATGAGTGTTATGTAAGGAATTACTTGAAAGGTACATCAGTGCCCTTAACGTTTTACTGACCCAGCAACTGAGGACTGAACCCTGATTCAGACACCAGCACAATGTCTGTAATGGCAAAAGAGCTGGCCTTTGCGGCTTTATATTACTCAACCCAGTCAGCTACAGGGGGACTTCATTATAGCATCTAATTCAGATGTAAATACGTAAGAACAAACAATGTATTTCAAATAGTATTCATATGAAGTAAACTAAATTCATGACACACTCATTTATCATGTATGGACAGGTCAGCAGTGCTACATAATAACTGTCACATGTCACTGCAAACTCTCAGGGTAGCAACTGATGGAGATGTTCCTTGTTGTCTTAATACACAAGGGTTTGAAAGGGTTAAGTGGCGATGACCCAGGCTGTGTCACAACAACATACTGGTGAAACAGTCATTCAGTCAGTCAGCTGTTTACATGTGAGGAAGCTATTCTTAAACAAGGATAATGACACCCAGCCAGTAAAAACAATTAATATCTACTTTGCTGAGGCCTGGCTGCCTAAAAAAGGTGCTCTTGCAGACATTTTGAAAAGCCGACTGCACAACTGCTCAGACTGGGTGTAAATTATAAATGTCTTTCATCTTACAGGGAGGGACTGCCACCTCCCATGGTATGCAGTGCAATATGGAGCAGATGCAATAACAGTTACTGCTGGTGGTTATAGAGGATGGTGAAACACTAACGTATGTTAAAATAACCTGCAGAATGTAAACCAAAACGGATCTGAATGGAACTCTTCTTGAGGGATAATTCTACAGCTGATGAATTTGTATTTGATTTATTTGATTTTTTTTATCTTTTAGTTTTACCTTTTAAGACTGAAAACATTCCACACAAAAAAAAGCATTGAATACGCAGGAATCAGTAAGATTTGTGTTTCAACCTACCCTTGAATTCAATTTTAATTATGGGTTTTATGTACCAAAAAACACAAACTAACTATGAAAATAAATGCATTATTTAATGGTGACACTACAAAAAATCAGTTATCTTTATCAGCGTAGTTGGTTTTGTTATTTGGTACTTTTTAAAAGCTGCTATAAGGTTAGCGCTGTCTAAAAAAAGTATATCCTAAAATATAAATAATCTGATTTGCTGATCTTAATTTAAACAACACATTAGAGGAGGCTATGTGGTCCAGTGGTTAAAGAAAAGCACTTGTAACCAGGAGGTCCCTGGTTCAAATCTCACCTTAGCCACTGACTCATTGTGTGATCCTAAGCAAGTCACTTAACCTCCTTGTGCTCTGTCTTTCGGGTGAGACGTAATTGTAAGTGACTCTGCAATGTCATTTATTTCTGCTGGTTCTGTTTGAAACGGTACTGGTATTTATATAAGACAGTAAAGCTCAAGTTACCTTGTAACCTCTGTATCTGCTTAGTGAAGGTCTCAGCCTGATGGGCACTTGCCATGCGCTCATCCTCTAACAGACCTGTTTGGGGTTTAATAAGGGTGCTGGGTTAGAGGTGAAATATATACCATACATTGCAAAGCCAAAGATGAAGTGCTAGATTCAATAAAAACACAGCATCTTTTTTGTATTTACCTGTTTTATGTGATGTGGTGTACATGAATGAAGGAGGAACATTATGACTTGTTCCAACTGCCATGCAAAAATCCAAGTGAGTAAACCCCAATCTGCTACCCAGATCTGTGTGCTGTATTATTGGTCTTTGGAGATGTCAACAACAGTATAGAAAAGCTTTGTTTTGCTTTTTGTTTTTTTGCTTGTTTCTTTATATAGAGCATGACATGTGAATTTGTCTGCTGCCGTTTGTGGAAAATGATTTTCATGGTAAATTAAAGTGGATGGTTTATTGGATCCCCACAGCTTTTCAGTTAATTGGAATGTTTTGGGTTTTTTTTTTCTCACAAACTACTCACTGAAGCAGCAGGAAACCTGTTATACTCATATCCTCTTGGAAAGCTTGTGTCAGTTTGTTTGTAAGCATGGGGGCAGGGTGGACTCTAGAACACTTTTATGACTAAACATAAATTAGAATACCATGGCTGTTGGGCAGATGTGGCCAAAAAGCATAATATTGGTACATTTCAACCCAGACCAATCAATTTAAGGACTAGTTTACATTGTTATATATATATATATATATATATATATATATATATATATATATATATATATATATAAGCTCGTTTTCTCAGTTTTAACTCTTCCTTACCTTGTAACTCCAGGAAGCCCTCCTCATGTCTCTGGGAGAGTTCCCGTGTCTCCTCCAGCTCGATGAGCAGCTGTATGACCTGGGACCTCAACTCCTCAAGCTCCTGTTCATCTGACATCAGCTCCTCACTTTCCTGTCCCCCAGTCTTCTGCTCCTCTACCTTTACCTTTGTTTCCACCGCAGTCAGCTCCTCCACCTCAGGCTTCTCTGGCCTCTCATTATAAGACTCCTCTGTTTAGAAGAAGATAAATGTTACCTACCTATGACAGCAAATGTGTCCCAATGGTTATGTTTTTAATATTCACTATAGATATTAACATGGGTGTTAATATTAGGTGTACTGATTCTATAAGTTGTGTTTTGCTGGCTGAGAGCAAAAATATGGTAGTTATGAACATGGTTACTTAACCAATCTTAATTCAGTTTCTGTGGTTCTGATGCTCCCTTTCAATTCGAAGATGACCACCAACATACTTATGGGAGATGCCTGCTTATTGGTAGGTATTACTGAGCTCTTTATATCAGAGCTGCCAATAGGCCCCTTCCTGGGGTGACGTCCCCCGTCCCACCTACCGAGGGGTCCAAATAGTCAGCCCACGGAAGCCATTTCTCTTTTTGCCTCTCAAGATGGTAAGGTATGACATCTGTGTTTACAACTGAGCGGATTTTGAAAGAGCTTTTCAGAGTCGACTGCAGTTCCCCTGCATTCGTGCTGAAAGCTGGCTTGGAGCTTTCCTGGAATCAGCAGCTCCATTCTAGCTCTTCTTGTACTTTCTGTGCTTTTTTCACAGCCTGCCTCTCTTGCGTTGCAGGCTGTCTTTGCTGTTTACTGTCTGTCACATGTGAGCGACTCCATGTGCAGTATTATTTAAAAGTGTGTACTGTAATATCGCCTTTTAAGGTTTTCAGTGTGTGGAAGGTATTGCGGTCACATAGAAAACTTGTAAAAATCAAAAGGCAGGCTCTAAATGTATTTTAAGTTGATGAGCACTCCGAAGTCCACCAATGAAAAGAGCTATAGTTGCTAGGAAACAGGCATTCATCTTAAATCCTATTTATGAACTGCTCATGCTCCACTATCTCAGGTTGGAAAAGACTCGACTTGACTCTACAGGGACAAGGCCAGACATGTAATTGTAATAAACCAGATCCCATAAAAAATGTATGGTCAGTAATATATATATATATATATATATATATATATATATATATATATATATATATATATATATATATATATATATATATATATATATATATATAAAGTAATAGTAGATCTTACATCATTAACTATGTGATAAATCACAAACACATTCATTGATTTAAAAAAAAAAGTAAGTGAGTGCAGTTGCCATGGCATCAAAAGTTAATAAGTATGTTTCCTTTGAGAAAGGTTTGTTAAACATACCAAAACATTGGGAAGTTGGCTCTTTGGAGCAAAAACTATATCTATGTTTATTATAGTTCCTGTGTAGAATCTTCATTTTTATGATTCATAAATCTAGAATAATATATAGTCTGCAGTGAATTACAAGTAAAAAAATTGTATCCAGGGGTTCCACTGCGAAATATCATAGAATCGTGATTTTATTTCTTGTAATTTAGCAGGCCATTTGTAATTTTTGTATTTGACACTGTTACACTGTACAGTATAGTAATAGTGCATCCTGTTGACATGCAATATGACTGGTTTATGTCAAAACCGTGCAATAAGACTTTTTTTTGGCATGATGTAATTATAGGTCCTATACATGTAAATACTGTATGCTGTGTCTTGGGTATCTCCCATTATTAAAAGATAGTTCCACACAGTTTGAGCAGCCCAAACTGCACAAGAACATATATTTTATACAATAAGAGCCATCCTACACACACCCTGACTAAATCAAAACCTATTACTTAATTAAACTCTAAGACACAAATCCCACTGTTCTGTTTTTTAAAAAAAAATATGGTTCAGCTTTTGTAATGGATGGTAAAACAAAGTCAGACTAACGGCTAGTTGCTCCGTAAGCTTCAGCAATCATCCTTTACTCCATACTTTACCTGGTTAAAATTCAGTATTCAGGGGTGCTACAATTAGTGCTAAACTGTTTTAAAAGTTTAGCACCAGACAGCCTACTGGTGCTAAATTATCAAACCCGTCCTAATCAAGCTTCCACTCCACAACTTCCCACACAACACAAACCTTCTCTCCTGTGTATGTGGATGAGTGGTGGGTGGGGGTCATGTGAATAGTCCAGACCCAATGAGAAACTATCATCATTATGTATGGTTGCTAAGGAATAAAAAATATAAATACATGTATCAAGAATTGTAGCCCTATATTATATATATATATATATATATATATATATATATATATATATATATATATATATATATATATATATATATATATATATTCACTGCGAACATCTTTTCTTTATTTTGGTTTCTAGAGGATTACAATACTTTCATTATTTAGAACTAGATCAGTACATTTTAAAGCTAAGGATTAGCCTCTTCATACAGCGAACCCACACTAGTGATGAAATCCCCATTAAGGGAATTGATGACTATTACACATGTAATAATTAAACCTGTATGTCCTAGCAGCCTACATGAGCCTTGTATGTCAACAAGGAAATCATGCAGACAAAGCATGAGAAAAACTGAATAGATCCTAATATGAAGCTGAAAAAATAAAATCTTTCATACATCTGAGACATAGAAAATAGGTTGCTTTCTCTGTACCATTTACTATTCACTTTTTGTCCTTTAAACATGATTTGATTGGTGTAAACTTAAATACAAGACATTATTTTAAAAATAACTATTTCTCTAAATGTTAATAAATTAAATGCAAGTGTAATGATCAGTGTTGTGTGACACACTGCCGTTACAGATTCTGTCTCGTCGGTGACATGAGATGAGGTTAAAAGCTCTATAACCATAAACGCAGATAAGTCTGGCTCTTTTGCATAGCGGTTAAGAGGCTCACTTGCAGTGTGCAGGGTCTCAGGTTTTCTTCCAGCTTCCACCTTGTTATATAAGTCATGAGCAACAGCACCATACTATAGCAGTGGCAATCAAATTAATTACAGCGAGAATTAACTGGATGGTGGGTGGCACTTCATTAAACCCACATCACCCATAAATCATGTTTACTTGAATTAACAGTTCCAACCAAATTCAGAAATAATAGCAATTTGTCTGCAATGTGTTGCTGTATATTATATTTTTGTACCAGTCCATCACAGTCCATGGTTAAAAATCTTTCTTCGCACAGTACTCATGTGACAGTATTTGTGATAAAGATCATTACTTTTTTCCATTCACTTTTAATATATCCCATCTTGTGCTAATCGTTGATTCAGTTTCTTTACAGAAGTGCAGTTACCATTGTTGGATAGTAGATAATGTTGTTATTCTCTACAAAGTTGACACCACTCTTTCCCAAGATACAAATATTTGCCTGTGGATGTTTATCAATTCTATTGACACAGAGCACTACAGTACTTTATAAACCTTTACTATCAACAAGCTCTGTACTTCGCAAGGTTCGATGATTAGAAATATACATTGCTCTGTGAAATATATCCAGGTTGCTTTTTTAATTGTTGCACCCTAACCTGAGAAAAAATAAAATGTCAAAGGTGACTCGACTAACCATAAAATTAGCCAGAGTGCAAGCTTGGTATTCCTGGTAACTAGAAAAGTGAAATGTGGGAATATCTAGAAGGATGGTGTAGTAATTTGGTAGTTTTTAAAGAAATCTGAGATTGTCACACATGACCTTCTCTGATACTGGTTGAGTTGGCATTTGCTGGTCCTAACCTATGTTATATTTTCTTATGGATTATACTTAAATGGTTTTAGGACATTGTTTAACCATTTTTTAAATGAAATCTTAAGGGCATCACATCAGAACACACATGGGGATTTAACTGACACCCTCCTTTACGCAGTGATATACAACAGCAGCATGTAATGTGCAACATTTTTCTATAGCAAGAGCCCCCTCTGTTGTTCATTCATCTCTCTGCTTTGCAATCTACACTCAGGACACCGAATGTAACTTGCAGCTAGTCCATTAGTCATCAGTAGCAAGCCAACTTTTCTAGCAGGGTAAGTCGGCATTTGAAAAGAAAGGAATTGTCATAGAAAGCTACACAAGGGAGTTCAAAATAAATTCTGTGATTGGTGTAAAAAAAAAAGCCAATTATCCATAGTTATTTAGTACGCTTTCAAATATTTAGTACATGTATTGATTTGGACCAATCACAATGCATTAAACACCTATGTGTTCTAAATAAATTTAAATTAACTACGCATTTTCTATGTAGGGGCTAGTCATTTTACAGTAGTACCTACGTAATGGCTGGTCATTTCACAGTAGTAACTATGTAGGGGATGGTAATTTTACAGTCATACAGTGTAATTACAAGAGTAGACAATAATATATATATTTTTAATTTCAGATATGAAATAAGCTTAAAAAAATAAAGAATAAAGAAAATTGCAAATCATTGCGACGAGAGATTTTCTTCTACGGTGCAAATATAGATTGCTCTGACTTCTTGAGACAGACAATGTTGACTGTGACACAGTTCAGTTTGTATTAACAAATGTACACAGTAGTTTTTTATTTTCAAATTAAATTTATTTCAGTTTTACCCTAAAATGATGGAGACGAATATAATATTAGTAGGTATACACTGTATAGGAAAGACAGGCAGGACAGAAGAGGCAGAGGGGTAGCGCTATACATCAAAAATAGTCTTGAAGCCCAGGTGTTAAATCTGGAAGAAAAAAACAATTCAGAATCAATATGGGTCAGAATAATGGACAAAAATTCAATGGGCATAATAATAGGGGCATGCTATTGACCACCAGTGACAAGGTAAAGCGATCTCATGCTGTAATCCACCCTCCCAGCCACCAAGGGGCTGTGAGCCAGCCTGGAAGGCCCCAACAGGGATTGCGTGACACGGCAGTTCTGTCTTAGGGGCGGAAGTCGCAAAAGGACGGTCGCCATCTTTGTTGAGGGCAACAACACAGAATGTGCTGCAAAGTCCCAGAATTGGGAGGCAAGTAAAACGGCAATCGCTGATTAGTGTTCCGCTGATTAGGGGGCATTCCACGGCACATAAAGGGGGCCGTGTTGTAGCAGTCGAGGCTTGTCCTTGAAACTACACAGAAGTACGGAAGAGGTGCTGATGGATTTTTTGTAAAATAAATGCTAACTGTGATTTTTCGGCAGACTTAAACAAACTGCTGTAGAAGGGAGACAACTAACCAGGAGGCCAGACACCAAACTGGCCAGAAAGGCCAGAACAGCCACCCAGAGCCTGGATAATTTTACTTTGTTTTATTGTGTTTTTTGAACTTTCAACCTTTCAGTTAGCGTATCTCCTTTGTTTGGACATTTTCTTTTGTTTATTGTCCCATCCTGGATACCATTGTCGGTAGGCAGGAGTTAGGTTTTATTTTCTGAAAGACCATAAATGGATCAGCACTAATTAAAAAATAATAAAGGAAAAGAAAGAAAACTTTGGAAAACCACACCATTGTCTATTATTTTACACCTCCACCTAACTCAGCCATTTGTGACACAACCAAATTCAGATACTGAGCAAAATACTATGTTATACAATGACATTAGAAATGCGAGTAGCAAAGGAGAAGCCAAACTAATGGAGGATTTAAACTTTCCCCATATAAAATGGGAAAACCCAAAGGGGAGCACGACAGACGAAATTGAAATGGTAGAAATGACAAATGACTGCTTCCTAATGCAATTTGTCAAGGCACCAACTAGAGGGGGGGCATGCCTAGATTTAGTCTTTTCAAATAACAAAGACAGAATAACAAAAACAGAGGTCAGAGAACCACTGGCAAACTCAGATCACAACATGGTCTCATTTGAAGTGCTTTTTAAAACCCCCAAAGTAACGACTAAAGCTAAGGTTTACAATTTAAAAAAGGCAAACTATGAAGGAATGAAATAGAGACTAACAGAAGTAGATTGGAGTAAAATAGAGAAAACATCCACAGAAAAAAGGGTGGCAATTTTAAAAAAAAGTAGTACTAGAGGTGCAAAGGAAATACATCGCAAAAGTAGACAAATCAAAATCTAAAACAAAATGGCCAAAATGGTTTAATAGATCAATTAAAAAAAAATATTCAGAGAAAAAATGCACTTTACAGAGCATTTAAAAGGGACCAAGAACAAAGTACACAGAAAGAGTACTTGAAACTGCAAGCGCAAGTCAATAAGGAAGTCAGAAAGGCCAAGAGACAGATAAAAATGAACATTGCCAAGGAGGCTGAAACCAATTCCAAAAAGGTTTCTCAATATTTTCCAATAAAGAAAACATCCACAGAGAAAGGATGGCTATTTTTAAAAAAATGTAGTACTAGAGGCGCAAAGCAAATACATCCCAAAAGTAGACAAATCAAAATGTAAAATAAAACGGACAAAATGGTTTAATAGATCAATTAAATAAAATATTCAGAGAAAAAAGGCACTTTATAGAGTGTTTAAAAGGGACGAAGAACAAAGTACACAGAAAGAGTACTTCAAACTGCAAGTGCAAGTCAATAAGGAAGTTAGAAAGGCCAAGAGACAGATAGAAATGAACATTGCCAAGGAGGCTAGAACCAATTCCAAAAAGTTTTTCCAATATTATAACAACAGAAGAACATTCAAGGAGGAAGTAAAATGTCTAAGAGATACAAATAGCAACATCATAGATGAAGAGATAAAAATAGCAAATATATTAAATGATTATTTTCACAAGTTTTTACAACAAGGGATATGGACCACATGCCCCACATGTCGACCTGTTCCTATCCAGTTTTAAATAACTTTAGTATAAGCGGAGGGCTTAGGTTGGCCAGGGTGTCCTCGGCTCAAGGCTCACTGCACACCAGCGACCCATGTAGTCTGGCCCGGTGCCTGCGGGCTTGCCTGTAAGCTGCCCGGAACTGCGTTGTCCTCCGACGCTGTAGCTCCGAGGTGGCTGTATGGTGAGTCTGCAGTGTGAAAAGAAGCGGTCGGCTGGCGGCGCACGCTTCGGAAGACAGCGTGTGTTTGTCTTCGCCACTCCCGAGTCAGCACGGGGGTGGTATCGGTGAGCTGACCCTAAAAATAATCGTGTCTAACTAACCTACTTGATTCTTTTGAGGATGCAACATCGACAATGGATAATTGCAAAGCATATGACATGGTTTGTTTAGATTTCCAGAAAGCTTTTGACAAAGTCCTGCATCAAGGGAATGCATGCACATGGATTAGGGAATGGTTAACATGTAGAAAACAGAAAGTACTGATTAGAGGAGAAACCTCAAAATGGAGCGAGGTAACCAGTGGAGTACCACAGGGATCAGTAGTAAGTCCTCTGCTCTTCCTAATTTACATTAATGACTGTTAAATTTGCAGATGACACAAAAATAGGAGGAGTGGCAAACACAGTTGCAGCAGCAAAGGTCATTCAAAATGATCTAGACAGCATTCAGAACTGGGCAGACACATGGCAAATGTCATTTAATATAGAAAAGCGTAAGGTACTGCACGCAGGCAATAAAAATGTGCATTATAAATACCATATGGGAGATCTAGGAGTTTATGTTTACTCAAATGTCTTCATCTAGGCAACGTGGGGAAGCTATAAAAAGGCCAATAAAATTATTATTATTTGTTTATTTAGCAGACGCCTTTATTATTATTATTTATTTCTTAGCAGACACCCTTATCCAGGGCGACTTACAATTCTTACAAGATATCATATTATTTTTTTTACACATTATTTTTACATATAATTACCCATTTATACAGTTGGGTTTTTACTGGAGCAATCTAGGTAAAGTACCTTGCTCAAGGGTACAGCAGCAATGTCCCCTACCAGGGATTGAACCCACAACCCTCCGTTCAAGAGTCCAGAGCCCTAACCACTACTCCACATTGCTGTGTGTGTGAACTATGCATCAGCTACAGAGTCACTTACAATTACGTCTCACCTGAAAGATGGAGCACAAGGAGGTTAAGTGACTTGCTCAGGGTCACACACTGAGTCAGTGGCTGAGGTGGGATTTGAACCGGGGACCTCCTGGTTACAAGCCCTTTTCTTTAACCACTGGACCACACAGCCTCCACAAATGCGCAGATATATAGTAAAAAGTGTTGAATTTAAATCACTTTACAATGTATTAGTAAGACCTCATCTATAATACTGTGTTCCGTTCTGGTCACCTTGCTACAAAAAGGATATTGCTGCTCCAGAAAGAGTGCAAAGAAGAATGACCAGAATTACTTCTGGTTTAAAAGGCATGTCATATGCAGACAGGCTAAAAGAATTGAATCTATTCAGTCTTGTACAAAGAGGACTACGCAGCTATCTGATTCAAGCATTAAAAATTCTAAAAGGTATTGATAATGTCGACCCAGGGGACTTTTTCAACCTGAAAAAAGAAACAAGGACCATGGGTCACAAATGGAGATTAGATAAAGGGGCATTCAAAACAGAAAATATTTTTACACAGAGAATTGTGAGGGTCTGGAACCAACTCCCCAGTAATGTTGTTGAAGCTGACACCCTGGGATCCTTCAAGAAGCTGCTTGGTGAGATTCTGGGACTAACAACCAAACGAGCAAGATGGGCCAAATGGCCTCCTCTCGTTTGTAACCTTTCTTATGTTCTTATATTCTTATGGAAAATCAACACACTGGTATTAGTATTAAATCACATTGTGAATGTCACCAGCCTAGCTGACTTCAGTATACAGATAACACATCCACAACCCTTCCACCATCACTGCTGAGGCTTGTAGCTAGATCCTGATATAATCTTTTTAGTCTTTTATTTAGTAGTCGCCAATTAGTTTTTTATTATTTTCTCCCCAATTTAGTAGTGTCCAATTATTTTGTTTAGCTCAGCTCACCGCTACCACCCCTGTGCTGACTTGGGAGGGGTGAAGACGAACACACGCTGTCCTCTGAAGCGTGTGCCATTAGCAACCCACTTTTTTACACACTGCAGACTCACCATGCAGCCACACAGAGCTACAGCGTTGGAGGACAATGCAGCCCTGGGCAGCTTACAGGCAAGCCCGCAAGCGCCCAGCCAGACCACAGGGGTCTCTGGTGCACGGTGAGCTGAGGACACCCTCCATCCCCCCAGGCAGCGCTCGGCCAATTGTACGCCGCCCCCTGGGAGCTCCTGTCCTCGGTCGGCAAAGGAATAGCCTGGACTTGAACCGGCGATAATGTCTTTTTATAGCTGGTGTCTAACTTTCCTGAGATTTAAGTAACTGTACACCTCCCATGACACTGCTTCTATCTGTTTTAATAACCAAACAAGAATGAGGTACAAGCAGTTATACAGCTACATGATATTTAAATACAATAGTGTAAATGACTGGGAAAGAAATAGATTCTTTGAGGATGGGGGACATCACATCTTAATAGCAAATTTACATTGCAGTTGAATTTCTGGAAGAAATTGGAATAAACATAAGGTCCTAGTTTATCAATGTGTAACAGTGGCGGCAGTGAGAAAATTCAGTCCAATAATTTAAATAGATCCAAGGAGCTAAATTCATCACAGTAAGTGGTGTAATATTGTTGGTGGAAGGCTTAAGACTATTTTCTGCCAATTATTGCCCAATTTAACTTCCAAGATCAATTGCCTTCAAAGGTGTCAATTCAAAATAGTAAAACAGGCTGTTTGGATTCTGATATGCTGTGTTCATTGCATGTGCCGAGGGACACATTCAACTTGCAGTATTTATTTTGCCAGGCTTATATATTGAATATAATTTCATCAACTTCGAGAACCCCTGTGCTCCTCTCCAGCAGAAATAACAGTACATATTGCAAGTGTTTATAATTGTTAGTATAACAAGTGGAGGATTTAAGCAAGCCAGCATCTTGAAATATGTAGACATTGTGAAAGACTATAAACGACAAAAGACAGTGAATGGGTTGTGTAAAATTTGCATATATAAATATGGAGTTAGCCTGTTTACAGCTGATTAATTGAATATAACTTGAGACGCAGCTTAATTTGTAGTCTGCGGAGAGGAAAATGTCTCTAATCTCAATGCATCACATTAACTGTGCTCTTCAGTCTTTTAAGGTATCCTGTGAGACCATGCAAAAGACTGTGCACCTTGCATCACACATTACAATCAACCTCACAGATCTGTGCTGAGGTGTTGAGTGGACTCTTCGTGTTTTTTAATCATGTGTTAAATATAGGGCTTGAAATCTGCACCTAGTGACCTGGGTCAGTCTCTCTGAATTATTAACAACTTTGTGTGTTGCGTCTGGTCAAATGGAAATAAATATGGGACAGCAGTAGCTTTTACAAATTAGCACACACAATTATCAAGATTAGTCACTCAGAATATCTGTTATTTTCCAATAGGGTGAGATACAGATTGACCTTTATACTGTAATAATACTAATACCTGTGGAATATTAACTTTTATATTGTATTAGTATTATTACATGTTTTACCATACTTGCTGCAAAAGTAAGATAAATGCAACATAATTCAAAACTTTTTTGATTTTATTTGACATTTAAATTGATAGGAGTGTATAAGTAAATGTTCACTCAAATAAGTACACGTTTAAACAAATAGACATAGATAGAAAAGCACACCTATAATGTTTTTACACCAAATAATTATTATTATTTAATCCCTTTGCTATTGCTCTGTGATATTCAAGAAACATTATTCATACAGAATATTTTAAGTAAAAAATTGAAGGACGTTTTGTGCTGATTCTGCAAAGTTTATCAGTCAAATTCCTAATTCTTACCCATTCTGGTAATGGAGAGCAGATATGAACCTAAACCAGTTCATTTTCATCGTCATTCTTGAAAAAGCCATTAATATTTGATAGGTAGGTAATGAGTTAGTAATGAGGGACTGTAAAAAGAGAAACACAAGGAAATAGCTATACCCAGAGGCCAATGTCAAAAACAATTGCTGTTCCAGTTTACATAGTTTCCAATCCGTGATATTTAAGAAGGTCCATTTAACTTCAGCTGCTCTAGTTCCCTTTGACAAATAAGTAAATTATTATATATACAGTATATGCAGTAACAGTATAGTATATTGTTCCTCGATGTTGTCAGCAGCTTTCAAGGCCTAATGAGTTAGTTTCTGTCCAGTGCTCAGTTAATAGCAATAGAGCCAGATTAAGAAACTGGGCCCCGGGACAACTAATATCTGTGGGCCCCCCCAACCCTCACAATTTCCAACCCTATTAACCAAAATTAAAATAATATGCATGTTAGACTTATTATTTAAAGCTTGATAATTTAATTGGGATATTTCTTATTTAATACATTAGTCAGCATTAATATTATTCAAAATACAGTTGAAGATTGTGTGGGCTTAAATGTCCCTCCTTAATCCTACAACCCTGTACTGGTATCCTTCTCTTAGAATAGCTTCTTTGACTAAAACCAGAAATATGCACTGCAACCAGCAGCTTCTCCAGATATTAGGTTGTTTAACACTTTCTCAGAAATGGTTGGGGGTTGCTTGGCAACCAAGGGTATGAAAAAAAGAAGCCTTGATGTAAGACAGAGCTGTGATTAATGAACTTCTCAAGAGCGATAAAGAGGTGTCCGTTTTCTACCGATTCATACAGTTTTAATCACATGGAACCTAAAATATGTGTAGATTTTTATTTTTATTTAACAGGATATTACACACTATATATGGGACCAAAATAATGTGTTTTACAAATAAATAAATATATGTCTTCAAATTGCACAACTTTAAGAAATGAACCTTATCTACTGAACAGACAAAAAGCCCTTGTTTTCAAACACTGCAGTCAAAATGTATTCCATAAAACTGGATAAAGGGTGGATGTTGCAAAAGTCAGTGCAAAGGTTTGAGTTTTTTTCACCAAGTGCACAGAATATGTAGATTTTGGTCAGAAAGATGGCAAAACTGTTGCTTCAAAATCTCTGCCTATTTACACAAACAAGTGATTGACAATGAAGTAAGAGAAAATTTCTTTCCTGTAGTCAGTGATATAGCAAAGACATAGGGGGTAGGACAGTTTTTTTTCTATACTGCACTCTCTGGAAAAATAAATAAGTGTTTCCTTAAGTTTTTAATACTGTGAAATGTTGTTGACAAAAATAAAAAAGACAAAACAATACACCACTAACACCACTGAGACTTGGTGACTCACAAGATAAAGGCTGCAATAGCTGTCTGTACACTTCCTAATTCTTACTTATTATGGAACTGTGTGTCAGTGGTGCTTGTTGTCCTAGACTCATTTTAAATGAGATGTGATGGCCACTCACAAACAGAATCTGTTTTGATCCATTAATTTTACAGGAGCAAACATTTTTAAATTGAGTGTTTAGTCCCATATAATAACGTACAGTATTAGAGCCGGTTCACGTGCCTTGCATCCTTTTTGTTTTGTGGAAGGACATGGATTATTCAAAGCTCTCCTTATGCTTGCAAAGCAGAAAGTTATTACAAGAACCATAATGCAGTGGTGTTGAGTGCTGCAGTTCAGGATGGAGACTGGTAGAGTTTGACATACCTGCTAGGTGTCAATGTACTGTATTAAATGTTGTGAGTTTATTGACTTGACCTATGGAACATGGACATCAGAGATCAGAGATATTTCTCTGAATAGTCCCAAGGCTCTGAAAAGCAGCTTAATTGCTTGGGAAGGAAGTAGAGTAGTGGAATACCAGAAAGGTAGCTATAACCATCGAGGTAGGCAGAGTGCTGTTTAGTGTGGATCTAGAGCTTGCGCTTCTATTTTGGGACAGTTATTCTGTGAAGTTAGAAGAAAGGAGTGCAGATGATACATGATTTTAAAAGGTCACTGCACCATGGGAGGAGACTAGAAGCAGCCTCGAGGGGCTTTGCCACCATTGATATCAAGCCACCTGGCAGTGTCATGGATGGCTCAATGGGAATCAATTATGGGGAGTAACGATCTCACTTGAGACATCCACCCATGAATAAGAACATACACTTCTGGGCCCATGAATAAGAACAAATAGCTGGTATAAATATATTAGCTTCTATATCTCACACGCCACCAATTTGCAAAATGTATAATTTTCGGTTTTAAGTTATTATGCATGGTTTTAATCAGAAATGGTCAATTATGTCGATCCTAGTGTAATAATTGTGACAGAAGTTTCACGCACTGTGCTGAACTTTTTTGTTTTTTAACAATCCAGAAATTACAGAACAAATGAGGGACATATGGGAAAGGAACATAAGAATAACGAACACAACATACAATAGACATTACCAGGGGTTGATACATTACATTCAGGTTGCATTAATGACATGTTAAGGAGAAGAATAACAAGAAGAAATTGTAAACCTCATTAAACAAGGAGGTATTGGGTTATCAAATCATGTGACTTACATGCTAGTTTAGAATTTACCATTTTTAGAGATTTTACATAAAGTTGTATGTCATGAGTAAAGGCCATGACCATGTTAACAAAATAATAAGATTTACAATAAATAAAATGTCACTGTTACAGGTTGTATTAAAATACCATATAATGCCATCATACATCAAATTTGGTAGTTCTGAAGTTTTTATAGACAGGCAAATATGAATTCCATTCCAAAACTGTTTAGTATGAGGAATAAAATAAGTGTTCTAAAGATTCAGTATTAGATAGACAAAATACACAAGGTTTATTTTCAAAACTAAATCTTTTTAAAAAAAAATGAATTTAGTAGTCGCCAATTATTGTTTTATTATTTTCTCCCAATTTAGAATATCCAATTATTATTTAGACTCAGCTCACCGCTACCACCCCTACGCTGTCCTCCGAAGCGTGTGCTGTCAGCTGACCGCTTCTTTTCACACTGCAGACTCACCATGCAGCCACCTCAGAGCTACAGCATCAGAGGACAGTGCAGCTCTGGGCAGCTTACAGGCAAGCCCGCAGGCGCCAGGCCAGACTACAGGGGTCGCTGGTGCACAGTGAGCCGAGGACACGGTGCTCAGCCATTTGTGTGCCAACCCCTGGGAACTCCCATCCACGGTCAGCCGCGGCATAGCCTGGACTCGAAACAACAACATCCAGGGTATAGGGCGCATCCTGCACTCCACGCGGAGTGCCTTTACCGGATGTGCTACTCGGAAGCCCCTTTCAAAACTAAATGTTTTATGAAGAAATTCACTGGATAGATATATAGAGCTAATGGTTTTAAATATGGCCATAATTAGAGCATCACTAAGTCATTTGTTATTACATTTCTTATTTAGAAAGCGTAATCCATTACGCACTGTGCTGAAATTTTGACAATCAGATTCACACGTGGGAATTCAAAAAGGGGCGCATTGGTGTGTAAATGAAGCATTCGAGATGTCTATTTGAGTGTATTCTCCTAGTGGAATTTAAAACGGAAACAGGAGAATCTTTGTTAGAATAACCTCGAATAACCAAATTCCCCTTCTTGAGAATTGCTAATAGGAGAATACATTTGACAATTGCATAAATTCTCCTCGAATGTCCCTCTCGAACTTTTGAGAATAGAGACCCATATGTTAATTGTTAGCTAGTTTAAAAAATGTGATATTTCTATATATAGGGCCCTATGAAATCCGCATTAACAAGAACACGGACGCACTCACTTAATCGATAGCGGAATCTAATGCTGTACAGGATTTTTTTTTATTTGGCAGTAGAGCTTAATCTAGAATTTAAATATTTGAAGGGAAAATTTGAAACTTTTGAAATGTGTACGTATTTTGTACAGTACTGGGCAGGCAGTCGTAGCTACCGTGCTGCAGGGAAGGCATTAACTACTTTGCTGGTTGTTGGTTAGAGACGCAGAGACCATAGATAGTCTATATACAAAGATACTCAACTCCCCCTTTAGTTCTGTCACTCAGTGTCACAAAGACGGCCAGAGTGGGTGGCGTCAGACCAGACAGGAATACACAGACAGAGACGGTGGTGATGATGAGCTGAGTGCAAGAAATGTGCGTCTATATATACTATTGTGCTGGGATTCAATTACTAATTAATTATTCACTTGAATCCCAGCACGTGAATTAATTCTGTGCAACCCCGTGCTCACATATTACATTTAACCAGCACGTGAAGTGATTTGTGCTCTCCTACAAAATCTACACTTTTTAAATACACGTGAAACACAGACCCGTTTATATCCCGTGTACCAATGTATACACCGACATTAACACACGCAACATCCAACATACAACACAGATCACACAAATGCACACAGGGGTGGGGCACTTTGCCACATATACCCCCCCTTGTGCGCAGCACACATGGCCTCAACGGCCACCTCCCCCCTTAAAAACCCAGCAGTCCAGAACAAAGTCTCGGGCTGGGAAGGGAGGCTTCAGTGGGCCCTTGGCTGGCAATGCTGTCAGCACCCCTGCCGGTAGTGGCACGGCTGACAGCCTGTTGGTCCCGTCCTGCAGCGAAAAAGCTGCGGGGGCAGGTGGTCCCCCGACCTCCCCCTTCTTCGTAGCCGGCAGCTCCCTCCTGTGGGGCTCCGGCCACAAGAACTCCTGCAGCGAAACTGCTGCTGGGGAAAGTGGTCTCCAGACCTCCTCCCCCTTCTTCGTGGCCGGCAGCTCCCCTTTCTGGGGCTCCGGCCACCGTACTCCCTGCGGAGGTACGGGCAGCAGAGGCAGCTCCTGCTCCTCTGCTCCGGGCGGTGGTGGAGGCAGAGGCAGCTCCAGCTCCTCTGCTCCTGGCGGTGGTGGAGGCAGAGGCAGCTCCAGCTCCTCTGCTCCTTGCGGTGGTGGTGGCGGAGGCAGAGGCAGCTCCTGCTCCTCTGCTCCTTGCGGTGGTGGTGGCGGAGGCAGAGGCAGCTCCTGCTCCTCTGCTCCTGGAGGTGGTGGAGGCAGAGGCATCTCCTGCTCCTCTGCTCCTTGCGGTGGTGGTGGCGGAGGCAGAGGCAGCTCCTGCTCCTCTGCTCCTGGAGGTGGTGGAGGCAGAGGCAGCTCCTGCTGGTGGCTTGGGTCCCAGGGCTGTGGAAGCCCCGACTTGCCTCCCTTTGGGCTGTGGACGCACCGACTCCTCCCTTTTGGGCTGTGGACGCCCCGACTCCTCCCTGTTGGGCTGTGGACGCCCCGACTCCTCCCTGTTGGGCTGTGGACGCCCCGACTCCTCCCTGTTGGGCTGTGGACGCCCCGACTCCTCCCTGTTGGGCTGTGGACGCCCCGACTCCTCCCTGTTGGGCTGTGGACGCCCCGACTCCTCCCTGTTGGGCTGTGGACGTTCGAGCTCCCCCCACTCAGGCGTAGGACGTTCGGGCGCCTCCCACTCAGGCGTAGGACGTTCGGGCTCCTCCCACTCAGGCGTAGGACGTTCGGGCTCCTCCCACTTAGGCGTAGGACGTTCGGGCTCCTCCCACTCAGGCGTAGGACATTCGGGCTCCTCCCACTCAGGCGTAGGACATTCGGGCTCCTTCCGCTTGGGCTCCTCCCATTTGGGCTGTGGATGCTCAGGCTCCTCCCATTTGGGCTGTGGAGGCAAAACCAGCAGGCATTCACCCTCTGCTGGTGGAGATGGGGACAGCAGGTACTCACCCTCTGCTGGTGGAGATGGGGACAGCAGGTACTCACCCTCTGCTGGTGGAGATGGGGACAGCAGGTACTCCTCTGCTGGTGGTCCTGCTACCTGGGCTGCTGTTCCATTTATGGTTGCCTCCAGGTAGTTGAGGACAAACTCCACACCCTCCTCCAAGGTGTTTGGGGTGTGTTCCTGCTGATATGCCTCCCATCTCTCACTGTCCATCATCCACAGGACCCGGACGACTATGGGCAGAGACTGGGCCTCCAGCCCAGCATTCTCCAGGAACCAGCCCCGCAGTTTGATGGCGTCTTCTGCCATTGATTTTTTTTTTGTTTTGTTTTTTTCCCCCAAAACAATATTTGTAATTTTTTTTTTTTTTTTTTTTTTTTTTTTTTTAATCCAGACCCCTCCTGGTCTGACGCTTGGAGGCGCGGCTATCCCACTTCTGACACCACGTGTCACAAAGACGGCCAGAGTGGGTGGCGTCAGACCAGACAGGAATACACAGACAGAGACGGTGGTGATGATGAGCTGAGTGCAAGAAATGTGCGTCTATATATACTATTGTGCTGGGATTCAATTACTAATTAATTATTCACTTGAATCCCAGCACGTGAATTAATTCTGTGCAACCCCGTGCTCACATATTACATTTAACCAGCACGTGAAGTGATTTGTGCTCTCCTCGTGCCTAAATACAAATCTACACTTTTTAAATACACGTGAAACACAGACCCGTTTATATCCCGTGTACCAATCTATACACCGACATTAACACACGCAACATCCAACATACAACACAGATCACACAAATGCACACAGGGGCGGGGCACTTTGCCACACTCAGCTTAAAGGAATATCCCCTAGAAAGTGTCCTGAGGGCATGAGATGATTCGAGGGCATTTGCCATTTACTCCCACCTTTCACTTCCAGAGCTCGCAACTCTACAAAATCAAGCCACCCTGTCCCTAACCCAACCCCAACCCTAACCTTAAGCAACCCCTGCCCTAAAACCTAACCTCAGACCCAATACCTAACCCTAAACCTAACCATTAAGAATCATCTGATGCCCTCAGGACACTTTCTAGGGGATATTCCTGTGTGCTGTGTTCTGTCACACTGCGCGCAAAGGAACTTGGGAGAATTTGTTTCTATTGAGTCAATGGAGCAGTGTACAATTTTGCAGAAAATGCATCAAACTTTTGAAGTAAATTTCACTTTTGCCCAAGGTCTCTTGAACAAAACGGCAACATTGCCAAATTATGACAGCATGTAATTATTATGAAAAACGCTATTTTGTGAGCACACAAAGAGTAAACGCTTCTCTTCCCAGAAAGTTTGACCTCTGGAGTTGCTGATTCCCCAAACATTATTTTCCTAGTCCTACTCCATTGTGATTCTGCTTTGTACCCTTCAGTATCTGTAAGCGTTTCGTAGGTTTGAAAGTCATTCCTGACCTGGTCGACGAAGTCAGTAAGTGAGTTGTACAGAATGAAAACCGAACACAGATCTGTTTGCACTTGCTGAAGAGACATCCCACACTACAGTCATAACTGCAGTGTCCAGAATGACCTTTGCAGCCCTTTACTAGTATGCATCGTGTTGAGCGGCTTTTGGGTTTCCATTACAAACAGATATTTCAGTCAAAGCATCCTGAATGACTCTGTAGCCAAATCGTAAAGCCTTTGTTGCATCAGCTCTTGCAGAACATCTAGGTGCAGAAAGACTTTTCAGTGTGAGACCTTTATTACATTTTACAAGGTGAGATGTGAGCACTGCCCAATGACGCGTTGAAGTGTAAAATAAGTTGTACAGACTTTGAATAAAGCTGAAAAATGAAACAGCATTCAAAGAGCATTCTGCAGCACATGAACCAACCAAATTTAGTGACTATGTTGAACACGGAACATCAGGAAGAAGGTTTTGATCTCTAATCCTTACCTGAAGCCCAGAATATTTACCAGACATGTTGCAAGCATTGTCATAGCTCTGACGACGACAGTCACCGATATCAGTACCAAATTCTTGTAGCAATGATGTAATGGTTCTCACCAGATGTTCAGCACTATGGCCACGAATGGGTATGAATTAAAAAAAACACCCAATAAGGTCGCAATTCTGTTGCACATACCTGATTATCAAGGTAAGCTGGAGGATGTGAGCTAGGTCGGGAGTAGAATCCACAATAATACAATAGTACTTGCAATTTTTTTATTTCGCTGACAATTCAACTCAGAACTTTATCAGACATCAGCTGAATGAATTTGTCACAAGTAATTAGGCATGCCTTTGCCAGCACTTGCATATTTTGTTAGATGCTTCAATAGAAGCAGATCAAAGCGACTGAAAAGTTCCGTTTTGCAGTGATGAATTAATTTTGTTTTCACCATGGAAAGGCAGGCTCCATTTAGCTAGAAACTGTATTATAGCAACAATATGTTTTAAAATATCTAGCTAGTATGTCCGCTCCGCATTGAACTGGTTAACTAAATGACAATCGATACGTGCCTTAGTATCGCTGCGTGAGGTGAGACCAACCACTGCACTGCAATGGTCGCTTGAGTTTTCATGTTCCTACAAGCGATTGGTACAATTTTTCCATTCATTGAATCCTGAAGTAAAGGACAACTCTTTAGTAGAAAACAATTTGCAGACATAGCAGTAGACAAGTCCTGCAGAAAGAGAGCATACTAACCGTTCTCTCGATAGTACTTCACTATTTTGTTTTCTTCGATAAAAATGTTCCTCAGTCAGGCACTGGTTTTTAGTTCCATACCTGCGCAATGATGCAGAGACATCGCCAATGTTTCGGCATGGCTCGTTTAACGAAAAACAGTGACCCAGTTTTTCATCGATTAATGTCCACTCAGCAGGATCACAAGAATAGGTTGCTGTAGGGGGTCTAGAGTGGCGCATCCAGTAAAAGCACTCGCTGGAGTGCAGGATGCGCTCTATAGCCTGGACATCGCCGGTTCGAGTCCAGGCTATTCCACAGCCGACCGTGGACGGGAGCTCCCAGGGGACGGTGCTCAATTGGCCGAGCGTCGTCCGGGGGGAGGGAGGGTTAGGTCGGCCAGGGTGTCCTCGGCTCACCGCGCACCAGCGACCCCTGTAGTCTGGCCGGGCGCCTGCGGGCTTGCCTGTAAGCTGCCCAGAGCTGCGTTGTCCTCCGATGCTGTAGCTCTGAGGCGGCTGCACGGTGAGTCTGCAGAGTGTAAAGAAGTGGGCGGCTGATGGCACATGCTTCGGAGGACAGCGTGTGTTCATCTTCGCCCCTCCCGAGTCAGCGCAGGGGTGGTAGCGGTGAGCTGAGCCTAAAAATAATTGGGCATTTCAAATTAGGGAGAAAACAATAAAAACTAATTGGCAACGACTAAATTTATAGAAAAAAAAAAAAAAAGAATAGGTTGCTGTGGCTCTGTTTGCACTGTAAGGTTGTGTTGCAGCCTCATCAGTGGTTTCAACTAGTTGGTTGCATGCAACCAATAGTTCAGCTGGTAGAGAATCCTCTACTGCCAAGGTCAGGGATAGGTTTTTCGGTGGTTCTGGGCTTTCAGAGAAGGATGACGGTGCCGAATGTTCTATTTGTAAGAATCTTTCTAATGCACCGCTTTGCGGCTTGCATTTTTTTTCCTCCCGTTTCTTATGTTTACGCTTTGCAGCTCCCAAAAGAGACATAGTTGGTTTACTGTATTCAAGCAAACTCAAACTGACTGACTTGGAATTTACTTGTGTCGCCGCACGAGAAGTGAGTGCGACAATAATAAGTTCAGTGTCAGTCAGTTTGATTTTGTGTGAACACAACACAAGGGAGATACACTGCCTTAGTTGAAATGTCAGTGAGTGAAGTTCTTACAGTTTGCACGCTGTAGTTTGCCTATGCCCTGCCTAATAACACCTATGAAATCACAATTGGACCATGTATTAAAACATGCCAAATTTCAGCAGCAACAAATAACACTATAGCAATCTCACTTGACATGGCTTATGTGCACCTAATAATGACATCACTTTCGGACATGCCAAATTTCTATAGCAATATATAACTATAGCAACTATATATAACTATAGTAACAACTGTGAGAGAGTTTGTGTGAAAGTTTGTCTCCCGGAAACTGGACAAATTGGACATACATCATTGGAGCTCCAACAATATCCTCTTCCAAATTGAAATTCTGCTAATATTTTTTTTTTGTTTGTTTTCTAGTTGTGTTACATGGTGGAGCAAAATCTCATGTAAACTACTGATACATTACCAATAACAACAAATTAATTGAACTTTTTTTTTTTTTCCAAATCCTTTGGGGTGTGTTATACCACAACATAATACAGTACAATGGAAGAGTTAATATTACATTTGGACCCAAATGATAACTACTGTATCTGTTTTCTCTGTCATGGCTACAGAAAAAAAAGGCATCTTAGGTGCACTTATGTGCATTTGGAGAATGAACATGCACAGTTGTTTACTGTGTAAATGATGTCCAATGTGCATCAACAGTCTTTTCCCCCAACATTATACTGCACACCTTGCTGCTGCACACGGCTCAGCTCCTGAAAACAGCATAGTGGATTGCAGTGTGGGAGGGCATGAATTATTCAAAGCCTCTTCCTTACACGGCTTTGAAGCAGTAAGTAAATAAATAAGAGCCATATTGTAGTAGATATTGTGTAATAAAGTGGATGCTTATTCTAATCTAAAAGTAAAAGCAACAATGCGTCATTTAAATGTTTAAAATGAGATGTGTTTTTGAAACTGAGCAACCTAACTCCTGTGTTTGAACCATCATCACTGTCACTATGGTGACCACCACCTCCACCCTCCCAACACACACACACTCCGATGTGGGCTACACAGACGTCTCCTTTGCTGCAGAGCCCACCTTTAATAAAAGAAGATGCTCATCAGTGGTGACTACTGAAGGGACTAGCTTTTATAACACAGTACAATTAGCTGGGAAAATTGATTATTCCCTGATAATATAACTTGATTAACACAGTGCCTCATTGTTAACTGTTAATAAGGTATACACAGTATAATTATGAGATACCACATAGTCATTTTAAATTGCTGATGTGAATCTATTTCCCTACAAACTACCCATAAGAGCATCACAATTAAATACTTGATTAACTTTACAACTAAACCGCTGACCATATAAATATGTAAAAGGGACCATGTTTTTGAAATATATGAATACTACAAGAAATATAATACCAAAAGCATAAATAAATGAACAGGACACAAGACACACAGGAAGTGTCACCTAAGTTAGCTATCATTAAATTTTAATGACATGGTAAGTAATTCAACACATCTGAGAAGTGGCTATCTTTACTTGCAACTAGTTTAGCAGTACTGTCAACTTTCATAAAAAAAAGAAAACTCACAGAGACATGCTATTAGCTAAGTAGGTCAGGGTAATTTTTTTTTTAAAAAAGAAAATCTCCTGAAATAGAGCTCATGGTATAACAGTATTATGCATTAAAGCAACCAGGTACAGAATATAATATATAAGATGGAATATAACCATTTATTTAGTCAATTAATTTCCCAGAATATGTGCATTGCTGAAATGTTATTAAAATATATTTAGTAACTCTTTATGATAAGCAGACAATAATTATCAGTAATTATAATCTTTTAATTTTCTATTCCTTCTTTATTACTCCAACCTTAAATTATACCATTAATTAACATAAACAGACACCCAACATACATCAGAAAGAAAGTGAGTCTGTTAACTTCACTAAGCTGGCAGTGCCCTTTGCATTATTGGTACATGGATTTAAACTTGTATTTCTCTGTTCCAACATCCAACCTAAATAATGTCATAATATTAATACTGTTATGAAAACAAATACGACAATGCAATGTTGCTAACTAAGTTACTAGCCTTTTACATACAAATCAGAAGTACTACGTACATTGCAGCATTATGATATTTTTAGCATAAATCCCAAACCCCAATGCTAGAAAATACAGTACATATTCTATTTAAATTTGATGGCATGTCTACAAAGTAGTAGACCCCCAAAAAACATCCCTGAATGAGCAATACACCCCACCCCCCAGTACAGCTCAGACAGACAGATTAAACTAATCCTCCTTGCACTGTTAATTTAATGTCTGTTAGGCAGAAACAAGCAGCAAGGTCACTGCTGTACACTGACCTGCAGGGTCCCCGACCTCTTCCATCACCGGAGGTAGCCGAGTTCCATCCATCGCTGTTGTTGCTGGCTGAAGACAGTAAGACGAGATGATGCCCTGGTCTTGAGAGAGCGAGAGGAATGGAAATGAGGCACAGCAAATCAGGAGAGCATTCAAGAAATTAGGAAACCAAAGACAAGGCCTTGAATAACTCCTCAATATCCACAAAAGCAAGGCTCTGCTTCTAAAATTATAGCTACTATGAGCAAAGAGGTGGTAGAACTGGAGGTAAAAGGAAAGCTATCTTTCTAAACCCAGCTCCTCTTAGCTGTATTATCTCTCTCTCTCTCTCTCTCTCTCTCTCTCTCTCTCTCTCTCTCTCTCTCTCTCTCTCTCTCTCTCTCCCTCTCTCTCTCTCTCTCTCCCTCTCTCTCTCTCTCTCACATAGACATACGCACACACTGCTCCTGTGCCAAGCTAGTCTTATTTACCCTTAATAAGATCCAGGCCTTTAAGCTCAGGAGAATTCAATTAATTTTCCTGCACCTAATTGTTCATCTCCATTCTCCTCAAATGTGTTTTTTTCTGCACCTTCCTTGGCATTTGTGATTTAACTGTAATTAGCACAAGCTCTGGCGCTTAATGGTATTGTGCGTTTCTATGTCATGCTCGTCTCTCTCTCTCTCTCTCTCTCTCTCTCTCTCTCTCTCTCTCTCTCTCTCTCTCTCTGTGCACAGCTGGTCTTTAACTATTTGAGGGCTATCTCTCATGTGCTTAGCCAACCAGCTGGGCACACTTTGCTACCAGTCTGAAATATGTCAGACGTAACCACAGTCATTAATATACGAGTGATGTGTCATGGCAGAAATTAACCCCTTGCCTTCCTGCACCCAGCTGCACAAAAAGTAATAAAACACTGCTGTCTTTCAAAAGAGCTGGAATCAAATAAATGCAGTATCTGCTGGTATACTGTATGTGAGATGTGGTAGAGGTTCTATGCAGAATTTACAGGCACATGCGGCATTTTGAACCCACAAGTAAATAGCCCCAGACACAGGTAAGGGAATCCGTTTGCTGAACAGCACCAACACATCTAATGTTCCACGAGTGGAAAACAACAAAGAATATGATGTTTCACAGCTGAATGTAAAGTGCAGCCATCTTAGCAATGCATGACCAGATAACTAAGGAGCAGCCCCATCTAACCTATCTAGAATCACAGATTTCAGAACTGCTTTGCTTATCTCCTAATAAATCTGGATTGATTTTTCTCCTGAAGACAACAGACAGAATATTAACACTAATTTCACCTTGACTGGCCCAGCTGAACTGCTACCCAAAGTGCAGGCAACTCATTCATCCTGAGGTTTTTTTTTTTTTTTTTTTTTTAATTTGTATAAAGCTTGTGTGGAAAGAATTAAATTCCTCTTAAATACAAGGCTCCTGTTATTCTGAAACAAGTGCAATGACAAACACATATTATACAGCATCAGACTTGTATCTTTAATGTGTTTAACAGGAAAATAAACTTCTGTACCAGAACCTCACCCTTTCCATATTTAGTACCAGAGATTTTAGAAATAGTATCTCCGAGTAGCACACATTATTAGTCTGTGACTGTCAGCATGTGTTACCTCGAGTTACACCACAGAATATATGGTTTTTTGAATAAAGTGCTCTTATCCTTCGTTATTTTAAAGGTTTTAATCTCAGTACATGTGTTTTTTTTTCTGTTCTCAGTGTGTTCATCAGACAGCCTAGAAGGTGTTTTTCAGAAGTCTCTCATACAATGCACACTGGGAGCTGGTGCTGTCACAATGTGTTTGTATGAAATGGGAGATATTACTCAGAGATTAACCAAAGACCTCAGAACCTTCCAGAAACCTCCATAATGAAGCTGTCAGTCACACTTATTCCCTTTAGCCCAGCAAATACAGAGAGAGGCTTGGCTGATACATAAAGGGCAGATTTGTGCATTCAATAACATCTAGAGGTGTAGTTACTGACCACATATTTCTATATCAAACATAATAACATCATCTGTTTGTGTTACTATTTGAGGTGAAATAGTGTAGAACACAAATTAGAATATAAAACATTATTATAATAACATTATTATAATATTGTATCTATAATTCAATGTGGGTAAACAGCAGACACAAATTATTATACATATATATATATATATATATATATATATATATATATATATATATATATATATATATATATTGAAAAAATTGGAAGACACGATTGACCATGACACATGAGCCCCAATGTAAATATACTATGAAGGGTTCAAATTAGTCCCAGCTGGCCCAAGCTCAAACTGACTTTCCAAGTTGAGCCTTTTTCAAGTATAAACAAAGCTATGAAAACTGAGTGTGTTCCTTACTTCAGTGAAATATTATCCAAATAAGAGTAACAGAAATAAATAGTGACATGCAATGCAGAAATGAAGTTCAAACACACTTTTTCCTTTGAGTCCAGTGGATAGATTAGTGACATGTCCTTTAGTATTCTTTAAATAGAGCTGCTGTAGTAGTAGAAAACAGACTGCACTTTTAAACAGTTAAACTCAATGGTCATGGTTCTTTGTTTGATGTTCCATGACTCTCGGTTTAAAACACTAGCCAGATACAATGACAATAACTGGGAGAGTTTCTATTTAGGTGCCAATTCCAATATTTTCATAGCAAAAGAGCAAGGTAAAATGATTAAACATAGTCCTGTATTTTACATGTTATATAAAGAAATGAAAGAATGACCCCAAATAGTTAATACAGTTCTGCCAAAACTCACAGTATAAATTGCTGCTCAGAGTGTAGGTCACAGCTGCAAAATGGAGAAACAGATACTAAAAAAAAGGTATCTTGCTTCCAAAAATTACAATTCATTCCCTGACAAATGAAACAGGACAGGGTTAGCAACATTGGCACTTTCTCCTTACCTACACTACAGCACTGCAAAAGACCCAGTGAGCTCAAAGATGACACCCCAAGGTTGGCTTTGTCCTCCGGGGGCTGATAGCTCACAGAGCTCCTGGGTGTAAAGAGGTCATTGACTTGGTCATGGGATTGGAGGGTACCTGCTGACCGTCCGTTCTCCCGAGATGTTGTGGGGGTTGCTGCCGTGAGGGAATTTAACTAGACTTTTTAAATTTGGGAGAAAAACAGGAGAACAAAAATTGGGCACACATAATTTAAATCTTAAAAAAAGAGAGATTTTGGTAATTTGGTAAGATTCTAACAGACCATGGGATTGCAGTGTTACTTGTACATCTTGCTGGAGTTTTCTTATTGGAAAAAAATCAAGGACTGAATGACCTTGCAGTTCAGTCAATGTTGCCCTAATCAGATATATGTTATCTCCAGCATTCAAACAATAATATTCTGACAAATACAGTATGGATAGAATTTTAAAGATTGTATACATTAATTGATGAATTTTCTGTATTATATTAGCAGACACCCTTATCCAGGGCGACTTACAATTGTTACAAGATATCACATTATTTTTGTATACAATTACATTATTATTATTATTTTACACATTATTGTTACACACAATTACCCATTTATACAGTTGGGTTTTTACTGGAGCACTCTAGGTAGAGTACCTTGCTCAAGGGTACAGCAGTAGTGTCCCCCACCTGGGATAGAACCCACAACCCTCCGGTCATGAGTCCAGAGCCCTAACCACTACTCCACACTGCTATATATATAAACAATACATGTTTTTACTGCTCATCACTAACTAGAAGATGTACTGTATTTCCCTGTAGGTTTTATAAAAATAGTTAAATATTAAAGAGTAGATTCATAATTTATGTAGATATAAAACAGTATCGCAATTACTTACATAATGTTAAGCATATCAATGTGTATGGAAATTCTGTCAACAACAGTAAATAAGGCCATTCAGTTTCAATGCAGTTTTCGTCATGACCAGGCAGGATAACTGTCTTTTCTGACACTTCATTTAAAATATGAATTTTAAACTGAATCCTGTACTACAGCATCTACATACATGTTATAGAGACACACTGTAAAGATACAGATATGTAACTAGTTTCAGGAACCTTTTCCTATCTTATGGTGGTTGCTGTATTCTGTAGCATCCACTGGCACATACTCCAAGGTGGAAATAGTATTCTGCATTAACTTTCAATGAGGTAATAGTAGCCTGCAGTTGCTGTGAACTTTCATAGAACAGGCATCAAACCCTTCTGGGACAACATTTGTGATGTGTTTTCACTATGTATGATTTACTGCAGTGAATTTCATAGTAAATGTGTGTATGTACTGCTTGAGGACGAAGGCTTGTTAGAGTTACCTTATATAGTGTATTATCTTCATCTCTTCCAGCCCAAGGAATCTATTCATCTTCATAGAACGACTTCTGCAACAAATCAATACTAGGGGGATGCTTAGCCTTTTAAATGATTTAGCAAGCTGTCATTCTCACACTAAATTGGTATTTATACTGATGTATAAAGTGCAAAATATTGACAAAAGCATGCACGCAGACAAGACACAGCATACTCAGATATGCTCACATACACACATTTACATTATGTTCCTCTGAGGGGTGGTTACATAAAAAATAAAAAAAACATGCTATAAAGGAAAATGCTACTTTACTTATGGTACTCAAATTTTTATTCTATTCATTTTCAATGTGTTCCGTCATACACTGTTGTCCTACATTATTGAATCAGTATGGTATTCCAGCCAGAGGAGTTGCAATCAAACAGATCTTTATCAAGACTTTGGATTGTATATACTATATATACTGTATACTGTATACTATATATATATATATATATATATATATATATATATATATATATATATATATATATTAACCAGAAAACACTGTGTGATGGAACAATGCACCCTGCCCCCATGTAGATGGCCAACCCAGTGGATCGATCAAGCATTGATAGGTTAGTTAAAGGGCTTTACTTCAATCAGCTGCTTTCTTAGGACTCAAATACAATATACAACATTGTCCCATAACCTCGTGATCAACTGAATATGTCTAACTTTATGTAACAGAGATGCAACTATTTAGTAATGTTTTGGAGTGTATGGATTGGTTGACTTAGTCGATATATAACACTAAATAGATAGATAAAAACCTTGGTTAGAAATAAATTACCATGGTTACCATAGCATTCCTCCTGAAAAGATTGTTGTCACCAGCAGCATGACCAATGAGAATACTCAACCTTGCAATATAACTACTAAAACTGTCAAACAGCACAGCATAGATGCAATGACACCTGGTGGAGAGATAAAATATGAGTTAAAGCATTAGAAATCACTGCTTCACTCCCACGGCCTCCCACATCTCTTGCTCTCATAGACCTTTCTATATATTTACTGCCAGGAGTAGGATTAAAATCACGATTAACCACGAGTCAGACTGCACACTGAAGAGATCCTTGCTTTTTAGCAGATCTGGATGTAGTTATAACTATAAAATATATTGCATTCTACATGGACATTTAATGGATCAGTTTATATCAGACAGTTTGATGGCTGTTTTATTGTAATTGGAATCCTGCATGTCAAAGTGATGTATTGTAATTGATGCATATACTGGCACACTTTGTATTTGCATACCTGTACTGCACTGTGCGATCAGATACAGTGTGGTGAGCCCTACTTTCTCACCTCAATGAATACCTTCAGGCTGACAAGGTCAATCTCAGTGGGGATGCAGCTCTAAGTTAGTTCCAGCAATTGGCATTTTCCTATTGGTGTTCTAACAATGTGCCTACATAAAGTAATACAAACAGGACAATGCTGTAGATGTATTACTTAATTATGCAGCTTTCGTTATTTTTGTATGAGCAGTGCAGGCAAGCATCTTGCACTGTGGAAATAGCTGGGACAATATTTCTCAACTTCTCAAAGATACCTGACCTGCTATTAACAAAGCTCAGATATGTGGTTTCACAATTTACAACCTCAATTGGTTTAACAACTAATTCACAAATGAGGTACAGTCTGTGATTCAGTATTGCAAATTAAGTTACTTGATTATAAGGAGAGGCTCAGTACTCCCACACAGGTGCAGTAATGTCCATCTGTAAGCAGATGATAGTCTGACACAGTCATCAAAGTTTCAGGCTGATTTTAAAGGCTTAATAAGTAACCAACACATTTAATCTAGTGAAGCCATTTCACCTTCCTGGAATTCTTCATAAATAATCTATCAATAGTAAATCTATCTATCTTAAAACTTAAGCACGGAAGAAAGTGCTTTCTGTTCTTCCTTTTGGGAGTTTTAATATTAAAAATGATATTTCAGGATACAGCCAATACCCCTTTCCCTGAAATTTGCAGTGATGTGATGGATGAAGTACAGAGTATACGATGCACAAATGCTGTAAGTAACCAGAATCGATTTAAGTGCAGTAGGAATGTGAGCCAAATCTGTGTTTTACTCCACAGTGACCACTATTGGAAGAGAAAGGGTGCAGCTGGGTTGCTCCAATGGAAGGTGGTATCCAGCCTTTTTATGCAGTCAGTAGTTTTCATGATATTTTTCCGATTAAACAAAATGTCTGAAAAAATACAATACAATACAATACAATATCATGGAAATGCTGTCTGGCCCAAAAATACCTGAGAAACAGGACAGAATATACCTTGGGAAGTAAAGGGCACTGAACTGTTTTTAGGAAGGTTAAAGTTAAGACACATTCTTTTTGATAAAAGATAAACGCAAGTTTTTAAGGGAAGAAAAGAAGATGCTTTAGCCAGGAACAATCTGTCAATCTGTCTTCCATCACAACACTGTCTGCATAAATAATAATTATTAAAAAATAAATGGAATAAGTGGAACTTATACAAAATGATTCATTTCATTGTATTATATATATATATATATATATATATATATATATATATATATATATATATATATATATATATATATATACCGATAGCAGAAAAACTTGATTCTAGCTAAAAAAGACCTCATCACCAAAAGATGTAATGTAAAATCTTCCTACACTACAAGCAAAACAAAGGGGGCAACATGTATCAATACTGACATATAATCGCAATAATACCCTCCACAATAATGTGGAGGGTATCGCTGCTTAATATTAAACTTGTCTATGATTCAACTAGTTAATAACATGCATGTTATAAAACCATTACCAATTAAAGGACATAAAAAAGTATTAATAAGAGCTGATGGAGGGGTACCTGATCGAGAGCTGCCGACTGACCGCCTGCCTCAAGGCTGAAGACAATGCAGTAAAGAGCATTCACACTCTCAGTGGACAACAGCAGAGAGTGAGTGAAGTAATACTCCATCTGCCCGGCAAAATCCCAAATCACAACCTTCCCAGCTGCAAGCAGTTTTCACAAAAAAACACAACCATCTGGTTACTGTGCTAATATACCAGAAATGCATCATTTTAAGTTATTAATCATGTACTGCTTTTTATTATTGTACTTGTGTTTTTGTTTCCATTCATGTATCTGTATTTTCATGTATTTCAGATTATATCTTTGAGCCTTCCAGCTTCATAAGAAAAAGAAAAATGTCTTTGTACCACATGTTACATGTCACATTTAGCAACAGAACTGCAGGGTTTTATTTTCTTTCAATCATACAATTTGTTTGGTTTTTTTTAACATTCATTTATTTATATAGAAGACTTACCCATTGAGACCGAGGACTCGTTTGTATATACAAAAGCTTTCAGACATACAAGTACAGTACAAGACAAGGAAGGGGTCACAACCAAAACAGTCATACACATACACAACTTTGGTTCTTGGCCTCCCATTAGGTGAGTGACCTGGGTCAGAGGCAGTTATTTGTTCTGCATGATGATGTGATGTTAACATTAGATCAGAGATCACACCTGTTGTTTATCTTGGGCCCTGTGAACGGGACAGAAAGAATCTGAACTGCAAATCTACCTCCCGACCAGGAAGGGCGCTAGGTAAGATTGGTGGTACGCCTTCACAGGGATGGGCCAACTCGATGGTAGGATGGAACCAGAAGTCAGCCATCTTGGGGGAAGGGCGTAGCTGTAAGACTGCGGAACGACTCTATTGTGATCAGCTGAGTGCGGTGATTGGATAGTGTGGTGCCGCACTGATCACAGGGAGGAGTATAGAAATACAAAGGGTACGCAGCTACATGAGTACCGTCCCTTACGTAACCCAGCCAGAGCACTGTTTTGTTTTGTATTTTGGCAGACAGAGACTATGGGAGCTGAAGCTACTGAGCCAGCACAACCACCTGGAGCACCTGTACTGCCACCTCAGCACAACTGGATACAGCACCACCGAGCACGAACCCATTCACCCTGGACACTGTATTTATTTGCTTTGTTTGTTTATTGATTTGAACTTCAAGTACGTGATTCCAGTCCCCGTTACCATTGATGGTAGAGGGGAGCAATTATTAAAAATAAACAGGGGTTCTTTTGTAAACCCTCTGTTTTGGGCATTCCATTATTCCCACACCACTCACATCCTGACAGTCGCCTTGGAAGATACAAACCTTTACTGATGTCCTGCTACATATCTGGGGCTACGAGTCGATTGAATAACACAGAGTAATGCTTCCTCTCAACTTCATGTTAGAATTACTCAAGCAGAATTCACCGAGCTGACTTTTCAACCCCATCAGCAGGTATTCTACAACATTCTACTGGTGTGTGGTCTTCCACTAAATTAAACACATGAAGAGCAGTTGGTTGACAACACTAACGGAACACAATGAAGCTACTTTCCAAGCTTATAACTATCATTTAATAATGAAACACATAGGCAGGTACAATGTCAATCTTGAGAATAAATATATGCTGGATATGAAGTCCAAAAATAAAAGCTTTAAAATTAAATATTATACTGGGCTACAGGGCAGTGCAGAATCAAAATATTAAAAGCGGAGTCGAATAGAATAAAAAATGTGCACCATACAATGTAAGAAACAAGATAAAGCAGCTCACCTGTAAGGTTACTTTGGGAAATCTCCACACCTTGGGTAGAGGGAGGTTGAGCAAAAAAAACAATACTGGAGCTGTGACAAAAATCCTTCCTGGGAAAACAATGCAAAACAAATATATCAGTTACTTACATCAGATGTAAACACATACAGCTACACAATGGTAATAATTACTCAAACTACACATATTCAACAAATAAAAACATGAAAACTATTGACAAATGTTTGATGCTAGTTTAAGTTTTCTAGATAAAATATGAGCAAGTTTGAATGAATTGAGAGAACTGGGCCTCCCCAAAGTCCAGAATCAGATACCTGCTGCAGTGTGTGTGTCAGGGTTGTCTTCCCCACTCTGCTGTGTCCACAGATAAACAGCTTCACCACACCTCTGTCAGTCACTTTACTTTTCTTCAAAAGGTTATGCTTCTGCAGCTCCTACATGGAAAGAAGAACATCTGTACAGCACCTAGAACTGGCCAGGTGTTCAAATAAACCACACAACTGAAACAGCCATTTGTGCAAAACTGTTCATAGGAACGTAACACACAGTAACCATTCATATACGCTACAACGTTTAACAGGACTGTAGCTTCTGAATGTTACTTTTTAGTTGTAAATTGATTTATTGATTTAATTTGTTTTGTTTGTTTCATTTTATCAGGAGCAAACAAACTCAATTGGATGAAAGCATCTAATTTCAGCCAGTGTCCTAGGGAATATTCAGGACAGATGCAAAGGTCACTTTAGTGTTTGCCTGTGCACTACAGCCAATCAATTTAATGAAAGATTATTGGGGGGAACACATAATCTATTAATATATTGTGTTTGAATGAGATTGTGACCTTAACCATCACATACTGGGAATATTGCACAGATACCCCATTAAGAATCTCACTACACATTATAAAAGAAAAGTGAAAAACCATTCAGACTAATAACTGCAGGGAGAGGCATTTCTTATCAGCCTGTATTATGAACAGTCCCAATAGTTGTATGGGTAGTTTTTATAATCTATTTATATGAGTATGCATTGTATCCCATACTTTCAAAGGAAATGCTCTTGCCTGAGTTTTTTGCTGAATCAATTTTTTGATGTTTAGAGGAAGGTGAATCTCTCTGGCTACATCAAGAGCTGTCAGCCCATCCTGTACAACAGACAACAAATTAAATCTTATTCACTACAATGAATTCAGTGCTTTGAAACCTCAACCAAAATATAACTTAAATGTATCTGCCCATTGAAGAGAAGCACTGGGATCCAACTGAGTATAGTCTTGGTCATTCCCTTTATAATAGTTTATCATATTAAAAGCATGGCAAGTTGTAATAAAGCATAGTTAAAGCATGGTGAAGCATTGGTAAGCATGGTGAAGCCCAGATAGTTATTGTAAAGCATATTAAAACATGGAAAATCATAATAAACTATGGTAAATACAAAGTATAATCTGTGGTAAACTTCTATAAAGATTACAACTTGCAGCTACCATAAAGTGCAGACCAAATGTAACTTCAATGCAATCCCTGTCAAACTATTTAAAATTCTGCTTCAAACTCCCCCAACTCTTAATTACTAATGAATAATATAAAGAACCACCACGTGGACTAAATGACTAAATGAAAATACAGATGTTATGTAAAGCAAATTAAACAATAGGTGATGTAAAGCTAATTTAAATTATAATAATTAAATCAAGAATTACAATAAAACAGAACACCTAGAACAACCTTGAAATAAAACAAAAATGACCTTGTTTCTGTTTAGTAAGAGCACGGTGTTTTCCTCAATGAGCAAGCTGATTAGTTCAGTGTAATCAGCTCCAGTATTTAATCTTGCACCTCTCAAAGCACTGAAAATGACAGTCTCTGCATTCTGTACCAAGAGAAAATCAGCAAGAAAGCAATTCAGTGATGTAGTTAAGTCAATGTATTCACTACAGACAAATTAAGTACGAATCACTCATCGTAAAACCTTTTTGACCAACAGGCCCTTCTCAGTTAATTAGAGCTTATATCGTGTTTCCTTAACATTCTTTCTTCAGCATTCTTTCTTTGGCTCCTAAACAGTGCTACAGTAGCTTCTTATCTTATTTTTTGTCTGCAAAGATGCTTCCTTTTTCAACCAGACGTTGACATATGGACAGAGCTGCACTCTCAGCTGCAAGGTGCAGACAGGTATCACCCCTCTGAAACAGTGTCGTTATATGTGAATAAGTACAAGGCAGAAAATATATATTGAAATACAGGTCACCTAAGTGTGTGAACTTGTACCAGGTCTTGTTAATTTGCATGGACGTAAATGATGCCAAGGTTTATGTCTGCCTGCTTTGTCTTTCCATGACAGAGTACTGCTCCACCAGCTGCGCTTCAAAACTGCAAGATTGTTTAGATTTTTTTTAAATGGTACGGCAGCACACTTTTGCAGAAAGTCAAATACTGTAGACTGACACAGATATATATATATATGATATGATTAATTCTTTCTAAGAGGGTGTTCAGGTTTATGTATTTAGATCCTAGTGATTAACAAACCAAAAGGGTAACAAAGACTGTATTGATTGGTTATTTAACTACCTTGTGTTTAAGCTCCACATTTGCACCACCCTAGCGGCCATGCATGCACTGCCCTTATTGAAATTCCACCTTGCTCAGGCTTGCTCAGAGATAGCTCCAAAGGAAAAAGCTGATGAATTGAACATAAACATGCCAAATACCAATGAGTTCAGAAACAGTAATAAACTAGAGAATCTAGAGAAGCTGCAACTGTGTGCCAACTATATGTCAAAGCATGTGGTCTATATCATTGATAGGGCCAGTGGTTAAATCCATGTGGCTCTGGACTCCTGACTGGAGGGTCGTGGGTTCAATCCCAGGTGGGGTACACTGCTGCTGTAAAAATAATGTGATATCTTGTAACAATTGTAAGTCGCCCTGCATGAGGGCGTCTGCTAAGAAATAAATAAATAAATTAAGACAGTAGCTCATTGTGTATTGTCTCTATGCAGCTGTAACTTCAAAGATTGCCTGAACTCAATAAAGCAGCTATATTAGGTCAGAGGTCAATTTTATGGTCACCATCAAATTAAGCATGCATATATAACCCTGAAAATATGAAGTTACTTTGCATAGTTTCTGAGATAAGAGACACTGTGGCAGGAACAGCTTTGCAAAATATCTTACATCTACTGATGTAGGGAAAAGACTGCAATTCAGCAAATATCTCTCACTGTGGAAAAGATTTGAATATACTTTATTATTTGTGGTGGTTTGTGATGTTTATGCTGTAAATGACCAATGGCAAGCCATTACTGGGTCACATAATCAGCATTGATAATATAAGTCAAACTGAAAATTAAATCTGTTGTTACATAAGCTTACATTACAAAAAAAGTGGTGAATCTTATGGATAGGAAGTCTGCTAGAATCATGTAAGTAGGGAATTTGATATATACAGTTTTCACCATCTGAGCATTTAATCCACATTTGTACCAGTTATTTTGTCTAGCACATCAGCACCACCTACTGGACCAAAACTATATGCCTACCATAGGTTTCTGACAGTTCAAAGCTTCAGGCTTCTGAAGAAAAATATGAAGGACCTCCTTACTACCTCCAAAAGCAACAAAATGAAAAGGAGTGAGACCCTCCTGTAGGAATACAAAGAAAAAAACAGTCACTACAACACAAATAACAGTGTAATATACAATGCACAACGGATTTTCTACCGATGTTATGTAAATGAAATAATAACATTTTATCATACAAATAAATAGCAAATTCACTAACAAATTTCTGAATTATTGTATTAAATAGTAGGATTTATATCTAAATTAGCTCAGGTCTGAGTCTACACCACACTTCTTTTTCCAGAAGATGTGATGTTTTAATTTAACCCCTACAAAGGGGTTATAAACTATACTCAGAGAAGTTCTGTGGAATACTGTATTCCTTTTTACCCAAGCAAAGGTCCAACTTCTCAGATTGCATACTCCAGATGCTGTCTCATATACACAGACTTCAATGTTTTCCTTTGGACTGGTCTCTTCTTACTGCGCAAACATTCTCACATAAACTTACAGTCACAGATACATACAAAACGTGAAGACAGAACAAGGTGTGAAAGTTAACTGTAGAATATCCCACCATTTTTTCCTTCAGTATGTCTCCCCCAGCCTCAACCAGTAAGTGGGCCAGCTCTCTGTTCTTGTTAGAGGCTGCATAATGTAGGGCAGTGTGGGAAAAGTTGGGGAAAATGGAACATGTTAAGACACAGTTATGAACCCTTGCTTTAGCTGACTTCTCAAACTGAGGAAGTCTGCGGCAATCCCTAATCCACACAAGCTGCTACATTCTCTATGTTGTTGCTTTATTCTTCTACTTTCAGAAATACTGCTACTCTTTACTTTTCCATGTGGGTAAATTATTGACACTCTTGTAGGCTGACTTGACTTGTGTAATGTCACTGTCGTGTTTGTGCTGTTTAAATACGGTAGAAATCTATTTCTTTGTGTATCTCTAATATTACAATAAAATGATGTTGATGTTTTTTTGTTTTGTTTTGTTTTGTTTTACTTATCACAGTAGTTGACGTTTATATTTCCTTTAAAATATTTTGCACATCCCGAAGTGGCCCAACTTTCACATTTTTCAAAAACTCTTCCTCTTGCATTTTATTGTCTGCTACACCTAGAAAACAGCAGTGCAATACATTTAGTTTATGACAAATAATTAAAGTACACAGCTCTGTCCCAGATTTAGATGAACCTTCTTATTTGTAATGCCTTTCAGTTCTGAGCTGAACAAAGTAGAACGCCAATTGTATCTCTAAAAATGTTCAGGTCTTTCATTTAACTTTGCTGGACTTTGCACTGTACTATATTTAAATGTATATGTGTTGGATATGTCCACGGTCAAAAGTAATTCAGTGGTCAACAAAGCATTACGGGTAAACAGTTACATTAAAGTCAGAGACTTTTCTGTAGCATTTTACAAGTTCAGTACAGACCCTCTTTATATAGACACCGCTTAGGGTAGTAAAATGGCCATGTATGCAAGGCACCGGTATCAGAAATTTGTAAAATAATGTACCTGTTAGTGTTATTTGTTGACATTATATAATTGCGCATGCGCATGAACTGTACTATGTTTTCAGACTGAGAAGGCTATAGTTGATGCTGTAGAAAATCAGATGTCATAGAAAACTAGTGTATATCAGAGGTAATAAACCTATCACTAGTCATTGTTAATGACTATGTTATTATTAATATGCTAAACTTGAGGTATTTTTGTATTGAATCTGCACATGTGAACACAGGCTTGTGTTTACTTTGTTGGTGTTGCATCACCATGTGACACTATTTCGCTGGGGTTCTGTGGAGGTCGGGCAGAACAGGTTGGTAGATGTTATTTCTGTATTTTGCATTTGAAGTCAGGAAAACATATCAGTAAATAAAAAGCTTAGGCTAAATGCTGATAGCAAAGCTTGTATTATTAGTACTGTTGTGAAATCTTCGTTGTATTTTTTGAGTTACTATGTAGAATGTGATAATTAGTTTATCAAGTGTTTGAAGCGGTTGTTCAAGAGGCACCGCTTTTCACCCGTTACAGATTGAACTCATTATTAGCAGTACATTATGTAAAAATGTTGGAAAATAAAAATATAAAAAATTGGGGTGCGCTGTTTGAGACAAGCCATACGACAAGGGCACAGATTATTATGTAGCAAATCTACATAAAGTTCAATGTTTAAGTTGTTACTAGAATAGTTACACATTTTCATTCAAATTATTTTTCCAATACCAGGTAAAATTATTTTGTATAGAAAAGAAAAATGTACTCAATGTGGCTGTATAAGGGGGCAGAGCCTATTAAATTATACTGAAATATGATGATGATAATACCATGAGGCACAAGTTAGATATGGGTAGTTATATCTAAATAACATGATGCTGCATGTTTTGTAGGCACCTCCTGTATATCACTTCAAGAATGCTGCGAACTTCGGGATTCTCTCACGTCACTAAGTACTGTGGATATTCAAGTATTCGCGTCTTTCCACAGTGTAAAAGACTGGGTCTGTTGATGAACTGTGGAAGATTTTCTGGGTCAAATAATAATTTAAGTCTGGCATTTTCCAAGTCAGTTTTTCAAAGCTGCAGTGAAGCTAAAAGTCATGTTTTTTCACTACCTTACAGCTCTGGAGCAAAACATCCTGTTTTTGATACAGTGACACATTTGGGTAAAAATAGAGTTAACTGTTCAAGTTATTCATTTCAAAGCAGAAGGCCCTACTCCCAAGGTTCTTCAAAGTCCACCTCTACACCTCTAATCAAACTAAGAACTCGTCTGATTGTGACCTGTCTTTTTGGGGTTGGCATACTGGGCACTTGGTACTACCTGCGCTCAGAGAAAGAGAAAAAGCTGCAGCTACAAAGAATTGAACAGCTAAAGAAAGTAGCAATCGGACAGGGTGATTTTAACCTGGTAGATCACACTGGAAAGCCCAGAACCAAGAAGGACTTTTTTGGTCATTGGGTAATGATGTACTTTGGTTTCACCCACTGTCCAGATATTTGCCCCGATGAACTGGTCAAAATATCCAATGTGGTCAGCATATTGGATGAAGACAAGACACTTCCACCAGTGCAGCCCATCTTTATTTCAGTGGACCCCGAACGGGATGATGTTGAAGCCATGGCCAAATATGTTAAGGATTTTCATCCACGTTTGCTTGGGTTGACTGGGACTCCTGAGCAGGTCAAAGAAGCAGGGAAAGCTTACAGGGTTTACTACAGCACAGGCCCCAAGGATGAGGATAATGATTATATAGTGGACCATACCATCATCATTTATCTTCTAAATCCAGACGGACTCTTCTTGGATTATTATAACAGGAGCAAAACTGAAGAAAATATTGCAGAGAGTATCAAAAAACACATGAAAACCTATGTAAAGTTGTTTACTTAAAAAAAAAAAAAGAATCCAATGTCCATAAAGTTTCTGATAAAATAATTAACTTCAAAATGTAGTCTCTGCTTTTACAATGTAGGTGAATATCTTCATTGGCAGGGATCATCTGAATTAATTTGACACAGCCTGTAAACCCTACATCTTTGAGTAGTGATGTTTTCATGGATACTACATTACCTTATTAATACTAAGACAATCTACTTTTACAATAAAACTTTGTGCTTATTTTTTTTCCATTATTTTTTTTGACTGGGGCAGCTTTGATAGATATTTGCCAGAATTATACCTGTTCACGTATTTCTTTTGAACTGTTTCATTGTTTAAAAAAATAAAAAAATAAAATAAAGTAATGGTAAAAATAAATGATGTAGTCCAATAATCCGGTTTTGTAAATACAGTGTGCAACTTCAGTGCAGTTATTTTGACTGGAGCAATTGCAAGATGCCCAAATACAATAATTCTTGAGTATTTTTGGTCAATACCAGGAAAAATAAATATGGAATCTGTATCCAAATTTGATCCATTATCAATAAGCATGTTTTCATCCAGTAGGGGTGCCCAAAAGCAAGTAAGCTAACTTGTCCAGTGCCAAATAGTGTGTTTGTTTTTCTAAGACGAATAGACCCTTGAGAAAGTGATGCAGTGTGAATCCAAAAGCAGGCCACCAGAGGTAAAATTCTTATGAAAAGACATGGAAACAAAGAGTAAACTCCCTTTTAACAATGAATGTATTACATTTATTAATTGTATTTAACTTAACTTAATCCTGATGTAAACAAAAACAAGTTGCCATCAATATACAGTATTTGAAAGCAATACCCCATGAAACAATCCATTTAATATTTTGCATACTTATAGTCTTAGCTCATTAGCCAAAAAATAGTGAACACGTAGTTCCAGTTCATTGAATGGATACAGCTCTGCGGTTTCTCTACTATTTGATTTTAAATAGTAATTGTTAAAAACGTAATTAGTAACAGGCCTTATAACACTATAATACAAATGTTCTACTGCCACACAATTCAAACTAGTAATGTACAACAGGAACATTCCTTAAAAAATCATAAAAACTGTATCGTAGAAACAATGCAATCATACATCAAAATTGACATTTACATTATTCACTACCAAGGTCACAATAGTATTTTTTATACCTGTCGTACAGGTATAATTATACATTCAGCACCGAGCTGAATATGGTCATTCTTGTATATAAAACTACTGACATAAGAAAATTGTCATTTTATTCAAGCAAGTAGAGTAAGGCAATATTTATTGGAGTAAAGAAAAAGCCAATTAGCCTATATATATTATATATATATATTTAAATAAATAAAGGTATCTAATCAGTACAAGGCACAGCATTTTTTTTTTTTTTTGCTTTATATAAATGTACATTCATAAAATACAAAGACCTTGAAAACATATATTAAAAGTCTGTGGTATAGGAAATGCAAGTGCATGTTTAGTTACTTGCTTTGCATTTAAGGCTGGATGTACATCCCCCCAAATCTAATTAGCACACAACTGAAAAGACCCATACTCTTAAATCCTTAAAACTTGTGGGTTTGGACCCCCTGTTTGGACCTCATGACACTGCACATCAGCTTCAGTCAGCTTTCACATGGAAGCATTTACCTGGTTGCATGTCCATATTTTTTTGAGAAACTTAGAAGCTTCAGTTTATTGACTTATCAATGCATTTCCTAAAAACTTTTAAATCCAATAAACACCAATGTGTCCATGGTTCCACTGGGATCAGAAATCAGTAAGGGAAGGAGCAGCATATGTTTGAAATCTTTCATGTGCTCGCCGTTTGCTTAGCAGGGTCAGTTCCATGGAATCAATCGATTCATATAGTCCTGGTTTTTTATCTATCTTCACTGTGCAGTCATTTGCCTAAAGAAAGGAAGAAACAAACAAATATGATAAGATTTTGGAAGACAATTCTAGCTGCAGTATAAGTTAGCGAAAAAAAAACAGATGCTTTACTAAATTTTCATTTAGCTTACACTTTTATCCAAAACTAATTAGAGACTTGGAGGTGAACTATGCATCAACAACTGCTGCTGCAGAGTCACTTACAATAGGACCTCGGTTTTACATCTGAACCTGGAACTTCCTGGTATCAAGCCTTTTCTTTAACCACTGGTTACTGGCCAGTCCTACATTTGTGTACATACCAGTTGCAAAGATGCCAGCTTGTAGCGGCACACTTCAAACGCTTCCTTCCCCTTCACAATGCTGGCAAACGTGCGTCTCTCTCCCACTTGGCTAAAAGCATCCACAATCTTGTCCCCGTAATCATGGATGTCAAAGGCTACTCTTTCTTCCTGTGTAGGAAAAATGTGAATGCGGACATAACGCAGACCAGCCAGCCTTGTTTCATTCACTGCTTTACACATCAGATGATAACCTCCAGTGTGCATCTCAAATCACTTGGTCCCTTTAAACCCACCATAACTAATGCAAGCCTTAATCTGTACAAAATCTTATGCAACAAGTACAGGAGGCAAATTAATGATATTGTATTATTGTCTAATTGTAGATACATTTATCTAAAAATTGGTTGTAGGTTAAAAAATTTTTTTTTTTATGTATTTATGGTGCATTTAGCGTATTTATGAAGTCACTCTTTTACCTATAGCATTATTATTACCTGTTCGGTTAGCTGTGGGCCCATCTTGTCTTCCCAATCTCTCACTCTGATAGATAGCACTGTCTCTCGTGCATACTTCTGGGAGTTAGCAATAAACAGATCCTGGGAAAACACATTTTTGGAATTTTGGAATTTGGACAATAGGCTGACAAAGTTATTAGTATGCTTTTCTTTTATTGACGCTAGTACATTTCATTACAGTGTATTACTATATATAAATCTACGAAGTACCACCATTCATTGAGACAAAATGAATAATTTCACCCTTACTAATTAAAAATAAAAAATAAAATTGTATTAGTTTTTGTGTACACACCACATTTCTGCGGACCAGATCCTCGTAACTCGGCCTTTCCTCCTGGGGCTCTTCAAATAAAAAATAAAAACGATCAGGGAAATGTATTTGTGTACAAGGCTTTTGATATTGATATTATGATTCTATATTATAAGGAGTTTTGAATTCTGATTTGGAAATATTGAATTACCAGTAGCTGCCAGTCCCTCCTCGTCCAGTATTTCTGCAGGGAAGTCTTGTGCCAAGTTTTCATGATCGGAGAAATCATCTGAAGCGAGAGAAGATTTCAGATTTAATATAATTCACAACCAATAATAATAAATAAAACATGAGAGACATGGTATTTTACCTCCTCCATCATTATCAAGGTAATCATCATGGCGGTTGTCCTCAACTTCATTTTGTTCCTCTGCATTTTCCAAATCTTTATTCTGGTGCTCAGCAATCTCATTAGAAAATAATATCCCCTAAAATAATTGTGAAACTGTATGAATTGTACAGCACCAAAGGCTGCACAATGTCTCACATGTTGATCAGATAAAATAAATCAGATACTGTTTAATATTTGGAACAGGAAACTGAATAAATGGTGGAAAAACAACAAATGTCAAGCAAAGACAACAATGAACAGACAATATATCTAAACAAAACTTTAAGAGGAAAAAAACACCCAAAGGATATTTCCTCACCTTATTTATATGTTGCCTTAGTTTTTTGCTTAACACATTGATAAGATCTCAAAACGCAATTATGTCAATTTTATTTCCCACTATTTACATACCCAGGTTTTGTTGTGTACCTTGACCAACCACTAAATATGTTTAAAACAAGTAATGCAAACACATACCATTTTCTTTTGTATCTTCTTCTGTGCAACAAGCCTCTCTTTCATGTTCTTCCAATACAGCACCTCCATGTCTGAAAACATAGTTAAAATACTGTATACATTAATTGTGCAAATACTTACAAAAACAGTTTGGAGAAATCATTGACGATCCATTTATAGCAGTTCCTTACATTTTTATGTAAGGAAAGTACTTACCTGCAAATGTTGGTCCTTTTTTCTTACCCTTGACATCAGCACCTTCATAATCTAAAACAAGAATACAATTTAAAAAATTATAACAGAAAAAAAAACAACACCTTAAGTTACTTGGAACTTATTTTACATTAAGAATGCAGTCATGTATTGAAGTGTACCTACATGTCCCTGAGAACCATTTCCTAAAGTCCTGTAGCTTTGTGGGGCCTTTTCTTTTCCTATTGTTTCCAGTTGTTTCTTCAACACCTCGGGGGATTGTAAAATGCTTGCCTGGTAAAATACATCAATAAGATTTTTATTTTTTAATATAATAATAATAATAATAATAATAATAATAATAATAATAACAACAACTGCAATTCTACAAATAAGTACAGTTAACTAACCACATTTTATACATTATATATATATATATATAGATATATATATATATATATATACACACACACACACACACACACACACACACACACACACACACACACACACACATACAAAATGTTATTTTAGAATTGGCTAATTACTATATATTTAAAGGTATTTTACATCACTATTGTACAAGTATTCTGAACTTAACTGTTAATAATACTGTCTTCCAGTTTATGTCATCTTACCTTTTTTAAAGGGCTTGTCTTCAGAATTACTAAAAGGATCAAGACTTCTCCATGGATCCAGGAATTCCTAAATACATAAAATTACCAAAACAGAAAGATATACCTATCCTACACCTACTCCAAACACAACACTTTGATTAGTTAATAACAAAGCACAGCAAAACCACTATAGTACATTGTAAGCTTTGTTTCAGTTTATTTAAAGTGGTGTCTACTTCTACAAATGGAAATGAAGCAGGCTTGTTTATATTTGAGAATTAATTTGTTACATGTTTCTTAGTACCTTTGGTTTCTCAGTCTCAGCTGGTGCAAGAGCCCTTTCTCTCAGCATATGTCTGTCATTTACAGCCTGCAGAAAAAATAAAAACATTTAAGGTTACTGTACTATAAGTTAATACATTTCAAGTATCATGTTTTCTTGTGATTACCTTTAAAAGCTTTCTGTAATCCTGAGTATTCTTATCAGGCGAGAGATCTTCCATACAGCAGAAGCACTATCTCCTGTGAAACTTACCTGGCGTCTCTCAACGTGCTCTGAAGGAGATGGGTCTACCTCCATATCATTGCCCTCTGCAAGTGGAGGAAATGCATCACCAGCATCATTATCATCGCAGTCATTATCTCCAGCGCCTACATACGAAAAACAACAACAACAAAAAAAAAGACAAATGAGAATGAAAATAAAAGCTGGGCATTAGCTCCTCTATATAGCATTTATTGTTGCAGTGTATTTAATAGAGCATGAAGAACTGTATATGACTATTATAAAATATATTATTATATTTGGGAAAAGGCATTTTACATTAGATTCCTACTCTATCTCTATCAAGCTAACAAACATCAACTGATTCAATAAAATCTATTATATTTAAAAATAAAAAAAATTTAAATGACTTTAATAATGAAGTATACATAATAAAACCAGAAGCTGTTTAGAGGCATTTGGCCTTACCTCCTAGGTCTGAAAAGTTGAGAATCGGTAGCAGTGCCTCATTGTTGCTGGTCCCTGCTTGTAGGTTTCCATTTTCATCACCTGGGCCAACATCCAATACTAAAATTACAGAACTGACGTATTAATAATACATTAAGAAAGTTATAATGGATTTTTTCTCACTTAATGGGAGTTTTGGACAAGTGTACACACCTGCTCAGTCATATATAGTTTAGGATTTTAAGAATGACACACAGTTTTTCTATATTTTTTTTTATACCTGAAGCATTCCTGTTGTTTCCCTCCCTTAAAAACTCCCTTGTAGGAGAAATTCCTGCCAGATCCAACACAAAAGCCCCATTGGCGTGGGGTGTGTAAGTGTTCACCCTGAAATCCTTACAGCTTGCAAGGATTTCACCTTTCCGGCTGCAAAATAAACAAATATATTTTAGTTTTAAAAACAATGAATGTTTTTTAGTTATTTGCTTATTGTTGTGTAGTTTGTAAAAGGACCCGGAATGTGTATATTCAAGAAATTAAAACCTAAAAGAGTTATTTTTAACATTGCAAGTTTATCCAGTGGTGTTCCTGTTTGTTTGTTTTTGGGCTTGGTCAATGGACAGGACCTGCTTGGTTTGCTAACTAAACCTAGTATAAAAATTAGTACTAATTTCACACCACTGTAACACTAAAACTCACATAATCCATACATTCGTCAATAAAGCTTCGCTCAGTTACACAAGAGAATTTTATTCAACAAATATTTAGGGTGAAGAAAATCTTAACTTAAGTGTTGCAGCACTACAAAAGCTCCAACTCTTTGGAACTCTCTCCCAGCTTTAGTGTGTGATGCTCCCACCGTCACTCGCTTTGAATCAGTTCTCAAGACCCACTTGTTCTCTCTTGCTTTCCATGCTCTGTAAGCCTGATATCTGCTATTAGCTGCTGTGTTGTTGCTACTATTTCATGTATTATGCTACTATGTCATTTATTATGCATTTTTCACTGTATTTAATGTATTATGCATTGTTTTTTTCCTGTAACATGTATTATGCATTTCTCTGTTTTTTTAAAAGTATTATGGATTTTCTTGTTGTTACTGCATCTTGTAAAGTGTGATGGTGGTCCACTATGAAAGGCACTATATGAAATAACATAACGTTACATTTTTGTAATTGGTAGCACGATTACAGTTTTCTACTTTTTTCTCTGTCTTGCTGACTAACCTTCTCTGAAAAAACAAAGCAATGCAGTTGTAAACCTGTAAAGTGGGTTATCCTTTTTCTCTGCTTCTTCAGGGGGCACTAAGCCCATGGGAGTCAGTGGAACTATGTCCACAACCTGAAGATAAATATACATAAGAAAATAACCTGTTAAAAATGTACACACAAACAAACAAACAAACAAACAAACAAACAACAAATCACACCAATGATCAGTTCAACATCTGGTATAGTTAACATAGAAAGGCTCAACAAACGCTGATTTTTGGAAGAAATGATTATCGAAAATATATTGTCTTTCAGAACCTTATATTAACTGCTACATGCAACAAGATCCTTCCTGCAAGTTATTTCTTGGTAGTTTTAACTGTCAAAATTGTTAAATTAAAACTTACATTGGAAGAATTATTTTTCCTCATGTCCATGTTTGATTTGTTGGTGCCATTAATGTCATCCAGTGAAAGAAACTGAAAAAAGAAAAATGGCAATGAGCTGACTTTGCTCAGCTGCATTGGGCTTTAAAGGGAAACTGCATCATCTATATTTTCAGAAGCTTTAACTTAATTCCTCACCTGTTTAATGTTATATTATGGTTGTTTCTGTTTAGATCATTATTTATCCATGCTTACTAACCTTTCCAGCAAAAAACTGTTTCTGAAAAGACTCCTCCAGATTGTGGGGATGTGCTGTATAAAGTGTTGGTGAGCATGGAAAATAATCTTCAAAAAAAATAAAAAAATACAGGACATTAAACAAAAAAAGAAATAAAAAAATACCAAGTATCTCTAAGAGTTCATTGATTCTGAACAGGTGCCTCATGCATTTTTAAACCAGTTTTCCATTTAAATTGTTCCCTCTACTGTCAGTATTTTGAAACTTTACCTCCTCCTCTTCATTTCTATGTGCAAAGGTTGCATCTTTATCAACACCATCCACTCCAACAGATGCTGGCTGCTTCTCTCGCCTAGATTGCAGCATTGAGGGTAAAAACAAAAACAAACTATACCATTCTCCTTCAAAACAAAATTGTTTTCCTCTTGCAAATCTCTGTAATCAGTTATATTTATTGTTCTGTATGCCAGTGGTTCCCAACCTTTGGTCTGGAGACCGTGCATGGCCCCTGAAAAATCTCACAAACTGCAGTTTTAAAAATTGTACTATTTTGATCTGTGGGGATAAATACCTAAACAAGTTTGAGATCCACTCATATACTCTTTTGGGAAACACTGGCAGGGGCTTCTCAAACTCGGTCCTGGGGACCCAGTGTCTGCTGGTTTTCATTCCAACCAAGCTCTCAATCACTTAACTATATTGATCATTTGCTTAATTAGACCTTTTTATTTGTTTTCAGCTCTTAAACAGTTGCAGATTTCAAGTTAGCTATAACATTTTATAAGTAACTTGAACTCTGCACCTGTTTAAGAGCTGAAAACAATTAATAAGGTCTAAAAATTATTAGTTCAATTAACGGTTTAGTTAAGTGATTGAGAGCTCAGTTGGAAGTTTGTTTCTGGTATCTACAAATTAACCAATATCTGAAAAATAAAATAGTTGCGGTAAAACAGAATAGATTTCACCTGGGAATCTGTACCATTGCAAAAAAACCATACCACTGTAATTAGAATTACTTTTTATTGGAGATGAAGTCCAGTGTTTGATAGACCAGGGAATAAAGGTATTCCACCTATTAAAAATATAAACAAGAAAATAACTTTATTCATGCAAGTTTTACCGAGAAGCTAAATAAGCAATTTGATTATTTCAGTTAACTATTACTATTCAAAACTATAAAACACTACAGTATCTAAACAGTATAAGTATAATTAAAAGTTTATTTGTAGATCTTGTCAAATGGGATAGTTGCTATATCTTTATAGTTTAAAAAAAAAAATCTGTGTTCCAAATATGCTTTATTTTGCTACTCACCTTTTTGCTGTAAATACAGGCTGATCCTTGGATAAGTAGGGCAGCCTCTGCAAAGTTCATGGTTGTTTTACCTCCATCGAAAGAAATACAGATCTGATCTAACTGCAATAAAATAATTGAGGTCACCAACTGGAGTTACAAAATACAGTAGCCTGATGAAATCCTCCCAACATAACAAGGAGTTCACTTATTCTGGTTCGCAGGTTTGCACTATCCCCTTTTCTGAACTTTCATTTTTCAATGCACAGTAATCATACAAGCTTTATGGTATTTTTCCCATCCAACTCCTCTCAAGAGCACGAATTAGTACCTAATAAAAAAAAGTTCTTGTTAGTACTGTAGCTAGTTTTCTTACACCACTAATGTATTCATTTATTTGACTATATTTACCCAGAAAAAAAAAAAAAAAAGTATTTGCAATCAAAACTCCTTTTACCTCATGCATATATTCCCCAAGCTGCGCAGCCACATCAACCTCCCAGTTTTTTGTCATGTCCCTGATGGGCTGAAGGAGATGCGTGTATCTTGCTTCTGTTTCATCCATTTTCAACTATACAGAAATAGCCTACGTATAACAAAAAAAAGAATCGTGTGAACCACTGTCGGTCAAGGTAAAGGTAACATTAAGAATCAATTCACAATACCATGAATATCATTCATACGAGCCCGTGGGGCTAAATCTGTTTACTGTTTACTTACTAGCGAGTACACGGAGAAAGAAAAAAGTGTTCACTGACAAATACAAATGATTCACTAGAGTAAGCGCAGTACTGTTCAAACTGTCAATGCGTGTAATTTATTAATCACTATAATTAATTAAGCCTATTTCTGTATTTGCATACGAGATCGTTGTGTCAATGCAACAATAAATACACAGCCAGCTGAATAACATATATTGAAAACGCTTACATTATTTCAATGTAAACTAACAATAGTGTATCGACTAAGAATCAATATTAAAATATATTGCTCAACAAAAAACAAATTTACCTTTTTCAGTAAGATTTTACATCCAAACGAGCTTTATAGTTAGTCGACAATCGCCAGTTAAATTAATGAATTATCAACTATCTTTCTATATGAATATGTTTTAGATTATTATTATTGAGTTGAATTCAAAACAGCCACAACTCCGCCATTTTTGAATTTCCCGCGTGAGCGTGAAATATCTACGTAACCTACAGTTGTCAAGGTAACCGTCAAAATATAATCTAGTTGTAGATCTGACGTGAGGTAAGGAAGTACAAATGACTGCAGTGCAAGCATTAAAATAGTTTAAATAATAAATGGCTCAAATAAAGAAATACAAAAACTGGTATTGTGTTATGCAGGCCCCCAGAAGTATTCCTATAAAGTCACTTCTTAAGAAGCAAACGTCAATATATAATAAATTAATAACAACGTTAATGATAGTGTTGTGGCCAATATCTATTAAAAAAAAAAAAAAAGACGGACGAACACGTTCCTCAGTCGTTTTATGTCAAAGTTCCATTTTTAATTTTGGAAAATCTGGTAGAGCATCAAAGACTGAAGTCTGAATAGACTTGGGACAAGACAAATACAGAGAGAAACGGTATATTTTTATTTTTAATAAATAGCATAAGTGAATTAATCTTTAATGTAAAGAGTATAATCTATTATTATTATGTGATAATAATCAATAATATTAACTATTTTAGCTGGAGACTGTCTCTTGCTGGTTGATATCTGACCAGTTTTCAACAATCCTCTATTCACTACACAGTACCTTCCTCATTTTGACCTCGGTATTTGTGGCAAAGAATTCACCACCAGATGGCGATAGCTCATTCTCCAGGGGTACAATTGAAGTAAGATGAGGCTAAAGTTAGTGCAGTGGATTTATTGCATTTAAATGCTTGTAACACGCCCTGAAAATGTGTTCAGTGTGGTCTTACCTTTTATGGCATTTGACAGCAATCTGGGGGTATGTTTAAAAAGCTTGATAAATAAAATATGGTCCAATTTGTATCATCAAGTAACTGGGTTTGTTTTTACTTTTCAACATTGCTGCTTGGAAAATGCATGCAGGTTGATGTTGGAAAATGTAGTTTTTTGTAACTTTGGTTCACACTGACAAATTATTTAGATCTGTTACTGTTTAAAGCCTAGGACACACATGAGCGGCGCGGCACCGCTTGCGGGGAGCAAAGCTGGGCGTCGCGCGGCCATACCGCTTTGCTTGGTGGACACACATCAATTGACGCGGCGATAAAAAAAAAAAAAAGGACAGCCCACCACCTCGCAGCACTGTATAACAACCCAAAAAATGTATATCACTCTTGAACTTTTACTGCTTGAACCCAGAGTGAACGACCATGTCCATGCCCAGAATTTTTTATCAGGATCTAACGTTATAAGTTCCCATATCAGAACACCACTCAGAAATATTTCGGCCTTTTATTTACCTAAGGATATGTATGTAAAATATGATATTTATTTTGGGATATAATGTGAAAGCCCTTTTCTACAATTATATATCTAGCACCGCACTTAACAAGACTGGACTGTGGTACTGTATCTGTAGTTATACATTGTATAGGAGCTGCTATTAATAATGAAAAAAGGGGATCGCATTCTTCGCAATTGTATACAAATAATCAGGGAAAATGTTTGAGCAGCAAAATATAGCCGATATTTTGTTGTTCTGAAATTGTGTGCCGCTGCGACACTTTTCCGCTACATCATTTTTTCGTCAATGTGTGTTCACTCAAATTGAAATAAAAGGTGTGCGATATGTGCGGCATTTTGCCGCTCCCCGCTAGCGGTGCCGCGCCGCCCATGTGTGTACTGGGCTTTAGCACACATTGGGTGTGTGTCGTACCTGCTATTCATTCTTGCACCCTCTCGCAAAGATTGATTCACGGTACACATTTTTCAAAATGAATCTTTGGTTTGGGGAAAGAAATACAACGTATTCCACCTTTCAAATGCTCTGATTGCCTTGAGTCGCTGTTAGAAGTCCCCTGGGCACTCCTTTTGACCATTTTACAAGATAACTGAAGAAAACCCTATATCATAACATGGTGAAATGGCATTTGTTTGTCCGAAGTTATGGCGGTTGGAAACAGTAACTAAGCACGTGAAGAGCTATGCGCTGTCTGATTGGCTGGTTATGTCAGCGATGCGAATGGTCAGTTTCAAAAGGCAAGTTTAATTTAATTATTTTACAATACTTTGAACAAAGGCCTCATAGTCAAATAAAGTTCTTAGATAAGATGTTATTTTACTTACGTTGAAGTTGAACTGCGTTCTTGGTTAAAGGTGATAACATTTCCTGTAATTTTCACATCATTTTCATAATGATATTTGCGGGTATGGTTTCTTTTCTTTAAAGCAAGTTTATATGCATCTAATCCTTAAACTGCGAATCGGAATCCTACGAAGAAACATTTGTCTCCAGCCCAGTAACAGCACCGTTCAAAGAACAGCTCCATTACTCTTCTTTGTCCGCGTCTTCATTAGCAACTTAGAAAGACTGTCCCTCCGTTAAAACTTTTAAAGCTCTGTCGACAAGACATTGACATAACCGTCGTCAGCAATTGCCTTGCCTTAGCTCTATTTAAATCTACCAAGAAGCTTTGTCCACTGAATTTGTCTTTACTCCTTGCCTGCAATCAGGCACCCCTCCCCTGCTCAGCACCACTCCAACACAGCGAGCACAATTTGATTGTGAGTTAAGGAGTTCCACTATTAGGAGAATGACTGGAGTTGTGAAACCCAAATCTCTGAATGTGAGTTTACCTTTTCCAGTCCAAGCAGACATGATGGTAGCAAACCGCTGATCGATCCCGTATTAACTAACACATACGATGGTCGGCATCTCATCTCTGCCCTTGTTTCCAGAATCAGAAGCAAAGAGCGCTGAGCTTCCTCAGCAGTCGATTTCATATTCGTTTAGCTCCAGCTGTCACCTCAGCCCTCTCCAACCTTCTCCAGTCTGCTCGCCACTACATGACTACAGCCTTAGCCCCAGCGACCAAATCATCGTACACCACCGGATGGAAAACATTTACAACTTTCTACACTCAAAACCAAATCCATCCCATGCTGCTTCAATGAGCAACGGATTCTTCCCTCTATCACCCATGCAAGGGATTCTCTTCACTTAGCCCCACTACTATTAAAGCCTACATCTCTGGAATTCAGTATTTCTGCCGCTTCAACTCCGTCCCTTCCCCAACACTCCTATCCATCCCATCAGTCCGCTTGACACTCAGAGGGAGTTTTTATATCAATACATATCCTTCACTCTTTAATCGTTACCCTCAGAAAAGGCTGCTCCTGTCCATTTAATGACCTGACCATGGAAGTACTATGTCTAACTGCTTTTTTGGATTACTCAGATGCTCAGTTTACCATCCCATCTGCCTCCACCTTTCCAGCGGCAAGATAGGTCATCGCATTCATCTACTCTTGTTTCCAGTGCAGGCCTTTCACCTCGATTTTATACCCCTCGTTCGTTTAGGATAGGAGCAGCAACAACCTCAGCAGCCAGCGCTAACATCAACCTCCACCTAATCAAGAGTATGGGGCGCTGGACTTCATCAGCAGTAGATATATACATTCGCCCGTCTCCCACCGACATTGCCACAGCCCATCAGAAAATTGTTAGCATGCCCGGAGTAGGGGCTACCTGACCGCCGGGGCTACCAGAGGTTTTTCCCCTTTTTAGAAGGGGTTGTTTTCCTCTCCACTGAGCGGCAGGTAAACACATAAACCATTACACACTAACCCTTCTAACCCCTCTTTGTTTGTCTTGTATGTCATTTCATCCTTGAATTTATGTTATGCATTGGCACGTGCTCTGTTGTCTGTCTCACGGTGAGGTTCTGCTGGGAGCCAGGGGTCCATTCTTTAGGGGGTAAGTAAACCTCACCTTAGGCAAGCTGCGCTTCCTCTCCCTTATTTAAGGGAGGTTCTCGACACGTGAGTCAGAGGGGACCCCCAGCCACACTATCCTTTCACCGCTCATGCACTTATCTTACCTCATGGCAGTGAGGATCTATCCTATATTTAACATTTCAGGATGTGGCCCGCTTTAATCTCTCAGTGCTCGAGTCCCAACTAACCCATCTATTCTTGTTCTTTACAGGTTCCCTGTGGGACGCTCCTCTGCTCCCAGCTTCGGAGACCACAGTCTCACCTCATTCGAGGGCAGCACCACATAGGTCAGAGAACCCTTTTACTATTATTTCCTTTCAGGTCTCCTCGAGACGGCTCTGTCGCAGCAGAGTTTTTCTCATGTTTTTCAGATCCCCGGGGCCGCAGCCTTCAAAACCAAGCCCTCTCCTCCGCAGAGGACGGCTCTCTGGTGGGGGATCTCTTTTCTATCCAGACCGCAGTCTGTTCAGAAGTTCGGGCCGCAGTCCACTTCTCTAAAGTCGGATCCCTTCGCCTGTTACTGTCGCACTAACACCTCCTTTCTGCCTTCTCTGTACTACACTATAGTCCCGGCAGGCGCCCCGTGAAATGTAGTAAATGAAAATATATAGTCTTCATATTGAGGTAAGTCTTTTTCATTCAGTTTCATTCAATTGTTAACACAAACAAAAAAGCTGCTGCAAATGACCATTATACAGTTGAATTTGAATTATCTTGAACAAAACTTTTGGCATTATTTTTTTGGCCCTTTACACTATCATTTTAGGGTTATTGATCTATGTCTCCAGCCCTTTTTTTTTTTAGAAGCACTTCATCGAACAGACAAAGATGCGAAGGCCCCGGTAATGGAAGACCTCATAGCAGAGATGCTAAGATATGCGCCTCACTGAGGAGAAAAGGAATGACAGGTAAATCACTGTCATGTTCATTTAAAAAATACCTTTTTACTTGTGTATGATTATGTACATTCTCCAAACTGTTATTTTCAAGTTATTTTTTTACCTGTGCATTGCTTCCTATAAAACATTGAATTTGTATGCTATGCCAGCATTTTCTAAAGAACTTGTCTTAATTTCAATGGCTTTTATCCTTATCCAAACAGAGATAATAGTATTTGTCCATATGGTAATTAGTTTTCAGCTTCAACTAAATACAATAAAACCTCTCTGTGGCAGTCGTGGACCGGACTGCACCTGACATTATTGGGCTTTGCAGCACACCTATGGCAGGGCAGAACGGCCTGATGAGCCCACAGGTGCACTGTGCTGATAAAGCTCTCTTCTACAGGGGGCGGTTTGAACTGAAGCTGGACAGACGGAGGAGACAGCAGCGTGACAGACACAGAGCAGCAAGCTTTATCTTTTTGTTTGTTTGTTTGTTTGTTTGTTTGTCTCCCCTTATGCAAGGGTCATTCCGTGTCAAATGCACAACAATTTTGTGAAAATGGCTAATTTCTAATAAACGCGGTCATCCGACCTAGACCAATGCCTTCCTGTGTCGGCGTTGTTGTTGTGCACCCAGAACTTAAACATGTTTGATATATGAATTGATAGATTATCCTATTGTAATTGGATTATAGTGGTCGAGGTTGTGTTTATTAGTGTTTTCATATACGTCTTAAATCAGGATTGGAGGGGTGAGACCAAGATCGAGAGATTGGCAGGCATAGTACTGAGTATATTTACAAGAGGTAACTGCAATGTGGAAGTAGTGTAAATGTTCCTTCATAACATTCGTTGCGAATGTTCTCACAACGTTACGAAAACCTTAGAATAACGTTGTGTGTGCTTATGCGCCAGGGAGGCAAAATAAGCTGATCCCTGGAGCCAGCATTACACTTCAGCCATTAACACCAGACAGAAGGATATCTACATCATCATATGGAAGGAAACGTAAATGGAGACAGACACATATGGATCACATTAGTTTACTGTAAAGCTACGTCTTAGTTGGTGCTTATCTTGGCGAGAGCCGAGTTCAAATCAGCATGAAGTTTTAACATCTACTCTCGTGTAATGGAAATCTCATAACGACCTGGGCACATCATTTTGTTAACTGTGTTGTTTTTGTGAATAACAGTAATTTAAGTAATTGTAAGCCTTCATTTTATAACTTGCATGGTTTACTGTATACCGTGATATTAACCTTACCTTATATATATATATATATATATATATATATATATATATATATATATATATATATATATATATATATACACACACACACAGAAAATAAAGCATTTATTACGCCTTCACAATTCTCATCGGGCTGAAAAAAAGGATTGTTGCAGGTTCCACCTTAAAAGAGATTGGAATCATGCCAAGTGCTGTCACGTGTCAGGATTCCTGGAAAGTTCCTAGAAAGTGGCCTTTTGTATTTAGCAGCAGGCTGAGCTGTGTCTTACACAAACTTGATCTTCAAAACACTACAAATGCAACAAGATTCGGCACTGGAAACACATAACCAGCCAGTATCTTCCATACCCGAATTCATTTCTGTAAAAAAAAAAGTATATATATATATATATATATATATATATATATATATATATATATATATATATATATATATATATATATATACACACACACGAATATCTTGTTCACTTGCAGTCAAATTACTCGTCCCAGTGTATGAGTGGTAATATTCACGCTCTAGTAATCCGATAAGGTTAGGGTTTGTTTGTTTTTTTTTGTTTTTTTTGCAACATTTTGCTGAAATTGAAATGGATATTTTTAGAAGCGTGCTGTTAAATCGGCCTTCCGCATTGCCCTTTGTTGAACAAGTCTCACTTTTCGAGTGAGTGAAAATATATTTTCGACCTGGAGTAACAAACATTTCTTCATGGCTTGACTTAACATCCTCTCCTGGGTGCACAGGTAATAATGCGACTGACCTCAATTACTATGTATTGATTGAATATAAAAATATATTTGGTTACATTTCGCTAATCTGTAAAGCCAGTAATATACATTCTGCAACTGATTCCTCGATACATACATGTGTACATTGTTTTTAAACAATATGTTTTAAAAACACGGGCGCAGTACAAGCATGAACGTACTATTAATAATTACAATCGCTTCAACGATTAGAAAAAGTGATTTGTTGTACAATATTACATCATTTTCTAGTTTAATTGTAATCTGATCAGACTCATTTCCTACAGGTCAAAAATAGATCGATCCTTCGGCGTGGTAAGAACGTTCGGGAATACTTTGCATAAGTCGAATTCTTTATGTAGAACACATTTTGAAAAATGTTTGGATGGATAGATAGATAGATTGATTGATTGTACTCACTCCATTAATGGCAACAGAGTTGGGTAAACTTCAGTTATTTATGTTGTTAGGACCTACTGTAGCCGAAGTATGAAAATGGTGCAGTTTGGTTATACAAGGTGCCCTCGGGCTAATGTGTGTTTAATGGCAATTACCCGCATCAGTATTCAAGAAATATAACGTAGTGGCATTGCATTCCTATTGTAAATATTGTTGCAACTCTTTCGATGTGCACGGTGAAACCCGCTAAACTCAGAAACAATGTAAATAATTGACTCAAATGAGGTGTTGAGTACTGTCGCCTGCATTTAAAACGATAGTATATTTCTTTTTTTGTTTCAGGTGGAAGAGAAGATCAAGCTTGTAGTAGTACTAAAAGAGTTGCCCCAAACTCAGTTATTGTCAAAGGAAATACATACATCGATTTATTTCAGTATTTGTTGGATGCGAGAAGTGGATTCCTGGGAGTTTTCAAATGACCGGCCTTTCATCAGATTCCACAGAAACCATAGCGAATGATAGGAGTTCAGAAACGGAATCCAGACCTGGAGATTCAGATCAGAACCGCATTGCAGTCGCCACGGGGGAACTGAAAAAAGCAGGTATGTGCACCACGTACATATATAACTAATATTACTCTGTATGTTTAAGCAAGCAGACCATAAACATATTGAATAACAACGCTACGGAAACATTCAAGTTCATGAATAAAAGTATATGGCTTTGATGTATTTATTTATAACTTGTTTATTTATTATTTATATTTTACATTCACGTTATAAGTGTTCCGTTTTTAAACATAGATACAAAATAATAATTTTGTTTTGCTCCAATTTACATATAAATGTTTTAAATTTATATGTAAATTTTGCTCGTAGAAACTTGTACGGCTTAGAAAAGTTTGTTATGCAAAAATTGGATATAGTCGAAATATATATTACGCCCATATTCTGTTAGCTGTTCTAGCGATTGCATCTAAAAAGTAAAATTTATATCGTTGTTTTATTATTATTTGGACTTGTAAATTGTATAATGTATATGTTTTGTTAATTGCAATAAGGTGTCGCATCCTCATATAATTCTCTCCCGAGTGGTAAAAATCATAAATAACGGTTTGTGTTTTGTTTCTAGTGCTTTCAAACGCGTGTTGTTGACGTCGTGCTTGTGTGTGTTGTTCTCGGTACGAATACACGATTGTGTAACTCAGACTTACAAAGTGGAGTACTTTACTGAAGCCAGTACTGCACATTCATTAATGTGTCAAATCATGTTTATGATTTGTAAAGGGAGTTTCTGTCGGGGTTCTAAATGCAATGTAGCCGAATTTAGTCAATGCTTCTGTGGCATTATTACACATTCATCTTTTAACAACATTACAATAATACTGTGTAAATACTGTTAACATTAAAATCAGTTGTTTAAAATGTTTTCATTTCATTGAAGTACATTTTAATTATTTTCCAAAAATACCTCAAATAAATTTGTGTTTTTTAATTGCTTTTAAATGTATACTGTAGTTAAATTTGTATTATCACTAAATCAAGTAACCTGTTGCCAGCTGCAGCTATATATATGTGTGTGTGTGTGTGTGTGTGTGTGTGTGTGTGTGTGTGTATAATATGCTATTCTCTTTTTCATATTCATAATGTATGTAAGAAGTTTCTTATTTTGATGAACCTGTGAATGGGCATTTTTTAATAAGATTGAGGTGTGCATATAATTCATGGGGATATAGGTTTCTGTGTTACAAACTTTGCCTTTGCTGGGAATATCGTTCTTCTGCTTTTACATGCTGGTTTTTAAACATGCCCCCTAGGAGAGAGGTGTTTTGTACAACCGTATACCTCAAACCTGTAAAGCATGCTCTTCTAGTATAAATAGCGGGATTTAAACAACCTTCTCACAACTTTTGATCTAAAATCTAAGCTTATTAAATGGCAATACTAGGCTATGATAAAACAGTGACTTAAAGCGCTGTGCATTGTGAATCTTGGTTCAATTCCCAAGTATAATTGTTTATAATTGTTGTTTTCAATTAGGTTGGTACTGGGGTAATCTGACAGCCAATGAAGCCAAAGAGATATTGCAGGACACCACTGAGGGAACCTTCCTAGTCAGGGACAGCTCGCAGCAGGACTACCTGTTCACCATTTCTGCAAAAACCTCAGTGGGACCAACCAACTTGCGCATCGAGTACAGAGATGGCAAGTTCAGGCTGGACTCTTGTTTGCTCATCAAACCCAGACTCAAGCAGTTTGACACTGTGGTGCCTCTTGTAGAACATTATGTGTATCTGTCCAGGATTTCTAAAAGCTCTGAGTCAGCATCACCACCCAACGGCACAGTGCAGCTCTTGTTGACCAAGCCTGTTTATGCTTCAACTCCAGCTCTGCAGCATCTCTGCAGAATCTCCATTAACAAGACTACCAAGAGGATTCAGGAACTGCCTTTACCAAACAGGATAAAAAATTACTTGACAGAGTACAGTTATCATGTGTGAGAGCCATGTTCTAGTACAGTATGTGCAAGAAGAACAGCGTCTAATACATAAACCACTTTTTTATCGTGCTTAATTACCCAGAGACTTGACATATTGTGACTTATTTTTGCCCTGTAATAAATGCACTTAAAATAAGTATGCAATTCGCAAAATAGAAAAGGTGAAAAAAAATGAAGAAATATTTTATGAAGCTAAAATGTATATCATTTTTTTAACTAATACTTTTGAAACAAAATATTAAAAAGTAAATTTTTTTCATGCTTCTGACATTTCTGTTTTGTGGTTTGTTGATTAGAGACACAGCTCTGCTGAGTCAGTGGAGATGCTACAGCAGGTACGATGCTTGCTATGTACATTTTACTAATTCGTTTTTATAACTGTAACGGCTGCACCAGATTACTGGATGTATTTAGATGGTATCTTTTCCCTCTGCTGCCCCCTCTCCTGTGTGCCTGAGTTGTGCCAACTGCTAATGCCAATTCATTTTGTTAATTTTTTTTAATGAAATTCAATATGAGTAAAAGGTGTGTTGAAATAGGTTATGTTGGGAAAAGTGACATTTCCCCAACCACAAATAATTTGCAGTTCTGTGGTTGGCAGATGAGAAAGTTATTTGGTTTCTGTATGAATCATCTAAATTAATGATTTTTAAAAAAGTGCTGCATGGTATTAATGTTTTTGTGTCTTAAAAGAGGCAGTTGAGAGAGGCATCGTATTGAGGCTATAAAAGTTAAACGGTGAAGGGTCAGGGGTGGGGGTACTAAATGCATATTTTCTTTAGCCAAATATTTTGCTGAAAATAGTCTCTCGTTGATGGTTACCTTTAATTGCAGTAAGTTCTCGTGTTCAGTACATTAAAAAAAAAAACTTTTATAGTCTCTTGATATTGTATACCTTGCTATTTTAGTACTGTATGTGATTATGGATGTACACATTTGAAATAAATGATCATTACTAGTGACATTGTAGATTTGATGATTTTCTTCAATAAGAAAAAACCTGCATGGCTTGATTTTTGTGCAGTGTGATGACAGATGCACCGTGTTTCTGTCATAGTATATCACTCCGCTGAATGTTCAAGCATGGACATTAAATTAGGGCTGGACATGTATTTTATGTTTTTTTGTGGCTTTTGGGCATTTTCGTGTTGGAATACCATACTGTTACTGTCTCTTCAGTGTGTTAGTGTGCCAACTTTTCAGGCATAAAACCACAACCCTCTGTCTTGTATACAATCAGTAAAAGAAAGAGCAGAATACTTTCCAACGACAGCATTGAAAGATTAAGTACAACAGTGAAACATAAGTTCTTGCTTATGAATCGTACAGCTCACCAAAGATTTAAGAACCTCTTGGATGATTGTGTGGTGTGTGCTTTTTAAAAAAAAAAAAAATTAAACAGATTGTGTAGTCAAAAATACCTAAAGAGACCAGCTTAGGAGAAAAGTGATACGGATTCTGGATTCACAATTATCAGCTGATTGTATCTAACAGACACATTTAGATTTTAACTGGGTTAACTAATTTGTGCATTTTCTATGGTTTGTTTATTTGTTTGTAACCAGACATTTTTTAACACAGTGGTAAGATGCATTGGATTTTAGATTGATCTTCAGCTTAACCTTTTTAATGACCAATATAAACAGTTTAAATAATTTCAGATCTTTTTTTATTTAATTTTCTGGGTCATCTCTCAATGCCAAGCCGATTTGGTTATATTTTGGCTTGGGATCCAAACGTACATACCAGTAAATTATGTTTAAGATGTTACCAGTAAACTCAATTTAAAGTCTTAAAATATGAATCCTGTTAAACTGAAATTCAATACACAACTAGGGCTGAATGATTCATGAGATTTGTTAACCTTGCTGTTTTTGTGAGTTGTTCCAGATTGGACCTAAAATACCACATCCATCACAAACTACTAGATACTGTACATGTGTGTGCTTCTATTGACTGTTTGAATGTACATTAAATTAAATACATTTTAGTAACATATTTGACATTGTCTCCACTCCACAGTTTTACATACTCTTTGGTGTTTGTCATGGGTCTGTGAATTAAGCTTATTCTTTTATTAAATGCTACTGACATGCAAAGACTGGTATGCCTTTTTCCAATCATTAGTTTTATTTCTGGAAAAAAACATGGTAGTTGTGGTAAAGAAGTGCATTTTATTAAAACAAAAGCACTAATTGAGAATTGTGGTTTTATCTTTATGGATTTATCACCATTTCCATGCCAATTTATAATTGTTTTTTGTTAAGGAACTTCCCACATTTCTGCAAGAATACAAGAAGCATTTGGGAGATTCTTATTTGGAAGTATTAGCTAATCAGCTAAAAGAACAAGTACCAATAATTAAAACTGGGTTAATTCATTACATGTATGCATTATTAAACTTGTATTGTCTTTTGTTATTGTTTTCATTCACCCCTGTATACAGTTATTCTATTTTTGATCAGAAACTGTATCCGTTTGGTGTCCTTTAGATTGTATTATCGTCCTCAACTGGTGTCCCTTCAATTACATTACTCCAATTCAGCTTTGTATGAGCTCATCAATGCAAAAAATAATTATAGTATTATAATAATTATCTAATTGTTAGACATGTTTTTTTATTCGAAATAAAAACAAATAATAATCTGAATCATCTGAATACCCAACCTTAATTTATCAAAACTGGCATCAATCATAAAGCAACCGTTACATTGGACTAAATTATTCCTTCTTTCTTTCTATTCCACTATACAAATCCTGTATATTTCTGGACCGCAAGACAAAAGTGGAGTGACAACATAAATCAGGAGCCTTTTAGGGGAGGGCAAGCTGGATTTGTTTTCATTTTGGATCTCAAATGAATGGCACGTCATATGCATATGTGATAGGAAGCTTATTGTGTATTGCTAGAGGGAGGGAGCTGTGGCTGACTTTTTTAAGGTGGTAATTTCATGAGTTTTCATTACATTTTCTCTGAATATCTTTGGATCATTCCTTTTTCAGTCAGCAATGTTGTTGTTAAAGCAACTTCAGAACCATCATATGTCATTTTAAAGTTTCATAGTTAGGAACTCATGCTATTATCCAATTAAGTGATCCCTGAAACAACAGGTCCCTTTTTTAACTTAACTATTGCCTTGTACTCATGATACGGCTCTGATTTAAGGAATTCAGTATTTAATACGTATGTTAAATCAGCAGCAGGCTTTATTTGCACTACATATATAAAACTGATTAAACAACTAAGGTTAAAGAACATCATCTTTTATACCTTATCCTCACTACACAAATAATGATCAACTTGTACTGAAACCACGATTGCCATTTACTATGTACAATTTTCAAAATGTAAAGCCTGTGTATTATATACAATAAGTAGTGTGAATATGGAATTCGTTTAGTTTTGGGGCTGTAACTAAATTAGGATTAGAGCTAGCTGCTGCTTCCTATAGAATATAGTAAAAATTGCACTACATTATATTGACTGATAACAAGAGGATCATTTAGCCAAAGAAGTCTGCAGAGAATACCGTGTGTTGGTCTACTGTTACCTTTTAATGACTTGGATGTGTAGTATCCAAACATCACAGGTTGTTTGACTTACTCATGTAAGTGTTACAGTATTGATTTATTTATCATCCTAGAAAGATGTCAAAAGAAGCTAATTGACTTTTTAAAAGACATAGCCTTACACAAATTAAGATTATGCACTTGCTCACACATGCTTATCGACACAAGATTCTTCTTATGCAACATTTCTGTTCAGTATGTTATCCATTTTGATTAACAGAACAATAAAGTGATAAAAACATGTATTTGTAACATCTCTGGGGAAAGCTTGCTGTTCATTAAAAAGACTTGCCATGCATGACATTCCCCTGTGAAAGGCTGAGAAAAAACATAGAAATTTGGATGAACAACTTTAAGTGGAAATAATACATGACAGATGTATTGATGTAACAGAGCTATTAGTTTGCCACCGCAAAAAATAAAATGTAGGCCTAGTGCTATATCATGTTGTTCAGGGGAATTCCAGTCTCCTGTTTCATCAGGGATTAACTTGGGAACAAAAGAGACTTTATAGTTAGTGTAAACAACATAGAAGCGAAACAATGTACTGTATGTAACATAATTATTATAAATAAAGTTTATAATACTAGCATTCAAAGGAGACCACATTTATCCTAGACAATAATAAAATAAAAAAAGTGTTTGTCCAAGTGGCTTCACTAGAAAAAGAAGATATTCAATTAGGTTACAGTAGTGCAGCAGGGAGTACAGCTCCCAATAAAATAAACACCCTTTCTCAATGAATAATGGAAACTTACTGTTAACACATTTTAGATAAACTGCACAAGCCCACAAGAAAGCAGTGTGTCCTGGAGATTAAAAACCCGAAAGTGTTCATTACCAGCTGGCTTGCTTGCTGGTGTTGGGTTTTAAAAAAAGAGTGGGTCTTTGCAGGCTTATGTTACTTAGGTATAGTAGGTTGTGATTATCCAGGTCTGCATGGGTTTTTGTATTAATTGCCTGGTGTGTTTTTGTATATGTATATAATACTTATGACTTTTTGTCCCCCTTATGCTATATCATTTTTAGTAAACTCTAACATACATTGATAACGTTTGTCTGTAGACCAGGTTGCAAATGCCTATAGACCAACATTAAAAGCAAAGTGAAATGCAAGCATAAAAAAAATGATATTGAAATATTAATAACAATCCTCATAAGCTTTGATCTACTTAATTTACATGAGAGCCTGAGGATATATGTAATTTAACATAATCTGCATATCAATTAATAGTATGCTGATTAACCAGTCCTCTAATTATGAGGCTGAGATAACATGTTGATGTGTCTCAGAATATACTGCCTCTTTCTATCATTATTATTATTATTATTATTTGTTTATTTAGCAGATGCCTTTATCCAAGGCGACTTACAGAGACTAGGGTGTGTGAACTATGCATCAGCTGCAGAGTCACTTACAATTACATCTCACCCAAAAGACGAAGCACAAGGAGGTTAAGTGACTTGCTCAGGGTCACACAATGAGTCAGTGGCTGAGGTGGGATTTGAACCGGGGACTTCATGGTTACAAGCCCGTTTCTTTAACCACTGGACCACACAGCCTCCTATGTGTGGTCCAGTGGTTAAAGAAAAGGGCTTGTAACCATTAACCATACAGCTGCTTCCCCTATTGACTGACTTGCTTTTCAGCTAGTAAGTTAACGTGCTTTGACACAACATACTGCTGAGATGAAATTACATATGAAGTGAACCAGCATACAAATATTTACCATTGTAAAGGCATGGCAAAGTGTAATACATAATAGTGAAAGCATGGTAAATAATTGGGTAAGCACTGTAAAGCCCAGAGAGGTATGATAAAGCATATTCAAAAAACAATTTTTAAAAAGTTGTATTTCAATAGTTCTTATACAAACAGTGGACTTCCAAAGTCTTCAGAATGGGAATTTGGTGTTTGTTTGTTTGTTTGTTTGTTTGTTTGTTTGCTTGGGGAATGTAGTATAGTCCAGAGGACTATGAAATGTTTAACATAGTATGGTGCTGCTGTAAATCTGTTCTGTACATCAATACAAAGACTACTAAGAGACCTGGATTCAGGTCACATACACATGCCATTCTAAGAATCATATTTCCATGCTAATAAGGTTCTATAGCTGCTGAAACGGATTGTCCCATCGTTTTCTAGTATTCCCTAGTAGAAAGGGAAAATGGAAGATATTAATTGTTTATTAATTGTGAATATCTTAATATTATCCACGGAGATACTCTGTGGGTGTCATTGGGAAGGGGTTTAATGTGGACTGTTATCGGTTTGAAAGTCTTTTTTGTTAGGAGTGGCCATTACAGGCATCAAATGATAGAACTAAACTATATTGTATCCATCTACAGTCATAGAGCACTAAGAGCTGTCTGTGTTTCTGAAGATAATAAACTGAGGGCATTTTCATGTACTTTTCAATCAAATGGCTCTTCTATTTTATTGAATTCCAGATAGCAGATGTGGGTAAGATGTTTATTTACCAGCTGTTTTACCATATAATGGAAAATAGGCAGATTACGGCATTCAAAACACATTTAAACATTGGATTTTGCATCAACAAAGAATAAACTGAAGGTCTAAACACAAACTGACAGAAGTTTTCAGTTGTCTAAGACTATTTATGTTATTGTATCATTACGACCTACCTAAATAACTATCAGGTTTCCATCTTAGAAATCCAGTTCTGTTAAAAGAGTTAAGTGCTGGCTAAAATGTTTTCATGATCATATTACAGCCACACCCCTTGACTATATTATTAAGGTAACGCTTACTGTTTGAGACCATATTCTGGCCCATTAAAATCATTTGTTTTAAACAGTTATACAATTACTGTTTTGCTGCCTGTATTTTATTGTTTGCTATAAATCTTTCTGGCTTTTATTAACAGTTGTTAGGTTTGCCGTATTGCTGAAGAAATCAAAACTTTTTTCAGCTCCAGTGTATGGCTTTTGTAATGGTGCATTACTGTGACAGTTAATAATCATTAAGTATGATCTTGAAATTACATTGCAGTCCCTTATTAACAACTAAAAATATCATAGATGTGCCTCAACATTTATCTTATTTTGCTGCTGTTTGTAATGTTCTGTAATCAATACAAAAGTTGACTATTTGTATAAGTAATGTCAAACTCACAAAATGCACTCATTACTTAATTTTTATTGTATGTCCTTTTTCTTGTCTCCAAATGTTGTTAATTGTGCATGTTGTGTGTTGATGTGCCTCAAAGGTCAACAGCTACCCTATGGAATTTTAACATTGTAAAGTATCTTTTTATTTATTATTATTATTATTATTATTATTATTATTATTATTATTATTATTATTATTATTATTGTTGTTGTTGTTGTTGTTCTTTTACTTGTTAGCCTCCACAAGTTTATTAAAGATAAGCACAGAAAATGTGTTTAAAACTGAATATGGTTCTATTAATAAATTAAATGGAAAAAAACGTGGACATCTCTTTTTCTTGGCAGGTTGATGTTTCTGTCGGCAATAGTTTTTTTTGTTACTCCAGGAAGTACAGTGCTGAATTTCTTTTCTACCATTCTAAAGTGAAAACAAAGCCGTAAATATGTGTATGGTTCATAATGAACTATTATAATCATTAAATGCAAGGTACAGATTACTAAAAGAAAGAACATTTCAAAATAATCACTCGGTCTTCACTCAGAAAATCACATTCCAGTATGATTACTCACCTAACTGTGTATTTATGTTGTAGTTCTTTAGGTTTATTGGTTTACCTTTGCCAGGTCTTAGATAGTTGTATAACACACCACACTGGAAGACTAATTTCATCTCCACTGTGTGAAAGTCCAATGATACACAATGACACTAAAAAAGGTTTTTCCACCCTGACTTGGAATAAGTTATTTTCAGAGTTACTGAGCCAGACTTGTGTTTGTTTTGCTCATCGGCAAATGAGAATAAACCAATGTGATTCTCCCTACCCATTTTATTATTACATTGTGATATGTTTTAAAAGAAAGATACAATTCCTTGTTGTTTGTTAAACAATATTGCGGTGGTTAAGTGGAGCTGTGGCTTTCATATTTTCATGACACGCACAGGCTTGTTTTTTCTTCTTTTTATTAGACAGCAGTGAATCATGCAGAATTCTCGAGTCCCTGTAAACAAGTTGCATTGCCAGTGCTGGTGCCCGGCAGCTTCAGGGCTCTCGTAGTGCACATGTGGTCATGAACGTAAGTGGCGTTTTGCTAATGAATCAGAAAGATTTAAGAAAGACATCCAAATTAATTCTCAAACTTTTATTTTTTTGGAAAGGATGCACAGCTGAGAAAACTTAAAACACTTGCCAAGTCAGCCCTTTTACAATCTACAGTGGGTTTGTTGTGCTAAGTTAAACAGGGATGCAACGTTTTATGGGGAGCTCTTTGGTTTGAACAAAAAGGTGCTTGGTGGCACAGCACTTTACTTGATTTGGTTGCATTTTAACAATTAGGGGGGTTAGTGTGATATGGGGTTAATTATGATTTCATATACTCTGATCAAAGAAGCTATTTAAATTACTTGTCCACACAGATATAAACCTTTATGTTCAGTTCTTCAAAATTTTCCTTGGAAAACAGCATTTTTACAATTTGTTTTGTAGATAAATCAAAGAGCTTTATTGCATTCTGATTGTTTCTTAGCGATCACAAGACTGTGATGTGAAAGATACCAATTATTTTAAAAACAAGTAAAACACATGATGTTGCATTGGTGTCTTGTTTTTGTTGGTGTAAAACACCAGTGTGGATTTATATACTTCGAGGATGGAGTATTCTCTAGGATATATGTATATGTTTATGACATACCTTTTTTCAAATAATAATGTTGCAAGGTAGCTTCATATTCCAAACTGTATAGTGTTTGGAATATGATTCTACTATTTCAGAAAAGTTTGTTCTGTTGGGAATTTTCTTTTTAATTCAGTATGCAAAGGTATGTGGGGCACCACACCTGGGAGTTTCTTCATTAGCCATAGATCCTTGTTTGGTCTGTTCCAACTAAAAGCAAACATTTCAATGTCCGGTAGATTCTGGCAGCAGCATGTGTCCTTCTGTGCCTTGCAGTGTAATGTATTCCTCTTGGAAAACAGTGCCAGCCTGCACACTCATTTTACTACAGTTTATCACCCTGCAATGCAATCAACTTTTGTCTGTTATCTTTTGCCCGGCGGGTCGTGTAAAATCATGCTGAACACAAAAGGCAGTCATTAGCATTAAACATTAAAGAAAAAACGCCTTCGTGTTTTAAACAGACATGGCTTTGTAACACTGACCTTTCGACACAACTTGGCTAGAGCAGTGGTCTAGTGTAGTATCCTATAAGGTGAACTCTAATGCTGAACATTTGGAATCTGAGTAAAACAAAACAAATTAACAGCTCATGACTATCAGATAACATCTAATGTAATGATCTAGGCAGTAATACTGGAATGTCCCCATATAAATTTAAAATGGTCTGAAACTGGTAGCTAAAAATCCATGGCTATAGCAGGATTATACTGTGTTCAAATTCTAGTTACCTTGATCTACTACCTTAATAATATAAGTTTTACTCTTGGGGACAACTCATATTCATTACAGCAATACTTGTAATTAAAGCCAAATATAACATTCCATTTTATTTGAGAATAATTATTTTTTGCAGTCATGTGCTTACATGTGCCAGATGATTTGTTTACTGAAGCAGCATTTTAATTTTCTGATTTTACCTTTTTTTTCATTGCTACTCTATGATTATGAATTGTCAAAAATTCAGCCAACAAGGATTTGAATGTTGATATTTGTATGTGTCAACCCCAAAGCCTAGCCCTGTTCTGTTTCCCTGCACCCTCTTAATACAAAACAGTCCTGCAGTATCAAGGTCGGATACCAGTTATTACATCCGCCATTCTAGGAAATGTTTTGGTTTTTCCATTACAGTAATGTTAGTGCTATAGTATTTATAGCCTTTTACATGCTGTGTTTTTTTACAGTAGCTTCAGTCTTCTTCTGACTCATTTTATTCATGCCGATTTTGTGTACTGAAATACAAAGTCACTTCAGTAGGCTTGTATTATTCAGAATAGAACCCAGAGTAAAAAGACCCTGCTAGCTTGATTTTCAAAATCTTGAGACTTCATTCTTTATATACAGGACTCACAAACCTTGCAATTTTTCACCACATTCTGGAAGAAACATTTGAGATTTGTAACATGAATAGGTTTTGAGCTTTGACAATTTTAAAGATCTTTAAAGAGTCAATTAGGTTAAATGTGTCCCCTCTCTCTAACTGAATATGTCTCGCATTGCTAGTGAACAATCAAACAATGGTTCAAATGCAACATTTTACCTACTAAGACAAAAAAAACACCATGCACCAAGCAGTCGGAAGATCAAGTTAAAAGGTAAATGTATTAGTTTATTTATTTTTTTACTTCACTGGGAACAGTTTTGTTTGCTAGGTGGTCAACATTAGTACAGTGTGGTTCCAAGTGCAAGGGAGTTAATGTGTGTTTACAATGGATGAATGAAAACTACTGTAGGAAAGCAAATGGATGGGGTATGGGGAGGTAATACCTGTACAGTATGGTGACCAACTTGCCCCTTCAAATGTGCTGTATAATGATCTAAACAGTGGTGAATTCAAACTGAACTCTCAAACCAAATGAACAAACAAGAAATACATTATGCGGTCATGCAAAAGCGTATACACTGCAAGGATGAGAGCTATAGAATGAGACTTCATATCAACACTGTTAACAGCTAGAAATCCTTTGTAATGAGATCCCATTTTGGAAAATAATTAGACAACACAAGGTACATGTTTTCAGGAAAAGCTGCCAAAAAATAAGGCACAAAGAATGTTCAAAATGTAAAATATGGATAACAATATGCTCTATTATTGAAACCTTGCCTTCAAATAGATCTAGCTTGTGTGAAACTGGGTGACATCATTTTCTTGGAACTTCAAATGATTTGATAGAAGTCAGCTTGGACTGGGGAGGGTGGTGTACTGTAGTTCTCTAGGTTCGTTTCAAGTGGCTTTTTTATGTGTGCATTTTGTTCTTGAACCAAATAACCTCGGAATGACTTCACTGTTTACAAGTTCTGTCCATTCTCTCCAGTAAAAGCTATTTCACCAAGTCAGAAGCCAAAAAACAACTTTCAATAATAAACCCAAGCTTTCCAGGACGAGCATGTAATGTAACAGCGGGGACATATATTGACAGTCATCAATGGGGATTTCAGATGGAGCGTTGCATTGGCTCTGGTGCTCCTGCAGTGACTGGTGATGTCAGGCAGACATCCACTCACGAGTTCTTGGCTGTAAAAGAAGGTATTGGCTTGGTCCTGGGATCTGAGGACACCCACTGAACCTTCAGTTCTCCTGAGCTGTGTGGGGAATTGCTGCGGTGAGGGAACAGCATTGAACATTCTAAATTGGGGAGAAAATAGTGGGTAAAATAATTATGTATTCTACATGTAGTTTGAATTTAAATTGGGTCACTACAGGACCACATTTCATGGATGCACCCAAATACCGTAGAGCCGTAGAGTCATATCCAATGTAATTGGTTACACGGATCCATCAGATATGTAAAAATATAGTATCTCAGAGGGAGTCATGTATATTATATTATAGTTGCTTTATTAATGCCAGGGCAATATATATTAACAATGTCAGGTACATCAGTGGGTCGAAAATTATTATTATTATTATTATTATTATTATTATTATTATTATTATTAGTTTATTTGGCAGAAGCCTTTATTCAAGGCAGAATTTATTACAAAACAAAGCACTGTAATACAGTATTTGTCAGTTTACAAAACAGCATTCCAAAACAGTTCTTACTTTACTTTCTCAGTCTATGTCCAAGTAATCCGACAGTTAATTATTATTATTATTTTTTCTGCACTATCTGTGTTAACCCGAGACAGAAACAACGACAAGAAAGCACTCGCACAAATACAAACTGGCTTTGGAGGTCAGCAAAAAAATCAGCTTTTTAACGGTACAGTAATTATATTAATACCTTGTTTTCTTTTATTTAACATGGTTGAACTGGGCAGTTATGTGAAGTGGCAGCATGTAAAAGTGAAACTGAATTCCCATTCTGTCCTGCTAAGAGCTTAATTTACTGTTTTACAACCATAATAAAATGTGCATTGGCCAATTTCAATCAATACCATTGAGTTGGTAGCAGCAATGCCAATTGTCCATTGGTTGTTAGATAGTATCATATATTACAGGATCAGATATGACAGGTTATAATTACATAGAAAGTGCAGTCCTTAGATACAGTTCTTGTGTCTCTTTATTTTGAAATTATCACTAACTGAACAAATTGCATTACTTTGATCGAATTCTAATTACACTGCAGCAGAGCAAAATATTATATATACAGTATATATATATATATATATATATATATATATATATCCCAGATGAAGTTTTGTGTAGATACTGACATCACCGTGTGTCCAGCGTTATTGTTAGTACCTGTAATTTCCATAATAAAGATCTGGTGTTTTTATTTTTTATGTACAGAAATTTAATTTATGACATGAAAGGGTCAAATTAATACAGACTATTGGATATGTGAAACAGACACTGGCACTGTATAAAACTGGAATTTAAAAAAAGAAAAAACTGTATGATTGAAGTATTTTCAGTTTCAAATGTGAAACAGCTTTCCCGTTGGATTCATTAAACCTTCATAATTAGCTGTAAAACTGAGTGAGGTTTAGGGAGTGTTTGTAATTGTTTTATTGGCTAACTGTTGGTTGCTCTAGTTCTACTCCAGTGGTTTTATTGGTCTGCTTTCCAGGAATCTTGGCAGTGGGAGATTTCCTGCCTGGAATATAAAACATGATGTATTTCAGTGGTGGGCTGGGGCGAGGCACAGAAAGCACTGGAATGGAAAATTTTGCACAGTGCAGATTCGTTATTCCTGTCGCCCTTATTTAGGATACGCCTATTACCTTCTAGCAATTTGGAAGCCTGGGACACGGCTGATAGAGCCTGGGTGTCATTCATTTTATTTCTAAATCCCTAATTCCCTACCCACTACTGCATTTGCTTTGATTTTATGACTAAACTGCCATGAGGTGTATAACAAAAGCGAAGTGGTTTAAAGAAATATCTATGATCAAAATGGCCAAATTGCCCATGTTTGCTTACTGTAGGTCTATAGTAATATTAATGTATTTTACATCATGGAAATTCTGTGTTACACAAGGCTTATTCTGGATGCAGCCTTGAGCAGCTGCTGTTGTTGTACAATCCTCTGAATGCAGTAGGTATACCTACTGTAATGTGCATAGATAATCTGTCCTTAATATTAACATTTAAAAAGTTAAACTGGGGAATGTATATAACTAGGACTTGCGGGTTGTCTAGTTCAGTGTTCTCATAACTTTTTTCTTCATGTAGATACCTGCAAGATCACTGTACCTGGGGAAACATTCTAGTGGTTGTTAAACCATTCTCAATGCAAGTTTGCAAACTGCAAACCCTTAAAAGCATGCTATTTTGCAAGTATTGAAATGATTAGGATCTGTCTCATTAAAGGAAACCCACACATCTTGCAAAGTTATTAGTGGTCAGGGGTGGGGGTGGGGATGGGGGCGAGTTTTGCGAGGGAAGATCAATTGGATTGAAACCAGATAGAGACAAAAAGGAGCAGTTACCCATTAAGATGACTGTTTGTATATTTTATCATGATGTGTTTATTCTGGCTGCTATGTGGTTTCTGTTTAGCCTCTCAGCAATTGGCAACACCATGCCTTTGGTTTATAGGACCATTTTTTACTTGACAATTATAGTTTTGTAATGTTAAGACACCCTGGGGAGAGAGACAGTGGAAAGTTCAGTTTAACAGTCGTTTGGATGGGAATGAAAGTTACGATATGTACTGTAAGCTATGGGGTGGTGATTGCTAAATCAGATGCACTATTGGCTGCTAACTAGAGGTGTGCTGAGCGTTTATTTAAATAATCGACACGAATACGATTAATAATTTCAATTCATCGATTAATCTGTTAGTTTCGATTATTTTTTTTTTTCATTTAATAATGCAGAAAAGGCACCCCCACTATAGTAGATGATATTCTGTAACATTATCTCCAGTACTGGTTTAGTTGTCTTACTCTGTTGATGGTCTCTTTCTAAAATAGCAAGTCTCACTCAGACAACACATAACTTTTCTTTTTTTTTTTTTACAGTTTTATTAATCAGAAAATGCTTTCTCACATAAATAACTACAGTACAAAATTTGCTCCTGAATTTTTGGAAAGCAATTGTAAAACTTAATTCTTGTCACTTCAACCTACTTGGAATGTTTGCTGTTTGCTGAACAAGTGGAGCAAAATTCTTATAAAGTCAACTCATTAACCTTTAAAGAAGTCAATAACTTATTTGCAAAAATAGTTGACACTATTCACTTAAAACAAAAGTCTGTAGTACTGTTGGTCTTTTTTTAGCATTACAAAATTACTGAACCTTTTCTTAAGTTGTTTCCTGAAAACTGCTCATTATTTAATTGTGTTGTCCCATGAACAAATTTTAACATGACATAGCAGTTAAAAAACAAACACATTATGCAAGGTTGCTATGTAAAAACACCAGCATATCAACGTGGCTAGGGCTAAGGTTGGCATGTTTTCTTGTCACAACAGCACCAGCTGCTGAAAAAAGCCTTTTCAGATGGAGCAGAGGTAGCAGGGATACTGAGAAACCGTTTAGCTAGTTTGGCCAGGCGAGGAAGGCAATGCATATTGTTCTTCCACCACTGCAAAGGCTCAGTATCTTTGAAGCTATTTAATTAATTTTGAAAGACATTTAAAAATGGCAGATTTAGTTATTTTTATTATTAACATGTTTTTTTTTTTAGCTTTTAAAAACATATAATAAAAGTATAATTAAGACTCCATACAGGTAATAAGACACTAACTGTCCAGAATCAAGCTTTAAAAAAAGAAAATGAAATAATAATCTGGAGTAAAATTGTTAATAGTGTTTATTATGCCATTAACTAATAGTGCTGTAGATTGATACAAATACAGCAATTCTATGACTGATGCAGCATGTTTTTGTTGTTTTTTTTTTTTTTTTGACAAGTTTGATAGTGCTGGTAAAAGTCTAAGATTAGACCAATACTTGGTGTTAGCACTTACACAATAACAGATTATAATATACTTGCTGTATTCAATAGCAAGTGCGAAATGTATAGTTTATTTTCATGTGCTAAATGAACACGTAATTCCTCTTATCATAAAAAAGAAACTGCATTTGACAAAAACAGCATCGTACTGTATATATCGACTTACTTCTTATATGAATAATATTACTTACCAAATGAGAGACGGTTGGGCGCCTCCTTTTTAGATGTTGCAGCAAAGCTGTGGTTTCCTCTTTCCTTTGCATATTATGCACTGAACCTGTGAATTGTTAGGTTGGCCAAAGAAATCCCACACAACGCTTGTGTGTCTGGCGATTCTCGCAAATTTCTTGGCACCGGGCCTCTCACTTCCATTACTTTCCAAACTCCTTTTCTTTCCCTGTTCTTCTGTACTAGTAACAGTATTGCTATGTGCATCCGCCATATTGCTGTTCCCGCTTGCCACTCTCAACACGTCGCCACCAAAACGGTCTTACAGACGGTTTTGTTTCATTAAATTTTTCGCCCAATGAAAGCGCTTTGCTAACGTAACAACAACATTGTTACGTTCTAGCGGGAGGATAGAGGTTCTAAACAATATTGCGACAATGCTGCTGCTTGTAAAATAGCAATAAAGAAGTACCGACACATTAGCAAAATCACGTTTCGAATAGGGTTGCGTGGGTATTATTGAAGAAATACGTCTCTAACAGAGAGAACAAGGATAGTCACAGGATACCAGAAGACGTATGTGTGTGGAGTTTTTTTTTAAAACACAAAACAAAAAAACTGTCATCTTCATTTTTTTCTACATAGGCCTGTTTTTTTTTGTCATCTTTTACTAATATATCGCCTTCACTCTCTCAATCTAATCAGTAATAGCGATCTGCTGTTCAGTATTCCTGCCTAAATCAGACCGAGTGAACAGCTGATCGGAATTATTATTTGAGAACGCACCTGGCGTGAATATAGCTGCTATATACGGTATGCATATAAGGCGATTACTCGAATACCAAAAAGATCGTCGAGTATTAAAATAATCGCCACGACTCGAGTAACTCGATTAACTATCCCAGCTCTACTGCTAACCATACAGAATACTCACATAAGTGGACAAGGAGCTCCAGTAGGGGGGCAGATATTATAACAGTTAAACTTGTGGCAGGTAAATGGTTGAATGCTTTTGATTTCTTAACAAATGGTAACTAGAAAAGCTATGGTAGGGTCATTCCATGCCAAATCAATAGATGGCTTCAGGGCCATCTCAGTAGTGTTCCACATCTCAGTGCTGTTACTGTAACTATCAAGTGAACTTTGAAGAAGCCCATTTGACAATGGGATTTTCTTATCTAGTGTTTAAGTAGTGTGCAAGTCATCATATCCTAGTGACTTTTTAAATGCACCCTTCTCAGAATTCTTTACTCTTAAGTACATCATAATACACCAGATTTTAACCATTAACCAATCTCCCTGTAACACCCTGGCCCTAATGGAAATAGCATATTTGCGCAGGTAATTAAAAAAATGCTCTTTCTTCTACAAAAGGTAGCAGTTAAAGTTCTTCACTGCTACTCAAAATGATAAACCACCACAATTATCAAAATGATAAACCATAAAAAATTATAATTATATTGGCCTTAACAGCCAATATAAAAATTACATATATAGGGCAGCTGGCTTTGAGCTAAATATATATATATTGTAGCACAGCAGGGAGGAGGTTGAAATCCTCCCCGCAGTAAAATGTGTAGTTTTGTTAATTGGGGAAGGGTTTTGTTAATTGTTTTATTATTAATTATCCCCTGCACCTGGTAGCCATTGTTAAATTAGAACCAGGTGCAGGGTATTTAAGAGAGGCAGTCAGTTTGCTCAGGGCTGCTGAGGAGAAGGAGGCAGAAAGGAGTGCTCTGCTTCCTGGCAGTCGTGAGGTAAAAGTGTGCTGTATTAAACCTGTGTGGTTTTTGTTTATTGTTTGGTGGGGAAACGGCCTAGCTGTCCCACTTGTAGTCAGGGTGTTCCTGTGTGTTTAGTTAGTACTCCTTTGAGGAGTTAGGCTTTTGTTTGTTTTGTTTGGGGTTTATGAATAAATATACAGGCCCTGTCCTGTTTAAATAGCCTCTGTTGTCCAGTAAATGTTTCTTTTACAATCAAGAAGGTCCCGAATTGTAGCAAGGCACCCCTACTTTGTTACAATATATATATATATATATATATATATATATATATATATATATATAGTAATTTTTATATTGGCTGTTAAGGCTCTACTATTTGTTAAATAAGCAATTTCACAACCACACATTTGAACAATTTTCTTGATAGATTCAGCCCTAGTAGGGGATTCAGTCCAATGCACACATACAGTACGTAACATTATGTTTTTGTTTAAATGTTTAACCAGAAACTTTATAATGAAAATTAAACAAATGTTCAAGAGAGTTTTGTGGGATGCCATACAGTCCAAGCATACCCTATATGTGTGCACTTTAACTAAAAGATCATCTGTAATGTTATCTTTTAATAAAGTCATAACAGGTGCTGTAATTTAAGAGCTTGTTTAATCTCCACATGGCTGTAGATTTTTTTTAGCAGGTGCTTTGGAAATGACATCTGATCCTTTTTTCTTGTTCTAAAGCTGACCAAAAAACATTAACTAAATTGTTTTTTGTTTTAGGATTCATCTTTGGCACTAGAAAACTGCTTTTTACCAAAAGTTAATCCCCCTAAAAGGTAGCAGCAGAACATTTTAGAGTAAAAACTGTTACATTGTACATCATTTTTTATCAGTAGTACCAAGAACAGGTAAAAGAAAATGAAGAACATTTTTTGTTTTGTTTTTTTTGTGCTTGGTAACCCAAAATCATGTATTTCTAATATAAAGACATACTTTAACATTTTAAATTGTAGGTATTGATTTTCTTTCTTTCAGTATAAATAATAGTTGGTATTGATTTTCTTTCTTTCAGTATAATAGTTGATATTGATTTTCTTTTTTCTTCAAAACTTGATAGAGTAACAAAAGGTGCATTTGGGTTCAAATTGTCAAGGTTCAAGGAGGAATAAAAAAGAAAAAAAATAGAAAGGATAGTGTGCTGTATGTTTTATAAATCAGACATTTGAGGTTTTTATATAAGTTTTGGATTGAACTATTCAAAAATATCAATCTCTCACACTATTTAAATTAGAATTTCTACGTGTTTTACTATCTGTTAAATAAAAATGACAAGACCACACAGTATATCGGTAGTGATATTTTCTATTCTATTTCTCAAACTTTTACTTTCTTTGTCGGGTGTCTTGAACAGTTGTATATTTTACATCTAGCTAGGCCATGCACAAAATGATTTTAAAATAAATCACACTGGTGCATTCTAGATTTCTGTGGATGGTTTTAGCTTTACAGATATATTCTACACATGCTATTCTGAGCACTTTATTATTATTTATTTTCCATTAATACAGTTGGGTTTTTACTGGAGCAATCTAGGTAAAGTACCTTGCTCAAGGGTACAGCAGCAGTGTCCCCCACCTGGGATTGAACCCATGACCCTCCGGTCAAAAGTCCAGAGCCCTAACCACTACTCCACACTGCTGCCCCAGTATTTATGCTCTTTGTAGTTGGTTATATTTTTGTAATACACCCTTGTATTGTCCAATCTCACCAATCTGGTAACATCTGAAAGGTGTACCTATACGGTTCTATGTCAGTAAGTGTTTTTCTATTTAATGTTACCACAATGGTTATACTGTAAGTGGAAAAACAAGGACCAAGGTTTTGTCAGTGTCTCCAATAAAACAACCAAACCTTCCATATCAGGAATGTAAGCCCTTAAAATCACTATTGTGCATCATAAGTAACTGCAATATATACCAGACTTGGTTTGACTACTAATGAAATCTACCGGTGCAAAGCCAATCATTCTTGTAACGTGCAGTCCCAGACCATGGCCGCCTTCGTGATGTGGAAACAAAGGTTTGGGAAACGAGCGACCATGCAGTGCCTGCTCAGTAGCTTAGAGGCAGCAGAAACAGACCCCTCTGTAATGGATGATATATTTCAGTGAAGAAATAACCGAATTGCTGGAACTGATTGAGGATGAAGATTCTGACAGTTTTCTGTCCAAAGAAGACCAAGTTGATGGATCTCTCTAAAGAACACAAACATTCCCTATCAATAACTTTTAAAATGTGGTATTTGTCATAATATGTTGCAATAATTATTAAATACCATTCTGTCAGCCTTCATGAAAAGAGGGGATGGGAGCTATTCAATTGATCCAATCCTGAGCTGTCCAACCTTTTTTGCCAACTAAGTCATGTTAATGATCAGCTAGTTTTTAAAAGAGCCAGAAAATCACAAACACAAACTGAGTAACTTGTAACATTTTAAGGCTGCAAGTTTTAGGAAACTTAAATAAAAAAGCGGATTAAATATTAGCAAAGAAATCCCACTAATCTTGGATACTTAATTTTACCTACATAAGCAGTATTACATTAGCACTAACTTGGATCTGTGACGGCAGTCATTTGTTTACAAGGGTTGTGCCTGTCTCAAAAGTGTATTCTTGTCTGAAAAAATCTGTAAAATGGTGTAAACAGCAGTGGGTATGTAGATCTGCCACCATTTTGATCAATTAGATAGACCTTCGAGTGTTTGCTTTTGTCTCCTGGTGCTGTTTCAAAACATGAACCCATGGTGAAGGAGACCTATATGATTTGTCTGAACAGCATTGCTCAACTTATGTAAGTTTTAAAAACTGTGTAACATTCTTAAGTGAACATGAGGCAATCCACTTTAATGGACAAACATTTAACATTCTCTACAGTATTTAAACACCGTCAGCCAAACTTTGGTCTGCATTTCTGAACATTGGCTCATCTAACTTTAGCTGTGAATAACATTTTGGGAACATATTTGCTGAGAAATGCTTATTTGTATTCATTAAAGACTAAATACTGCTTCATATTCACTATTTTTTATATAAATGTATGGAGGTATGCTTACATAAAAAAAACTGCTTAAAAAAAGATTTTATGTCCCCTATGATGGGATTAAAGTATTAATGCTTCCTCATGACACGTGGCAGTTAACTAAAAGTAGCAGACAAGGCTCAGAAGGTTAGCCACTTGGCATGGAGCATAAGTGGAAAGAACATCCTGTTCATGGATATACTTTGTACTGTATATTTAAAAGATGTAACCACAGGATAACGACGAAACAAGAACAAAAACGGTGCTGCACACAGGAAAACCAAAGGAGATAGTTTCAGATTATTCCTAAATAACATCTATCGTTGCTAACAAAAAGTGTGTTTTAAAACTAACTTTCATTCCTAAATTCCTATTTGTTGGAACTTTAAAATATATGAACATTGACCATTAGAAATAGCTTATGAATCAAGCTCCATTTAACTTGTATATCAGGTATAGGGAACAAATTGGACACGTTTTAAAGAAATACAACCTTTGCATTTAATATATTTTGTTTCACATGGATCTGCAGTTTAGAAATGTAGGATTGTTTGATCTGAATTAAATCTTTGTGGGAAAGAACAGTCTAGTAGAAGTCTGGAGTGCACAAAGTACAATATCGAAGATTGCTATTCAAACATGTTTAGTTAGTAAATTAATTCTATTTTGCTTGTTTGCTGTCAATACATTTTGGATCTACAGTATTATCTGGAGCATTACCTACAGTGGCGAGTATATTTCTGTTATTATGCATCCCTTGTAATTAAACCACTTCATATCTAAGAAACCCTTTGACACACAGAATTGTAGCGTTTATAAAGATGGCTACGATATTGCAGTTATGTGACTAAATACTTTGGTATGTTGGACTCAAATTGTATGCTCAGGTTTAAAAATAAAAAATAAGTAAAAACACAACAACACGCGTCATGTTAGTTTATAGTTATGTTTTAACATAGTTGCTTTCCCAACCTGTAACCAATTTATAATAAATCTCTCAGTTTATTCATCGGTTTTAGTAAAATTCTTGGAATAATTGAATGGGTCACTTGGCACAATACCCAGTAAAATATTCTGAGGAAGTGTTATGACTTTGAGACTGGATTATATTAAATAAGCCACATTGACAAAACAAGCCTCCATGTTTACCCAGTAATCTTCCAAGCGGTGACTGCAACCCCATTTTACAGGAATCCTAAGAGAAGGAACAGGTCGCTCATTAACTCTGTCAGCGCTTTAAATAACTTTACAAAATGACTACCATAGAATATTTAAATACATGATATCAATGTATTATATACTTGTGGCAAAGTGCCCCGCCCCTGTGTGCATTTGTGTGTTCTGTGTTGTATATATGCGTGCGTATGTTAATGTGGTGTATAGATTGGTACACGGGATATAAACGGGTCTGTGTTTCACGTGTGTTTAAATTGTATATTTGTATTTAGGCACGGGATTGCACATCACGCACGTGCATTTAAAATATAATATGTGAACACGGGGTTTCACGTAATGAATTCACGTGCTGGGATTCAAGTGAGTAATTAATTAGTAATTGAATCCCAGCACAATAGTATATATAGACGCACATTTCTTGCACTCAGGGTTGGGTGTTCGGTGAGTGGAGAACGGGAGAGAGGAGGAGAAATAAAGTAAAAGAACGTAACGTAAAAATAGTGTTTTCACTCACCGTGTTTGTCTGTGCATCCACCGTTTGTGTGTTAGTACGTTTTGTTTGTCCTTTTATTTTGGCGTGTAGTGCCGTGTCCTGTGTTTTGTATTCCGTTGTTTTCAAACCTTTTATTTGTTAATAAACGCTGAGTGCAGCCATTGCACTCAGCTCATTACAACCACTGTCTGTGTGTTTGAATTCCTGTCTGGTCTGACGCAACCCACTCTGGCCGTCTTTGTGACACGTGGTGTCATCGTGGGATAGCCGCGCCTCCAAGCGTCAGACCAGGAGGGGTTTTGTTTAAAAAAAAAAAAAAAAAAAAAAGAAAAAAATATAATGGCAGAAGACGCCACAAAATGGCGGGACTGGTTCCTGGAGAATGCTGGGCTGGAGGCCCAGTCTCTGCCCATAGTCGTCCAGGCCCTGTGGATGATGGACAGTGAGAGATGGGAGGCCTATCAGCAGGAACACACCCCAAACACCTTGGAGGAAGGTGTGGAGTTTGTCCTCAGCTACCTGGAGGCAACCATAAATGGAACAGCAGCCCAGGTAGCAGGACCACCAGCAGAGGAGTACCTGCTGTCCCCATCTCCACCAGCAGAGGGTGAGTACCTGCTGTCCCCATCTCCACCAGCAGAGGGTGAGTACCTGCTGTCCCCATCTCCACCAGCAGAGGGTGAATGCCTGCTGGTTTTGCCTTCACAGCCCAAACGGGAGGCAGAGACGGATAAAGAGGTGAAGGACAGGGAGGAGGAGTGCCGCCTAAGGGCCAGGCATCCACGGCGATGTAACAAGCCATCGCCGGGGTGCCTCCTCTGCGACCAGGATCACCTGTTCGCCCACTGTCCCTTCCGCAGCTATGGGGAGGAGCCTGAGCGTCCACAGCCCAAATGGGAGGAGCCTGAACGTCCTACGCCTGAGTGGAAGGAGCCCGAACGTCCTACGCCTGAGTGGGAGGAGCCCGAACGTCCTACGCCTGAGTGGGAGGAGCCCGAACGTCCTACACCTGAGTGGGGGGAGCCCGAACATCCTACGCCTGAGTGGGAGGAGCCCGAACGTCCTACGCCTGAGTGGGGGGAGCCCGAACGTCCACAGCCCAAGAGGGGGGAGTCGGTGCGTCCACAGCCCAAGAGGGGGGAGTCGGTGCGTCCACAGCCCAAGAGGGGGGAGTCGGTGCGTCCACAGCCCAAGAGGGAGGAGTCGGTGAGTCCACAGCCCAAAAGGGAGGAGTCGGTGCGTCCACAGCCCAAAAGGGAGGAGTCGGTGCGTCCACAGCCCAAAGGGAGGCAAGTCGGGGCTTCCACAGCCCTGGGACCCAAGCCACCAGCAGAGGGAAAATGCCTGCTGGTTCAGCCCCAAGAGCCGGAAGGGGAGGGGTTACAGGCTCAACCCCCTGAAAATTTTTTGGGGGGAGAAGGGCAGGATGCTGGTGTCCCCCAGCAGCCTCTCGCTATGCTGCTGAAGGCAGCACGGCGCGCACATGCCCAGCCGCCACAGCAGAGGGAGCCAGCACCGCCCGGAGCAGAGGAGCTGGAGCTGCCTCTGCCTCCACCACCGCCAGGAGCAGAGGAGCAGGAGCTGCCTCTGCCTCCACCACTGCCAGGAGCAGAGGAGCTGGAGCTGCCTCTGCCTCCACCACCTCCAGGAGCAGAGGAGCAGGAGCTGCCTCTGCCTCCACCACCTCCAGGAGCAGAGGAGCAGGAGCTGCCTCTGCCTCCACCACCTCCAGGAGCAGAGGAGCAGGAGCTGCCTCTGCCTCCGCCACCACCACCGCAAGGAGCAGAGGAGCAGGAGCTGCCTCTGCCTCCGCCACCACCACCGGAAGGAGCAGAAGAGCAGGAGCTGCCTCTGCCACTTCCAGGAGCAGAGGAGCAGGAGCTGCCTCTGCCTCCACCACCGCCAGAAGCAGAACAGCAGGAGCTGTCTCTGCTTCCCGTACTTCCACCACGGGGAGTACGGTGGCCGGAGCCCCAGAAAGGGGAGCTGTCGGCCACGAAGAAGGGGGAGGAGGTCTGGAGACCACCAACCCCAGCAGCAGTTTCGCTGCCGGAGATCGTGAGGAAGGTCAGGAGACCTGCTCCCACTGCAGCAGTTTCGCTGCCGGAGATCGTGGGGGAGGTCCGGAGACCTGCTCCCACTGCAGCTTCTTCGCTGCCGGCAGTACTGTGGTCGGAGCCCCACCAAAGGGAGCTACCGGCTACAAAGAAGGGGGACGAGGTCTGGAGACCACTTTCCCCAGCAGCAGTTTCGCTGCAGGAGTTCTTGTGGCCGGAGCCCCACAGGAGGGAGCTGCCGGCTACGAAGAAGGGGGAGGTCGGGGGACCACCTGCCCCGCAGCTTTTTCGCTGCAGGACGGGACCAACAGGCTGTCAGCCGTGCCACTACCGGCAGGGGTGCTGACAGCATGGCCAGACATGGGCCCACTGAAGCCTCCCTTCCCAGCCCGAGACTTTGTCCTGGACTGCTGGGTTTTTAAGGGGGGAGGTGGCCGTTGAGGCCATGTGTGCTGCGCACAAGGGGGGGTATATGTGGCAAAGTGCCCCGCCCCTGTGTGCATTTGTGTGTTCTGTGTTGTATATATGCGTGCGTATGTTAATGTTGGTGTATAGATTGGTACACGGGATATAAACGGGTCTGTGTTTCACGTGTGTTTAAATTGTATATTTGTATTTAGGCACGGGATTGCACATCACGCACGTGCATTTAAAATATAATATGTGAACACGGGGTTTCACGTAATGAATTCACGTGCTGGGATTCAAGTGAGTAATTGAATCCCAGCACAATAGTATATATAGACGCACATTTCTTGCACTCAGGGTTGGGTGTTCGGTGAGTGGAGAACGGGAGAGAGGAGGAGAAATAAAGTAAAAGAACGTAACGTAAAAATAGTGTTTTCACTCACCGTGTTTGTTTGTTTGTCTGTGCATCCACCGTTTGTGTGTTAGTACGTTTTGTTTGTCCTTTTATTTTGGCGTGTAGTGCCGTGTCCTGTGTTTTGTATTCCGTTGTTTTCAAAACTTTTATTTGTTAATAAACGCTGAGTGCAGCCATTGCACTCAGCTCATCACAACCACTGTCTGTGTGTTTGAATTCCTGTCTGGTCTGACGCAACCCACTCTGGCCGTCTTTGTGACAATACTGTATTAGTATATTCAATTAGATTAATGGACCCCTTTTTGAGTGAAGTAATCTTTCCAATACTACTAGTGGTCTGCAGTTTTGAGTGGGCTATCTATCCTAGAACTGTATACTGGTCTGTAGAGTTTAAGATATTATAGGTTATAGGGCAATGTTGATAAAGCATTACTGTGCCAACAGTGTCATACAAGTGGATGGGTTACATAATCATTACATGCTACACAGGATCTGAACCCCAAACCAGTTCAGAAGAACACAGTTACATTACACTTAAAAAAAAAAAGAGAGTTATATTCATTGTACCCTACTGCGTAGTAAAACCTTAATGTTTGTATTGTCTGTACAGAATAAAGCTTTAGTGGGGCCAGGAACTGGTCCACAAACCCCTACACACTTACGCTAAATCTAAAACTGATTGTGCTATTCCTGAAACAAATGCTCTTTTGCAGTATTTTTTTTTTTTTAATGAATACAGTGGCACATCTAGCATTGTCATTGTAGAGGGAAAACTCCACAAAGATATATAGCACTGCCTTACCTGCAAAACTGCCTTAGATGAAAAGAAAAAATGCAATCTGTATCAACCTTTCCATGGCCTTTGTTCTTCGAAACTATTGCCTGTTTTTTCTAGTAGCATAGATATCTGTATAAGTCTCACAGATGTTCCTTATAATCTGTAAACCATCACCAGAGGTCACAGACTGCCTGTGGTGTAAAAAAAAGTCCCTGTTTTATTGAGTGCATGCTATACAAACAGATAACCTCAGCCAAACCTTTCTTTTTTTCCAGTACAGCATATGTGAAGTCATATGCCTTGAAAAAGGCAATGTATGGTTTTATATTACCTTGGCCATTTCACAGTTGGCACTTTGAAAGTGAGGGAAGGTGGATAATATGATTGATACCTTATATCATAAGAGGTACTGTCAAAGCCTTAATAGCCAACAAATACACAATAGCTATTCAATAGCCAGCAAATTGTTCATCATGCAGGTATTTGAATTCTAAAACAGGATTTGTCTCATTTTAGAATTCCTTTTGTTTGTGTAAGAACACACTGTTCATGCTGACTGTCCCAAAAAATATAAAACTGAAGCAGTTTTGTGAGTGCAACAGCCCACTCTGGAACTTGCAGAAGAATTGGGTCTGGTTGTGTGTGACAGTGCAAGCATAAGAAAATAACTACTTGTACAGAATGTTTAAGAAACCAGAAAAAACAGTCAATTATTGCCAATATACTGTATATTGTTCAATACAAGACAACGAATGAAAAACAGCACCATCTTTGTCCAAGAACATTATGCTGGCTTAATCATACTAAAAGAATAGGGTTGGTTTCCTATATTCCTATATCTTTGGTGCAACAATTGATGGTTTTGATAACATTTTTATTTAGAAACTTAGAAAATTAAGCAATTTTAAGCCATTATCGGACATTTTTACAATATAAAAAAGGACTGGTACTCTGTAGCATAACAGAAAGATAGTAATGGGTATTAAATGCCTTTTAAATCAATGCAAAGATGTTGCTTGCATTGCAAAAATGTTTGTGAGACAGTTCCCCCAGTGAAGGCTGTTCTGCTACAGATAACACAACCTTTTGTAATCTCCCACGGTCTGGGAGAGCTGATTGTCTTAAAGTATAGTAAGTGGAATGCAACTGACTTGTTAAAATTGACCTAGTGTATTATTGGATAAGCAACAGTTGTCTGATTGGATTAACTTTACCTACCTTATAATTGGATTTTAAGCAGGGTTTTGTTTGGTTGGACGATAGCTGGGAATTAAGAGGAATGTTCTGTTATTGGTTGATTACATATGCATTTATTTAACATTTAATTTATTGTTAATCTTAAAGGTATTGATTGTAGAACGAAAATTGCAGAATAAAACACAAATTAATGTTCATTTCATTTCTTAGAAGGAACAAGATGAAGTTTAAGGACAATTTTCTAATTATATTTCTTCACCAGAGAATTTTGAAATGCACAGCAGATGAACTATTCAGGGCTTGGTAGTAGTTCTTGTGAAAATGAAATTTCAATCGGCTAGAGAGTAGTAGAAAGCTAAGCTATTAACACTCAACTTTTAGGTGTATCACAATCTTGTCTAGTATTTATTACATTTTACTTAGTTATGACTTTCTGTGCACCATGTTGATAACCTTGCAGGTAATTTTAACAATGAATCCTTCTCCTTGAAACACACCACCACTAACAGGAAAATAGGAAGACAAACACACCACCCACCCCAACCTGATGGCACCCTTGCCTCCTTTCCGGCCCTCTAAATACATCTTCAAAAAAAACAGGGTCACCACACAATTCAGCATTGGCAAACTGACCCTGTGCTGCACTGCCACCTGTCATTGACACAAAACAACACCCCCCTGATCAAACACAATATTTTGTAGGGTCCAGTATAGAGGAGCGTTATGCATACTTTCTATGTTGGTGAAGGTGGTATTGGCTACTTAGGTGAACCTTGATCAAGGAATGGCAATATCTGCTGTTTTGTTCTGTGATTCTGTTTTTGTAAATGTTATTAAAGTTAAAATTCAAACAAGCTATGTTCCAATATAACCATGCAAACACATTACAGGTTTGGAAGCAATAGCTGCCTGTAAATAAAACTTGGACGCCTGAGTGGCGTTTCAACTACAAGCCCCCTGTGCGTCTCTCATTTCTCAGCGGATAACCACACAGTAACAGAACACCCCTGCACATACATATTCAATTAAAAAAAAAAAAAAAAGTTATCTTCTTTCCTTAACTAAAGGTTACAACGGTCAGCCTGGCATTCTTCCTTTTTTAACGTGCTAAATATTTTCTGCAGTTCTGGCACAGCTCTGCATTTTCTGATCAGCATGCCAGTCTAATACATCAGCATTTTTCTATCTGATGTTGTAAAATGAATTGCTATTTGCAAAGGATACATTCTTTTTCTTAAGAGTTGTGTCAGCTGCTATGATGATCCAGTGGCCTGTACTTCTAAGTGAGACCTAAGGCATCTTTCACTGTTGATTGGGAATGACTGAATAAGGGCAAAAAAAAAAACGGTCAGAGCCCATGGCCTGATTTCCAGAAACCGCTGAGCATTTCTCAACAGAAGACATACAAAACTTCATTAGAAAGTGTCTTGGGTCATTTATTCAATGTGGCATTATTTGAACATGTTCTTTTAATTCCTTATGAAATATTTAAGTTTGCAAAGATGTTGCTTAAATGTGCTTTAAAATATTTGTAGTGGATCACCAGTATTTCATAGTTAGTATGCAAGGGCATACTAACTAAGATCAATGGATTCTAAAGTTTGAAAAGGGGAAATATGTAAACCGAAACAATGCTGCCACTAAACAAAGTTCCAGAGTAACTGTAATTACCAAATCCATACCCCCAGAACATGAGTTCAGGAATACAGTAAATGTAGATATTTTGATAACAGAGGAAAAGTCTGACTTGGAACAAAGAAACTTTGTGGTACACATTAACGATGCAAGGTTACATAAGCCTTGCTGTAGGAGGGGCTTTCATTTGTTCTTAACCTGTATAGCAGTGCTGCTACAGCTAGCCCTGTGAAAAAAGAGCTTTGCATTAATATTGAGTAAAATTGAGTTATTAACCTGACAGATTAATTCATTATAAATTGTATGGTTTGAAAAGGTCAAGGATTTACCTAACAAATTATCAAAATGTTACTACATTTTTTAACCCAACATAATAAGCAGCATCAATGTAAAGTAATTGTTGCTAGTTTAATAATTATTCCATCAATCTCACCTATTTTGCTCTTCTGTTAGCTTTTTTTTGGCTTTTTTTTAAAGACACGTTACAGCAAACATTTTCATTTTAAAACACATCTGGTACTACACTAGGTTAAAGAAGTTCTCAGTTTCCTTGCTTTGCCTTCCAGGAAGTCTGTTACTCCTTTACTTCCTTGGTTATTTCACCTCATCTTGGTTCACAGTATGTTTGTGGCTGAAAGCAGGTCAGTCAGTAATGGAAGCAGCTCTGTGGCAGGCTGGCTGAGGCGGGTGACGTCAGACCAGAAAATGAAACCGCAGCAAAGGCAGCACTTGCGGGTCCGAGACGCTGCTGCGCTCAGGGTTATTTATTAAATAATACCCACTTTCAATAACAAAACAAACAAAACGGCACAAGGGCCAAAATAAACAAACACTAGAAACACAACACAAAACAAATACCGTGCTGGTACAGTCATCCAGTAGGTAGCAGTTGCTTTCTATATTTCATGCATATATATTTCAAAACACCATCTCCTTTTCTCTCTCCCATTCCTTCTCCCTGAACACACTGTCCACTCTGAACAACAAAAGCTGCAGGTTTTTATCCCTGTGACCATCTCCGAATTAACACTAAGTTATTCAATTCGGAGATGCTCACATTCTACACTAGTTTACCGGGATGGAGCTTTTAAACCCATCCACACTGCCAAACAATAACAAAGAAAAACATTGTATTTTTACAAACTAAACAATAAGGTTTAAATAATAATACAACACAAATACAAAATCATACATACACACGGGCGGGGTGTACCGCATCACAAGCTCCAGTTGATTATTCAGAAGGAAAAAACACCCCTCCACATGAAATGACCCAGGATGTGCAAGGCAATCTAAAAGCATGGCTTGAAAACAGGGGCTCGTTATACCTAGTGCAGAAACATATGTAATGTTTTAAAATGAAAATAAAACGTCTGTTTCTTTTTAAAAACTCATGTGAGACCGATATAATGAATGAATGTGCATCCAGGAGAACATGTGAAACTATACTGTTAGCAACTAAATGCCTGAATATCACAAAGCAGTCGCTATAAACATTTCTTATTTGAAGCATATGGTTACTAACCCGGCCACCTCAGTTGTGCAGCTGGCAATCAGACTGTAAGTCTTGCAGCAAGCACACGTTTCTCTAGCTTCTATATTTATACCACTCTACGAGTAAACATTGAGATAATTAACTGTCATAAATATTTAAATGAAAGTTGAAAAGAAAAACTGAAACAGATCCGACTTCTTATCTTATTCTCGTAAGAACTCCTGACTGTGATTGTGAATTCAACTTCAAATGCATTACAAAATGCCTTCAAGTTTTTAGATAAGAATGATCAGTTTTGTAAGCACTATGGGTTTGAAAATGGTATCTTTGAAAGTAGAATGATAAGACTATAGCCTTGGTGCACTGCTGATTTAAAAGTGTGGTATGAAAAAAAAGATGCATATATTACCTGATAACAAAATGTGATCTAAATTAATTGAATTGAAAGTGGTGAAGCCAAGCCAAGACAGTCATTGATTTATAATGCCTGTGCTATAGTCTTCTTCTTTTAGTGTTACAGCTGTGACTCTGGTGCTGTTTTTTTTTTGTTTGTTTTTTTGTAATAACTACAGGGCCTGGTCGCTTTATTAGGAATACCTTCCAAAATGTTTCAGTGCCGTCGAATTTAAATTGATACTAAAATGAATCGCATGAGAGTGTATACCCATATATAATATTGTAGTGTCCTATAAACAGTATGTGCTGAAGTAAACTATAGTGTTTTTGGACGGTACAATTGCATTTTTCTAGATATTGGTAAGACCCTGTGCTGTAATCTAACAGTAAATTATTTTCAACATGGGTACGTAATATGACACACAAAGGTGGTGGTGTTGTTGTTTTGAAATGACTGCGCTGCTAAATGTGTTTCAATCTTGTTCAGCCAATCTTGAGTGCCCTGGAATGTTCACGTCACCAACACCTCATAATGGTACAGGAAACATGAAGTTCATGCTAAATGTAAACCTTAATGCAATGTTTATGAAATCACAATAAGGCTTGCTTCTGACTAGTGCCGTATGTCCCAACATTCACTTTACAATACACACTTTTAAACTCTGGAGGGCCATTCCACATCAGGTTTTAGAGGTTATCATATAAATGTTTTAACAGATTAATACCTGAATGGAGGTGTGATTGGTTCAATTAAGCAATTAGGGATGAGGTTGTGTAATTTTGGTTTTATGTAGCGTTTGCAAATTACATGAGTTTCTTGTTACTGTAGTCCCTGGTGCTTGTTGATACATCTCGAGTTAACAAATCGTATGCATATGGGTCTAAAATAAGGTAAGTTGGCAAGACCACTTATGACGTCACAAAGGGAACTAAATCAAGAAGCATGTTGTGTTATTCTGTCTCCTTGGGAAGCTGCTTAATTGGAAACCCAATAATATTAATCAATTAAAATTAAAGTGACGCGTGTGAAAGACAGGAGACCAAGCTGCTTCAACCAAGAATCAAGTGGCTTACCTTAAATGCTTAAATGCTATAAATCTGTTAAACAGTCCTAGTGTAAGTAAAGCCTTGTACAGTGTTTTGGTAACCCATAGTGACAATACAGCACTTTAACAAAACACTATTACTTGTAACGTGACCATTTTGAATTCGAAGTCTGTACTTGCTTTCTTCAACATGTGCAAACTATAATAAGGGCAACAAGAAAGTATCCCCTTACAGTTTGTGGGCCAAATGGTTCAAGCAGACATCTGAGGAATTTTTTCAAGATTACCTATTGAACATTTCCAGGAACAGCAGTGAAAGCCAGTAAAATGCTTTCTTGGAAACCCACTTAGTGCTAAATGGCACCTGGCCAAAAGCACTGTGCAGAAAATCTGGTGTGGAGTTTGGAATGGCTTGTTAATCCATTGCTGAACAGACTTTTTAAAACTCTAACGTCTAGTGGCATTCATTTCCACAGTTGCATAGGACGAGTCTGCATTCATTACCAAAACTAGCCCTTGTACAGTATTTGCTAACAGGGTATTTATGTACATTAGCCTGAGATGGTGAGTGTAGGACCCTTTACAATAATAACAGAATATACAATACAGCCTTGTTTTATGAACTCTAAACTCCTTAGTTCTGTGGGCTTGGGTGAGTATGTCAAGATCTGCAAATTATTTAGCTATAACATTTTTAAATAAACCCACCAGAGCTTTCGGAAATAGTGAATAGTGCCTGATGAACAACTTAAGAGTTCACCGGATATTTTAAACATAGCAAAACCTGTCTCAACACAATTACATTATTAGTACATGAAACATGAAAGGTAACACTCAACTAAATACCAATTATATAACTTATAAAAATGAATGGAACGTCTATGAAATTATAATTTAAACAGTTATCTTATCCCTTCTGTCTTTGAAAAGGCACACATTTAGAATTATGTAAATGTTGACCCAATTTGCTGGAAAGCTCATTTTCTAATCTTATTATCTCTTGTTAATTCTGCTCAGCATTAATATTTAAACTCATGAATCACATGAGCGTCCCCAGCATTTTGAAAGGGGTGTGTGTCGGGGGGGGGGGGGGGGTTCTTACCTCAGTGGTTCATTGGTGGGGACAAGTAGCAAGCTGGAGGAGCGGGGCATGTCATCATTGAAAAGGTTATATTGGAGAGATCTAGTGCATTCTGGGGGCCATGTTGTATAGAATATGCCTAGAAAACACTGAACTGCCAGGTATACCCATCATTCCAAAAGTCTGGTTTTGTATCTCATTACACTGTTCCCTTAGCAGCAACATTTTTCTATGGGACTGACATTTTGGCTTTCCTTTTAACCTTCATCAGGTTCCTTGGGTATGTTTTCCCCCCTGTAGGGGATTTTGTATTGCCATATTTGTTTTTTTAACATCATTTATTTTAGACATTGTCATCTTTGTAATTGCCATGTGGCTCATCTTTGTAATTGTCATGTGGCTATTATAATAATCATGTATATATGTTTTAAAGAAAATTAATAAAACAAAAAATTTCCAAGAAATATGAACAGGAATCTGAAGCATTATTCAACAAAATTATCTGGTCCAACGAGACTTATATAGAAATTTACACAAAAAATGGGTCACAGTATGTTTGGAGAAAAAAAGGGAAAGCCAATGAAGAAAACCTTGATATGGGGGTGTTTACTTAATGCCTATGATATGGGGGTGTTTTAGCAGTTCAGGGACTGAAGACATTCACATGATTGAAGATTGAATGAATGCTGCCATGTATCAAAACATGATACCATCTGCTTGTAGGCTGATTGGCAGAGAGTTTATCTTCCAACACGACAATGACCCAAAGCATACGTCTCAGTGAAATCTGGAATTCTAAAAGAAAACCAAGATAAACTTTCTGGAATGGCCTTCGTAATCCCCAGATCTCAGTCCAATAGAAATGCTTTGGACTGATCTGAAAAAGCTGGAGCCAAGCATTGCATGTCCAATCTGGCTGAAGGGAATATGCAAGACAGAATGGGCCCAGATTTCACCAACAAGATGTAGCACACTGCTTAAGAATTATCAAACACATCTGAAAACCATAATAAAAGCCAATGGAGGACAGACGAAATACTAAAACCAGGTGCCAATACTTTTGTCATGAACGAATACTTACTTTTAGTTTTTTTGATAAAGATTATTTGTTAAATTACTAGAAATGTTATATTTTGCTATTTGTTTTATTAAAAAGTGGTTAAAGTTCACTAAATGCTTGTCAACCGGTTTTCAATTGTAAAAATAAAACAACAACAAATTCCCAGGAAATTAAGAAAAAAATAAAGAAATAAAAAACAAAAACAAACAACCATAACAATAAAATAAACAGCCTTTAGCCTATCCTTAAACCTTCTTAAAATACCATCAGGTATATACACTTGAATATGTTGATGTAAAGGAGAAGGGCCAAGGAGTTTGTTATTTTAACTTTTACAGTGACTGTCTTTGAGCTCATGAGCATTTTTGAGGTCACTGATTAAAACACTCCACATACCATACAGTGGTGCACATAAATATATTGATACTTTATGGTTTCAGATAATCAATCAATCATTTGTCTGTCTGAGCATGATACTAGTTAAGAAGATTCATTATAATATAAATGACAAACTTACATGTCTGCATATATCTGGAAAAATGCTTAATTGTGTTGAAATTTGGTATATTAACATTATTTACAGTAGCATAAATTATTGCGAGATTGTGGGAATATACTGTATGGAGGTGTCTCTAGGTACATCTGTCCATCTGTACGTTACACTTACATTGTTCACATGTATTTGTCGTTATACTGATAGCTCTAATTTACATTTTTGCATCCGTGGTGGTGGATGTATGCTACTAGCATGCTTGTTATTATTTTGTATGGCTTCATGTAGGCTTTATTACAGCTTCTACATGACTGCGGGATAATGCTAGAGAGAATTTTCTAACGTGCTTCAACTGCTATATAAGGCTCTTTTAAGGCTATTTTCACCAACATCAGTGGTGATAAAATGTCCAATTAAGACTAAAATGCAGACCACCAGATTTGTTCCACTTGCTTTTAACATCCTGCAGAGTAGTCCCCTTTTAAAAGTAGCATTGTGTTGCTGGCCTCATGCCACTTACTGGCTTGCTCAGACCATTAAACTTGAATCCCTGTGACCGCTTGTTTACATCAGGATGCGTGATGTTTTAGGCACAGGTTCAACTGAAATGGGAAGAGCTGCAGCCTTTTCTTAGAAATGTTTGAATTTGCAAAGGGACTGGCTGTACTTGGATATGACTAAACATTTGCTTTTAAATAACATAAAAACAGCAATTGTTTTTGAAAACCTTTCATTTTAGCTGAACGGTAGGATTTTTACAATTTGCTTTGATTAACTGAATCTATTTATCCATTTATTTTCCTTTATTCTTCTGTATTGTACATTATCTAATTGTATTTAATCTAAAACTATGAATTGTAAATCATTTGTGTTATGTTAGTTTTTTGTAAAGTGTTAAACTATGAATTCATTAACTTTTTTATTTCTTATCTTAGTGGGTTTTAACGTAACTTTAAAATTGCTGCTTTTGTATTATGTGTATACTGTTATTTAAATATGTTTTGTTTGTGATTGTGGCAGTTGTATGTGTGACATGCTATACAAATGTATTGTGGTTTGTTCTTTTTTTCTGTTATGTCCTGTACATTGCTTTGCAATACTGTTGTATAAAAAGCACTATATAAATGCAATTTTTTTAAAAAGTGATTCTGTATTCTTTTATATAATGCTGTACCTCTCTCTCCTACATATTTTATTTTGTAAAAATTTTGGCAAAATATATATTAATCAAAGTTGCTAGTTTTGCATGACTTGTTTTATAAGACTGAATGTTTATATTTGCATACTTAACATGTGCTTTTACAGGTTTCAATGTCCTTCAATGTGTCTATGATCCATTTATGTTTACTGTGGACTAAAATGTCAGCAACATGTGCATCACTTCTAAAAGCCAGTACCAGCACTTTTGGATATATATATTGTTTTCATTTTTTTATGAATTATGAAGTATATGTAAAACTATTTTTTAAATGTTGGGTAATAATTTAGAATATGTAATCTGTTCTTTAAATCCTCTTTAAGATATATTTTCAATTCATTTTTCTTTTTTAAACTCTATCCTTGATAAAGGTTTAAGAATCTGCTGGACTGGAGGTACGTAAAGGGGCTCTAAGGAGTTCAAGCCTGGAATGTGCAATGTTGCTCCTTCACCAAAGCACAGTAAATTGATACCCTGAGGTGTCAGGTAATATACTTAAGTTAAAGCACACTTAATTCATAATATCAGGGGCTTCTTTTACTGTGCTGTTTTCACAAAAGGTTGTTGGGTTTCTTTGAAAGGCATCCCAGTGGATGTATATCTGAATAGCAGACTAAAGAGTTCCATGTGTACACTCTGATTCAAGTACAGCTTGCATTTCAACTTCAATTATGACTGAAGAGAACTACGAGTACCGGTAAATGTGTTTTCTAGAAAATATCTTGCAACATATAAGGAACATTGCTTTTCAAATGAGGTCTATCTACATTCAAAACCCCCAAAATTGTTAAAACAAGTCCTTCAAACATGTTTTCTTATGTCTCATTAGCAGTTTTCTTAAGTCCCTTTGGTTTTGCTGTTTTTCATTTTTGTTTTCCAAGCTTTCCAGGTTTCCCTTTAGCATCTGGAGCTGCTTGAGTAGATTTTGAGATGGAAATCTGCCCAGAATAAAACTCAGTTGGAAAAGAAGTTCCATGCCTCTAGTGACATACAATTTAATTTAGAGTATCTAACAGCGGTTCCCATGAGATGGAGACCACATTCATTTTAAAGGATTTTTATATGGACCACTACCAGCATGGGACCAAAAAAGTTTTCATACTACTGACCCAATTAGATAGACTATTTTGCTTATAAAAATTGATCCTCTGAATAAATAGATAAATAGCATTTTAGGAACCACCAGAGAGCTACATATGGAACACAGGTTGGAAATAAATATTATATAATCCCCATGAACAAGCATCTTATTTTTAAAATGAGCAAAACCCTAGACAATGGCTAAATAAAGTCTTGATTTTAAAATGTCTGTGATCTAAGAACAGCTGCTGTTTGTTTCATGAACTCTTAGCATTTCAGGAACAGTTTGTTGCACAATTTGGAATTGAGTTCTTCTCCCCAATTCTACCCACATTTGGAATTAACTTCACTATCTCCATCTGGATCTGGTACCTTGTATTACTTATCATGTTAAAACTGAAGCCCCATGCATACAAATATAGAACATGCATCGGAATACAGAAATAAGAGCTGCATCCCTTTAAAAGTCAAAGTTAGCCACTGAATGATACAAATATTGTTGATCTGTGTAAAACACAACATCTGTAAAGAAGGTAAACTACTGTCTTGATGTTGAGATTGTGAATATATTTCTTTTCCCACAGTAATGAGATAATTCCCTCATGATCTCTGATGCTCTATTCGGCATAAATATTCACAAAGACACTTGTTGTCAAAAGTTTCTTTTATTTCTTAATTATTTTTTTTTTCCGGCTTTCAGGAATAATTCAAAAAAGGATAATGGCAAAGGTTTGTGGGTGTGCCTGACCCATCCCCATGTCATGTCATGTCTACACCAGATTATTATTTAGCAGATGCTTTTATCCAAAGCGACTTACAAAGACTAGGGGGTGAACTATGCATCAACATTATTGCTGCTGCAGAGTCACTTACTATAGGACCTTCATTTTACATCGCATCTGAAGGACGGAGCACAAGGAGGTTAAGTGACTTGCTCAGGGTCACACACGGTGGGTTTGTGGCTTAGCAGGGACTTGAACTGGGAATTTCCTGGTATCAAGCCCTGTTCTTTAATCACTGGACCACCAAGCCTACCACATGCAAACTTCAGCTTGCCATGACACAGATGTATTTATTTATACATCTACAAACATCATAACCATTTACAGACGACATTAAAACAACTACCGAGTGCACGCCCTTGTCGAACAGCCTGTTGAGAGCTGCCAGAGCAATAACCATGTGACCATGAGATAGAAAGGGCCATCTTCAGTGCCTGCTTAGTCGTCTTCAACTATCAGTGCTTCAGCACGTACTCCTTTGAAAACACATAACACCAAGGAGCACATTGTGCAGAGATACAATAATATAACCTCTCTCCTCTGTCTGCCTTGTAGACTTCACAGGAAAATTATTTGTCTCACATTCTCTTCATAATTACTCTTTTTCAATGTAACTGTCCTAAAGTCTGATCTTAAAGGAGCCAGCCTTTCCATGTTCTGATGATCTTAAATAGTTATTTTTCAACATTTTACATTTAAAAATAAAACAATAAGACATTTAATCAAGTAGGCAAAAGGTTTGTCAAATGGAATCCATGAGGAAGGCATTCACAGTATCATTCTGCTGCTTGACTTAATGGGTCTATTTGATCGATCGTAACGGTGGCAGATATAAATATAGACATTGTTTAAATCATTAAAAGGGAACTTTGAAAAAACAAACATCTCTATTAGTTGATTTTTATGCTTAGAAGTAAGTATAATTACAGGCTGCTTTAATATTGGGTGCTGTATGACTCACCCTGCAACACGGCTATGCTTTTACGTGGTGAGCTACTCAGGGACCCGAGGAATGGTTTAGCTAATAACATCTTTGCTTTGGTTTTGCTTTGATGCTTTTGATAAAGTAATGTATGTATTCAAGATTCTAAGTATAATATTTTTTCTAGAAAGATATACAAAACTCATCCACAAATTGAAGTAACTACTTAACTACTTTATAAAGTTAATTAACAGCAAGGGGTATCTTATTTAGTAATAGTCAGTAATACCATTTGTTTCTCATTAAAGTCTGCAGGGGTTCGACGACCTTGTTGTTTAAGGAGACTCCACTACACTGGCTGTGTTTACAATGACTAATAACACATCAAATGTATTTTAATTTAGTCTTTCATTGTACTTTACCATTTTAGCATAGCCCCACCTCAATTAAAATACAATGATGCCCACCTCAGGCCACAGGCATGCTTGTTATAAACCCTCCTAAAAATGCAGGTAAATCAAAAACGTTATCATATTACAGTGGTATGCCAATAGTGTATCAGTCCCTTTTTTCTATTATAAACATTGCTACTGTCTCCACAAAGACAGCACAGGAGTCTGGAGCCCCCTGCTGAGGATTTTTCTTTTTTTTTTAAATCAATAGTACATGTTTTTGTTATTGTTAATAGTATTTCCACTAAACATCCTGGTGCTTTGAACAAATATAAACAAGTATGCATAAAACATTTACAGTATATAAAATATGGATTTTGTACTTAAAAAAGAAATTGCTTGGATGCATGAATGCCAGCAGACAATTCTTTGGATAGATTGCATGTTTCATTAAATACAGCATGCAGCTTCCATATTATTTCCTATTCATTATAAACAACAGTACTGTATCAGTATATAGGTATTCTAATTAAAAACAAGATTTGGGATTGAAATATTCTATGAACAATAAGAAAACAAAAGCAGATTTTGTCGATTCAATAAATGTTCAGAACCGTTTTACTTTAAAAAATATATATATATATATATATTTTATGGATGTGTCACACCATAAAACGTAGATTTGATAAAAAGGAGATAAGCCTCTTTCATCTTGCCTCCTCTGAATGTATTAATCCATTAATACATTTAGTACAGGACGACTATACCCTCTAAATTGGCAAATATGTACTTTTATTGTATCTGCTAATTATCCCATGCAATGTGTTTTTAATAATAATGTATTACTGTCAGTGCATTCATTGATATTTGACACGTTCAGTAACACAACCAACATATTTTACCTTTGGGTAAGGTAAAATTTCGGAAAGGTAACAATGCTAAAAATTCACCATTAGGGAGCACTGGAGTGTGCGCTGGTAATTACGTCCAAAACTCTATTTTAGTAGGGAAGAAATCACCAGTGAACACCCCTAGTGTTTATTCTGGTACTGGTCTAATTACAGCAATTTCACTTTGCTCAGGCTTGCCCCAAAGATGCTGATGGTTTATTGAACATTGATATTGAAATATCCATGAGTGCAGAAATGATAACGAAAACATATCAATAATCAGGCCCCCAGGATTTATTTACAATATTTACATGTAGTTACAGTTGCATTGGTTGGTGTCTACCACCAGCTTACCTGCAATGATAATTCTCTGGCAGGGTTGCTCTCGTAACACATCCACACACACACACACACATGCACACACACACACACACGCACACACTCACACACACACACACAGCAGTACGGTTGTATAAACAAAGCTAAGAAAATAAAGGTTGCCCAAACAGCAACTGAGCACCACTCTCCCCACTATAGAGAGCTCCCGCTACAGATTGCTTCTACACTGACATGTTCTGTCTATACTTCTTGTGACGATCAAAATCCCATCAATTAGTTCCCTACTTCATGAACACTAAGGATCCCAGTGTACACACATTGATCCTCAGTAGTTGGTTTCCATTTTGTCCTGATACTACTAAACACTCAAACCTGAGGCTACCATTTCCAGGCTTGTAGTGAGAGGACAAAGAAACTGGCTCTCAGCTGCCCTTTTAAACCATGTGGACAGGCCTAATTGATAATCTATAAATCAATTAGCACATGGCCACATTCCACATCTGTTTTAGCAAGCATGGGAGTCTAAATACATCCTTGCCATATTTAACACACACTTTACAAAAATGAAAAGAAAAACAAATCACTACAGGTATTTATGCGTGGAGGGCCTCAGCCCTGCCACCAGAAGCTATACAGTAGTAATTTAAAGAGTGCATATATTATTGTTTTGATTTTTTTCTTTCTATATATATGCATCTCAGTCAGATCTTCGGAAGAAAAACGTATTTTTTGAATCTTAACATTACGAAGCCATGTTTTGCTTAAGTGAAGGTGTTGAAACAAACTTGATACAGTGGCTTCCCAGTTCCATAAAGCAGTAAAGCTGGCCATGTCTTCTGAACCTGCTTCGTCTGCAGAGTACTTTATAACCTCTCTGTTAAACAGATTACTCTCTGCTTTGAACTCATTGAACTCAAGTGCGCTATTGCCCTGCCTTGTTAAGACACAAATATACAGTACTGTATAAACCCCATTCCTTTTAGATTATACTGTCTAATCAGTAACTTTTCAGAACGTTTAAAAGGGACCAAAAACAAAGTACACAGAAAGAGTACTTGGAACTGCAAACACAAGTAAAAAAGGAAGTTAGAAAGGCCAAGAGAGAGATAGAAATCAATATTGCTAAGGGGGCTAAAACCAATTCCAAAATGTTTTTCCAATATTATAACAGCAAGAGAATATTCAAAGAGGAGGTTAAATGTCTAAGACACACAAATGGCAAAATCATAGACGAAGAAAAAAAAATAGCAAATATATTAAATTATTACTTTTCACATGTTTTTACAAAGGAGGACACGGACAACATGCCCCACATGTCAACCTGTTCCTATCCAGTTTTAAATAACTTTAGCATAACAGAGGCAGAAGTGTTAAAGGGACTAGGAGCTCTTAAAATAAACAAATCCCCTGGGCCGGATGAGATCCTCCCAATAGTACTCAAAGAAATGAAAGAAGTTATTTGCAAACCGCTAACCAAGATCATGCAACAGTCTCTTGACACGGTACTCTTGTACCGACAGACTGGAAAATTGCAAACGTAATACCGATCCACAAAAAGGGAGACAAAACCAAACCAGGTAACTACAGACCAATAAGCCTGACTTCTATTATATGTAAACTTATGGAAACTATAATAAGATCTAAAATGGACAATTACCTATATGGGAACAATATCCTGAGAGACAGTCAGCATGGTTTTAGGAAAGGGAGATCATGTCTAACTAACCTGCTTGACTTTTTTGAGGATGCAACATTGACAATGGATAATTGCAAAGCATACGACATGGTTTATTTAGATTTCCAGAAAGCTTTTGACAAAGTTCCGCATAAAAGATTAATTCTCAAACTGAACGCAGTAGGGATTCAAGGAAATGCATGCACATGGATTAGGGAGTGATTAACATGTAGAAAACAGAAAGTACTGATTAGAGGAGAAACCTCAACATGGAGCGAGGTAACCAGTGGTGTACTACAGGGATCAGTATTAGGTCCTCTGCTATTCCTAATCTACATTAATGATTTAGATTCTGGTATAGTAAGCAAACTTCTTAAATTTGCAGACAACACAAAAATAGGAGGAGTGGCAAACACTGTTGCAGCAGCAAAGGTCATTCAAAATGATCTAGACAGCATTCAGAACTGGGCAGACACATGGCAAATTACATTTAATAGAGACAAGTGTAAAGTATTGCATGCAGGCAATAAAAATGTGCATTATAAATATCATATGGGAGATTCTGAAATTGAAGAAGGGAACTATGAAAAAGACCTAGGAGTTTATATTGACTCAGAAATGTCTTCATCTAGACAATGTGGGGAAGCTATAAAAAAGGCCAACAAGATGCTTGGATATATTGTGAGAAGTGTTGAATTTAAATCAAGGGACGTAATGTTAAAACTTTACAATGCATTAGTAAGACCTCACCTAGAATATTGTGTTCAGTTCTGGTCACCTCGTTACAAAAAGGATATTGCTGCTCTAGAAAGAGTGCATGTCGTATGCAGATAGGCTAAAAGAATTGAATCTATTCAGTCTTGAACAAAGAAGACTACGCGGTGATCTGATTCAAACATTCTAAATCCTAAAAGATATAGACAATGTCGACCCAGGGGACTTTTTTGACCTGAAAAAAGAAACAAGGACCAGGGGTCACAAATGGAGATTAGATAAAGGGGCATTCAGAACAGAAAATAGGAGGCACTTTTTTACACAGAGAATTGTGAGGGTCTGGAACCAACTCCCCAGTAATGTTGTTGAAGCTGACACCCTGGGATCCTTGAAGAAGCTGCTTGATGAGATTCTGGGATCAATAAGCTACTAAACAACCAAATGAGCAAGATGGGCTGAATGGCCTCCTCTCGTTTGTAAACTTTCATATGTTCTTATGTTCTTATGTTCTTATGTTCTAAACCGCTACTAAATGTGCTAAGTGTGAATAGAAAAAATATACATTTTGTATTGTTTATTATACTTCTGCTACAGTGTAAGGGTTATTGTTAATGTACAAAATTGCTTTTTTCACACCATTTCAGTCTAAAAATAGGTGTTTCAAGATATTTCACGATTAAACATGACAAATATTAAACACTGTCACATTCAAAATTTTCATTTTCTCTAGAGTTATTATGCAACAAATGTTCCTAAATATTTAAATGCTTACCTGAAAAACAGTAAATGCTAAATTGTGGAATATTTCATTTTTATGTCCACCTGTTAAAGACATTCTATATTCACCATCAATAATTATCAAACAAAATAAAAACATAAATAAATGTAAAAATAACAACAGACATATGAAATGGCCCCTTCTTGTACTGGACAGAGTGATCTTTAACAAAACATTTCCGATCTTTGATGCAGCTGGTGTGTTTTTTCCACTGAAGACATTTTAAAGACATTGTGCAGCTCAATGCAGTGTGTTCATTTAGCGGAAGCCAACTAAACCGTCTGCCAGGTTCCTAAGTGCAGTGTAACAGGTAGTGTGTCAGTAAGGCAAACGTTTGCTGTGTTTATTTTTAAGTGATAAAAAAATATGTATATTTACACTATTCTTTCAGAAATTTGAATTTTCACTGGGAACAACATATTACACGGCAGTGGGTAAATTTCATGGAATGTCGTGAAATCCGTGGTAAATGTGAAATAAAATACAGCCTTAGTCATGATTCTGTGTTTTTGGATACCAGGAAAGTCAAAGCGCACATAAAGAAACATTGCTTCTTGAAACATGTGGGCTAACGAGAGAAAAAAGAGTGCACAACAAATTACATTTTTTAAATTGTTGTGATTGGACCAACTAGCAAGATACTCCAAACCAATTGAAATGCAGACATACCATAACTACCTGCCTTGTTTACTGTACAGAACACACTAGTTACTTTGTTCTGAAAAATAAAAGTTTTGATTGCTAACATATGAAGGTTTTTTAGTTTATTGTGTTTAATGGCCCTTGTTGCCACTCTAGTTATATTGGCAGTTTGGCCTCCATTCTGTATTTAGTGATATAATAATAAAGGAGGACTATATACAGAATGGTATATAGGGGCTCCCGAGTGGTGCATTCGGTAAAGGCACTCTGCGTGGAGTGCAGGATGCGCCCTATAGCTTGGAGATCGCCGGTTCGAGTCCAGGCTATTCCACTGCTGACCGTGGATGGGAGTTCCCAGTGGGCGGTGCCCAATTGGCCGAGCGCTGCCTGGAGGTGGAGGGCATAGGTCAGCCAGGGTGTCCTCGGCTCACTGCGCACCAGCAACCCCTGTAGACTGGCCGGGCGCCTGCAGGCTTGCCTATAAGCTGCCCAGAGCTGCGTTGTCCTCCGACGCTGTAGCTCTAGATTGGCTGTATGGCGGGCCTGCAGAGTGAAAAAAAGCGGTTGGCTGATGGCAAACGCTTCAGGGGACAGCGTGTGCTCGTGTTTGCCGCTCCCGAGTCAGCGCAGGGGTGGTAGAGGTGAGCTGAGCTTATAAAAAAAAATACAATTGGATATGTCAAAGTGGGGTAAAAATCAAAAAAATCAAAAAAGAATGGTATCTAGTTTTTTTGGGCAATAGGCAGGCAAATTGCTAACTGTGTATTAAATGTAGGACATGGACAATTTGTCTACTGTGGAAAATCTGGCCCGGTAATTTTTAGAATCTCCAGGGTTATTGTTTCTTTGCAAACTTTAATGGCAGAACATTTTTTGTGTGTGACTTATTCTTGGGGGGGGGGGCTGTCTCTCTGTTTGAAGCATGTGAGTGCTGTGTTTAAAACATTCAAGGAAAATAATACATACAAATTAATCTCCAGATGACAAAGATAACAAAACGCAAAGGTGAGTGCTTTAATTAGAGGAACATCTGCTTTGACAAGAAACTTGATTATTCTTGAGTAGGCCTGTGAAATGCACAGACTTCCAGGAAAATGAAACACTTTCATAATAAATGCCATAGTAAACTCGCACAACATGTATATTCATGCTTGCCAAGGTGTTTAGCATCACAAATTGCAATAGTCTGTAAAATGAAAACAACTTGAAAATACATATTTTTTAATAAATCAAGAACTGAAGTACCAATTAGACAGGATTGTGAACTGCATGCAGAATCACTGTACTTGTGTATTTAAATGCATTACATAAAAAGGCTTTGAATGTAGACCAGGATGGTTGTGAAGCACATCCGTATCAGAAGAGTGTGTTCCACTCGTTAAGGACTGTCTGGGCAGGTAAGGGCTATCTTAGGGAGTGTGGAGGTCAGTTTATTATATATGAGTGCAAACATATATGCTTTGTGTGTACTGGAGCAATTCATATACTGTTTTTAAAAGTTTTTTTAATGTTAAAACATTTTATTTGCAAATAGCTTTTTATATCATTAAATCATGCAACTGGTAAGGAGTTTCTGTAAAAAAATAAATATATCGGAAGGGTCCTATTTAAAGATTTAAAAAACAGCACAAGTTTAACATATTTTGGCAGCCTTCTTATGAATGATTCTAAGAAAAATAAGTTAACTTTTGTTTCAAAATTACTGTGCCAGTTTAGATCAATTGAATAGACCCCCATATACTGTATGTATATACAGTGCCTATAGAAAGTCTACACCCCCTTGAACTTTTTTCACAGTGCCTCAGAGTTTCATGCATTTAAATGAGGATTTTTGTTCCCCTTATCTACACACCATACTCCACATTATTAAGGGAAAAAAAAAGTTTTTATTGAGAAAAAAGTTATATATTAAAAATACAAAACTGAAAGATCATAATTGGATAAGTCTCCACCCCCCTGAGTTAATACTTGGTGGAAGTAATTGGTTTTACAGCTGTGAGTCTGTTGGGATAGGTCTCTACCAACTTTGCACACCTAGATTTGGCAATATTTGACCATTCTTCTTTACAAAACTGTTCAAGCTCTGTCAAGTTCCTTGGAGAGCGTTGATGGACAGCAATCTTCAAGTCATGCGATTGGATTTAAGTCGGGGCTCTGACTGGGCCACTCAAGGACATTTACCTTTTTGTTCCTTAGCCACTCCAGTGTAGCTTTGGCTGTGTGCTTTGGGTCATTGTCATGCTGAAAGGTGAACTTCCGTCCCAGTTTCAGCTTTCTTGCAGAGGGCAGCAGGTTTTCCTCAAGGACTTCTCTGTACTTTGCTCTATTCATTTTCCCTTCTATCCTGACAAGTGCCCCAGTCCCTGCCGATGAGAAACACCCCAATAACATGATGCTGCCACCACCATGCTTCACAGTAGGGATGGTGTTCTTTGGGTGATGTGCTGTGTTGGGTTTGCGCCAAACATAACGCTTTGTATTTAGGCCAAAAAGTTCCATTTTAGTTTCGTCAGACCACAAAACTTTTTGCCACATGGCTACAGAATCTCCTGAGTGTTTTTTTGCATACTTCAAACGGGATTCAAGGTGGGCTTTCTTGAGTACTGGCTTCCTTTTTGCCACCCTACCATACAGGCCAGATTTGCGGAGTGCTTGGGATATTGTTGTCACATGCACACTTTGACCAGTCTTGGCCATAAAAGCCTGTAGCTATTGCAATGTTGCCATTGGCCTCTTGGTAGCCTCTCTCATCAGTCTCCTTCTTGCTCGGTCATCCAGTTTGGAGGGACGGCCTGATCTAGGCAGGGTCTATATTTATTTCTTAGCAAATGCCCTTATCCAGGGCGACTTACAATTGTTACAAGATATCATATTATTTTTTTTACACATTATTTTTACATACAATTACCCATTTATACAGTTGGGTTTTTACTGGAGCAATCTAGGTAAAGTACCTTGGTCAAGGGTACAGCAGCAGTGTCCCCCACCTTGGATTGAACCCACAACCCTCCGGTCAAGAGTCCAGAGCCCTAACCACTACTCCACACTGCTGCCCTATATATAAATATATAGTCATTTTTTATTCTACGCTGATTTATTAAACTTGAATGGTAATATTCATTTTTCAATTATATTTGCATAGGGGATAGATTAAATCTAAAACTAAGGCGAATGTGTGTTCAAAGATGTTCCAAGAATTGTGCTGCTTTCCAGTTTGCGGTTTCTCTTAGGCAGCATCACATCCAACTCCTGAAACGTAGGGTGCCGCAAAATGGGGATGTTACCTTTTGTGAGGGAACTGAAGTTTTTCAGAATCTGATCAACTTTTAATGAAATAAATGAAGGGATGAAACCCCACAAGCATATATTTTCTAATTTATTAATTGAAGCATCTCGCCCAGAAGCATACAAAAGTACACTAGCCCTTTATTGATGTGGTGGTAGGCTGGGCTAGATTGCTATTACATTTTAGAATAAAAATAGGAAGTCTCAAGAACATGAAAAGATAAATAAAAAAGCTGATAGATCTTTTGATTTTTTTGGCTAAGCTGTAATATGAATTACCTTAAATTTCAAAGTGTATTTTCACAGTATGTGTGTCCTGTAGTGTAAGGCACAGGTTTATTGGGTTTAGGCTCTGTTTATTCCACAGAGATGGCCGCCATCTGTTGGAGAATTTAGGTACTGCGTGTATCTGTCCGTCTGTATGTCAAAAGTGCATTTTTACAACTGCATACAGTAGTGATCTGTTTTTTCATTTTACTGATAGCTCTAATTTTGTACAATGCAGTCTTGTTTTTAGAAATAGTTTTCGCACAACTTCAGAATACAGGAACATGCAGAAGACCGACCAAACCAATATTTGTATATATATAAGCATGTTCTTAAAAAATAAGGACATCACTAATTTACAATGGATTATTTAGGGTTGAACATACATATAAAATGTATATCTATGTAATAATGATACTTATACTTTATATGAATGACAGCACTGCACATTTCTGTAAAACAAACTAACACACATTAACATTATTTTAGCGCTTCAGAATCTGTAGGTATATGGAGTCACGCTGTCAAATCAATTGGGTAGACCAGTCCTGATGAAGTCGCTGTTAAATACGTATAGAAAAAACAGATATAACTAGAAAAGAGAATTGTTGTAAGACCTCTGTGAACACAAGTGTAAGAGTATCAGCATCTGGGGGCGTACAGAGGCTTATATCTATCAGCCTGCCTGAATGCCACACTCAAATTTTAACATGAGCATAATGTGAATGTAGGTCATTGTATTGATACTTTTACTTTTACTTCATACAATGTTATGTGTTTTCGTTATATTTTTCTACTTTATATACAAGATGGCAGTATTAAACCACTCACTTCTACACTTCCTCCCTCCTCCCCTTATCTAGCTTTTTAAATCATTTTAGGCATGGAGACCATATCACCGCAGTTTGTTCTGCCCATTGCTATTGTGTTGTCAAAGTTAATTCTAATGACTACAGAAGACTTTGCAGAAATACATTTGCAACAGGTAAGAACACCACTGGTAAATTCATTAATAACTTTTGTTCTGATTCAGGTATTTTTTTTTTTGCTTAATCCACACTTTCCAATTAAATGTCACCCAAAAATACAGTAACAATTCCCATCAGCCCCATGCAATTACCCAAAGGCTATGATAACCTTTGACATTGATTGTCAAAATACCCCACTTCGACTACCCCTAAAACGGAAGGTCCTCCCAGAGTTTTATCTTGGGATTTCAGGAAATAGGGGAGATATTTACGTTTTTATTGCAAACTGCGATACATGACTGACGTCATTGGCCATATAGTTCTTGTTCTTTAACGTTGAGTAGACAGGATGTTCGCAATATTCTTACTGAGAGGAAGAATATTGCGAACATCCTTAGGTAACTAAGTTAATTTACGTAACTGTGGGGTGTGGTTAGACTGAAGTGTTAACAGTGGTCAAGTTAAGACCCCAAACACCTCAAATAGGTAAACCATCATTGTTTGGACTTAAACTATTAGTGTTACACCATAAACTCTAGCTAGTGACTTTAAATGTGTATTCAAAAGCGCAGTTCACTTTCAGAGTGTTGCTTACTAAAACAATTAAAAAATACATGCATTGTACATTTTTTTCTATCAATAAATATTTTTGATGTAATTATTTATTTTGATAGCTTAACAATACTTTGTAAGCACTATAGGTATAGAGCTGTGTTTTTTTTTTTTGTTTTTTTTTTTGTTGTTATTACATTAGACATCGCCTATATGATGTAACGCTGTGCTGGGTCTAATTAAGTCCTCCTAAATTTGTCACTTGAGCATACTATAAGACGCAATACAAATAATTTTGTTGGCAAAGTTAAAACAGGGTAGAAAAAATAATTCAGATAAAGGGGAAGGAAATAAAAATGTATTCATTGTACAGTTTTAACACCTGCTGTTTTAATTACGGAAGTCTTCCGAGCGAGATCCCGTGGTTTAAAAAGAGGAACTTTAAACACTTAATCAAAAATCCCTGTCGTGCAGTCCGGGACACACAGTGGGGTAGATTGCCACTAGTTCTAATAATTTGCTCTGTGATTGTTGACTGTAAAGAAGAACGATGGAAACCTATAACACATTTTGTTTCGTTCTGCTCGTTTATTACGCTTGCTGCAATGAGATCTACAGATTTGGCGCTGATATCAATAACCTAGCTATTGGGAAAAATAAAGTTTACGTTGCCACCGAGAGCCACCTTTACCAGCTGAACCATGATTTGAAGTTGGAAATAAAAAACGAAGTCTTTGCCAACAGTAGTTGTACCGGCAGTAAATCAAACTGGATCAAACTCTTGGTGGTATACGAAGACAACAACACATTAATTCAGTGTGGCACAAGAAATAATGGGGCTTGCGAAGTGAGACGTCTGAATAATATTTCAGACATCATACTTTCAGATGAGGTACCCGTTGTTCCTGTCTACTTTGGTTCAGCTGTAGGTTTCTTATTCAAGGCTGAAACTAATATATATTTGGCTGTTGCCGCGTTTAGAAAAAATCTTCCGCCGAATTGTAGAGATGATGATCTACTGCCAATAACTGTGAGGGACGTTGTTGGTTCAGACATTTTTCTAGAACACCAAGCCCCTCATAAACCCTTTATTGGAGTGTGGGAAGACAAACGCCTGCACACTGTACACTTTGTGGACGGTTTTCAGTGGTTACAGAGGATTTATTTATTTTTAAATTTCAATGATACCTCAGAAAGAGCGAGAATAATTATAATGGAAACTAAACACAAGAAAGTGGACATTCTTAACTCTTTTACTGCTGTGACCCTGTTGTGCTGCAACGATAAAGCCCGGCCAGAGCTGCTTTCCTCTTCTTTAATACAGCTGTCCGGAGACAGCGCGCTCTGGGCGGGGATTTTCACAGCTGTAAAGTCGGGTGGACCTGATACTACAGCACTGGGTGTGTTAAACCTGTCGGATGCCCGATTTCAGAAAAGCGAGGCCAAGGATGATGACTTCTGCGCTTTAGACTGTCGTGAGCGACCGGTATGTATTTTACAGTATACTGTTTTAACACAATTCTGGGGGTTAATGTATAAATACATTTTAGATTCCTATGAATTCTCCCAGTCGACCTAAATGGTAATATATACAGTGTAAATAACACAACTGATTCGGTGGTTAAGAAAGTGGAAAAAACTAACAAATTGTTATCTGAGCCAAAATAAGCCTTCAAAAAATAACCGATCAATTATAACCAATTCACCACAAACCAAGAAGCTGAAAATACTGGAAGCATTGTACCCTCTGCTTGTATCACTCAGTCATGTGCTGTAATATAACACTTAAGTTAAACCTTAAATGACAAACATTAAGCAATATTACACTATGCAGTAACCTCTGTAGAGAGGGAGTTTTGTTTCAAGATATCCTAAAAAAAAAGGGATGATGTTATAAAAATGGTATAAAAAAACTGTGCTATGAAAAAATTATACAAAAAGGTCTAAGTCAAACAGTGCACAATAGGGGCTAAAATATCCCTCAGATTTATTATGTACAGGCACTATGACTTGTAATGATGTACTTGGCCATTTTAATCTCCATAGTATTCTCTGAAATCATCCCCATACTTCCCAGGCCCTGGGTACTCACCTACAACAGGACATGGCCATGCTACAATAACAGCCTTGTATGAGAACATATATGCCTGTTTCTTTTATTTATTGTGAACGTATTACTTACAATAATATGTTCTGTGTGCTTCTCTGTTGTGTTTCTGTGTAGATTAATTACCATGATCTATTCCAAAAATATATTTTTCAATCAGAAACAGTATAAAAGTAGACTTCTTTAAATGTTATCCCTGGTATTGTGGTTTCTGCACAAGAAACAAAGTGGCAAAAGACACATTTGCATAAAGTAATATGATTACTGTGGTTTACTTCTGCCTTTTTTATTTAACTTAAATAAACTCTTGAAAATGTTTTAGAAAAGAGGGCATTATACAAAGAAAAAACACCTTACCGTTTTGTTTTTTGTTTATTACAGTCCTCATAACAGAAAATACTAGGATCACAGCAAAACAAAACATTGATCACTATGCTTAGCATGTACCTTGCAAGTTGGGCTAGTGTTTGAAAAGCGTGAAGCACACCTCCATCTGTATCCCAATTCTAACTTTCTTACCAAATCTGAAGCTGCACTTTGATCCTGTTTTTTATGTTATTGTTAATCCCTACTGTCCCACACATCAGTTGCCATTTTAGAAAATGTTGTGCATATTCTGGCAATGTGGTAAATCGGTGCAAGACAAAACACGTTGTAAGAACATAAGAACGTAAGAAGGTTTACAAACGAGAGGAGGCCATTCGGCCCATCTTGCTCATTTGGTTGTTAGTAGCTTATTGATCCCAGAATCTCATCAAGTAGCTTCTTGAAGGATCCCAGGGTGTCAGCTTCACAACATTACTGGAGTTGGTTCCAGACTCCCACAATTCTCTATGTAAAAAAGTGCCTCCTATTTTCTGTCCTGAATGTCCCTTTATCTAATCTCCATTTGTGACCCTTGGTCAGGTTGAAAAAGTCCCTTGGGTCGACATTTACCTTTTAGAATTTTGAATGCGTAGATATTTGCCTTCAAATTCATGTGCAGCAATGTTTGTTTAGAATATTTCAGGTAGTTTCTCAGAAACTAAAGCAGTATGAGGAAACAGAATGCAAGCAGCACAAACTGTGCTGAGTGAAAGCGCATTTGAGCAAAAACGTTGCTCTAGTGAACTGTGTGAGTGGATGGAATGCATCTGCGTTGGATGAAAAGCAGATTAAATAAGCCCCGGTACCCAGTACCGGCATCAAAATAAGTCCCGGTACAGAGACCGCTGAGTACCAGCAGAATTTCACACCTGGATAGCATCATGTTTTAGAGGAGATGGTGAGCTATTCTGGGATTCCAAGATATTTAGTGAGTGGGATAAAAGGGTAAAGAAATGTCCCATCCACATTTATTCTGTTTCAAGGCTGGTGACACCATAATTTCGATCTCTAGTTTTTCAAATGTCACATTCTAACATTTTTTCCCCATGTTTTATTTCAATTTTATTTTAGTGTCATTGTCTTTGAGGATAGTAATGGGTTTAATTTGTTAGGAATGCTCAGTGTGGGTTGAACCAAAGAACATTTAAGCAACATCAGATGACAGGGGGTTTGTTGTTGTGGGGCTATCAACACACCTCGGAGCCGCTGTGAGGCCTTTCTGTGTGACGTTAGAACGGGTCTATGGCCAAAGCAAAAAAAAATCAATTATGGTAGTGATAGTATCGGGTCCTAATGAAGTGGTCAAACAGTCTAAGTACAGTATGTGCAGAATCTTTTCTTTTCAAAATCATTAAGATTTTTTTTTATCATATTGTATTGTGACCTGCATATTTTTTTTGACCTTAGTATAAGGTTTACAACCCTAGAAGGATACCACCTGAAGAATAAAAACATGTTGTTGCTTTTTTTCTCATCTTCCAGCCCTCCACAAGCCATAAAACTATTCCAATTAAAGCAGCGCTGGTCCATTCTAAGATGACATCCTTAGCAACAGTTGCTATCCACAACTGGGTGGTGGTGTTCATCGGGACTGGGGACGGGCAGCTGCTAAAGGTCAGTGACAATCGTTCATAGCCACTAGTACAGTAAGTGAGGAAGATGTTTGAAAATGATTTGTAATGTCAGAACTGAAAGTGGGTGTAGCTAACAAAGTACTTTCATAAATCTTAACTGTCCTGCACTTCCATTCACTTGAAAGTTGTGCAGTATTGTTTTTTTTTTTGGTAAAATTATATATATATAAAAAAAAAGAATAGAGCACTTGTCCAGTGGTTAATGAAAGCCTTTGGTATTATTAATGAAGTATTTAATGTATCTCATTCATCTCATTCAGGATTAGAAATAAATAACTTCAGCTGTAACAGCAGATCATTTTGCTGTGGCTGGATAGACTAAGATTTATTTTTGGTAGGTTGGAGACATATTGTATTATAAGCCTGATCATTTTAAAGAGTACAAGATAACAAAAGTATTTCTTAAAGAAACTTAGGAAGCTTTTTATACATATCTGAACTGATCCTATTAAAAAGTTTACACCAAAAAACAAACACAAAAAAAAAACATGGCTGTTTCTTAAATGAACTTGTAGCTATAGTATACTGAATAACCATATATTAGTTATAAAAAGTTATTCAGACACTGCAATATTATTCCTTATTTGTTCTAAATTAAATGTAACTATTTCCCTACTTACAGATTGTTATGGACCAGAATCAGAAATTGAGTTGTCCAGAAATCCTGTATGAATCCCCAGCAGAAAAGGCTGTGTTTTTTAAAATGTTACTGGACCCTGTGGATCAAGAGCACATATACATGGCTTCTGGAAACGAGGTACTTCGTCATTTGAGCATGATTTGAGAGGGAATGTATTTTGGAGGGAAATCAAGTAAACCGTGCTGTTTCTGTTTGTAGCTCACCAGAATAAAAGTAGCAAACTGTAGGACATTGGACTCCTGGAAAACGTGTTGGTCGGCACAGGATCCCTTGTGTGGATGGTGTGCTCATGAGAACAGGTCTGTATACACACACACATTTTTACAATCCTTTTCAATAGTGAAATGCTTTCTAAGCCACTTAAAACTTGTTTTTGCAGTTGCAATGCCTGAAAAACCACACCATAAAAAGAAAAGAGCGCAAGACATGTGAAATCATAAGATGGCCACATGACTGAGGTCGACTTATAAAATTTTACACTTAAGTGGTCAGCATCACACTATCAAATGAACTGTTGTGTTGAACTTCTTGGCTTTGAATAAGTCAGCTTTCACACGCAATTATTTATTTATTTATTTATTAAAGTCAATCGTGTCTAGAATGTATCAAAATAAAATGTTAAATATTTTCTCAAATCAACTCTGTTACTAAAGTATCCACATATTTTAAGATGTGTGTCATGCCACGTACAGCAACCTTTCCACCTTTATTCTGGTTTTCTCAGGATTAAAGGGCTCTTTTTTTCAAGCAAGTGTAAGGGCAAAGGAATGAACAAAGCAACAGTAATGACAAACTAGCAAGAAATGAGCAGTTAAATGAGTCACAGATTTCAGCGCACAACCTGTTTTTGAATATGTTTTCTTGTATGGATATTTTGGCTTATTGGTGTTTCTTTGTTTCTCAAAACTTGCAAATGACTTGTTGGTTTGATTTGAAAATGTATATATGCATTCATAATGATGGGAGAATGAACATGCACAAAACACCCCCACTGGATATTATTAATGTAGATCTATGAGCATAATTATTTGTGAGCATACAGTAGAGTGATTTGCAAACAACCTTCTAGTTTCTTGCTGGTTTTATTCTATTGAAGTTATTTTGTTCTATTGTGGCAATCTGCAGTTTTGCAGCCCATTATGTACTGTGTACTGTGCTTTAAACGTGCTGTTACAAGGGTGCTCCCACACCACTGAACTGTGAAACCACAGTTCGGTGCAGCCTTGGAAATGTGCTTCTTACTTTTTTTTTTGTTTGTATTAATTTGTAGATGCACCCTGGCGAATGAATGCTCAAGACCAGACTCGATTTGGGTTACCATAGCAGAGGGGTCTATTCAAAACCCCAAACAGATATTTTCCTATAGATTGATGGACAGCTCTTCTGATAATAAACAGGTACAAATACAGATACAAGTTAACATTTTACAAATTCTTTGTGAAGCAGGTTGTTTTTTTCTGTTCATTCATTCAGTCATTCATTTCCCCGTAGGATATTCATTTGACGGCACAAGTATATGTAAATAACTCAAGAGACCATTCCTTCACTTGTCAGCTAACAGCTGAAAATAAACATCTTTGTGAAAAACACAACACAACGTTTCCAGATTGTTCCTGCAGTTTCCCAAAAGACAAACTTAGTGCTGAAGGTAACTGTTTAATGAGCAGTTTGTATCCGGTTTGAGTGAAGATTTGTAGACCCTCCAGGGAAGTTTTACTTACTGTAATCATGTCCTTACTTCATACCCAGGCTTAATATGCCTAGAATACAGACTGACAGACAGACAGACAGACACATGTATGGTTGCATTAACTATAATATGTGGTAATTGTTTTTCAAGGGCCTGAAAGCTTTGTATTTTGGAACTACTAGAGCAATAGTTTTGGGAGGCTTTATCTAAATACATAAAACAAAAGTAAAAATGGTAATAGACCATGTGTATTCCTGATGAGAATATTAAATATATTTTAAAAAAATGCTTATGTTTCAAAACTATACAATATTTTTTTAAAGTCTCAACTGGCATCTAAATTGTATTTTTAGGTAATGTTTTATTTTGCAAGGAATAAATAAGTATTTAATTATTCATTAATTGAAGCTAACTTTACATGTAAACAACCAATATATGTTATTAATTGAATATGTTATGCTGAATATGTAATTAATTGAATATGTTATTATTTTGTATTAGAAAATCAATTGATATTTAATTAAAGGTCAAATAAGAAGTGTCTGAAGTATGTTGATTAGTTTTAAGCATGGTAAGAGCATTGATATTAATCTAGAGTGCTTGACATCACTTTCATGTGTTGGCCTGAACTATAGTAACATACTGGTACCAGGATGCACAGATTCGATAGATATATTTATGCATACCCCAGTGTTTTTTCCTTCCTTCCTTCATTGTAGGCCTCAAAGTTAGTGTGACATTTACCATTGGCACATTTACGTTCAGTGAAACAGTGACTCTACCTAATTGTTCTAAAATTGGAAGCACCCCCACTAAAGTTCCGTAAGTACTGTAATGTTTTATTTTAATTTTAGAAAAGCTGTTATTTATTTTTAGTCGTGCACACTTTAACCATGTGCTATATTCAGAAAGAATTGAATGTAACAATTTTTCTATAAAGAAAACAACAAATTGATGTTAAAAAGCTTTGAATAAATGACTCAAGAGGTTAACAAAAATGTGTGAAAATTTAGCACGGTAGTAAATTCTTTTCAATATGTATCTACTATACAAAACAGACACACTCCACAACTTGTGATTGAAGCTAACTGGCAACATAAATGTTAGGTTACGGGTGTAACCCTGGTTCCCTTAAAGAGAAGATGACCAACAACAATACTTTTGGGATATACCTGCCACAGGTCAGGTATTTACTGAGCATTTTATGTCAGAGCTACCGATGGGCCCCTCCGGGGAGTGACGTCCTCGGTCCCGCCTACCGAGGGAATAAGTTGTCACTCCACGGAGCTCACATCCTCTTTTGCATTGAAACCACGAATGCGAGTGATGCGCCCTCGCAAGGTTTGTTGGTCGTCTTCTCTTTCAGGGAATGAAGGTTACATTCATAACCTAACAATCCCTTTCAATTCGAAGATGACAAACAACAATACTTTGGGAAAGTATATCAAAGCCGTCGCGAGGGAGCGTGAGAGGAGACAGCGGAAAAGGGACGACTCGAAACCGTAATAAAATTAGCGGTATGAGTGCAACCTCAAGGACCCTTGTGCCTAATAAAGGCATCAGTCAATGAGGCTCCTCTAAAGAGGGCCCATGATGTAGCTACTCCTCTGGTAGAGTGCGTGGCCACCCTCCCAGGAGCGGGTCAGCCTGCGCTAGTATATGCAGCCGAAACTGTGTCCACTATCCAGTGAGACAGTCTCTGCTTTGAGAGGGCTTGACACAGGGTCCTTTTACCATGACAGACGAAGAGCTAGTTGGACTGACGCAGCACTCTCGTCCTGTCTACATAGCCTCTCAATGCCCAAACAAGACAGAGGGGGATGGAAAGCATCTAGCTGCACTGACTAATTCAAATGGAAAGCCGTAACCACCTTAGGGAGGAAAGCGGGGTTCATGCGTAATGATACCCTGTTTCCATCATCCCAAATAAGTATTCAGGCACTGTGCACTGACAGAGCCTGTAGCTCACTATCCAGCTTAGTGGAGGTGATGGCTAACGAAAAGACTGTCTTCATAGAGAGATATTTCAACTGTATGGAATGTATAGGCTCAAAATGGGCCTTAGTGAGAGCCTCTAATACCATGTCTAGACTCCACTCGAGGAGGACGTCCTTTCTAGGAGGATGTAACCGTTGAGCACCCTTTAGAAACAAGATTGCCAGAAAATGAGCGCCCAGGGAACTGAGTCAATGGGGACATGGCATGCAGCTATAGCTGCTAAGTATACTTTCAGCGTAGAGGGTGACCTACCCACCTCTAGCAGGTCTTGCAAAAACTGTCAATAATTGATATAGGGGGCCACCAGGAGAACTGTCACCTCTTCTCTCCGTACGTTCTCTAGGAAAGCTAGGAGCAACGGTATTGGCGGGAATGCATACAAGAGCGATGAACCGCTCGCAACTCCAGAGGCTCGCCTCCACCACGCAGGGCTTCCCAGCATACGTGAGACACGGTCAGCTGACGGTGTCTGTCACATTGGGATGTAGCATTGAGCCATGCCTGAAGCAGTGCATATGAAGTAACCCCAGCTGGAGGGCTGATGAAACCGTGGCCATCAGACCCAGCAACTTCTGACACAACACCAAAAGTACTATCGCCATCTGTTTAAACAGGGATAAACAATTTTGAATGGCAGCCACTCTGTCGTCTGACAGATTGGCTTGCATTGTAAGGGAGGCCAACCGGAGTCCCAGGTAAACTTTTGGCATTGTTGAGGGTGAAACCGTCATGCAAGCCTTCAGGGACCCCACTGGGGCTGCTGGGGCTGCTGAGGCTCAGGTGGAGCCCGTTTTGGGGGCTGTCTGGGGCGGCATTGGAACTGCCTTCGAGATTGCTGCTGTGTTGGAATCCCATGTCTGGCGCCCTCTCGTCGTTGCGGGTAGGCCCAGCTGTTAGCTGCCGCGAAAGCCTGAAGGCGGTGCCTCAGGTCATTACGCGGGCAGTGGGGATCGGAACCGTACCAGAGTACAGGATGGGAGCATTGAGGTTACCTGCCGAGATGCCTCGCGCAATTCCTCTACTGCTGGTCCAAAGATATGGTCAGGGGATATTGACGCATCAAGCAACGCTGACTTGTCCTCATCTGGGACCCTCGCTTGGGAGAGCCAAAGCTGCCTGCTGCCACGAGGCTTGCCAAGCTTCGGCGCAGGGCTTATCCTTGGAAGCCGGAGATCTGGAGCAGCGTACTAACCCAAGCGCAGCTCTGAAGCCACAGGTTCAGGTAGGGGCACTGACTGCAGTAGCTGCTTGTGAAGGAAGGAACCACCTTCCCATGAGGCCGCGATCGAAATCACATCATGGTCCTCCTCAGCGATGCTCACATCCGGTTCTGGAACATCCGGGGTGACCACCGGTGCAGGCGGGGTCAGCTCCGGCACCGGTGTTATCCGCTGAGCCGGGGCCAGTGGAAGGGCTTTTGCCTGCTGCCAGGCCAAATACTCAAGGACTTGGACCATTTGATTTTTCAAGTCTGAAATATCCTGTACCTATCTCGAGTTGCCACACATGGCTCAGCCATACTAGCAGGGGACATTGTGCAGGACGTGCAAGCCTGGAATTTAGCCATGCTTGATGTCTCTATGGCCCAGAGGGTGTTGTTTAAAAACTGGAGAGTGTAAACCTGTGTATTGAAGCACTCAGGCACCAAGGGTGCAGAAGCACCAAGGTGAGGTAGAATACAGTACTGGTGCACCGAAGAATCGGGGCACCAAGTGCAGGTGACATCAACGTGCTAGGGCGCCAAAGCACTGAGGCACGGAGCATTTAAGCACCGAGGGTGCTGAACTACAGAGGCACCGAGGCTCTGAGGCACCGAGCGTGCCGACAGGCGCCTATCCTTAACCGCAAGTAGTCAACACAACCCAGGGTAGCATGTAGTGTACACCAGAGTGGACACACACAGCAGCTGAGCTATGGGGGAAAAACAGTCACCATGCCAGGCAGGTGAGCTGTAAAATATATATATATATATATATATATATATATATATATATATATTTTTTTTTTTTTTACCAAGCACGTCCAGTATGCAGGCTGAAAAAGCCAGCAGATTCAACTCCATAGCGGGGTGCAGCAGAGCTGGGTCCCGGTGGAGGAATCACGCTTGTCATTTTTTTTTTTAGCAAGGCAGTAATAGAAAAAAACACATACATCTGCACATCATAAAGCTGTGACGCTAAATAGAACAGTCACCACGCAATGCGGGTGAACTGAATTTTTTTTTTGCTAAGTGCACCGAGAGGGTGGGCCGAGTCAATCTAACAGAGTCAACTCAACAGCGGGCCGCGGCAGAGCCAGGGCCCGGTGGAGGATCACGCATCTCTTTTCAGAGCCAGGGCCCGGTGGAGGATCACGCATCTCTTTTCAGAGCCAGGGCCCGGTGGAGGATCACGCATCTCTTTTCAGAGCCAGGGCCCGGTGGAGGATCACGCATCTCTTTTCAGAGCTTGGTCCCGGTGGAGGATCGCAGGTTTCCCTTTCTCTTTCTCTTTTTCTTTTTTTAACTGCAAGCAGTAATGTCTTTTTTTTAAGTTGCAAATAGCAGAGGAAAAAACAGCAAGTAGCTGTAAGGTTAGTAAAGCAAACTTGTGATGTAGCTGTTGAAAGAAATAATTAAAACGAAAGCGCCGTTGCGCAACATTTAAGCTCAGCGTTCAGAAGCCAAGTTTCTGATTCCGGGGAAGTGGCAAGCTGACTTCCAGTAAAAATTTGCAAGCAATAATTGCAAGCTAACTCCAGAAAAACTTGAGTGAGAGTTCTTTATACAGACTCAATCACAGCAACTGGACAGGTTAGTATACTTATCTTCACTTACCTGATTATGAGATGCAAAAGAGAACGTGATCTCTGCGGAGTGACTACTAATTCCCTCGGTAGGTGGGACCGAGGACGTCACTCCCCGGAGGGGCCTATCGGCAGCTTTGATATAAAATGCTCAGTGAATACCTGACCTGTGGCAGGCATATCCCAAAAGTATTGTTGTTGGTCGTCTTCGATTTGAAAGGGAACTGAAGCCTATTTCTTAACTACACAGTCCCAGGAAATGGTTGACACTCATGTTACACATGCCACTCTTGTTTTGTAAAATTCCACTTTTAAAATTGAGACATTGAGAAATAATAACTGACTGTCAAAAGTCAGTTGCATTGTGCATGTAGACAGTCTCCAATTCCTGCATTTGTGTAAATCCTTAACGGGAAAGCACTATGTTGGTTGTAAGCGGATCATATCTAGTCTTGCACATATATGCTTAGTGACAAGCAACATGCTACATGCTACAGTGCCCCAAATCAGACCCACCTCAAGCACCACAAGACAATTCTACTATCAACCAATGACTAACTAATGCAACTGCTCTGGCACTTTTATTATTATTATTATTATTTATTTCTTAGCAGACGCCCTTATCCAGGGCGACTTACAATTGTTACAAGATATCACATTATACATTATTTCACATTATACAGATATCACATTATTTTTACATACAATTACCCATTTATACAGTTGGGTTTTTACTGGAGCAATCTAGGTAAAGTACCTTGCTCAAGGGTACAACAGCAGTGTCCTCCACTGGGGATTGAACCCACAACCCTCCGGTCAAGAGTCCAGAGCCCTAACCACTACACCACACTACTGCCCTGCCACTTTTATACTGCACAGTCAATAACAAAGTGTGACGTGTTACATGGTTAGTCAAACATGGTTAGCAAAACATTGCCTACTATATGTGTTTTACAGTGCCTACAAAATAGGCCTTAGCTTGTAATTTGGCCACACAAAAAAAAACCCACTTAACTTTTCTGTTTCCCAGTTGTTCAGATTGTGTTTCAGCTGGCTGCTCCTGGTCTGTAAAAGACCATACATGCTCTACATCATCCAATCCTCAGATTGTGAGCCCTGGACAGGTAAGTGGAACCATGCTTACTCAAAGTGAATAACCAGATGGAAGAGTAGTTCCAAAAGACGGGTGCTGTTCATCATTCCTCATCTTCCGTTAGCTGCTGCAACTACTGAACATGACGTCTGTGTATTTTGTAATGAAGATAATCAAATCCATTTCATTCACTTTAATGGAAATCAAGTTGACAAGCAGTTTTACCGTTTTAATAAATGTTATTTTTAAAGCTCTGTTTTTTGAGTGTTTACTTATTTTATAATGAGAACAGACTAATAAACCCCCTCTAAAACAGCTGGGTGGGTTTCATTAAAAAAAGTCATTGGTAAATGGAATCAGTTATTTTAACTGATCGACATGCCAAATAGAAATCCATTTTAACTGTGTTTAATATCAATCTTAAAACTGTTCTTCTTTATTTTTTTTATCAGAATTCGTGTCCTACGCTAATCAGGATAAGCTTTGACAACTCCAGTAGAGAAATTCTTGTAAAATCTGAAAATACAGAGGCTTTAAAGGTAACTTTACATTCTTATAGGTCAATACTGTACTTCCAATCCTCCCTGTTAAATTCTTATGGAGTTATAAATGTCGCAAGTCAGAAATCAATACATAAAAACAATTATATACAAAAAATTAACAATGACAATGGGTCAGTTGAATCTGTATAGGCTACAAAAAGGAATGGGATAAACCACACACATCTTATGCATATGTTACTATATCTAGATCACCACAAACCATCAGTAAGTACATATGAAAGAAAATAGTATCTATAGGTCTATGTCTTGTATTCCTCTATACACATTTTTATAAAGTGCCTAGCAACATTCCATTGGTGTGCTGTTGTATTTTATTTTTTTCAAGTTATTGACATAAAAATAATTTTACCGGTATTAACCAAACAACACACACCAGGGTGTATAGTCGTCCTATAATATATGGATATCTTACATGATTGAAGGCATTTGGCTTCAACTAGTGCCTCAACACAGTATATCATGTGTTATTACTTATAAACAGTTGTATCACATTATAATTTCTACCTCTTATTTACAAGGTTATGATTATCAAACGTGTTTCTATTACTCAGCCATGGCCCACTTTATTTTTATTCACAGAACAGTGACCTTGTATGTAGATTTGGTGAACATGAAACTGTAAAACCAAAGCAGGAGAGTGGAACTTTCAGATGCTCTGGAAACAAAGTGAGTACCTTTCACAAATATAATCTTCTAAGCAGGGTTAAGGGTCAGAAAGGGTGATTTTACTTGTACATGCACAATATTTAATTAACCAAATGGCACTAATTACTACAATAAAATGGATGTTTCAAATACAGTGCAAATATTTACTGCTTACCAGTGAAGTTGAATATGGGTCATACGTACAAAATCTAATTTCTAAATGATTCTTTTAGTTGCATTTTTCAGAATTGATTATTCCTGTGGACATTGCCTATGATAAAGGTGGAATTGTTGACAACCCTAACCAACTCTCAAGTAAGTTGCTCATTTACATCCTTCACATTTCTCTGTGTCTTCTGCATATTAATGAAAGATTGACCAGATTTTGAAATATGATGTTGGATAATATGATGATTTGTGCTAATTCAGTTTTCAGCTGTTTCCTTAATGCATCTGGATGCAGTCCGGATAAACAATTGGTGAGTAACGTTGGAGTTCCAATAGCTTTTTCTGCTTATTATATAAATAGACTGAACTAAGCTTCATTATTTATATTCACATGCAGAGCCCGATATCTATCTATTTTTTAGATCTATTATTTAAAATTCATTTTATTATGATTGGTCCTGCTTTTCTTGTACTGAATGTTATTTTAGTGTTCTTTGAAATGTCTGCATATAAGGACATATAAACAGATGAAAAGGGGTCATGTGATCATGCTGGTAATGCTTAAAAGAGTTAATAAAATGGATTTTAAAGCATCGTTCAGCACTCCTTAAGCTTTATACTGTACAATATTATTATTATTATTATTATTATTATTATTATTATTATTATTATTATTATTATTATTATTATTATTATTATTATTTATTTCTTAGCAGACGCCCTCATCCAGGGCGACTTACAATCGTATACAAAACCAAACAAACAATGCTTCCAACATACAGTATTTCATTGTTCCAGAACTGTATATTTTAAGAAAAGTCCCCTTTCATTTTGGCCTTGTTTTCAGTCTCTGAATAATTCACCTAAAATCCCATCTAACAGGAAGTGAAAGAAACAAACATTTAAATACCCCTTCCAATCCCAGGTGTAACCGCTATTCAGTGTGTTATACATACTTGTTAATGCAACAAGTACCAGTATGTATTAGTCACAAACATTGTGATTTTGTTATACCAAACAGAAAGCTTAGAAACAGAAACAGAAAAGGTAACATATTACACTATGTAACACAATTTTTGTTCCTGGGTAGTAAGTGTTATTTCCTAATTGCTTATGCCTCAAAAGTATAGAAAATGGCTATTATTCCCCACAGGAATAATAAAATGACCAGGACAGTGATATTTTGAAATTTACCTATTTCCAATGAGAAAACTGGCAAATTTGTGTCTTTTCGTTCACATAAAGTCAGAAAAAAACAACATATGAATCCAAATTAACATGAATTTATACTAAAGTAATACAAAAATGACTACAAAAGATTTAGAAGTGAGTAGTTTTTCGAGATTTACGATTATACTGTAAATCACTTTCACGAATCAGACCCCAAATGTAGTCTCCCATCATGTTCTCGCTATACTGTCCTTGGTAGCGGCGTTCAAAGTCCAGTATATCCTGGTGGAAGCGCTCGCCTTGCTCCTCCGAGTACGCTCCCATGTTCTCCTTGAATTTATCAGGATGAGCATCAAGGATATGGACTCAATCAGCTCCACATAGTTTTCGGCCTTGTGATTGCCCAGGAAGCCCCGTACCACTGCGACAAAGCTGTTCCAAGCCGCTTTCTCCTTACTAGCGAGCTTCTTGGAGAATTCATTGCACTCCAGAATCTTCTTTATCTGTGGTCCGACGAAGACACCGGCTTTGACCTTTGCCTCAGACAGCTTAGGGAAGAAGTCTTGAAGGTACTTGAAGGCTGCCGACTCCTTATCTAGAGCTCTGACAAATTGTTTCATAAGTCCCAATTTGACGTGCAGTGGTGACATCAGCACCTTCCGGGGGTCCACCAGTGGCTCCCACTTGAGGTTGTTCCTCCCCACAGAGAACTCGGTCCGCTGTGGCCAGTCCCGCCTGTGGTAGTGCGCCTTGGTGTCCCTGCTGTCCCAAAGGCAAAGATAGCAGGGAAACTTGGTAAAACCTCCTTGGAGACCCATCAGGAATGCCACCATTTTGGAGTCTCCTATGACCTTGATGCCATCTCAGAAAAATGCAGATATGTATCCACTTAGGCAGCTGGAACTAAACTGAACTGGTGGGCTTAAGGCCCCTGTATTTATACTACTATTTATATTACTGGAAAGTTCTAGAAAGTTCTAGAAGTTACTCCAAGTTTACTCAGCACTGAATCTATCTGGAATGTTCTGGAAAATAGGTAAATTTCAAAATATCACTGTCCTGGTCACAAAAGCAAAGTTTGTGGGGAATAATAGCCATTTTCTATACTTTTGAGGCATAAGCAATTAGGAAATAACACTTACTACCCAGGAACCAAAACAAAATAAAAAATTGTTACACTGTGTTATACTACAGTACATAGTATTTTTTTTCTTTGTACAGTACTGTAGCATGCTAGCATTTATTTTGCCTAACTGATTTTTTCAGCTATGTATAGCTGTGCTTGTCATATACAGTAATTAATGGCATACTGGTTGATGAGTCAAAAGCACCCCTAAATGGCAGGTATCCATTGAAAATTAAATTCACCTACAGATTGATCCCTTGGTGCTTTGTGTATTATTGCCTGTGGGTGGTGAGAATCACTTAACATTGACACACAACTGCATTTTGTCTTACCAGGGGCCGGTTATTGACTCAATAGAGCCAAATGAAGTGTCAACACTTGGAAAAACCAATGTAATCATTAAAGGGAAAAACTTTTTCAGAGGAACAACACCATTTAAAGTACTAGTAAAAGGAAATTCTGACTGCAAACCACAAGAGTAAGTAAATATTATTTTAAAGCCATTAACCGTTTTGCATTTCTAAACAGCTGAGATCAGAAGCCTCTGCAAGAAAACCTCAGAAAATATCAATCTAATAAGATCCTGCTGCAAATGACAAAGGGAACAAATACAAATACGTTTCTAAACAGTGCCCTTTTATCAAATATATATGAAAGGAAAAAATACTTTTTAAGAAGATGGTAAATGTGTGACTCATCTGTCTTTTTGTTTTTCAAGAGCACAAATATTGAGCTCAACAGAAACAGAAATAAGGATCTCCCTGCCAAAGGCAAACAAGGATGTCAGAAAAGTATGTGTGGAACTGGGTGATGGCAGATGCTACGGATCAGCTTTAGTAACATATCTCTCATTACCGTCCTGTGAGAGCATTTCCCCCAACGTTTCATGGGCCAGGTATTTGTTTGCAAATTAACATTACCTCGCTGTTAGCATGAAGAATACTGAGAAATGTGTATATTAAAAGTTAAATATTCAAATGCTGTATTGAAAAAATACCCAACACCCCCTTTAGAGTCACAATTACTTAATTTGATCAATATTTCACTTACACAAAACAAGCAGTACAAATAGCAGTATTCATTTTGAGAAGCTTGGTTTGCCGACAGGAAGTTTCACTTCCCTTACTGACAGACAGAACAGGCATTTAATTTAGATTTGTTTTTGTTATATAGGCTATTTCAGTGTGGTAGCGTAAATAGAAAGCTGATTTTTGTCGCATTGTGTACATATATTTTGTATTGATGAAAATCCTCAAGTTATTATTATTATTTTTTTTTTCTTCTGCAACTCTGGTTGTAAGCTGTTGCATTGATTGATTGTGGTAGACTATTGCAACATGCTTGTGATGGTTTCCTGTTCTGTATTGCATTAAAGTCCCTCATATTATTCATTATTTTAAACAGTGGGAACAGAAGAATCACCATTTTTGGAACAAAATTGCATTTAGTCGACTCTGTAAAGACTGGGAAGCATTCTGCTGATCCTTTAAATACGGTGGGTTCTCAAAAATATTTATAATTTGTAATATCATTTGTTGGTTCATAAATGTAATGGATGATGTGGACATTGCTCAGTCCCGCAGGTCTATGCTGATTGGCCAGAAAGCCAGACACAGGGGTGGGAAGAGCAAGAGAACATATCCAATTACTAATTGCATCTATTTTGTTATCACATTAATTAGTTTGATTAATTATTTTAAGGTTTATTATTATTTATTTCTTAGCAGACGCCCTTATCAGGGCGACTTACAATTGTTACAAGATATCACATTATTTTTACATACAATTACATCGGGTGTCTTGAACAGTTGTGTATTTTACATCTAGCTAGGCCATGCACAAAATGATTTTAAAAGAAATCACACCGGTGCATTCTAGATTTCTGTGGATGGTTTTAGCTTTACAGAGATATTCTACACATGCTATATTTGAATTCTGAGCACTTTTTATTATTATTTATTTCTTAGCAGACGCCCTTATCCAGGGCGACTTACAATTGTTACAAGATATCATGTTATTTTTACATACAATTACCCATTTATACAGTTGGGTTTTTACTGGAGCAATCTAGGTAAAGTACCTTGCTCAAAGGTACAGCAGCAGTGTCCCCCACCTGGGTATGAACCCACAACCCTCCGCTCAAGGGTCAAGAGTCCAGAGCCCTAACCACTACTCCACACTGCTGCCCATGACAGTAGGTCAGTTATAGATAATAGTTTAGAGAACACTTGTATTAACTTGGACTGTCCTAGTGAAGAACAGGTCACACTTAGCAGAAGTCCTGGCCTAGGTGAATGCCTGCCCATCACTGTGCCGAGCAGCAGTCTTTGAAGGCCACTGAGATTTTTTTCTTTGTATTGTGTTTTATTTGCAATAAATATCTTATGCTGTGGATAACAAATACATTTCATTGGTCTAAATTGGTCAAATGTGGTTCACACCAGACCAACCTCATGAAATGTAAGATGCTAGCTAGTTTCCTATCTGTATGGCAAGCCAAATTATCATTTAGAGATATCTCAAATTCATTTAGAGATATCGCTAAATATTTGAAGATATCTCGAAATATTTGAAGATATCTTCAAATATTTAAAGATATCTCTAAATCATTTTAAGATATCTAAAATACATTTAGAGATATCTCTAAATGATTTACAGATATCTTTAAATTGAGCTTTAAATAAGATATCTAAAATGCATTTTTAGATATCTTTAAATCATTTTAAGATATCTCTAGATGTTTTTGAGATATCTTGAAATACTTTTCAGATATCTCTAAATCATTTAGAGATATCTCTAAATAATGTCCTGTTCATTTAAAGATATCTCTAAATCATTTGAAGATATCTTCAAATAACTTCCTGTTCATTTAGTGATATCTCTAAATCATTTAGAGATATCTCGAAATAACTTCCTGTTAATTTAGAGATATCTCTAAATCATTTGAAGATATCTTCAAATGAACAGGAAGCTATTTTGAGATATCTGGAAATGACTTCCTATGAAAATGCTCTATGTTTTCAATGGACTTCCTGTCTATTTAAAGATATCTTCAAATGAACAGGAAGTTATTTAGAGATATCTCTAAATGATTTAGAGATATCTCTAAATGAACAGGAAGTTATTTGAAGATACCTCTAAATGATTTGAAGATATCTTTAAATGAACAGGAAGTTATTTAGAGATATCTTTAAAACCCTAATTTTATGATATCTCTAAATGACAGTTTGGCTTACCATGCTAGCACACTCCATATGGTTTCCATAGTATTTAAAGATATCTGTAAATTAGTTTGAGATATCTTTATTTCATTTTTAGATATCTCAAATTGATTTACAGATATCTTTAAATTAATTTTAGATATCTTAAAAACTGCACAATTAAAGATATTTGGAATTCAATTTGAGATATCTGGAAATGTTTTACAGATATCTCTAAATATTTCAAGATATCTTAAAATGCAATTTGAGATATCTCTAAATGATAATTTGGCTTGCCATATATCTGACCCTCTGCATTTTAACAACAAGAGTGTGTCAGCTTCTTCATTTATTATACTGTACCGACATCCCAATCCAAATTGAGTTTATTAAAATGAACATCATGGTATCTCAGTTTCTAGTACGGTAGGAGTCTTTTTAATGATGTTCAGAATGCAATAAAGTCTATAGACTTTTAGTTACAAATTGTAAAATCGAATCTCTAGGAATATCTAATGCCTCCTACAGTTCAAGAGCTTCAAGTGCAGTATACTATTATGTTTGTAACGGTGTGTGTGTTTTTTTTCTAAAATCTTAAGATTTATTTGCCATAGTATGACGTTATGTGTTTGCACAGTGTAACAGAAATAGAATACCTGTGGTGAGCAAATACTCACCTGAAATGAAAATGACTTACTGTTTTATTTTTAGATGATGAACAGTTCCCATATTTCTTACAATTCACCTCCAAATGCTGGAAAGTCTACTATTTCACTTGTGGTGGATACAAATGAGTTGGACTGTGGTCATCTAATTTACCACCCTGACCCAGAGTTTCTGGGTTTCTCAGCTATTCCCGTGGGAAATGTCTTACAGATAACCATAAAGGTAATCCGTTATCAGTTTTTTTTTTAAAACCAAGCTTTGCCAATTTATTTATTTTTTGTCAAGTACAATATGTTTACATTTGTTTTATTTTTGTTTTTCAGAAAAAGAAGGATACATTGAATATTACAGAGGATGAATTAACTATTCTGGCCAAATCTAACAATGAATCTTGTCCATGTAATGGTAATGTTATTAAAGAAAATGATAAGTCTGGTGATACTTCAATTGTCTGCACTATAGCTTGTAAACTGAGCACATCCAAACTGACATTGGAGGTAAGTTACTCACGCAAGTCTCAAATATGAAACAGAGGGCTGTTCAGTTGAGATCAGTATACAATACATGTTAATTAAAAAAAGGAAAAGTTAAAAAAAAATGTCAGGCTTATGAAATAAAAGTTTATTATTATATGAAAATAGGAAGAAAAAAAAAAACAACATAGAAAGTGGTTGGGGTCATGTGTGGTTTCAGACATTAACGTTTCTTAGATCATGAAATAAAGTCTTTCTTAATTTCTTAATTGCTTGCTTTGATTTATATACTAAACTTTTAAGTGCGTGATTGAAAATGAATAAATAATTGAATGATGGAGACAGATCTGTAAGATATAATGGATAAAGGTGGTATAGAATGATTGGACAGTTTTCTCAGGATCTCATCTGGTCTGGTTCGTCCTCCAACATCAGTCAACCAGGGCCAGGTTTATTAAGGGCTTTATTAAGGGCTTTTTTTTTACCACTTTGATAAAGCAGTGCTGTGTTCAGGGTGTTGTGAAGTTTGACTGAAAAGGGAAATAACTGATTTATATAGGTTTTTAAAAATGTAAAAAAGATACTACATTTCATTATCTTTTTATGTATTTCTTGTAGATCAAGCTGGGAAACTTTTCTACTGTTTTAGAACAGCCATTTAATTATTTGTGGCTCTTAATTATCATCCCATTTTTCATACTTTTTATAGTTGTAGGTAAGTTATTTTCTTTCATAAGCATTGTGTTTTGCATACATCCTCATTATATTTTAATGAACAAGACTCGATTAGAAAGTTCCATCCAAAACAAATGCTCCCCAGTGGCAAATGTTTGTTCTATTTTTACAAATAAAAAAATTGGTTGTAATGTGCTCTTTTGTCTGCCAATGAGAGTAAGAATTCGGTGGGTTTGAGATATGTATCATCTTAGCCACAGAACAATACCACTCTGACAAGCATATAACATAAATCAAGTTCAATCTTCATCTGTGAATACAGAATGCTTATGTAGTTTACAAACATACTCTGCTTTGGGCACTATTCCTGATTATATATTTAAGGCAATGAATAACATTTTTGTGTAAAGAACAAACTTACCTTTATGTTATAAAATGGATAGGAAAAATCCCAGTAATCTGATTATCTTGTAACAGTCCTTAGTTGCGCAATCATTTTTAGTATAAAGATTTGGTCACTGCTGATTCTAGTATTGTAATTGCCCAACAGATTTTATTCAGAGAAGTTTAAAAAAGTAACTTCTGAGGAATTCACCTTTAACAGTTCAAGTTCAATCTATAAAATATGTTCAGTGCCTGTTTTTAAACAAAGAGAAACTGAAACCAGTAATGATCATACTTTTTAATTTTTTTAAAGTCTCCATCTACATAAATCAACGCAATAAAAGAGTAATGTCAAAGAATTTAAGTGAACAGCTGGAGCTTCTGGAGAGCGACATCCGGAACGAGATACGTGAAGGTAACCCTGACCCTTCCTGGGGACTCTACCAATAATCAGGAGCAGATTCCTTCACTTGGGTTACTTAAATAATGCAGGCTGATAAAACGTGCATTTCTGACTGGAAATACCACAGTTTATTCCGAAAGAAATCCCAAACTGCCACCTGCTTATCTTTTTGGGAAATTAAATAAAAAATATATATATATTGGTATGTCTGGATGAAAACTATACCATCTTCCATTTAATCATAGAAGAATCCAGGCTGTTTATACCCACCTGTGTAGTTTCTCATTTTGGCTAGAGACTGCTGGTGTAAGCTCTGAAAGACAAGACCACTGGGACAATTACCCTTTACACGTAGTATATAAAACACTACACACAAACAAAGAAAACATCTTAGCAGGACAACAACGGCAATAGGAATGAATAACTATGACAACTAACAGGATATTTACAAGAAGCAATGTCATACATTTTAGTGGAAAGCTTGCATATTTAACATTGTCAGGTAAACCATTCCATAAAATTGGGGCAAGATATGAATGAGTTTCAAAGTCTGTTTCACAGTAAAGCTTAAGTAGAGTTAATCCTCTAGTCTTAAAGAATAGCTTATAGCATATAAAATTAAATTATTGTGATAAATTCAAATTAACACATTTCTTTCTTTCCCTTGTAAGGCTTTGCTGAATTACAAACGGATCAGACTGATTTAATAGAAGGCTCTGGAACAATCCCTTACTTGGACTATAAGCATTTTGCCATGAGAACATTTTTTCCTGAGGTAATAAGCCATTGCTCTCTTAACCGCATACACTCAATATTGTGTTTCTGAGCTGTACAGTATGTGGTTTACTTCATTTTTATAATATGCTATATGTTTAGGAACATGTGGTTCATTTTGTGTGTGTCAATGTGATGTTATAGGTAACATTTATTTGAAGACCCTAGTACATATTTGATGGCTGGTTTCAGTTTTTATTTGTTCTTTCTAGGTTGGGCATAAATCCAGCCATTTTGTTAATGAAGTTGGTCATGTAAGTTTATCCCTATGTGACTTTTTTATTTCTAATACTGTATGTAACACATATCCTAATAATAACAATACTTTAACAATAATAAACTTGTATGTGTTATAAACCATATAATGTTTTTTTTATAATAATAAAACTGCTCAACACCATCTACAACATACCTAGGCATTCATTATGGCATTGCATTAATGTAGAATATAGAATTGATCTCATGAGAAAGTGAAATATGTTCTTTTTTAAAGCCTTTTCAAGATTCACGAGAAGTCAAGCAAGATGACTGCTCCAAAGCCTTGTCTGAACTTATTTTAAACAAGCAGTTTCTTGTCACCTTGGTACAATCAATGGAAGAGCAAAAACAATTCACCATCAAAGACAGGTGAGTTGCAATTTTAACAGAGAAAAAAACATCTGCAACCTACCTAGCACACCAGTTTCCTGCGTCTTTTTTATTGCTTTTGAGCTTACAGACATATAATAATAATAATAATAATAATAATAATAATAATAATAATAATAATAATAATAATAATAATAATAATAATAATAATAAACAACTTTATTTTGTATAGCGCCCTTAAAAGCAATCATCTCAGAGCGCTTCACAATTAATAGTACAGCAATAAATAAAAAAGATTATATATAAAAAAGCACAAGGAAATAAAACAATCATAAAAATCATAAAAACGCCTTTCTAAAAAAGTCTTTAAATTAGCTTTAAAAACACTCAAAGACGTTGAGTCCTTGATCTCTAGTGGAATAGAGTTCCATAATTTGGGGGCATAGCAACAGAAGACCCTGTCGCCCATAGAGCGCACAGGCGGGACACACAGCAGTGTGAGATCAGCAAAGCGGAGGTTGTGAGTAGGAGTGTAAAAAGATAAAAGATCTGACAGATAAGTCGGAGCTAGCCCATGAAGAGCCTTATATGTCAGCATTAAAATTTTAAAATCACTTCTGAATCTGATAGGCAGCCAGTGCAAGGCCTCCAAGACAGGAATAATGTGATCTCTTGAGCGGGACCAAGACAAAATTCTGGCTGCAGAGTTTTGGACAAATTGAATTTTAGTGAGGACTATGCAGGCTTCTTGAATATTTGCTTAGCAGATATAATGCAGAAGTCTTCATTTCCACATTCTGTAACTGCAGATTTGTTCACCGGAAACTGTACAGAGGAAGGCATTCCTCTATAGAGTTATCTGGATCTAAAATAGCTGCAGTGCTGCCAAATCCTATCAAGGCAGTAGTTTCAGTTACAGTATGCTTCCTTCTTTTTTTGTTCAGTAGAGGGTCTTCAAAGAAGAAGAATTGCCGTTAAACTAAAATCTCTCTGCAATCCAGCCGGCTGAGCTGCTGGTATTATTTTCTTTAAGAAAATATTTTTTTACATACTGATATGAGAGCAAGGTGAAATCAGGAATAGTTTTTCAAAATGTTGTTTCCATTCTGAAAACTGACACATTTTGCCATATGTGTACATTAATATATTCTTTACTGTAAAAGATGCACAATCAGTTTGTTACATAAATTCCGTCTACATCCTAAAAAAGAGGGTAATGCACTCAGTGCTGCAACAGAGGAACTGGTGCTACACAATTCAGTTCCAGCCCTTCCTCTTTTTCAAGTGCAAATGTGCTCACAAAGATCTTTGATACATATGTCATGCAGAAAGGTTCATTACTTTGAATTGGTCTACTTTGAAATATTGATCTAAAAAAAAAAAAAATGAAACATGTGTCAAGCAGCATGAGCTATCCACGGTATGGAAATGATGTAAAAATGATGTGCTGCATATGCACTATACATACAGTAGAGCCGGTCCAAATACAAATGCCCAACTAGACATGAGAAGCATTGAGAACAGGATACTGAGTACCAGGCACTGTTTAAGTACTCCGAATACAGGCAGCCTGTATGTACTGCACTAAACAGAGGGCTGGAACTTGTCTTTTAACATGGTACCTTACCAAAGGGTGTAGCAGACAGTGCCTGATGTGATGGTGTGTAGTACCATAATAGTAAGAATTAGAAGAGATCTGAGTCGGGGTGAAAAGTTCAGAGTGCATGGTCTGAAACACTTCATATCCACCCACCCATATAAAAAGGCCTGTGAAGATTATGCAACTCTACAATACTTTTAATGCCAACAGGTGCACCTTTGCCTCCTATTTGACCATTGCTCTGCAAAGTAACCTTGTATACCTAACCAGTGTGATGGAAGAATTACTTAATAACTTAATGGACCAGTCCAGTAACGCACAACCAAAACTGATGCTGAGACGTACTGAGTCAGTTGTTGAAAAACTGTTGACAAACTGGATGTCCGTGTGCTTGTATGGTTTTCTTAGGGTAAGTATAATACATTTTGAAATGTAAAAGGAATTATTGGGTTCATCAGTGAGTTATTTTGACTTGTTTCTCATTTTTAAAGGGGATTTTTTAAAGTATTAGTTACTGAAAAAACAAAATAAACTGGATACTGGGAGAACAAAAAAGAAGGCAATTCTGGAATAATAAACAAGGTGTCGAAAAGGAATAGTTCAGTTATTTAATTGCCAAGGTTAAATTAATTGTAAAACATTATAATTCAGCCCAGATCATTTTTACATTTTCATTATTTTCTTACAAATTAAGAAGTACAAGTCCATGGTAGGATTGTGGGGGTAATAATGGCTAAACTCACTTTTAATGTTTCAGCTATTTAATAAGATAAGTCTACAATTAAGTCTACAATTGCTATGTTAACAGGGTTAGGAACTCTATCCTATACCCTATTCACACTACCAAAAATTGAGCAATCATCATGTTTTGAAAACAGGATTGTGAATGGTTTCAACACGTGTTGGTCGTGCCTTGTTGTAGGCAGAGAAGACTGTTTTGAAAAGTGGGTTGGTTTGTGTATTATGAAAGCTGCACTGTTCCTGTTTTCTTTTATTCAGGAGTCAGTGGGAGAACCTTTGTTCTTGCTGGTGTCAGCCATAACACAGCGGAACAACAAAGGTCCTGTAGATGCCATTCATGATAAAGCTCTTTACACCCTCAATGAGGACTGGCTACTGTGGCAAGCTCGTGATTTCAGTACTGTGGTATGATTGCATTTTTTTTTTTATATAGATATTTGATTAATTCCTTTTGTGAGTTTTTCAAGTCCGTGGCTATAAACATTTATCTGAACACCCTAAAGTGCATTTTTTTCCCTCAAACATTTTTTTTTTATTTTATTTTATTATTATTGTAGGCAATGACAGTTATAACACATCTTATCTGCTACACAGTTCTTTGGCTGCTTACTAGTGGGTTAATTCTCACCAACTTCTACTGATTCTTATCAGACAGTCATCATATAGGAAATCTGTTGCTCAATGTACCTCTAAGTTTGTCACAACAGATTAAACACAATCGTATCCCTATAATGAACTATTCTTAAACGTACTAAATCAGGAGAAATATATATATATATATATATATATATATTTTTTTTAAATGTAGTATTTTCAGTAAACTAGTAATATAGCTATAGAATGTCATGTTTGGCTGTAGCATTTTCTCTTGAATAACAGCAACAGAATCACTGTTTTCATACTTTTGTGTATACCCACATACTACATTCTTTCTGGTTTTGTTTTACTAGAAACTTAAAGTTTCATTACAAGGAAGTCCTGAAAGTGAGGGTGAGGCACACATTTCTCTCGATGTCAACGTTCTCGATTGCGACACTATTGGACAGGCCAAAGAGAAGATTCTTCAAAGCTTTAAAACCAAATTTGGCCATTGCTATCAGTTTCAGATAAATGATATTGATATCGGTGAGTCTGTTGTATGTGTGATAACATGTTCTTATCATATCAGAAATCTCTTAGAATGTTCTGAAAAGTCATTGCATCTGAGTGTGAGTGTGTCTTTTAAGAAACAAAACCTTTTTTTAATATTCTTTTTTTCAGAATTTGAAAACAATGGGATTCAACAGAAACTTCAAGAAGTAGACAACAGTTCTAAAGTTCTGGAAAATGGGGTAACAATGCTGAACACTATTGGGCATTACAAGGTAGGAATGTGTTGGAACACGTTATTCAGATAAGCTTGTTTTATATAACTTTATGTAGACAAAGAGTATTGGGCCTGGCAGAGTTGAAAGGTCATGTTGTCACATGATTGGAACAGAACGAGGAATGCTGTTCAGTCTCAGACAAGCTGAAAGCAAATTCAAAGCCAGTGGGAATAAAATGCTAATAGTTCAACAGAACCATTCTGAATCATTGCAAACATCATTAAATAGTATGAGAAATGTAAAAAGCTATAAAATTATTATTGAAGTTACTGTTCTTTAAAAGAGCAAGTTGCAGGTTTGCAGCAGAATTGTTAGGATGTTACGTAGCAGCACTGATTCCACCAGAATATTGCTTTTAAATATTTAATTACATAGTTACATTTTTAATTTGTACTGTAACTGTTTAATTTGCAAAAGGGAACCAACTACTGTTATATGGTGAGTGCTGTGCTTCCCACCTATTTGTGGCAGCTTATAGCTGTTGTAGCCTCTTTGGGATTTGCAACACCCACCAGCTTTCACTTTGTTAGTAATAACTTTGAGTTTTTTTTGCGTTTGTTTTAATGTAAGCTCATGACTCAGCTCTTTATTTTTATTTTCACATACCTGTCCTGTCAAATAGAAGTGTCAGTCATGCCTGAACAATCAAATGGCCAGTGATATGAAATCATTTCTGCTCAAACCGTAATTGCTGCTTGGTTATTGGAAGATACCAACATACGAATCGCCACAGGGCATTGCAGCTGATATTTTCCAGTTTGTAATGAAAGTCTATCTTTTTGTCATGCTTTTTCTATTTATACAGTACAAGTCAACATATTATGCAGATGTAGACAAAAATACATAATATATTAGTAATGTGTTTTGTTTTTTTCAACATGGGGGGGGGGTTGGGGTGGGAAATGACCATAGTACAGTACCTGTATTTGAATCTAACTGTGGCCTTTATTTTTAGATTCCTGATGGAGCTTTAATAAGGGTCACCAAGAAAAAACAGGAGAATTTATCTACTCAAGAAAGTATAAAAGGTTAATAAGCGTGTATTAGTTTGGAAATCCACTCCACCACTAATTCAACTGCTAATATCTCATAAACTATTTCAGATACTGATATTTTAGGTATTATAGAAAGTCATTGGGCAAAATATAATGGTGCCCGTCAGTTTGAACTGCGAGATGATAAAGACCCAGCACTTCATGCTTTTAGCTTGATACTCGGTAGCAAGCTGAAATCTGTGACTCCCTAGGTCAAGATTGAAAGTTTGTAGTACAAGAAAAATGTACCTATTTGTACCAGGTATTTCACAAAGCTGTGGCCTGCACCAGTGTCAAGCTTCATGCAGTATCAGAAACCATCTGAGGTAGTGACTTCATGTTTGTTTTTATAAATACTGCATGCTAAATGTGTTGGTGACCATAACCTAATATGGCTGCCATATTGTGGCTTTAAGTTTTTGCCAAGTTATTGTCTTAATGCATAATAGAGCTGCATTCTTTGAATTTCTTCAAGGTCCATTTGCGGTTTAAAAAATAACCATTTCACTGCAACATTGCTTTGACCTCCTTTCTGTGTCAGTGTTCTAGAGCACACACTTTAACTCTATATTGTATATATTCCAGCTGAGGTTTGCCCTCAGATGTGATTTATAGATCCACTTATTAACATTACTACAAACAATACAAATACAGTGAGATGAGGTTGGCGAATGTTTGTACATTTTAGGGAGGCAGTCCTAAGACCTGATAGATTTGATAGCTCAAGCTAATGGTGATATTGATTGTTAGTTCTTTAATTTTACCTCTGTTCATTTCTCTTCCATTGTGTGCAGATGATGACAACTATACAACCAAATACTGCCATTTGGTAAGTTACAGCAACATGCATTACAACACATACGTATATTTGTGTACACATTGTATTGTGTACAATGTTTGACCTTGTCCCAATATGTTTATAGATTGAAACAGATTTACAAGAAGTTGAAGATCAACAACAAAATGGAAAGAAAAGAAAAAAGTTGAAGCTGAAAGAAGTCTACCTCACTAAACTGTTGTCAACAAAGGTATGTTTTCTTAGTCAGCCATTATATACAATATAAAAGGCACAGACAAGAGTAGAGAATATGCAACATACTTAGTTGAGTATTTTCTTAAATATTACAGTAAGAAGAAAACCAGCACTCGCTTCACATCTTTAAAAAAGAGGACTATTTATTTCCTCATTTTAAATTCTTTTTTTTTTTAAAACAGCAGATACGCAAGCACAAACGCGTTGAGGTTAGATGCCTTCCTCTGTAAATATTACAGTATCCAAACTTATTTAAGCTCAGAAAGTCACATACAACAACTCATCAGCTGTAACCACTTACTTTTCTAGGTTGCTATTCACTCTTTTGTTGAAAAACTCTTCCAGACGATATGGGGAATACCAAACAACAAAGTTCCAGTGGCCATAAAGTACTTTTTTGATTTTTTAGATCTCCAGGCTAAAAATAAAATGATCACTGACCCAGATGTGTTGCACATCTGGAAAACTAACAGGTAATATATTCTTTGAACAAACAGAAGGATATGAACCAGTTTCATGAATCTTAAGGTGTTTTTAAGATTTATAACCATTTGCTTTTTCTGTACCTATTCAGCCTCCCCTTGCGTTTTTGGGTCAATATCCTGAAAAATCCGCAGTTTGTTTTTGACATGGAAAAGTCCCCCCACCTGGATGCGTGCCTGTCAGTTATAGCTCAGGCTTTCATGGACTCATTCTCCTTATCAGACCAGCAGCTAGGGAAGGTAACATCTATTTATTAAAGACCAGTAACGCATTCTGTATTTGTAAAAAACAATTTTAAAAAGTGTTTAGACTTTAAAACTTGAAGGCAAGCTTATTGACTGTACTGTATTTTGCGTGGCACTGAAGTGCTGAACAATGTGCTTTAATGATAAGGCATGTTTAGTAAGGTCAAAAATGACACTGAACACTCAATGTAATTACACCTGTTTTCATATTTTTCATTTCTCTCTTAAATAACTTTTACTGGGATATTTAACTTAAATTCAGGGGCATTTTTGACACAATGTAATAAGAGAAAGTGGAACATCCAGGGCAATAGGACTTTACTTTGTTTATCCTCTACATTTAATGGTGGTTTGCTGTTGCGATGATAACTTAATAATTCAGACATTAGAGCTGGAACTGTTCTTCGATTTTTAAAATATACTTATTACCCTCTGAAGGATTCAGATGATAACATTCAGAGGGTGTTTATGGGGCATGGTGTAGTCTGGTTAGAAATAGGAAGGAACCAGACATACAATATATAGAATATGTGCTGTACTTTATTTAGTCACAAGAAACAAGACATTTATGCTATAACATATTTCGATAATACTGTAATTTTATGCTGACTACTGTATGCTTATACACAGTGATTATTAGGTTAGGGACAGAAAGGTTGAAACCAAATAGAAAAATTCAGCATTGTCCTAGTTTGTTCCATGTTTATTCTTTCCAATTTTAGTATGCACCAACAAATAAACTGCTGTATGCCAAAGACATACCACAGTACAAGACAGAGGTCAAAGCCTACTACAAGCACATACAAGATCTCCCTGAATTCACCAAAAAAAACCTTAATGACTTTCTGCTTGAAGAATCAAAGGTATCTAATCATTTTAAAATAGTCTTCCATTTTTTTTATGTGTTATGTTCATGATCTTGTTTGCCTGTACATAATGTACTTCAATTTAACTATTCTGTGTTTTCATTTTTTAATCAGAAGCATGAAAATGAATTTAATGAACAAGCAGCTATGGCTGAAATCTACAAGTTCATTACAGCATATTTTGACGTGGTAAGTGTTTTTTTTTTGTTTGGTTTTTTTTACGAAAATGTTTTTTAGGTAAACACTGACCCTTGGCCTTTTTAAAATTTGAGAAAAACATAACCTTAAATTAAAATACTACGAACACACTGTTCAGTTTTAAATAATAAATAACATCCAAAAATGTCTGTATTCTTTGTATATTTCTGTAGCCGTTTATGTGCTTTTTAACACTAATTGTATCTTCATATACTAGGGAAAAATCTGTGTAATTTATTTTGTGGTAGTAGTAACACTTTGATTTTAATTGTATTAAAAAAGTGACAGAAGGAAATTTGTCAGATGGAATGCTTTTTTCATCACAAGACCTTGCACTAATAAAAATCACCATTGTTATGGCTGTTCTTATCTGTGGTATTCTCGACAGGTCCTGATCAAGCTGGAACAAAATGATGCTTCAGGCAGCCTGAAACAACAGTTACTGAAGGTCAAGGGCTTGTTCTGTGAAAGGAAATCGTGCAAGTGGGAATAATCTTCAGGAGTGGAATTCTTACTGCAAGAAAGAGAAATTACATGATTTAAATAGAATAAAATAATATTTCATTTACAGCAAAACTTTAGCATATTTATATTCAGGAACACAAAGCTAGGGCAGCACGCAGTGCTAAAAATCTAACAGAATTAAGAGGAACAGGCGGTTTCCAGGAGACCGCGTTATTGAAAAACATGTACCAGAGCAGTTCCCCATACATAATACTTTTAATAGGGTTGATACCAGCTCAGATATTACTGTACAAGTCTAGATGGTAAATATTCTTCTGTAGTCCTTTTATAGGTGATAGGTGTAAGCAAGCTGTAGTTACCTAAACTTAAAGCATTTGGATAGTTCTTTTATTTAGCATGTTGCGATTCAGGAAGACATCACATAACATTACTGCTGGCTTCCAGCTTTAATGTAGCCTAGATATAATCCTTCAAATAGCAGTCGCAAGGCTACTTTGTAATATCATTTTAATCTTTGGGGCAAAGGTGTTTGTGCTCTACACATTATATCTTTAAAGATTTTAAAAACAGTAATTAGGTCTGCGAAAATATTTTATTGCTATTCCAGGTAGTGGGACCGAACCATTAGTGATTTGTGCGAGTATTAAATTGTAGCCTGTGCTATACTAAAATCTGTTTGATAAATGTTTACGTACTTATTACGGCACAACTGCCAAGTTTCTATAGATGCATTGCGATAGCATGGTTTGGATAATAGGTACATTTTTAGATTCCTAGGGATTGGATGAGAGAGGTAGTCTACTGTAGATACTGGTACAGAATTGCGTTTCAGCTTCTTGCATGTACTGTTGTGGAGGTTGTACAATATGTAATTATTTGTATAATATGCAAAGTTACAATAATAAATACTACAATTTTAAATCAAGTGTCTGTTGTGAAAAACAGGTTATACAGTATTGAAAACACATAACATTTAAATAGGATATAAAGCTTTTATTTAAAAAAAACACTGATTAGAAAACATTTAAATACAATATAGTACTAATATTTAAATAATGTGCAAAACATACATTAACAAGAAACTGTATTCTATATTTTAGTATTGAATATATGCATGTTTCACTTTAATGTTATGGGAGATGAAAATCGTGAAGATAAATCAATTAGAATATTTCAAAACTGATACTTGATCACTGATCACAACAAAATAAGAAATTGTTTTTGAAGTACATGGTGATCAACAAAATAATTCAAATAAATCTTGGAATTATTACCATCACTTTGTAGATCTCACATTTTTCTTTATGAAAAATGCACACAATATGTTAATGTTTTTAATAGTCTTTTTTTCACAGTATTTGAAAAAATTGATGAATGTCTTGCACTTTTTTCCATGCTGCATTTCCTGTTGAAGGAATGTAGCCAGCAAACATGAGCTGCTTCTGGGAGTTTGAGGAAGCAGAAACTAGTTGTTAGTGGGACAGTAGAGCAGTAGAGGGCGGAGAGAGCCCAGACTTGGGATAGAGAAGTGAGCCGCATTAGCCCGGACTTAGGAGTGGGCTTGGAGGGGCCTGGACTTGAAATTAGGATGGGAAGAGCTCCCCAACCAAAGAGCCGTCCTGTGCGTAGGACCGGGCTTGGTCTCGAAGGTCCAGAGGATCTGAAAAACACATAAAAGGGCTCTGACTCGGCAGAGGCGCCTCTTGGGGCGAAAGAAACAGTCCTGGTGAGTTAGAAAGGAAAGGATAGTAAAAGGTTCCCTGAGTAAACTGGTGCTGCCCTCGGACGAGGTGAGGGACAGGTCTCCGAAGCTGGGAGCAAAAGAGAGAGATGGGTTAGTCTGGGACTTGAGCACTGAGAGCGTAAAGCGGGCCACGTCCCGAAGGAAATAGAACCAAGCCTCACGTGGCAAGGTAGGATAAGCGCATGAGCTGCAAAAGGATAGTGTGGCCGGGGGTCCCCTCTGACTCACTCGGTGAGAACCCCCCTATGCGAAGGAAGAGGTAGCGTAGCTGACCTGAGGTCGGGGAAGTGACCCTCACTTGTCCCCCAAAGGAGGGACCCCTGGCTCCCTGCATAAACCCCACCGTGAGACAAACAGAAGTCGCGCCAGTGCATAACATAAAAGCAAGAAGGAATGTGGCAGAGTGTCCTGCCCCTATGTATATTTATGTACGCCGTTATTATTATTATTATTATTATTATTATTGTATTATGATTTATATTGTATATGACAGCAAAAAGCAGTGTTCTTTGTATTTTATTATTGTTTGGTCGGACGAGCGAGATGCCATTTTGTATTATTATTGTTTAAATACCTCGGGAGAATGTGTGACTGTCAGCAACTGATTATTTAACTAGCTGACAGTCACGCTGACTTAGTAAATCGGTGCAGAATATGACCGAGGGATAATATAATAATTGATAGCTAGTTAGTCCCTCGGTCACAAATTTAAAAAGACCTGCAGTTTGGCTGCACAGTGATGAGTGTGTTTGAGAGGCGGAATGAGCCGGGTGGTGAAAGAAAAGTAAAACTTTAAAGTGAATAGAAAACAATTGCTAAAATGTGCTGGGTCTTCACCAGCACGTTACTTACTTGTTTGTTCCGTCTGTTAAAATATGCTCTGTTGATGGTGGAGGACGGGATGTTCTGTTAGAGCGGAGAGTTGAGTTGGCTCTGTGGCAGCGGGTGCAGTGTGTGGCGCGTGGGAGGGGCGTCTGCTTGTAGTTGCGCCTACAGCTGAGGAGGAAAGACAGGTTCAGCAGACACAGCTTCACTGCTGTAGAGTCTGAACATTTGCTAGAAAGCAAAAACATTAGACATGTGATTGGGGTTTAAATAGGAAATTAGTAATGATAGATATTAATTAAGCAGCTCCCGCCCACCCGAATCTCGCTTGAAGGCTAACATTTATATTAACTTTAAAAAGAAAATGAGAAATGCAGCCTGTAAAATAGATGTATGCATTTGTGGAGCCACGGGTTAGGATTTATAAGCCAATACTGTTTGTAAAACATATAAAATAACTCATATTTAAAATAGGATATACAAGAATTGATATATAATTCATTGTAAAGTTCATATTGACACTGGTGATTTTGCTGGGATATTAAGAAAAAAAATTCAGACCACACAATCAGCTTTGGGTCTGCAGTTTCTCATATCTTATCCATTGTCTTTTCTGTGTCAAAATGCTTCTTGCCTTTCACGTTCTACGGGGCTCCAAGTTCCTCCAGCTGTTGCTGCAGTGTAGTATCCAGATCATCTAGTCGTTTGCGCAAAAGGAACAGTTCACTCTGATGTTGCTCTTCCTAAAATACATGTATATGTATATTTTACTTTTAAAACAATCTTACAAGAATTTCATATACAACATATTTAACATAAGTTAGATATTTAGTGATACTAAAAATAAACATTACACGACTGTGCATCAGCAGAATTACATTACAAACAGAATTGCAAATAGAAAAACACTTTCTTACATATAGACTTCTCATCAACATATTTTTCTGATATAATTACCAAGTTCCTTTTTAGTACTAGGACTAGACTGTGTTTAATTTAGAAGTTTTTATTAATTATTTTATTATTAAATTTTTCATCCAGTTTCCCAATTTATGTTTTTTCAAAACATGCTGATAAGAATATTTATATTATGAAGCAACCTTATTGCAATAAACCACACAGATAACATTTTAGACTACTGACAAAAGCGTGTATCTAAGTTATGAGCCACTGGTTGTAATATTCAGTTGTGAAGCCTGCTTGACCTCCAGTATGAGCAAACTCAAGGTCCCTGGGAAAGTATTTTATGTTGTTTCAAATATTCACCATTTATTCTGTAGGCCAACTGAATTAGTGTACACAAAGTAAGAGAACTTGCCATGATTATTTTAACTTGACTTATACTGGTAATGATACTGCTTTTTTCACAATGCCGATACTCACTTGGAGATGAGGAATTGCCATTTGAGCTCCTGGCGCCAACATGGATGACAGAAAACTGTCTGAATTGTTAATTCCAGCCGCTGTCACGTGCGGCCCTACAATAAGCCTGTGAAATTCATTATGCCTCCGCTGTATATCCTTTAGCCTTTTTTGAAGCTTAGCATGCTCTTCAGTGTAGGTGTATTGTCTGCAAAACAGAAACGGAAATGTATACCAAAAACCATGGAGCAGTGAGGGTAAATTTGGTCAAAATCCCAGAGGAAGGGGGAAATGATGTGTGAAGTCACACAGATGAAAATTTTACTCTTTACATACAACACATTAATGTGAAACTAAGTGACAAACTGATCACTTAATTCAAGTGTTTTAATCCTGTAAATCTGTAAACTTCACAGCATATACAATTACAAACAAATATGTTTCCTTTTATATAATTTATTTTTTACTTTGTTTATCACAGTTTACTTTACGATTGTAATCTACCGGTATGTTGCACATTGAACAAAACAATAAGCCTCTGCTTTCATGAAATACATTTTTGGGGAATCTGACACCCATGACATTTTCCCAGCATTAATTATAGTACACTCAATGTCTGATTACTTGGTGCTGCAGGCCATTTTCACTGAGGGTGTTTGATCTGAAACTACAGAGGTGCTCTTGTGGTTTGCATAAACTGCCAGAAAAAACAGCAGACATAAAAGATTAGATAGAACAGCTTGTGATGCATCTCACATGCCAACACCACAATGTACTGAACTATTCTCTGAAATGGAAAATACATTTTTAAAAACTTTATAATTTAACCCCTTAAGCCTTTTTTTCTAGGTAAGAATAGACATGTATGCAAACATACATAGATAAGTGCAATTTATGTATAAAATACAAGACACTGCAGGTTTGATATTGGCTATGGTCCAAATTAAATCTGTTATTACCCAATATTTGGAGCTCCACTTCTGCCCTCGCCCTTTTTACTGTATGTACATTTCTACCTTACACGCTAACCTCTCATACATATACAGTCGCAAAAGTATTGCCACCCTACACTAATTATACCATAAGTAACAAATTAAGAACAAGCATTGAGTAAACCTGAACCACTTTTCAATAAAATCTAATTTAAAGTTTTCCTTCATGACAAAAGTATTCGCAACCCTGCTTTAGTATTTGGGGTGTCCTCCTTTTGCTTTGATAATTATTAACCAGTATGTTACATCTTGTTGGTGAAGTCTAGGCCCATTCTGTCTTGCATATTTCCTACATCTTAGACCGAATGGATATACAATGGTTGGCTTTTTCAGATCAGTCCTGAGATCTAGTGATGCGCAGGACATTCCAGAACTTTTATCTCGAATTCCAGAGTTGTCTTAGCCGTATGTCTTGGGTCATTGTGTTGGAAGTTAAACTATCTGCCAATCAGCCTTCGAACAGATGGTATCATTGTACTTTGCAGAATGTTTTCAAATCAGATTAATGTTTCCAGTCCACGATCTGCTAAAACCAGGGGGTTGTAAACCATTTGGCCCTTGGCCTGGCAGACTGCAGACCTTGCAATAAACATTCTGATTAAAAAAAAATTATAACTTTATAGAAGCCCAAATAGAATATTCAAACATATTATATTATAAATTATTTTTCTTCGACATGTTAAACTATCAGAAATTGTGTATTTTGGTCTTTGTCATATTAATTAGTGGCTAATGTTCACTAAATGCTTGTATTTAACATGGTTTCTTGAATTACATTAAGTGTAGGGTGTCAATACTTTTGTCTGCTGCTGTATACTGCCACTGCCCAAACTGCCACTTCAGAAATACTTACCCACTAAAAGACCAGATGTTCAACCCCTGCTTTACAGGGATGGTTTTACTACTGCATGAACAGCTCAGCTTTGACATACAATACTATAGCTCAAGTCTTTGCTTATTACTTGTGTTCAATTCTAATGTTGTAAAAAGTACTGGAGTTGATAGATATATGATTGATACTTGGGTGTATGTACTTGTGGTTACAAATCATAGTCAGGAAATGCAGCTTTCAGAAATACAAAGGTTAAGGAGAAGTTAACTTACTTAAATTGAAAGTCACAGTTGAAACAGAAATGCCTGAGCAAATGGGGAAGCTAGTTTGTGGTATTAAACCAGTAACTGATAAATCCAGCCTTTCACAGTACAAACTGGCAATAAATATATTATATCTTAAAAATAAGTGTTTACAGTTGGCCTGCTATGAGTCCAACACCTTTAACAAGTACCGATGCCAACATGTCGGGCTGCATTAATGAGTTTTACTTTAACATTGTAGCTCAAAACAGAAGTGCCATGAAAAACGTTCAACTTTAATCATTCCATGCAAAAATGCATTTGCGTTTCACAAAGGCTTTGCATTTTTCAATGCGGATGACTATCTGGATTCATGCAAAAACAAAAGAAAAAGAGGCACTTTAATGTGAAAATGAAAATTACTTGTTTAAGGTGCTTTTCTCAATTTCTAATTCTTCTTCCTTTGCTTCCAGTAGGTGGATCGTATCTTGCAATTTCTTCTGTTTATTTTCATTTAGTATCTTTCTCTGCAAAAATAAACAAATATGTGTGTGTGTATATATATATATATATATATATATACATATATATAAATATCACTGTCATCTCCAAATGTGTTACTTAACAGAGCGGTCACATATGTTCACAGTTGTAAAAAGTGTGTGGGTAGTTAAGGCACCTTTTTCTGTGCACATGCAGCTCGCTGCAGCTTCTCCTTGGCTTGACACTACTTCTCTTCTAGTGTAGCAGAACACTCCTGCAGTTTGTGTTTCTCTTCTAGCCATTCTATCACGTCTCTCTTCATGAACTCTTTAAATAAAAAAGGGACAGATGGGAATTTGTTAGGACACATAAAACATAACCACATGTTGCCATTTGCTACAACAGTGCAGTGAAAGCTCTCAAATTGCTGTAATTTGGTACAACTGTAATGCTGCAATCTGGAAGGCACTGTCATCAATGAAATGCAATGCCAGACAGTTGATAAAAATTATTTGCTGGGCTCAAAACTTTGGCTCCTCACTATCAAATATAAATTGCACTTTGGTTGTAGCTGTGGTGAGTGATTAGTGATGAATTTTATAAAGGCTTATTGTTACAACTGGCTAAATATTTGCAAGTTCTGAATAAATCAAAATATGTAAACCTCTAGGAGATTCCAACAGTTTATCAATTACTTTGTGGAATGCTTTAAAAGTAAGTTTTAAACTGCAAGAAATCTATAAAGCCACAGAAAGAAAATAACACAACAGAAAGAATTCATAGTAACAACATTTAACAAAATAGCCACATTGCTGATTGAAATGTTACTAAATGCTTCAAAAAGGGTGATAACCAAGGCTTTAACCCTTTGTGGTCCATTTATTTAGTGCCTGTCAGGCGCGTCAGGTCTAATTTATTTTCACACAAGCGGTTTAAAAGTAATTTTATTCACAGTAAAACAGGTTCAAAAGGCACTGCATACCAACATGACACTCAATAGTGCATCTCCTGATCACTCGATTTACTACCAAACTCCTCAATAATGCTATCCAAATCATTATTTTATTACTACAGCATCTCAAAAAGCTTGACAAATGTCCACGATTTTCTTCGAGTACTGGATGCGGAAGCAGCTATCTTGTTTGTTTATGTCCATGTTATGTCTGTGGGGAAGGGACTATGCATATTGCTCAGATCCGCCTCCATTTATTTATTTTTTACCAGCTTCTCTTGGCTTTTTCCGGAGAAAAAACGACTAGGGACCTGTGATTGACGCCTTTTTGATGATGTCGGACCAGAAAGGAAAAATTTTAATGTCGGACGTGGTCCAACATAGGACCACAAACGGTTAAGAGATTTCAGACTACCACATTTTTCTTGAATATTAGATAACCAGTTGTGCAGTTGATTAACCCTTTGCGGTCCTATGTCGGACCTGGTCCGACATTGCAATTTTCCTTTTCCGGTCCAATGTCGGACCCTGTCTGACATCATCAAAAAGATGTAAAAAACAGGTCTCTAGTCATTTTTTCTCCAGAAAAAGCCGAGAAGACCATTCAATGGCTGAGTGAGACCGATAGGAGCTGAGAGAAGACAAAAAAAAGAAAAAAAAGGGGGTGTATCTGAGGAATACAGATAGCCCCGGCACCACAGAAATAACACGGACATAACCAAACAACATAGCTGCTCAAAGAATATCACAGACATTTGCAGAGCTTTTTTTAGATGTTATTAGTAATAAAACAATGACTTGTATCGCATTATTGAGGAGTTTGGTGATAAAACGAGTCATCAGGAGATGATTTATCGGTATGCACTACTATGAAGATGTATGTGAAAAATACAGCGAACAAGGGGTGGGGCGGGGCTGGAGATGCAGTACTCAGTGTCCTGTTGATATGCAGTGCCTTTTAAACCTGTTTTACTGTGAAAAAAAATACTTTTAAAACAGCGCGCTGAGATGCGCTGAATAAATGGACCGCTAAGGATTAAGATTATTGTTACAACCCAATAATCACCTCAACCTCTTGTATGTATTTATGCATGTTCAAGGACACAACATCTGAAAGTAATAGATATTTCAAAGTCTTAAATGAGGAAGGACATCAGTTTTAAAATAAATGCCCTCCTTAGATTTCACTGTTTTGGCTTTTTTCTTCAAGTTCAGCTCTATGACAAATGTATTTGTTTAGGGTCGATACAAATGCTTCAAGTATTTGGCTCATCCGTTTGAACGTCAGGCAGTAATAAAAACAGAATTAAGGGTGTACTTTTCTGCTTCCTGCTGTGCCTTTTCTGCTTGGCTTCTTGCATTTCGTATTTCCTCTTTTATTTGTTCCAGCATCTCACGCAATTTCACATTGGCTTCAAGTAAGTCGCTTTCTGAATGTGACAGTGCTGCAGTGCTGTCACTTGAATTTGGAGGTCATGGTTTTGCTGTTAAGAGAAAGAAAATGTCATAAAAATATTTTAAATTGTATAAATATATGGTATCCCAATACTAGTGTATACCATGTCAGACCATGCTCATGCATATGATAAAAGTAATCACATACAGTAATTAACCAGGAACTATCACCCCTCATATTATAGCCACTGTATCTTGACAAAACACTCAAAAAATCAAAGAAATTTCAAGTAAATACAATAGTCAAGTGTTTTCTGTCATTTTATATTTATTCTTTGATCTAATCTTGATTTTGATAGTATACATTTTTGTTCATTATTCGAAATGTAATAAATGCATATTCTGGGTAACAGGAACAGTGGGGGCACCCGTATACACATAGCTTAGTATAAGTTTTACATAAAGAGCCTTTAACCCTTTGCGGTCCATTTATTCAGCGCATCTCAGGCACGTCCGGTCCAATTTATTTTCACATGCGCAGTTTATTTTATGTGCTGTTTAAAAGTTTTTTTTTTCACAGTAAAACAGGTTTAAAAGGCACTGCATATCAACAGGACACTCAGTACTGCATCTCACATACCTTTTCACATACCTCTTCATAGTCGTGCATACCGATAAATCATCTCCTGATCACTCGTTTTATCACCAAACTCCTCAATAATGCTATCCAAGTCATTATTTTTTTACTATAACATCTCAAAAAGCTCTGCAAATGTCTGTGATATTCTTTGAGTGCTGGATGCAGAAGCAGCTATCTTGTTTGTGTAGTGTAGTGCTCAGATCCGGCCCTTTTTTTTTTTTTTCAGGTTCTCTCGGCTCCTAACGGTCTCACTGGGCCACTGAATGGTTTTCTCTGCTTTTTCTGGAGAAAAAACGACTAGAGACCTGTTTTTTACGTCTTTTTAATGATGTCGGACAGGGTCCAACATTGGACCACAAAGGGTTAAAAACCTTGGAAACTTAAATTATAATAATTATTAATTCATGGCAAAAAAGATCTATGGTTATTTTGTGGAACACCTATGGACCTATTATATTCCCTGAGTAAACAGACCTTTGTAAACCATACCTGTCTAAGATCGGCATTCTCATTTTTCTCTCTCTCCAGATCTTCCAGGAGAAGCCCTTGTTGTTGTTTAACCACTTTCTGCACATTTTTATTCACACAGATTAAACACTGGAAAAATCTAACTCCAAGGAGTTCTAGCTAAACTTTCAGAATTCCTTACTATAGAACCGGATGGCTAAGCCGTTTAGTGGTTACAAAACACACTTGTTCACAAAGACAAGCTTTACACAGGGTTACACACAGTACCTTTAAAGTTGTCCCCACACAGGTTACAAAGTTTACTCCCAGGCTTCACACAGAAAACACACAAACATTTTACCCTGCTTTTATAGGCAGGTGTTTCCCATCCTGGCTCTAATTCTAACCCCAAGGCACTCTGGGGGATGTATTCCTATACTGCACAGAGGACTACATCTTCCTATCTCCTACCCATACTCTGCCACACAAATTACAAAATCACAATGTGCCCAAACTTGCATTAGTTCCATAATAGAAGCACAAGGTATTGTAACAGCTCTGTACTTCTTAATTGTACGAGAGAATATTTTTAAACTGTGTTTGATTGAATACTGAATGAATCACTTGCTTCTTCTATAACAGAACAGAGAAACATGCTGCCCTGGCCTGCACTTCACTGGGTTTATACTCCATTCAGCATGGCTGGGTTAGGACAGAGACTTCACCATTTACAAAGTCAGTCCTATAACGAAGCAGAACATTCAACAACTGTTTTACTTTTTTTGACTGATCGGTCCCATGAGGAATAGATGTACAATAATATGTGATACTTAAAGTCAAGTGATTTTGTTTTACTATTGCTATGTAAACAGAAATTTAAAATTGACTATCTTACTTTTCATCTTGAATTGCTGTAAGTTTTTGAAATTCTTCCTCCCTGATTGCTTGAACTTTGCGTATCAGCTCGCATTCCTTTTCTGCTATGTGGTTCTTGTGCCTTTCAATTGTGTTCTTCAGGATTTCAATATCAGACTGTAATCCTGTAGTAGCAAAAAAAAATTAATAAATAAATGGTCCAATGAAAAAAGGAATGGTACACTATGCTTTTATGGCTTCCAAGCTCAGTACCAATTGCAAATTTTGGCAAGATGTAGCATTGCAGCACAAGTGTCAGCAACAGATCAGTTTTATGGAGCAGTTTCAATTTAACATACTGGATTAGTTCATTATCTCACAATGCTTTACAACTTTAAACACAATAGTAACAATGACCCTATCTACACACTAAGGAGTTACAAGCTAATTTTACATTTAATCTTAAGGAGAGGTCAAAGGTCACAATCAAGATCATTTTTTAATAGAGCATACATGGGTTCTAATTGTGTTGTATAGTAATGTTAGGTTACCTACCGTAACCCTGGTTCCCTGAAAGAGAAGACAACCACCGAACACCACATGTACCAAGCACCACGTGCACTGAGCACTGTGTGATTAGGCACAGATTGCACCATGTATCGTGTGCACCGAGCACTGCATGCACTAAGCACCGTGTGTACCAAGCACCATATGCAGCAAGCAGCACCGTGTGCCTGTTCACCGAGCACTGCGAACAACGCATGCACTGGACGCCGTTAGCACCGGGCACTGTGTGTACCACGCACCACGTGCACCGCATGCAATGAGTACCGTGTGCACCGAGGTACCAAAGTACCAGGGGGCAGCTATGCAATGGTCCCTACCCTAACCATGTGGTTACACACCTGGTCAGCGCGTAGCATGCACCAGGGAGACACAAGGGCCGAAGCTGTAGCGGGCAAGCTGAAAAGCAAACAGCAAAAACACGGTAGAAAAACAGATGGGGGAGAACACACTGTTGTTTGTTGTTGAGGCTCAACTCACCGAGGTGGACGGGCCTACACAGGGTCTACTCTACAGCGGGGTGTATGAAAACAGAGCTCAGTGGAGGAACACATGGCTGGTCAGCTGTTGTTAACAACCGCACTGCAGCTAATCCAGAGCATGACCCAGACAAGCAGGGTTGTGCAGTCTAATATACAGCCAAACAAACAAGGCCCAATCCAGCTGCCAGACAGCGGCTGGTAGAATCACTCGACAGCGGGGATACATCAAGGCCTATCCCTGTGGAGGAACTGTATTCTCTCAAGAGTGTAGTTTTTAGAAAGGAAAAAACACACATACACGCAAATAGTACTGCACAGGCAGTCGCTCACACACAACAGACATTAACAAAGAAGTGAGCAGGCTGCTGATTCCAGGAAAGCGGCAAGCTGGCTTTCAGCCCGAATGCAGGGGAACTGCAGTCGACTCAAGAAGCTCTTTTCTATCAAAACGCTCACAGAGGTCTTACCGTACTGTCTTGAGAAGCAAAAAGAGAAATGGCTTCCTCAGGATCACGGTTTCAATCCCTCGGTGGGTGGGACCGAGTGCATCATCCCAGGAAGGGGCCCATTGGCAGCTCTGATATAAAGAGCTCAGTAATACCTACCCAATAGGCAGGCATATCCCATAGCATGTTGGTGGTCGTCCTCGAATTGAAAGGGAACCATAACCCTGCGTGCACTGTAAGGAGTTATAAGCTAGTTTTACATGTGACTTGAGAGGTCAAAGATCATTTTCGATAGAGCACATATGGATTCCTATATGTGTTCCATAGCAACCATTAACCTATCTGCACTTTGTAAGGAGTTATAAGCTAATTTTACATTTGACCGAAGATTTTCAAAGGTTGTTAAAGAAATGCGTCAGGTGGCCATATTGGTTTATGCACAAACACTATTTTTGAAAAAGTCAATTGTATTGACACAGGGATGATGCTTGTCAACTTTGGAGTTAATCAAATAAATCATTTTTCAACTGAAGCGGTTTTAAATTTAAGAATGAAACGTAGGTCTGGCCGCCATCTTGTTTTACGAAAGAACACCATTTTGCCATATTTGAATTCCATTGTCCCCAGGATGATGCCTACCAAGTTAGGAGTTAGTTGGTTCAACGGTTTTCAAACAGAAGCAGTTTGATGTTTGGGCATGTTTTGGCGAATTTGGTGGCAGCCATTTTGATAGTAAAATTTATTGCAGCAACTTCTGCTTCGCAAACTTGAAGCGGGTTTGGTTGCTGATGATATGCGAAGTTTCAGATCAAATCGGTTCACCAGGTCCCAAATTTTTTTAAAGGTTTTTCCAAAAAATGTGTAAGTCTGCCATCTTGGTTGATGCAGGAGCACAATTTTGTTTTGCCTTTGAACTGCAATCTACACGGGATGATACCTGCCAAGTTTCATGTTGATTGTTTACACCACGTGCAAACAGGAGCACTTTAAAGTTTTGGGATGAAAAAGGACAATAATACAAAAATAAATAATTAAATACAAAAATCTTCACAATAACAATAGGCTTCCCAAGCCAGCTTGGAAGCTTAATTATTATTATTATTTGTTTATTTAGCAGACGCCTTTATCCAAGGCGACTTTCAGAGACTAGGGTGTGTGAACTATCCATCAGCTGCAGAGTCACTTACAACTACATCTCACCCAAAAGACGTAGCACAAGAAGGTTAAGTGACTTGCTCAGGGTCACACAATGAGTCAGTGACTGAGGTGGGATTTGAACCGGGGACCTCCTGGTTACAAGCCCTTTTCTTTAACCACAAACCAGCAGTTAACAGTAACATGAGCTCAGCTTTCTTGGACTTTGCAGATATTAAAAGGAAACAATCTGCTCATTCTTTAAATACATACAGTACTGCTACAACCTGTATCTTCCTGACTTACAATAAATAATGTTTAACTGAAAACCCTGGTTACTGTATTTTAAATTACTTACAGCTTCAGTGTTTAAGAACATGCGTCAATATCAGAATATACCGTAATATTGTGTGCTTATTGGATACTGGTAATTTGCAAATGAGTAAGCCATTTCTGCTTTCCCACTGCACAAAACAACTTGGGTTTTATTTAACAAATATGTGGAACAAACTATCTGATCAGTTCCCTGGTGTGGATGTCCTAACTCCACCAGTTTCACCACTATCTCACACTGATTAATTAGTTTAAATGGCAGTCAGTCAAAAGCACTAAACCAGCTAGCCACAAAGCAACATTCTGTGAAGATATGTTAGAGAAGTGTGAATATTTGTGGATTAGCTATCCACAGTTAATAAAGACCAAATGGAAATTACTTAATCAATACTCGACTCAACTCCATTGGGCAAGTCACTTATTGCAACAACTGCTAAAAGTTCAACGCACCGCAATGTGTTGCAATATTGTATATGTAGATAAAGATAGCTCACAAGGCTTAAGCCCACTGCACACAGCCTGACTCAACCGTGCCGACTCATCTCATCCAAGTTTGCACAGATTCCGCGATCAGTTGTGCTCAGTTTTGGTTTGACGTCACATATGAGTTTTTCCTGACTGGGTGTCGCACATTCCTAGAACTGAATTAGACTGACCACAACTAGATCCTGGTGATTACTATGTTTGTACATTTAATTAATACTGCCCTGTACATATTTTTTTTTTTTATTAACTTAGTCCAACATAGCAACCCTCACATTATGCATGGCATCGTATGCTGATTAGACAGCTATTGACCATTTACACCGTGCAAACGTTTCAGGCAGTGTTTGACTTTTTGTATAGTTTGTCTACTACACTGTAGCCTGTGGTAAATAAAATCCAACCAGTTGATTTTTATTTGATTTGATTTTCTGGCGTTTTTTTCTCAGCGTGTGGATCTAGAGGCTTGTGATTTGTGACCTATTGAAGATAGACACACCAGTTACTTCTGTTTTAGCACAGTAAGAAAATATAGGCTGCCAGTAGATTGATAATAAAAAGGTGACTTGATAATTTACCTTTGATTAATAAACGCCTAAAAAATAATAATTTCAAATGTGCACATATTCGGTATTTTTGAATTCAGGACACTCAGAGCAATTCAAGACTAATGTATTTTTACCTGTGGAACTAAAGTTGTCAATATTCCGCCATCTTGTATGACAAGTCACATGACAAGCCACGTCACTTAAACCTGCTTCACCATTGGTTGACACCATTATGACCAATCGGTCTCAGTCAGTCTTGGTCGGCAACCGCTGCACACAGACAGACTAATCACATCTGAACGAAACTGCGATTGAAAAAGATTCAGCATGTTCAATCTTCAAATCTGAGGACATTCCGACTGAAATCTGCTTAACTTTGGTTTTAAGGGCACACTGATGAGATTCATCCAGACTCTGTACGGCCAGTTGAGATGAAATGAGTCGGGACCGCTTGAGTCGGGCTGTGTGCGGCGGGCTTTAGCCACACTATTTCCAGTTGCAAGAGTTAGCATGCAGATGGTGCATGAGGGAAAAAAACATGAAGAAATCATTCAATACTTTTCTACTTTAAAAAAAAAAAAAGGATTTCAAAATATGCTTACATTGTTAGTAAGTATGTTGACCTCGCTCAGCCTTGTGCAGTTTGCTAGTCAGTTGTGTATTTTGTTCATGGCTTAGCTGTAGTTCTTTCTCAAAGCGATCCAGCTGCTTTCTCAAGGATTGTTTCTCTGCCTTGAAATAAAATGAGATTGTTTTCAGCAACGAAGCTATGAAAAGTAATTTTATTAAATGTAATTTTTGCACATTATAGTACAGTACATCACTATAATGAATGAATAGTATAATTCAGCACATATGACAAAGTTTAATCCAGGGTAAGAATGACTACAAGAAGAGCATTTCAGGCAATTTCAGGCAATAATAACAACTAATAAGAACCAAAAGTCGTAAACAAAGAATACATTTCAAGAATCACAGTTCAAGCATAATACAATTAAGAGCATATTAGACATATAGTGATAGAACATTTTAAATTAAGAGCGACTGCAGACACAATTGCATTTTAGCACAGGAAAAAACTTAGCAAGTTCATAAACATACCTCCAAAGACTTGATTGCAGTCTGGGCCTCAGCCAGTTGCCGCATCTGTATTCTCTGAACATTTTCTGCCTGTGCTCCTGAGTTGTCTCTCTCAGCCTGTAACTCAGCGACCTCTGCTTCCAGGCTCCTTAACTTTTGTAGCAGTTGAGCCTTTTCTCGGAGGAGCGATTCAACTCTCTTGTTGTCTCTAGAAGGATCCATACTCAGCAGTTGGTTACTCAGGTAAATCCAAGTAAACCTGAAATGGACATTTAAAACAGCCCACAATTGTATGTAACACATTAGTTATTACAAGTAACATTACATATTTATCATTTTTTTTAATACATAATGATTTTATTATAGAATTAAAATACATTTTGTGCCCATATTGTTATCAAAATGAATATGACTATGAATGTTTAATCTGTTTTGTATACATATGTGAAAAAAACTTTAGGTCATAACATTTATTATGCAGTGTCAACAGGGGAGGTCTAATTATACAGATGGGGTTAAATTAAAGGAGCTATCCCACTGGGAAACAGCAAGAGTGAACCAAAAACATTTTAATGAGTTTGGAAACACACAGAGAAATAGCACTTCAGTGCTTTACAAATGATTTTGCTACCCTCCATGTTCAATTAAAATACAATACAGGTAAATAACCCCAAAAGCTACTGGGCTATAATAAATGGTTAACTTTATCAATCTCTAAATGTGAGGGGTTTATTTTCTTCTAATTGCTTAATTAATCATGTTGTACAATTAAGATATATTGCATTTTTAAAAATCCACTCATTTATTTGTATTAAATTCTATATATGTTCTAATTATTAGTTTGGTACCCGAGTTCATGTCTGTTAACATAAATAACATACCATATATTTTCTCAAAAACTGGCATTATTGGGTTAAATAGTGATAAAATGTTTAGGTTTACTGAAGCATATTCAGTAATCTTCCAACATATTAACCTTAAATGGCTTTGTCTGAAGATTGTGTATAATTGTTTGGTTTAATGTATAGCTTTTACTGTATATATAGATGGATATCTTTCTCACATTTCAAATAATGTTGGCAGGTTAAAACCTACACACCTACACTGCTGCTTTTAACTGAAAATCATTTGACAAATGATAAACAAATAGAGATCACAGAACAAACACAAATAAAATTAAATGAAAGTAAAAGTACAAAGTGCAATCCCTGCTGTATTCGGCACGTTTCAGAATCAGGTTCAAAGGAAACCATTTGTTCACCCACCTCAGATTCATATCTGATTTTGTTTTCTTCTAATATGCACATGTGTGCCTCCTTCTGGTGCTCAAATTCAGATTTTAGAAACGTGTAATCATAACAAAGTTTGTTGTAAGCTGACCTGTACTTTTCTACATCCTGCAAAGAAAATACAGTTTTGAAAACCTAAGCCACAATACAAAAAAAAAAAAAAACACAAAAATGAATTAACCCTTTCATGCATGAAATATTGCTTTACATGGGGAGAAAATGGCACCCTCATATGAAACTATCATGCATTTATTTGTATCTGTCTCCACATGAGGTCCCCATGCATGGGGATAGGAGCAAAATGTCTGTAAAGCAGTATAGTTTTAAATGAGTTAGTCAGTAAATGACATCAATGACATGCAAAATAAAAATTGATATGGCATGCATTAGGAGAAAGATTCAACACTGCTCAGTATCTTATGCCTTTGAAAGCATAAGATATTAAAACCATTTAAATTTCTAATAGCAACTTATGTCTAAGGCCATCTTTCTGTCAAGTCTTGAAAGGGTTAAGGGCATGATTAACACAGGATATAACAACTAACC